>NC_088800.1:20969068-22169565 GCF_011386835.1 Chrysemys picta bellii
ACCCTCCTCTTTATAACAACCTTTTATTTACTTGAAAACTGTTATCACGTCCCCCCTTCACTCTTCTCCTCTCCAGATGAAACAAACCCAATTTTTTCAATCTTTCCTCGTAGGTCATGTTTTCTAGACCTTGAATCATTTTTGTTGCTCTCCTCTGGACTTTCTCCAATTTGTCCACATCTTTCCCAAAGTGTGGTGCCCAGAACTACACACAGGATGTGTCCTCTTTGGCCTGATTAAGAGAGAGATAACGAGATCATATAGAAATATATTTCACTGGCTTGGCTCAGCCATTGAACAAAAATATTGAAATAATTTCATTTTCCTTTGGCCCCATATATCCTAACAATGTGTCTCCAGCCTGTGTGCAGCTTTTGCAGGCAGATCTGGACTTGTCCATCATGCACATATTGGAGCAGTTAAGTTGAAATGAGCTCTCGCTGTCTTGGCAGAAGTCCCTACATTTGGATATAGGGGGATTGATGAAAGGGCATTTTCAGTGGATGGCCCATAACTCTGGAATTCACTCCTCCCCCACCCACCCTCCTCCAAGCATATTGCAACGCCCATCTCTGTGCTCAGCTGTTTGCTTGCTGCCGTGGCATATTTGTTATATTTATGGCTTAATTTGGAGGATATGTCTGTTTAATTTTTATATTGGTCAGTTTATTTTGTATTGTTCTTTAGACCTTCTCTAGGGGCCTGATCCAAAGCTTATTAAATTTGGGCCAGTGAGAGAATTAGAATGACTCTATATCCCAGTGGTTAGGGTGCTCTCCTGGGTGGTGAGAGACTCACGTTCAAATCCCTGCTCCATTCAGGCATAAAGGGGAACTGAACCTGTCTCCCACATCCTGGGTGAGTTCTCTAAGCACTGCACTAATGGTTATAACAGGGGGCTCCTTCTCTAGCTGTTTTAGGTGTGCTCAAAACCCGAGGCTGCTCTAGACAATCTGCTGCCCTGTCCTCAGAGGCCTGGGGTGGCAGGTGTGGCCCGGCTACCAACTAGCTGGTTGTAAGCAAGGTTTGGGCTATCTTTTAAAGATTGGGTGGGATTTTTACCTACTTGTACCTACCTCAGGCTTTTTGCTTATCTCAGTGCTTTTTTTTTTTCTTGGACCAGACCTTGCCCCCCAACCAATATAATGGTGCTGGGATGCAAGCCCCACCCCACGTGATTGGATGGCTTTTTTAGACCAATCAAGCTATTTTCTTTGAAATTTAGTGGCTGCTGGGCCTCTCTCATGATGCTATCAACATGCTTGGCTGCAGACATTTAAGTGGCTTGTGGACCTTAATAGCGGAACGTACATGCCTAGGAACTTTAGATGACTGCAGGGGTTTTGTGATTGCTGGACCTAGGTGCCTAAGATAGCAGTTAGATTCCTAAATCGCCCTTGTGAATCCAGCCCTAAATGCCTATGGCACTTTTAAAAAGATAGGTTTCAGAGTAGCAGCCGTGTTAGTCTGTATCCGCAAAAAGAAGAACAGGAGTACTTGTGGCACCTTAGAGACTAACAAATTTATTAGAGCATAAGCTTTCGTGGACTACATCCGAAGAAGTGGGCTGTAGTCCACGAAAGCTTATGCTCTAATAAATTTGTTAGTCTCTAAGGTGCCACAAGTACTCCTGTTCTTCTTTTTAAAAAGATAGGCTCCCAACTCATCAAAGTGCTTTTAAAAATGCTATCCATTGTGTTTAAGGCACATACTAGTGATCTGAGCTGCAGATCTCAGGAAGAATTAGGTCTGAAGTACTGGAGGTTTTTTCAGCTATGTAAGGAACAGCACATTTCACATGTAAATCAGACCCCAAACTCTCCCACTCAACCACTGAGCTTTTCAACTCTTTTGAAATTATAAACACTGTTAGAACAAGCTGCGGTCATGTACACAATGCTTAGATGGCAAGGAAATGCAGTTCATGCGGTATTTATATTACCCCAGTAAACAAAGACGAGTAAAATGTTTTACTTGTTAACATCAGTTCCAAAGAAAAGCAATGACTATTACAGCACTTGCTGTACTCACGTTAGCAGTTCTGAACATGTCTGTGTTTTTGTCACTTTTTCTAAGACCTTTTTATAAGATGTTTCTTATGTTTAACGTAACTCTGACTCTGGTTTTGAGAACATAGCACACAACGTTGTTTCATGATTTATTTTTTTAAAGGGCCAGATTCTCTGTGGGTGTAAATGGCTCCTCATGGTTTTTATCTAGAAAGGGTTTTACAGCTACTACATAAGAAACAATGGGAGGAACGCTAAAAAACATTTAGCCCTGAGATAGATGATTTGCGGACCGTTGTCTCATCATCTGAATTCTAAACAGTGGTCAGGTTAACAGGGATAATCTTTGTAATAAGTTGAAGGCCCTAGGCCAAATTCAACCCTGTGTAACTCCACTGAAGCCATCAGTTAAGTCAAAACTATTAATGTTATTCATATAAAATGCACTTGCATTGACATTGATATGTGCGGATTTGGCTTATGGAGAAACTTTAGAAACAGTTATTAAAGTAGATGACAGGTGTTTAGGCATCAGCAATAGTAACTTCTCTTTAACAAAACCCTTTACATGAGACAAAAGCTACTTCTAGGAGTTAGTGATTACTAAGAAGGTATTTAAAGATAGCTTACAAACATAAGGAACATTAACTTATTACCTGAGGGAGGAAGCATCGTTGTCTGGTGACTAGAGCACAGAACTAGGAATTGAGTCCTTGGTTCCATTCCCAGCTCTACCACTCACTCACTCAACCTCTCTGTGCCCCAGTTACCCCATCTGAAAAATGGGGAGAGTGTTTGCCTACATTATGGAAGTGTTGTGAAGCTGAGTTAATCTCTGAGGAAAGGAGCTGTGGAAATCCATGCTGAGGGTGTCGTATAAAACATACAGTTCTGCTACACTGCTGCACATAACACTTTGCAGCATATAATTTACTGGGGATCAAGTTCATTTCACATACAAAAGGCCCCTGGTTGACTATATAGTGTAAGGCCTTCAGGACATGGATCATGCCTTCATATGCATTTATACAGTACATAATCTAATACAGTGGTGCCCTAATCTTGATTGAGCCCTTTAAGCATTGCTGCAATTTGCATAATATAAATATTCACTTAATCTGTTTCACCTGTATACTATTAAGTGGAACACAAGCAACTCATAATAGAAAATAAAAAACAGACTCTTGTGTGTGCGTAGGTATACCATTTCATACAAATACACATGCAGAAGACAAGGCACTGAACAAAACAGCCCTGCATAAAACTAGGCATTCACTTAAGGAAAGAAAAATGTCACTGAAAGCTGCAAGATTATTAGCTTTATTATGCATGAGGAGTAGGCCAGGAAGATGTTACAAGAAGAACAGAGACCTTATTCAAATGTCTTGGAAGACAGACCATCATTGCCAGTGGAGAGAGAAAAGGCTTCCAGAGGACTAGAGTAGCATCTCAAACATTAAATTATAAGGGGACTGAAGCTTTAACTTTAAAAAGTATGTTAGAGTTTGGTTCTAGCCCTCAAAAGCTTATGCCCAAATAAATGTTAGTCTCTAAGGTGCCACAAGGACGCCTTGTTGTTAGAGTTTCTGTGTTGTTTATTAATGGAGATTGCCTTTTCCCCAAATACTTAGATTCTATATAGTTCATATGGAACTCAACCATCCTTCAGACACTTCAAGGTTCTTCAGGAATTAGAGGGAAACAGAGACAGCCCTAGGTTTTGTGGGGTCTTTGTGTGAAGTGAGATATGCTGGGCCCCAGGCAGACACTGATACCTGTGAAGCCACATTGGGCCGGAGGGGAGTTTTGACAGCTGAGTTGGTTTTAGAAATGTGTTAGTAGAAGAATGTGGGAGAGTTCTGTGAGGGCGATCAGGGCACTGTCACTATGGAACTCAGAAGGTTTGGATTCATTATTATTATTACTATTATTTATTTATTTATTATTGTTGCAGCAGCACCTAGGACCCCTAGTCATGCATCAGGACCCCGTTGTGCTAGGCAATATACAAACACAGATGGTCATGCCCTACAAAGATTACAGTCTAAGACCTTGTCTACACTCCCTGCCTTCAAGTGTAGATACAGTTTATATCAGAAAAATAAATAAATTCTCGTATAGCTTATACCAGATCCCCAAGCGAAGTAAGCCATACTGCCAAAAGAACTTTTTTGCCAGTCTACACTAGGAGTTTTACTGGCATAGCTATGTCACCAAAAAATAAAATAAAAAAATCACCCGTTAGCCCTCTCCCTGCCACCAACAAAGCTATGCTGCCAAAACATTTAAGTATAGACCAAGCCTAAACAGTTAATCATAGTGGACCAGCAGTTGGGGTGTGTGTGTGTGTGTGGTATGTGCAGGTGGTTTCATGCTATAATGGACATTGGTGGGGTGGGGCCTCCAAAAGCACAGGGCCCTGTACATTGTCCAAATGGTCCATTCCTGTGGCCAAACTGGGGGTGAGCTTAAACAGAAAGCAGAGGTGTTTCCATTTCAGACAAGGAGTTAGCACACTAGGAGAGAGGATGGTTGTGTAGTTAAAGGGTGTAGGGTTCTGTTCCTGCCTCTCCTGAGCAGAAATTCCAGTTGAAAATGTCCAACTTGTTCCAATAGCCCAACTAGATTATGGAATCAAGCAGAATGTTTATTTGGTCTACTAGTTCCTCAGGCAAGTGAAACTAGTACAAAGCAAAAGAAACTCTTTGAAAGATTCTAACAGAGGGTACATAGCAAATGAAGATATGATTGTAGTGTGGGTAGGCTAGCTTGTGCTGAAGTCCATGCGGCCATGTCTTCACTGCTGTTGTTACCTGGGCTAGTGAGATTAAAGCCAGTATGGGTATGCCTACTGATGCTACAATCACAGTTTAATTTATTGTGCAGGCATACCCTGAATTTACTGGACTTTACTCTGGCTGCCACAATCCTGCTGAATCTTGGGCGAGTCACTTAATCGCTCTCTGCCTCAGAGCAATTTTTCTCCATCTGTAAAGTGGGGTTATGGAGACTTCCCAGGTATACAGGGGTCTTAATTAGTTCATATTGCCAATGAATCTGAGACCCTGTTATGGAAGGTGCTGTTAAAATCCAAAATAGTATCACAGTATATGGTATGTAATATTAAAAAAGAGCGATTAGTGGACTTGTATTTTAATTTTTTTCTGAATATGAAAGTTTAAATATTTAACCAGATGACCCAGAGTCCATTGGTATTAATTATTTGTTAAGAGTTTAAACTGACATTTAGTAAGTATGTTAATTGATATTGCACTAACTGAGGAAGATACCTGTAGTAAGTGCCAATTATCTGCTTCAACATTCCTGGCAATTTGAGTTTGTTAGTAAGAATCTAATTACACTAGTTTATTGCTGATGGAATTACAGGAGGAGTAGATTTCTCTCTTACATACATAGTAGACCTCAATAAGTGATCCTTAGCAGTCTGTTGCTATTCAATTAACAAGTAATAACTTCCTTAATGAATCTAATTGAAATGCTCATCTGAGTCCAGTACCTAATATAAAGTGCTTAGGGTACTTTTGAGTGTGCTAGTCTTGTTTACTTAACAAGAACAAAATGTGGCCACTAAGGATAAGGTGGCTATCACGATGAGAACTCAGGCGGTGTTAATAAATCCCTGCCTAACATGATCAGGAACAATTTGCCAGGTTAGTTCTAGGCTGTTTAAATATCTGGGGAATAAACCAAGATATTTGTGCCTGAGGATTTAAACTCACAGAAGGGATTCTGCAGCATGAAATTCTCTTTCTAGCACATTAGCTCTGCCTCTTGCAGGCACAGTGGATATAAAAACACTTGGTGCTCCACTGGGATGGAGCTCTGTAGCTAAACCCTTTGCGATGCTTTGAATATTTTACTTTTAAGTTCTTGTTTTAGTTTGAGTCTTTTAAATAGTTATCCCCTCCCTCCCCGCTCTGTCATGATTCTGCACATTTGTTTTAAGTGACTGTTAGGAATGTGATGCTGGATGTATTTAATGACCTTAAACAATGACTACAGTTAAAGGTAAAAAGTGGAGACAAGCAGGGGTTTATAGACTTCCATGTATGTATCCAAGAGACCATTTTACCAGTGATGTAGGGGGAGTTATACTTAATCATCTTGAATTCAGTCTCAGTCCACAAGCATAACCCCAATGTGTATGTATTCAGTGAAACCTGTCCTATGTGGCCAACAACAATTGGTT
This sequence comes from Chrysemys picta bellii, assembly GCF_011386835.1. NCBI lineage: Eukaryota > Metazoa > Chordata > Testudines > Emydidae > Chrysemys > Chrysemys picta. The sequence goes on from NC_088800.1 coordinate 20,975,288, forward strand.
TCTAAGCAGAGAGAGCTTTATTAAGATGATGTTAAAAAAAATAGTGAACAGAGTTTGAGCATAGAAGTTTCTGGTTATCAGGGAATAGCATACAGATTATTGAGGGTGCAAAGTCTGGTCTAAGATAAGGTGGTATGAGGAATACATAATCTGCAATATCCCCGATTGGGGGTAAAAGATTGATGGGTCAAAGTACAGACATTGAGATCTGAGGGTATGAAGTTCATAAAGTGGCTATGTTTGGGTGTGGATAATAATGAGTGGATATGATGATGAGGATGGATTGACCCTCATTTGGTGAGATTTAATGTTCAGGGAGTTTATGGTTCCAGTTCATATGATCAAACGGAGAAGGTCACTTGGTCTCTTTCTCGTAGTGGGAGAACGATGTCACTCTGGCTCACGCCTCCTGGTACTGTCCGTGGCCGGTGATGTGCTCGATGTAGATGTCCCTGGACCATCGGATGGCGTCTGAGACCATGAGGCGCTGCATGAGACATGCGTAGCATCGACCGATCCCACAGGTCCGCAGCACACGCTCGTTGCAGGGGTCCCAGGCGCCCAGGGCTCTGACAATCAGGGCGTCCATCTGCACCTCATAGCCCTTCGCTCTCAGAGTGTCAGCCAGGGAGGGCGTACTTTTCCAGCTTACGAGCTCGGGCTTCGTGAAATGCTGGGGTCCTGTTCTCAAAGGAGACCGTGACGTCGACGAGAATGATCTTTTTCTGGGCCTCGTCGGTGACGACCACGTCAGGTCGTAGCTGGCTGTCAGTAACGGCGATGGTGCAGTTCACGGAGATCTCCCCAGGCGTGGCGCGATGGCTTTCACCAGGCGGTTCTGGATGGCGTTGTGGCGCAGCTGCCAGGCTCTGGATAATAAAGGTGGAGAATAATTGTATGCTGTATGTTTGGGAATATTTTGGGGTGGTCTCTTAGACTAGGACTTTCCTTTATAGGGGTAATCTCTTCTATGGTTTTATTATACATAAAATAAAAACAAGCTTGGCCACTGTCATTTGTAGGGTGGGACGCGGGAGAAAAAGCTGGTTTTAAAAGCTGTTTTAGGGGTTCAGAAGTGAAAGGTCTTTGTTCTTTAAAATGGGAGTTAGCAGGTGATTGGTCTTTGTGGCTAGTAAATTGTCCCTCCAGAAAACTAACAGTTTAGTGCATTTGGAAAATTGACTGTGTGGGCAGTAACCTTTTCTCAAGAATTTTTAGTAGACAAGTGTTAGTGTCACAATAACATGATAGACTGCAATAGCTTCAGCAGGCTGTCATGTCTGTTAGCTACATGCCAATGAGTCCTTCATTACTCACTGAGTCAAAAGACCTTAATGATCCCTTTGCAGCTTTGCTGGTTATTGGAGCAAAAATATGTACATCTTGAAGAAGACTGGGAAATTACACATTAAAAATACTTTGACTTTCATGAACCTCCATTGAACTTCCAAGGTTTAACACACATTGTATAAAATTAATGCTTTGGGCCTCGCACAAACTTAAGAAATCTGCAAAAATCAGAGTTCAGGCCAGAATTCTCAGTGCCAATTTTTGAAACGTGTTTAGGTTTGAACAACCACAGCAACAACAAACTGCATAAACTTATTATTTAAAAATCTCATCCCTTCCAAAAACCGCACCCTCCACAACCAGAATAAACGAAAAACCACTCAAAACGATCCACAGCTTTGAAAAATTCAAACATTTTTTTAAACGCACGGGATTTTGTAGGTTGTTGGTTCAAAGCAATCCCTTATCTCTATGCAATGGCTGTTTGGCCTCTGTGATTTTCTTTGGATGAGGGGTGGTTCAGTCAGCTTTCCGTAGGTGGCACGGTTCTTTCCTGTTGCTGGTGGATTGGTGGCTCTCACCACAACTGGCACCCTGATTGATGGTCTCAGTGGAAAGGCCAAGGGTTAAATGACCGAATGACCGAGGGGATTTTCAGATACACAAATGGCAGATAGGTGCCCAGCTCCTATTGATGGGATGGGCTGCCCCACACTGGACCAAGGAAGGAAAGATTTAACAGTCTGTCCTGTAGGCAGGGCTCATACTAGTTACCAGAAATATCAAGCTTGGAAGGAGGGTATAAAAATGGAGAAATCAGGCTTCTAAGGGAGGCTGCCCTGAGAGAGGGACCTTTGGTCTGAGGCAAAGAGGACAGGGTGAAGACTGAGCTGCCACAAGCTATTGGCCTTAGGAGCAGCCATGCAGAGGAGAAGGCTAGGACTTTATCTTGTTCGTTTGTTTGTTAATAAAGTCAAACCACAAAATGGGTGTTAGTTTTGACCAGGGCATGCTGAACTGTGGTTTAGAGCAGACGGGAAAGTCTATATAAAAGCTAATAATATGCCTGGATTTCAGTATAAACTGCTGACCTTGTTCGCCAGTGTGGCATTTGCTGCAAGATTTCTTTAGAAGCCAACATCATGAAGCTGTCTACTCTGTCAGCCAATTTCAGATCAAACAATTCTCCCCACCTCAAACTCACATGAGTGGTTTCTAAGTGGTTTTATTCTGAAATGTGACAAACAATATATTTTTGGCAATTGATTGTACTTTGTGGCTTATGTAATTCTGACTCTTAGAACTGAGACTGTACGGTGGGCACAGATAAGAACTTTCGAGGTGCATTCTCCTCCTTGATGTATACGCATAAATCTCAATGGAATTAAAGGGAATTATTTGTTCCTAGGAAGGAGAAAATCCACTTTTGACTAAACATTCCAGCAATGCATATACATAATCAGGAACCTGCAAGGTGTCGTAACACAGAGCAGACACTCGGGATAGTGGAAATGTAATTTTTGAGCTCTTTCCAGACTATCAGTCCCAACTATGGAGCAGCTCTGAAATTACATGTGACTTCTTCACAGCTTGTTGTACTTTACATAACCTAGATTTTGATCATGTTACTTTATGTGCAGGACTCACATGGAGTTGCATTTTAAGATTGGCTTATGCCCTTTGGGAACTGAACAATGTAGTTCTCTTACGGATGCACACTTCATGCATGTTAAAGAGAATTATTGCCTATTGTTGTAAAACTAATAGTCTATTTCTAAACTTCCCTCAGCCTGGGGAAGAATGGTTCAAAGTAAGTCCTGAAGATGAAGACTTAAACTTTTATGAGAAAAAAAGAACTATTCAATATAAAAGATCTCTCATAAAAATTGGTAAAGCTGACTGATGATTACATTAAACTTTATTCCAATTAAAGTTCAAAAATGAAAATTTCATGAATGCTCAGGGATTTTTGATATTTTCCAAAAAGCCTTCAAAGTTCTTAAACTATTAATTTTTGCAAAGAGGAAATTTTGAAAGGTTTTAAAGGTTAAGAGCAGTAATATAATATATGAAGTTGTAGTTAGTAGAACTGAAGTCCTCTGCAAAATATTGTACTAAAGATGACCCTGATTCCACAAACATTTCTTTGCATGTTTAACTTTACTTGCCTGAGTAATCTCACTGAGTTCATGTGTATAAAGTTACGTGCATGTGGGATTGGGGCCCAAGCTGTCAATTCAATATATCTTATTTCTCATAGTACGAGCTTTCATACTGAATTTAAAAGTTATGCAAACTTACAGCCATATTCTCTGTGAATGCATAAACTCTCACAAAAACAATTCTCACAGATGGAAGTGCTTGTAAATTCACCCCAAAATGGAACAGCAACCGTATCATGTGACTGTTCGTTATTACACAACATAGCTTGAATTTAAAATAGTCAGTCAAGCCTTAACAAAAAATGTGAAGATATTCCTTGACTACATTTGACCAACAAGTACTTTTGAGGAAATAATGATCTCCTGGCTATTTCATGCACAGAAAGGGAAGTTACATTCATCTAATATATTGGTTGTTGTGGCTCACGCATTCAGCTTTACTCTCAATAATTTTACCATATGTGATCAGTAATGTGAGTTAGAGTTGGGAAATGAGTGTGGTCCAAGTGACCTACTTAAAAACAAAACCCATCCCTACTTGTCTTGTTAGGAAACTGTTCCATTTCTATCAGAGGTTGTATACGCTCTAAGAACTGTCATGCAGGTACAGGAACAGAACAATGATCAGTTTCGTTTGGTGTCCTGTTTCTGACCATGGTTATACTGAAATTCTGGAGGTGGTTTTAAACCCTTTAATGCTTCTAAGCCTGATTCTACAAAACAATCCACTGGTCTGAGCCTTTATACCTTTGCACAGTCTATTGATGTCAGTGGGTCTCTGCCCTGGCTTAAGGGTCTGTGCTAGCAGTTACTTTTGCAGGATTGGGACCGTAAGAATGTGCAGTATTCTTGCTGTTTAAATTTCCCCCCCAGTAAACTTCTCTCCTAGCTGAGTGATAGGGCTATTTCTGACAATAATCAGGAAGATTTTTTTCTTCGCCTTCTCCTCCTCAAAGTATTATACAAGATAGAGCAACAAAGTATATACAGCTCTCCATGGCTGACATCAGGAGTAGATGTGCCAATCTGTTGGGAAAAATTCAGTACCACCGTAGGAGCCTAGGGGTTTCTCTGACTACACCTGGAGGGCCTCATACACTAGCATGTATGTTTTGTTGAGCTACGTTAGCTGGATAGCACAATTATCTGGATCCACTTTCCATTTCAAGAAAGAGTTCACAAAACATGTCTGACTGTAGGAAAAAGCAAGCGATCAGGCCATAAATCAGGTCATCGTATGAATTCAGAACGCACTAGTAAAATCAGAGCTTCCAATAAATTTCATTTCAGGCAGAGTAGAAACATCCATCAGTATATAGTTCAGGACAGATTATAATTTCAGATGTGTAAAAGCACAATGCAGTATGTCTCAAAAAATTTACAAAGGCGTTTGCATGCAGGCAGCAATGTGTGGCAGACAGTGAAAATACACTCTGGCCCCCCCCAGGCTGGCAGGTGTGCATGGTTTTTGAGAGTAAAAATCCACCTAGTAAAGTGCAAGCCAACAAAAAGCAGTTCAAGGGTTTTTAGACTTTTGTTTTCTTTCTTCCTTTTTTAATATTAATTTTGAACTGCACAAACAAACTTAGTTACTCTTCTGGCAATACCTCTTAAACTTACAGCTCACATGCCAGTTGAACACCAGATACTGTGTTTATGAGACTAGTGGGTCTTGATTAATTTAAAAATATTTTTCCATCCCATGTAATTTGTATATACTTGGGAAACTACCACATATCCCTCCCAGGTCCCCCTAACCAAGGAAAGTGCACTTCAGTGGGATTTCCTTTTCCCTTTATATACTTGCAAGAAGTAAATAAGGCCCGCAGGGCCCAGAATGGGAGGTGGAGGAAAAAGTAAAATTCCATAATGAGAAAACTTGATTCAAATACAGAAACTTGACGTACTCAATATGATACTTTGATCTGAGGATCTCAAAGCATGATGTAAACATTAAACTGATTATGCCCACTTGTCCAAGGTTGCAGAGTGAATCAGTGGCAAATACGGGATTAGGACAGATGAGTCCTGATGCTCCATCACCTACCTTAACTCTAAACCACATTATATGAATGGTTTTTTATAAGACGTAATTTTCTGACAGCCTTAAAATTGCACTGAATTTTGCTGAACGTAGTTGCTTAGTATTTTCACAAATTGTCTCTCTCTTCCAACCGTACCATTGTCATGTCTTATTCTTCTGCATTTGATTTTTTTAAAACCTACGTTTTTCTTTTATTCTGAACGCTTGGAAAGAGGGACATAAAAGAGAGCAGGCCCCTTTTCTTTCCATATTGCTCCCATATGAAGGAAGATGGATAAACTTGCTGGGCCTCTCCTTCGCATTGAGGCCCTAGATTAAACTTTTAATACTTGGACACATGCTTCCCTCAGTCAGTGCCAAATCCACCTAGTTCATTTTTTGAGCAAAACATCTTTTGCCTTTCAGCTTCAATACCTACATGTATAATTTTTATTTCAAGTCAAATTACACTATAAACATTTAAGCCCTCTCCCCCACCCAAACAAAACAAAAAAACCCAAACATTCAAGGCCAAGATAACCCCTCCTGGTTATTCAGTTCCCTTCCAGGATAGAGAACCTACTATCTACAACAGCTTTGTCTTCGCTGCTGAAGTAACTGAATCGGAATCGGCAGCTGCAGCAACAGTATATGTGCTGGATTCTCTTTTGATAGTGAGACTTTTTTCTTTAATGATCAAGTTTTGAAAGGATCTTTTTCTTGTATCCCAATTTTCTAATTTCAGTGCTGAATTAAAGCATTTTCACAGGCTTGTATGGTGGGTTGCGACAGTTATGGCATCTAGGACAGAGTGTCCATACTGATGAAATACTGTATAATATACTACCAAATGACATATTACTCTGGGAAATGTGGAAAGGTTCAATATAAAAACAAATGTGGAATATGGTGATGGAAGGCTTGGGGCTAGAATAAACCAAACTATTTTGGGAAGAAAAACATCCCACTGTGTGGAACTAAATGTATTTTATGTGCTGAGTCAATAATTCTTTGTAATCTTGTACCATTATTGTCTGAGAATTATTCAGTTTCAAAAGGTATTATGCTTACATATAAGGAACAATGGAAATTTTACTGTCATTTTCGTCTTGAGTGTAGTTATTTTTACAATGGAAAAATGTAGTTACTTTGAGCAAATGAGGAAAATGAAGTTATATATTAAATACAGATTTTAAATGTGCATCAGCTAAACCAGTCCACAAAGCTAAATTGGTTTTTGGTCTAGAAAACATACATTGGTTATCAGATTTTCATCCTGTATTTTTTTTTTTTTTTTAGCCAATGTGCTTACATTTTTTTTAAATGCTTTTAGTAAAACTATTTTTAGGTGCCACTCTCTTGGTATAACTTGTAAAGTAATTTCAGGTTATTAATGATTTGAAAAAGAAAATTATTGTAAACCATTTTTATCACTTAAAAGCAAATTTTATTAAAAGAATGCTGAACATTTGCTTTACGAAATTGCCCTGTTTATTTTTAAATTAACCACGATGTTGGCACATATTAACTATACTCAATTGTATTGTTTAAAGTATGTGCATTGTATATAGTTCTGCTATGTTTTATTACCAGTCCAAAATCCAAACAGCAGCAAAAACTGCACTTTTAAAGCATCAGTTACTTAGGGAAGTGCCAATACTTGATTTAGTTTAAGTTTAAAAATAGCTTTGCTGGAAATTGTGAACATTAATTATCTATATTATGGAGGAGAAAACTGTCCACCTTAATAGTGTGCTGTATTTGCATAAGGGATGGAACAGAGAAGGGTTACTAGACACTAGAGAGATTTCCAGGAAGCAAATCTGCCAACTGTAAGCCTGAAATCAAGTTACAGTACAGATTTCAGAGGGGAGTGTTGCATGTTTTTTAAATTAAAATGCATCTGTGTAATGAATCATATGGACTAATCTGACACAGTATTACATTTTCCCTCTATGCCAGTTATTTTGATGTTTTATTTTTAACTCAGGAGTCTAACAGTTGTCTGCACAAGCCTCTCAAGAGCCTTCGTGTCAGCATTAGACTGTTATAAAAACGGAAGTACATTTGTGTGCCATGCTATTGGTCTTTTGCAATCTGCATGACACCCAGTACTGCTGATGAGGTGATGTGTCTGTGGTTTCTTAATGAAGCTATTAAAAGCAAGCAGAGTTTTTCATTCTTTTTAATCCATAGGACAATACATTTTATAAATATAGTCAATAACAAAAAAAGTCAGGCATTCAGTAGATTTGAATATTTTATTTTGACTTTACATGCGGTGTTAAAAACCCAAAGAACGTATTATTTACACATCCACAATACAAGTTTACAAGATATCTATACATGTTAAAGTACTCTGTGGTATAGAGCAGCTTCATTTTTAGGGTTACTTTTTATGCCGTACCATTAAAAAAGATACAATCTGCGTTTACCTTTGCACAAATGGATAAAGCATCTTTTGTATTATTAAATTAACTAGGTTGAATGTTAGAAATTTCAACATAAATACTGATAGAACTCACATTACCATCTACAAGGCAGCACAATGTTACAGAACGTTATCAGGGTTCATATCAGGGTTCACATACATTTATGTTTTGGTTTCACACAAGTCTGTATTAATTAATATTTGTGAAGTGAATTCAAATCAGTTTTTGTCATTTGCTGACTGAGTAGATTTTGTTTTTTAATTGTTATTAATCTGTAGTGTTTTAGTTGCGAGACTGAAACATTTAAGAAAAGAGATCACAGGATTTTGGATCCAGAGGTCTAAGGAAACAAAAGTTCCTTACAGCCTTAAAGCAAAGAGGAAAATAAAAAAGGAGTAATTTCTATCCTTTATTCTATGTTCTGTAACCGTGATCTAGTTTTCAGACTAATCTTTTCTCCTCCTCCGATATGTAGTATAAATCTTCATTGTCTCAGAAACCGACTAATGTTATTTGTCCTACTAATTGAGTATTCCTTTGCCATGGTTATTTCTACGGTTATGTTCAATAAACAATGTGGTAGTGTGTAGTTTGCAAGCTAAAACAGCCATCTGTGTTGAACATCAGCTGCAAGTGGATACTGTAAAACCTACTAAATGGCTTGCACAACTTTAGCAGGTGTTCCATTACCCTAGAAACCTTATTTCATTTCACTTTATAACTGATCAGTGGAATGTTTATCATGGCAAGGTGATTTAATATTGCTGTCTTCTTGAATTGCAGGCTGCCTTTATTTACCACTAATTACTCTTGCTTTTTATCTTTTTTTGGGTGCTTGTAAAAAGAATTACAACTGGCACTGAGGAAATATGTGCTATATGGAGGACACTTGACAGATTCTTAGTACTTTTATCATTCGCATGAATAAGGCACAAAATGCACAGATTCAGGTAAACTCACACATAATATTTACAGAATATCGTCATTACCTGCATGACTTTGGAGAAAATACTTACATTACACAACATAAACAAATTGATTGCACTACAGTTGACTTTTCACAGACTGCTTCTGCCAGGCCAATTAGCGCTTCCTCCTTGATATTGACAAAGGTCTATCAGAGTGTAGTATGTTATTAAATGCAACAAAAAGGTAACTTTATTACACAGGCATTGCCTAGTGTGTTCTAGATTATTAGCTGCCCTCAATGAAAACTACAGGGGATCAAATTCACAGTGGCCAGGTATTGAATGGAGGAACTGTGGAAGTACAGTGAGATTCCCCACATCCCACCACAAAACACTAGATTTGAAATGTACAGATCTGAATCGATAGCAGCATAATAAAGTTATTTTAGAATTAACACACTTGTACTCTTTCATTGGATTACTAATTCAGCAGTGTATATAATCTGGAATGCTGACTGAGATGGACAATTCCTCTCTAGCTGTCTCCAAACTGAACCCAATGGACTGCAGAAGGAAGAGTCATTTGTTTGTTCAGTCATGCTCAATGTAAACAATTCCACAGCAGAAAAGATGCGATGACAATCTACGTACAACCTAGTGTGTACAATACACACACATACACACACACACACAGCTTTATCTGTGGCATAAACAAAATGCCAAACATGGAAACAAACAATGCTACTGTTGGGCCAGAGACTGAATTTCAGCAAATTGCTTATTAACCCAGATATTCATTGAGACATTACCATTTTCTGACATTTGTGCAAGAGGCAAGGTGAATGCATACATACTAAAATGTTCACATTTAATGGGAAGACCACACATATCGGCAGTCTAAAATGGAACCCATTTTCAAGTAATTGCTTACAGATTTTTCCAAGTACTTTATCAGCTAGTTAGAACAGTAAAGTAGCCCCCATTCCCATTGTGCTACATGTCTCCTTAGCTCGAAACAAAAGAAATGTAATGACCAGCACCTTCCTTTGTTTATTTTAGCAAGTCTTGCTGTAGCAATGTGTGGCAAGACATAGATGTTGCTGAAGTAAAGACAGTTTCTTTGGCCACTTTGTTCTCTTTAATTACAAGCAAGTCTCTGTCTTATGTCTCTCCCACAACATCCTCCCACAACCTGTACAGGTCCATGCCACACTCTAATAGAATATACAAGTCCTAGTAGCTGTATTTGTTCAGTGGTCTGACTGAAGTTGTTTGAGGAACGAATGAGGGTTTTGGTGGCACGTCAGGTTTTATGGATGGTGTCCTCTTTATTCCTGTACGAGGAAGGGTTCCATTGCTTGTGTAACTGCTTTGTCTGGATAAAGAAGGTTGTAGATGAACGCTGACCGGCGTCCCTTGCATGTAGTCCATCTTTGTGCCTGTAGCAGGAGGCATGTATCCCCCGCGGGTAATACTAGGCTGTCTGGATAACAAAACACCATTTGGTGAGTTTAAGTTTTTAGGCAGGGCAGATATTGAATGCCTTTGTGAAGAATTTTTGTGATAGCCCCTTTGTCTGTCTAAAGAAGTCATTGGTACTGCTGGGGTAGTAGGGACATCCACTCGTTTTGTTGGACTATTTCTTGGAAGAGTAGATGGAGGAGAGTATAAAGATGCCTCCCTGTTAGGAACTTTAGGTGGAATTTCAGACATATTTCCCATTGGATCCAGCATTAAAGTCTGGTGAGCCACTTGAATGTCTCCCATAATTGATTTGGGATTATTAGGAGTTTCATTTAAATGTTTCAGAAAATCGTTCAGGGTATTCCTGGAATCAACAGATCTCCTGTGGTCTCTTTTGCTTGATGGTTTTGTAAGTGGGTGATCAATATTTTGCATCTTTTTGTCTGCTTTATGTGCATTAGAATTTGAGAAAGACATGTTGTAGTCATGGGTAGCGTTGGGAAGAACAATGGCACTGGGAATATGTCCATGACTTAACGGAGAATGGGGTGGGGGACTAGAAGGAAAAAATTGAGGGCTTTTTAGAGGGGTTTCTTTTCTTGACGCATTGAGGTTGCTATGTGCCTTGTCTGACTGACTCTTCATCACCTGCAGTGTCTTTTGCTGCAGTACTGGTGTGGATTCAGGAGTAGGAAGTGCAGCTAATTCTGGAGGCTGGCCTCTGTGGTCCATTATCATGGATTTTGTATCACCATTCGGCGGCAGTTCTTTTCTGCTACTCAACAGATTTGTGTACAGTTTAGGCGAATCAATGTTTTGCTGATATTCCTTGACGGGACTATCAAATAACCCATTCAGTTTAGCAAAACTTCCACTGGAGTCTGTACAGGACTGAGCTGATTCTGCATCTTTGTGTATTTTTCTGGATTTCCGTACAAATATATCTCGGTAACAGTATACGGCCACTCCTGCAAGGAAGGCTCCCAGGACAAAGGCAGCAAAGACACAAGTGATCAGGACGTTCATGTGTACCATTTGGTTGGAATCTCCTGACTGTACTTCCCACCTTACACCTGCAACAAACATATGTGATACATTAAAATAACAAAGGTCACACACACAGTCCAAAACCAAGGCTGCCTGCCTTGGTGAAGGACAAGGATATATAATTAGATGAGTGTTTAAGATAGACTAGTGTTAATGTAATTTGTCTGGATTCTATCCTCCATCACATTGCCGAGTGTAAATTTTTAAAATAAAAATGACACTGCTAGTATTGAGCAGCACAAACGTAGACTCTGCATTTCATTTGCGAATGAGAAAAGCTTGCGAGTGTTCCATTCCCCAAATTACATTTAGTTATATACTGTCCTGGTCTAGTGTCTAGCCTTGTCCCCAAATATTTTTTTAAGGCTCACAAATAGTGGTTTGTATGTTATTAATATTAACAATTTCTGCTGGAAAATTGGGGTTAAAAGGTGCTACTCTGCCAGACTGCAATTAATAACTCATGGAGGAATTTTTCTCTCAATTTCCTGCCCAACTCATAAATCAAAAGAGAGACGGGATTATGCAAATGTTATGTAAAACTGAATAATGTACATATTGTGGTGTTATAAACATGTTAATACTGTGCAAAACACATGAACTAATACATTCATACTCTGCTATCCTTAGACTACCATACTCTGCATGATTATTTACTTATATGTTTTACAATTCAAGATTACACTATTTTATACAGGCATTTTACTTTTTTTTCTTATTTACTCAATAATGAGCATTCCAAACTGCATATCATTTAAAATACATGGTTAATAAAAAGTATTAGAGTTTGTTAAAATCTAGAAGAAGAATGAATATTGGATTAGTTTGTAATTCACATATTATCACAGTGTCTCTTAGTTTTTTGGGTTTTTGTTTTTAAAGCAACCACAGACATCTTGCAATTAAGACAATGTTAGTTTTTAAAAGTAATTCTGTTAACTGTACCAGGAGAAGTCAAAATAAAGAAGAGTTGAGATTATAGGAATATATTGATTTTTGTTAGAGGCAAGGCCTTTGAACATTGTTAATGTTCAGGGTTATAGATTTTAATGGGTGTTGTGTAGAAGAGGAAAGGAAAGAGGAGTAAAGGTTCACTAATAGAAATGTCACAGAATGTGAATAAAAAATAAGAGCAAATTAGGACAAAAACGTATTGACTTAAAGCAAATAAAACTGAAAAAGCTGAAACAAATTAAAATAATAAATGCACTTTTATAATGGCTGATAGGAAACCTGATATATTTTGGTGACTTGTAGAACTGAGGCTCTTCCCTTGGTTTGTGACTTTCATTAAATATAGAATTGTGCAAACATGTCTGTCACCAGGATAATATATGTACCAATAAAAGTCTCTCATGAAGTTTTGGCTGTTGTTGATTGTAATACTGTTTTGCCAATATTTGTTTCTGTAACAGCCTATGCAATGTTTCACTTGATTGAAAGGAGGAAAGGCAACAGAAGATGAATTGTATGTAATCTATAAAATCAGACTTCACATTTTTTTAGTTTTCAGATAAGCTGGGAGTGTGTATTGGGAGACTCTACACAGCTGTCTGAGTGCAAGCGCCCATGCTCTTCTCTCCAAAGTATAATTTCAGTGGATTGAATCTCAAACCAGACCCTGCAGTTCCTTGCAAACCCACTGAACTGAATGGGAGTTTTGGGGGTTCAATGAGTACAACATTGGACCTCATCTGAGCAGTTTTGTCCACATACCCATGGGCTGTTACTTTGCACTTTAGAATTTGTCTTTAAACATTAGCTAATACACCAAGGCACTATCTGTTTGGCTGAGAGGACCAGCAGTCTCATTCAGGCTCTAAAACTACTGTTGTTCTGTAACCCATAGAGAAGGGTTCACTGGCCATTCTAAAATTGTTTTGAGAATGTCAAAATTTTTGGAAAACCAAAAGGTAAAAGAAAAATTGTGTTGTTTTGGGTTGATCAAAAAGTTTAGTTTAGTTTGAGCATTTTAAAACACTTTTAATAATTTTAAAAATACACAAAGTAAATTTTGCAGCAAAAAGTTGTTTCAAACTGAAAAATCAAAATGTTTCATTTCAAAAATGTTGAAAAAAAAGTTTTGCCTTTTTCAGATTTTTTGTTTTATTTAACCACAACAATTCAGTGAAAACAATGTGTATTTGTAAAATATTTCGGGTGACCTGAATCTGCTTCTTTTAGCAAAAGTTTCAGCTGAAAAATTTCACCCGGCTCTAGTAACCAACTGCCTGAAGGGCAGGTGAGGATTGTAAGGCTTGAATTTACATTTGCTATGCATCCAGAATTCCTGCTGACATCAGCTGAAGTTTTGCAAACTATGAACATCCCTTTGCACACACACGCCAAATGGGCAAGAGAACCATGATTGCACCTTCTGTATATTCACAGGTAATAGTATAAACATAACAGTCCCAGCATTTTCAAAATTCTAATTGTACCTATCAGGTTTCCATTCAGCTGTAATGTATTTCCTGGTAAGGCCTTACCCTTTGGGACACCTGATAATGGATCAGAATAATCAGAAGTGTTTGGGTCATCTTGAACTACAAATTTCCGAGAGCCAGTCACTTTAGGTTTCCAGGAACCAATCACTTTAGGTGATATAACTGGGATACTTGCCATTGTGGTAATGGAAGCTGAGGATAACTCCATGTCTGTGGTGGCAAACAGATTTTTATTAATGTGTATTACAAACAGGCTTTCCTCACTGTTTTGTGGTATTTCTAAATTATAGCTGGAGAAGGCATTTAATGGGAGTTACATGTCAGGGCAATATATGACCTACACTTCACAGAAGTACATAGGGCTGCCAAAAATCAGATTAAAAGTACAAATTATACATTAAATAACATTACAGCTATTATTCAAGAACCAGGAAAGTCAAATGGAAGGCAGTGAGGAAGTTATCATAAGCAACTGAAGGAGGGGGAAAGCACAACTTATTCTACTTTACTGATGTATTGTTTCCTTTTATACAAGCTGTTTCAGCGTATTTTACTGTCTTTTAAAAATCTCTAAAAAGATGTTTATTAGTGACCTTGTAAGAGGCCAAAATACTAAATATCCCTGAGAGACCAGCTCAGCTCTGTTAGAACTGTAGTTAGGCCCCGTTGGGAGACAAGACACATATTTTTACCCCTTATATTGTAATGGTTCCTAAGGAACTATGCTGCTAGATCCTTCTTAGTAATGAATTGAGTGTATAAAGTCATTATGGCCTATGTGGTAATGCCCATGAGCAGCAAACCTATTGAACCTAATAGTCTACACTGAGCCTACTTTTCAGGTGCAAATCCCTGATTTGTTTGCACGGGACCAGACAGATTTATAGCCATGTGTGCTTGCAACTGGGGATTTGCCTGAGTAAAGTAAGCACTCAAATGTGTGTTAATTCAGGGCTCAAAAATCAGGTTCATTATGTGAGTGTCCTAAAAAAAATCAGACTGAAAGTTGAATCGATTAAGTGAACGTTCATGCAAGTAAGGCAGCACTTTCAAGTAATATGGTTGCCATTTCCCGCCCCTCCCCCCCAGCCCCAAATTTACACCCTAAGTTATATTATGGGCAAATAAATCTGCAAAGTATTTGTTTGTGTATCAAACACAGCCCCCTTGTTGAGATACAGAAGTGCAAATACCAGCCCCACAACTTAAACCAGTGGTTCCCAAACTTGTTCTGCTGCTTGTGCAGGGAAAGCCCCTGGTGGGCCGGGCCAGTTTGTGTACCTGCCACATCCGCAGGTTCGGACGATCGCAGCTCCCAGTGACCGCAGTTCGCTGCTCTAAGCCAATGGGAGCTGCTGGAAGCCGTGGCCAGTACGTCCCTCGGCCCACGCCGCTTCCAGCAGCTCCCATTGGCCTGGAGCAGCGAACCACGGCCACTGAGAGCCGCGATCGGCCGAACCTGTGGACACGGCAGGTACACAAACCGGCCCAGCCCACCAGCGACTTTCCCTGCACAAGTGGCGGAACAAATTTGGGAACCACTGACTTAAACAGCCCAACAGATTTCCTTCAGATTTGGCAAACAGGAATGTCCCCAAGGGCTGAATCCCAGAGACCAAGTTTCAGTCTGGACTGAACTCTGGAAAATAAGGGCTTGATCATGCTCCTGTTGAACTCGATAAAGGTTTTACTATTGAGTTCAACAGAGTAACATTGGCACCTATATTCCTGAAAAATAGGGATTTGCAATGAAAATGCTGTGAAAAAATGTTGAAAGGAGTAAAGGGTCTGAAGGCCCTAGGACAATACTGCACCAAAGTTCTCTAGTCCCGCATCAGTTTGCTAGAGCCTGTGTTCTGCTATACCGTGGGTGAGATTAAATGATTAACATTAGCATAACTATTGAAACATTTCCAAAACACAGAAATACACATTTTAGAAAATGTGTATTTGCTTGATAAGACTGGTGGTGAGGGGGAGAGGAAGGAGAAAAAAAAGGAAGATGATGAGATTTTTGCCATCCATCTATTAGAGATGACCAAGAGGGGCATTCACAAATGCATAGGGGCGCGGGGGGGTAAAGCTGAGTGGACTTTCGTGCAGTGAAGATGTCATCTATGTTAATCAGGCTCTTTAATAAAGGATGTGTCTCAATAAATAATGAGCTGTTAACATGCAGCTACACAGGGTGAAGAGCTGAGCAACAAGAGTCCAGCTAGCTTTACTATCAGTGGGAACATGAGTAAAAGCACAAAAATGAAGGCTTGCCACCTGCGCAAAAGGAAGGGAAAAAAGGGCTGAAAATGCTGAACTGAAGGAAAGAAAAGGTCATTAATTCAAAAAAATTAAAAAAAACTAACCAGATGTTGGGTCGCCAAATATTTTGTAATCTGGTGTAGTTGTAGTAGGCAAAATTTCTAAAAGAATTAAAGGAACAAGTAATCAGTGAAAAGTAACCAAAAGAAAGCAAAAGATTTTAAGACCTGAGTAACTGAAAATAAAAAAGAAAATACGATCTGTTACCAAAAAAGGGAAATTGTTCGATACCTTACAGCTCTCTGGAGTCAATAGCAAAGTGAGGGAAGGAGAGGGGGAGAGGTAAAACATCTCTGCCACCCCCCGCCGGAGTAGCTCAGCTTTGTGACTGGTCGTGGTAACACTAGGTGGTGCGTGCAGGGTGTCACTGAATGGCTCATCATAAATTTAACATCCACAAACTACTGTTGACACATTATAAATTAGCAGCAGTGACTGTGTCTTACCATGGCAGTCCCCAAGCTGTCCTGTATTGCCGTATTCTACATCTTGCTCATATCCTCCAGTGCTGTGGTTGTATGAAACAAACAAAGAGAACCTGCAATTAATAGCATTAATAGGGAAACAAATGATTTTCTTCTGAAAGCATAAACCAGACACACATTTGTTCAGCAAACTTATGGGAAAGGGGAGTTGTACAGTACAGGATAGCAGAAAGACTGTATATTAAATATAACAATTATGTAAAGGCTTTAAATTTTTAAGCACTTACAGCAAGAAATAAATCAAGTTCTCACACTAATCAATTTATGTATCGTGCAACCACTCTTGTTTGCTGGTATATCCATGCAGCTCCAACTATATCAACTGGCGTTGTGCATGCCTATCTAAGGGTAATATTGGACCCATTATAAATACCACATTTAACATCACAATTGCTAATGCAATGTGCTCCATGAGCCTGCTTCTTCAAAATACCCTTGGAAAGGTACAGATTGGCTGTGGAAAAGTCTTACATGTTTTCTGCTATAAAATGTATTTTTTCACCTTTGTAAAAATCAAGTGAGCAAATTTCACTTAAACAGTCCAAAAAGTTGAGACGAACAGAAAATTTAGGCTGTAGGAGACTTTTCCCCATGTAGTTATGAGCCTGTGAAAATGAGAAAGGAAATAATCCAAGTCTAAAACGCATTCTTAAGTGTTGTGGTCTCCTGGGAGTGAGTAACTAGACTATTGTAATCTCTTTGCTAAACTGATGATGCTTATGGTCAGTAATTTGTCTGCGTCATGCTCCAGGTAGCCCTCCCTATAGGTCTGATTGTCCTTACGCAGGTAAAACATACACTGAAATCAAAGTCTTCCCTAAGTAAAGACTATAGAATTGGACCAGAATTTAGCATTCTGGTTTTTTACATCTACTAAGAGAAATGTAGTATTTTTAGAGCATTAAAAAGGAGATTTAGTGAATGAGTGCATGCACATATATAACCTACTGTAAATACATTGGGCTGATTTTAAAAATAACACTTACAGCATGCCAGGTTTCACTCTTCCGCACGCCCCCTGGTCTAGCCAGCCACAATAGGGGTCTCGTGAAGCAATACAAGACCTGTGCAAGATCAAACCAGAGAAAATAATGTCTTTCGTCCATCACCAGAGATTTCTGTGCCTTTATTTTATGGGAAAGTTGAGGAATGTAGGCTTACTTTTTACATGATCCATGACGCTCACAGCGACTGAGGGGAATTCTAACAACACAACTGGAGAATGCCACAAATACAGCATGGTGTTCTTTATCCAACTGAAGGGAAATGACTTTTCTGTCCTCTTCACTCTCTGCATTACACCTGTTCGGTAAAAGTCATTTGAAACAGTTATTGATATAAACCAGAGTATCTTGTGTAAAGCTTACACTGGCAACGTTTTTGATTTGGCAGTCAATTACAGCTGTGTAGGAACTGAAAACTGTATGCTCAACAATTACTATTGCTTGGACATTGCAATGATGAATGCTGTAGAAATGCTTACACATCAGTGTAATTTAATCTACTTCTAGGGTGATCCCCATACAACCTAAGGATTACCAGAGCTCTTTTTTGTTCCCAGATCTGCAGCTGGGTGACAAGTTCTGTGATCCAGGTAGGAAAACTCCAAACCCACTGGCTTTGTGATTTCACTGTGTCTCATACACCTGTCATAGAGCAGACTCTAAAAATCTGCGCTGGGTCTATTTGGATTTTAAATGGAACACTTCACATGGCCCTACCCAAATTCTTTGCTTACAGAACAAACAATCTTTATTTCATTAGTAATTATTTTATTTATCACTGAACACTTCGAAATTCTTTAAAGGAATTCCTTAGCTAAGGTAATAGTGTATAAGTACTGGTGTTTGGTATCTAGAAGAGATTGCATCAATGACTTAACAGGCGTGGAATTAAAATGCTCTCTGCTACCCAAAAAATGTATGTACTAAAATATTTTCAGGTTATTCAGCAGCATATCTCCTCCATAAACAGTGGGAAATGACAAAGAATGAGGAACTTGGTGAGAAAGCATTTACAAAAAAAAAAAGTAAAGAAAAAACACCACTGCTTGTTAGGCCACGAGAAGAAAATGACTAGGTGAGAAACACACTGGAATATTTTTGGTATTTTGGAGAGCAGTACTTGTAAAATAATACCTACTTTGCATGATTATAAGCATCAATCTCTTCCAGTAATACGCTGTCATTCAAAGAAAAGGGTCTGGTCTTTGCTAAGATCTTAAGTACCACTCCTGCTTCAGAGCCAACAAATATGACTGTGTAGTTTTGGTAGGGTCCAGCGGAATGGTCTACAGCAACTGCAGTCAACCTATATCTACCAAAACCCAAAACGCACATGGTTATTCAGAAGAATATTTCTTTTTTAATGTACAGATGTGACTTACTTCACAAAGATTCCATACCTGACCCGTGTCTTTGTGAACCAGGGCTCCTCGATGACTGATGGAACTGCAGAATCCATCAATGGATGGGATTTGATGAAGGATAGAGTTTCATCCGGGAAATCAATGGAGGTTTTGTAAGCCTCTGCTAGACCATGTTTTGCACAGCAACCAGGTCTGAAAGGAAAGCAACATTTTTTCTTTCTCAATATTTTAGTTAATGAGAAAGGGTAAGCATCCTGAAAGAGCATGGCAGGCTGCAGATGAGAATACTTATGGTCCAAGTGAAAGCCACTGCTTCAATTTTACATGACTACATTCTCCAGTGTGTCATTGATTTAAAGGTAGCAGTTTACAGGAATAATATTATTGTGTCATGAGCAAGAATCTTTTACCTTGGCTTTGGTACTTTGTCTTCGGGTACAGCTGTCCAAACAGAATCTGGAGTCTTTTGTTCTTTAAATCTTCCTTTGAATACTTTCTCAATGTCATCCATGCTGAAAGCACACACGGCTGAACCAGGGATGCTTTAAAAAAAAAAAAAAAAAAAACAGGTACTATTGTAGTCTGAATTCTTGCAACAATCTTAGTTGTAACAGGGAACTGGAGAGCTTCTTTTGATGTTAGGTTGCTCATCTCTCACCTGTTAAGCTGTGTGGTGAATACACCGACAACAGTAGGGACTCCATTGATTTCTATTATGTCTGTGATCGACTGCAGAACATCAAAGTAGAAAAATGAATCCCCAGGAACAGAACAGTTGAGACGAGCTTTTAAGAATGAAGTCCAGTGTTTTTCCAGCACTCTCTGGGAGCCACCCATGTCATTTTTGCATATGCGTGCCACACGGGAATACACAGCCTGTACAGGGGACAAAAGGCAGAGATTGGCTTATGAAACACTATGAAAAGTACCCCCCATTTTCCAAGGATAATTTTGTTAACAGGAACATTGCGGCTCTATAGCTGCTTTTCTGAGTCTGTATAGAAAGGAAGAAAGCAAACAACGTTTAGCTGCTAGTGCATAAGCATTTTAATGCATCATTGAGCCAACACAATACTCCCAGCCTTGCCTCCATCTTTTTTCAAAATCATATTGTTAGTAAGATTGAAAGTCTTTAATTAACCTCGTGTAAATGGTTTAGTAATTTACTATAGAATATCCTTCCATGGTGAAGCAGAAGTATCATATTCTGCATTAGTATTACAGATATTCATTAGCCAGAGGCATTAGGGAGCCACCTTTTGAACCCCCCCTCCCATTTTTTTTTTTAAACAGTAGGCAAAAACAGAATATCTGCTAATTTCCCGAGTTAAGGAAATGGCAAAGCTAAAAGATACCTGTGGAGGACTTTGTTAACAAGACAGGGCGAATGCAAAAAGCTTTAAGGCTCAAGATACCTGACAATTATAAGGATGAAAAAACTGTATCAACTTTATACCATTAATACAATATGATGTAAACTATATTTGTTGCTGAGGCTATTTTCCATGACAACCATATCGCACCCTGATAGGATTTTTGATACTTCACAGCCGATTGTGACACACTGACTTTATATACCTACCTTGCCTAAATTATTATGCTCTACAGCAATTTCTCGAAAGAAGAAATAAACATAGTTGCCATATTCTATGGCATGGAGGAAATGTGGTTCTGCAAGAAAGAATGAAGAGAAAGCTGTTTACCTAAAAGAACCATTCAATAAGTATAAGACACTGCCTGCTCTGCATGACTTAAAGGCTTTCCCTTGGTTACATACCAACTAAAGGGAACTCCAATATTCAAGAGACTTCAGGAAGTCCAAATATGGGTGCATTCAAGCTTAAATGAACTTGTAGTCTTTAATGTCAGCTAATGGACTGTAAAAAGGCCTCAAAGGAATTGTATTACAGTGAAGGTCTTTGTTACTACAGATTCATTCATTAACCTATTTAACTGTGAGTGTGGGGGGGGGGGGGGGGAACCCTTACATTTTAAACAAAGATTGTGCTTTATCAGCACAAAGTTGCTTTCTTATCAATTTGATCTTGCTATACCAAACATTGCATGTACGTTCACACAGTGGTTATATAAAAACATACTGGCTATGATACACTTCATCCTCAAGGTCAATAAAATTATATCTGTCACATACACAGGAAAGTAATTTTTTTCAAAATTACCTTTTATCCATTTGGAATCATATTTTATTGTTCTTAGGGCAGATCCATCTCCCATGCTGCGGTAAATAACAGCATCACTTGCCAGAAAATCTGCTACTGTTGCTGAATACAATTTCCCATCTAAAACAATAGTCAAAATGTGGTATTAATGGGCCATTAATAATACATAGAATTCTTACTAGTCTGTAATCTCTCTTTGTACTGCCACTCTCCCCAAAATTACTCTAACCTATATTTTAACAATTTAGCTTCTAATCCTTTTGAGACCCTTTAGCGTAATCTTAGAATCTGAGGCACCGTGACACCTGCAGCTTCTCTGTGCTTTCTTTTAAAGCCGTCTGGCACCTTCTGCATCATTAATCAAAAGTTCTTACCAGCAAAGAGGGCAACGTTGGTTTGTCTGGCATCAAATGGGCATCTTGCCAATCCGCTAATTTCCTCTCCGTCATACTCTAAGGTATTCAGCTAGAGAAGAAAAATAAATTGGTGGTGGTGGTCCTCTCTGTTCTACATGCCAGCATGAAGGGGTAACCCTACTTTTACATATACCTTAACTCTAAATGATGGTTTCTGTCCATTTTTATCTAATATTCCATGACACTCGGGAAAAGAAGCATTCTGCACTTGTACCAAAAAGCTTAACTATCACAACACAATTATTTTGCAAACCTATAAAACAACAGATTAATGGTTTATTTAACGTGCTTACCCAGTAGTATCTGCACATGGGGTTAAATGCATTTGTACCACAAACAAACACCATCTCATCATTTCTGGGAACAAAGACTTTAATAAAGTTATGGCATTCGTCCTGAAAGAAGAAAAACTTGTATTAAGAACAGATTTCACGCCCACACTTAGTAGTAGTATTTTGCTGCTCTGTATATGATAAACATACTTTGTGTTTGCCTTTCATGGCACAGTTCTCTCTGTCCTGCTGTCTCGATCTCCAGGTTAATTTCTGTTTAAATCAAATAAGAAAGTTTACTTCTTGACCTGAAAATTCTTTTAAAAAATCAAATCAATTTCCTTACATCTACTCACTTTGCTTGGAGTAACTTCTGCCTTGGGAACTTCATTTAAGTTTACAGTATAAACTTGGTCCCTATTGGAAACAAGGGCATAAGACGCATCAAGTGAATGCATGAATATGTTGGCTGTATGGATAGTTTTTATTATAGATCTACTTTTTAGGAAACTCGATAGACAAAGAATATATTTTGAAGTCTTTATGGATTTTCTGAGTCAACACTGAACATTTTTGGTTCCCAATACAGTAATGGTTTTAGATAGCATCTGTGTTTTTCAGCTATTCAGTTCTTATCTATCACATACTGTCCAAGCCCAGCTCAGTGTGTCAACATGCAAAAGTTTTAGACTCTTTTCCTATATCCCTGAAGTGTCATTCCATGTTTAAAGTGACCAGGATACGTTTTAATCAGGGCTGTAATGGAAAAGGAGGAAAATGGTTTAGCATAACGCAGCAGCATATTGCTGCTTTTGGCCTTCAAATCCAATTTTTATACATGGGGCATAGATACTGTTTATTTCTCTGGGAGGCTTTCCCCCCCCCCATTCCAATTCTGCAGATTATTTTTTTAATAAATTGCCCACATTAACGCATACCTAGGAGAAAAAAGAATTTAAATCTAATAAACTGACTACAGGAAAATTACCTGCCAGCGATATAAAGTGTGTCTCGAATTTTCAACATCAGTTGAAAGTCCAGCCTGTGTTGAGATTCATTGCCTGAAGGGCGTCCTTTAAATACTGGATATTGCCTTGAATCTGCAAGTAAAAATGGGCTACACCATCACTCAGGATTATAGAGCTAAAGAATCAATAAACAGCATTGATTAGCTGTATATACTAGGTGTAGAAGGCTTTACACTAAATTCCTCAAGCAATGTCTTGAATATGAATGAATAACAGCTAGCCAATGTCAGCAAATGTTCTTTTTACTCAAATTAGCGCAGTATTTCTGAGTGCTTTTTTTAAACGAGTAAGAGCCAGTAAATAAATGTGGTGAATTGCATAAGAATAAATATTTTTACTTGTCTACATATTAATTAATTAAAATTTCAATTAACCAAAACAATCATCTAGTGTTTTAAAGGCAAACAATTTGCAGATTACTTACAATGGTAGTCAACAACATTAATAGGGTTATCGTCTTCAGGAAAGCTGACAGCTAGGCACTGGGACACAGTCAATAGCATCACACAAGCACAAAGCAGACGCAGCCTCATGGCTGGCGAAAAATAGCACCAGCTTCTTGGTAATACTGTTTAACTACCTGTAAAACAGAAAGGTGGCAATGAGGTTTCAATACTACAAGACAATAAAAGTGACTTCTTATTGCAGAGAGAGGGTTTTTTTATTTTAATGTTAGCAGTGGTGGAGTAAACTAGCGTTTATGAAAGGCCCCTTTGTGTATGTTGACGGAAAACTACTATGTGACAATGCTGACTAACGCTTTTCTGAACCGTATTGATGTTTGCTAAATTTTAGTTGCATTTAGAGGTATTTTAGAGGCAGCCGATGAATGTTATCCTAGCTAAATCACAAAGATACATTTAGGCTGCTGACTTGGTGAGAACATTGTTAAAGTTGGGATTAGAATTTTAATTAAACTGCTCTCTCTTTCCCTTCCCCCATTACCAAATGTCAGCCAACAAAATCCTATCCCATAAACTACCTAAATCTTATCTACTAACATCAAGACACACATTGTTTGTGTATGCCTCAAGCCAGCATTTAGATTTAAGCTTGTTTTAAATCTAAGTCTAATATTCTTAGGGCTATAGAGTCACAAAAGGACTCAGGTGCCTAATTACCACTTTAGGCACTTAAATCCCAGAATCAGGCCCCACTGAGATTCACAAAACCCCCACAGGCACCTAAACTCCACCGGCACCTAAAGTTTTGCAATAAAAGCTCCCTAGGTCCTTTATGTTTCTTCCTCTGAGTATGCGCACAGCAGCTCCACACCAGGTGTCCAGACGCATAAGCCCTAGGGTGATGCATGAACCAGGGGAAGATAAGCAGAGGAACACCTAACTCACTGGTGGGCCTGATCCAGTAAGCGTGCTCAGACCTTGCCAGTGGATTGGGCCCTATGGGAGTCTGGAGGAGGCGCTCCCTCATAATGTTGAGTCCAATAATTAGGTACTTACCTAGGATGTGGGAGACCCCTGGTTCAAGTCCGCCTGAGGGGGAGAAGTAATTTGAACTGGATTTGCCATCTCTCAGGTGAGTGCCCTACCCTCTGCACTATGGGATAGTCTAATGTGGAGTGCTCTCACTGGGCTATTCTGCACCTAAAAATTAAACATTCTTCACACAATATTTTAAAATTCTGCCAGTTTTATTTGTCAATAAATAAATGCAGAGGCTCCAGCACGGCAGCAGGGAGCACAGGCCACTGGCTGCATGCAGGTCGGAGATCATCCTGCAGCCCCCCCGCCCCAGGACGAAGACTCAGCGGTGCGGCTTTACCCGAGCCTGATACAGCACAAGGCCTGGACCTGTCCCAGAAACACCCTAGGGCCCTGCCCCTCTGCACCAGATGCACCAGGTGTGAGGCAGGCTGGTTCAACCAGGCAGGAGCCAAGCGTGGCGGGGCTCAATGTAGGGGATCCAGGTGTGGGGTGAGAGGATTATGTGTGGGACAGTTTGGGTGCAGACAGCTCAGTTGTGGGGGGATCTGGATGCACAGAGGCTTGGGGGGGGGGATTCCAGGTGCAGGGGCAATGGGACTCTCCAGGTGCAGGTGGTTGGGGCTCAGCAGAGGAGTCTAGTTGTGGGGGATCTCAGCGGGGGGGGTCTGAGTGCTGGGGGAGTGGGGCTTGGTGGGATGGGGGTCTGGGTGCAGCTAGTTGGGGTCAGTGGTGTGGGGGCTCGAGGTGGGGCATCAGGGCGGGAGTTTGATTGCAGGGAGCTCAGTGGGCAGTGGGCTGGGTGCAGTGATGGGTGCCTGGAGGCAGGGGATCAGGTATGGAGGGCTAGGGATGATCTGGGTGTACGAAGTGAGGCTTGTCAGGGGTGTCTGGGTATGGGAGGTCTGGATGCATGGGGGTTGGGTAAATGGGGAAGCTGCTTCCTATACAGTGATTCCTCCCCCCACAGCTGAGGAGCAATGGGGCAGGAAGCAGGGGAGGTTTTCGGGGGGGGGGGGGGAGAGGGTCTGATACAGCCCCAGCCACTCATTGCAGGGGAAGAGGAAGTTCCGTCCTCTCCTGCCTCCAGCCCAGACAGGACTAGCAGCTCATCCCAGCTCAGGGTAAGAGCCACTAGCTGGGGTGTCCCCAGCTCAGTGGTGAGTTACCTCTCCGTCAACTGCTCTGAATTCCTGAAATGATGTACCTGCACAGCTAGAGAGTGGCGCGTGATTGCTCTTGCAGCATCCCTTTGCTTCCCTGTCAGAAAGTCATTTTTCTATGGGGAAGCAACGAAATCTGCGGGGGACATGAATTCTGCGCATGTGCAGTGGCGCAGAATTCCCCCAGGAGTAGCTATGGGATAATCTAATGTGGAGTGCTCTCACTGTCTCCAATTAAAACTGTTCCACTGTGCCTAAATCAAGTCAGGGTGCATAAATCAAGGGAGACTGGACCCTGGGTCTCCTATGTGAGCGCTGTGACCACCATACTATAGAATAATTCTCATGCACTCTCTCTGGCCCCAGTGATTCTTTCATTATTTATCCACAGTGGAACAGCTTCACTGAGGGAGTCCCATATCAGAATATTGCATAGCTCCATGGCTGGAGCACTCATGTGAAAGGTGGCAGATCTCAATTCAATTCCCTTCTACCCACAGTTGAGGGGGGATTTGAATCACAGGGGGTCCTCACCTATTGCCCGGGAGCCGCCTAACCACATAGCTATGAGGAGTGCCTCCTCCCCTTGCCTGGCTTTTTGCAGAAATGGCAGAGGCACCTAACAGCAAAGGAGGGTTTGCTGCTGAGAATTCCAAGTGTCTGGAAGCACTTCTCTGCAGTCTGGACTTAGGTGCCTATCTGCGAGAGAGGGGTGGGGTTTAGCATACACCCCTCGCTTTGGCACCTCCTACCACGTGGGTTTTTGTGAATCCCGTTCTCAGGCATCTATCTCTCCCCATGCATTGTACAGCGAGCCTAATTCAGGCTTTGTGACTCTAGTGGTTTTCTAGGCACCTAAAAGTTAGGCATGGTGACGCTGACTGACCACACGTAGGTTTCTTTGTGACTCTAGCCCTCAATACCTGACACTCTATTCCCTTGTCCCTTGTACAGTGATTTACTCGTGTGCAAGGGGAGCATAAAATGCTACCATTCTGATTTGGTAGTGTTTGTCACCCACGCTGCACTTCCTTCACATTGGTGTGCAAAGTGCAGAGCAATGGAGAGAATCAGTCACTGAGAATGTATTTCCCCCACCCAATGCTATAACTAACTAAATAATGCAGATAATTATGTATAGACTTAACAGCATTCAACTTTTATTTTTATAAGGCCCATGTATAATATCATTTTTTATTTTTTTCAATTTTTTCAATTTAAGTTTTCACAGCTGTGGGAAATTTGGGGGGGAAGGTCAGACAATAATTATTTAATGAGAGTAGATGCTAAGATTCAAAAAGTTTAAAGCTTTATAACCATTAAAACTCAAAATGTGAACATGTCAAAATACACAAAGTAAATTATTTAAATCAAACTCTACAAGTTCTCAAGAAGCATTTTCCTTACTGTGTCTCTCTGTAAATTTTGATTATCATCCCTGGAAATATTTTTTCATTGGTTTGTTGTGTCTAACAAAACTGATCTTTCCAATATTTACTGATTAAAAATCTAATCTTTCCAAATCCAATTATGTAGAACCTTGTTTAGTCTGAGGCACCCAAAAGATTGTATAGTATGTGTTGAGATCACGACGTACGCCATGGAAATGCAGCAGTAGCACTGTACAGCAATGCTTTTAGGGGGCAAGTGAAATGCAATTTGGGCAAGATGCAAGAAAACATTTCTCAAGGATTTTTAATGACCACACGTAGTCTGGGCATAAGTTTTATTTCACATTAGACACATGGCAACTGCAATACCATACCTCATAGCAACTTTCCAAAGCATTAGTTCAGTTTTGAGTTGCAGGTACAAATCTCTATTGATTTAATCATAAACACTATGTTCTGCAGTTGTTGAAATCACTTATTCTAATAAATTATTTGTCTTAGGAAAATAATCAGATCTCCTGATTCCTAATATTTCTGAGACCCAGTTAAAATGTGCTTAAGTGCTACTGAAAGTTAGGAAGCTTAGGATGAAAAAGTTGGTCCCACTCCCAGGGTTGGTTCTGTGCAAGGATTGTCCAAGTTCCTATGGCAGCTGACCTGAGTGAGCTCATGCTGGACTAGGTGAGACCAGCATAGATAGCGGTAGTATTTGGCAATGGAAGGTATATATGAGGTCCTATCCATTACAGACTGACCTGAAAAAGATGCATTTTTAACTGTTAATGATGCTTCTGCATCTCAAGTCCACCAGCCAAGAACTGATTGCACTCTTAGGCAAGGGTTGCACTCTTAGGCAAGACTGATAAGCAGCAGTGACTAATAACAATTCCTGACACCATCCTTGGCTTGACACAGCCTCCTCAGATGACGCATCTAGCATTAAATTGCTAGTGAATGCACTTAAACAGAATGGAATTAATAACGTTAGTCAAGTTAGTTCCTTCTTGTTCAAGTACACATCAGAGTGGGATACTGCAGCTTGGTGGCTCTGAGATACATTCTTCTTTCTGCAAACAGAACTCTGGCTCTTACAAGCTTTGAATACCAATCCTATTCTCAAGACTAGGAAAAGAATGAAGCGAGGCATCAAAGACCTCAAAATGTAGTAGGTCAAACACACCCAATACAAAGGCAAAATGGCTGGTAAAGAACCTTGTAGAATTCCTCTCCTGAAGCCTCCATCAAGCCAGGAGGAGGCCTAGGGTAAGTGGAAGGGCCATCAATTCTAACTGACCAAAGAGCTCTTTTGGCCTGGTAGGATTTAGAAATACACAAGCTGGATGGATCAGTAGATGCATCAATTCCATGTGCCTCACACCATGATTTTTTGGAGCCCTTGATACTTCCACAAAATAAACACATTCTGAGATTTCAATTCCCAATCTACCATGGAGACATTTCTGAGATTGTGGGTATATTAGACACAGGAAGGATTTCCTCCTCCCAGCCCCCCAACCCAAAACGATCAGGGAAAACATCTGAACAAAGGTCACATGAAATCTTGATGTAACTACTCTGTCACAAAGAAGAGTACTTGAAACAGGGCCTTTTTTTTACTTGAGCAAAATTAAAAAAACAAAATGGCAGTCAAGAACAAAGGGTAGCTACATGTGTGCTGGTCAAAAATTACAGTGACATAAAAATAACTTTGCTAAAATGAAGAGCCTCCCCTCTCCCCCTCAAAAAAAAAAAAATTAAAGAGCAAACAAAGTGAGAATCAGTCTTCTCAATAACACACTTTAAGAGCAGTGTAATGCTAGTGGACCAGACCCCACAGAGAAATTTTCCAGGACAAACACGGACAAACCCACATTTAAAACTTCCTTGAACGGAGAGGATTGATCCAAAGATGGAAACTTTATGCAAATGTAAAAAGCTGGGAATTTTTAAGTTTGAAATCCCTTCTAACCCAACCTCGACTCTCACAAAACCTTATCAGAGAAAGATAAGAAAGGCCATACTGAGTCAAACCAAAGATCCATCTAGCCCAGTAATCTGTTTTCCGACAGTGGCCAATGTCAGGTGCTTCAGAGGGAATGAAAAGAGCAGGTAATCCCTTAGATCTACTTCTATGTGAAGGTCTTTGTCATGAAGAGGGAGGAGATCCAACAGGGAAAGCTAGACTCAGTTACCTATGATTGTAGAGGTAAAGGTTTCTTTATTATTCGGTATATTAAAAGCATTGAAAGAAAATGAGTATCAACTCGCACTGCCAATATGTGTAGGAGGGAAAGGGCAGCCACTTTGTGAAGGTATTTGGATCTACTATCAGACCTTTGGCAGCCTTGACACAAACAGATTGAGATCAGGACTGCCAGGAAGGAATAAAACCTGAAGATAGACTGTTCCTGGGATGAACAGAAAATTTACTCAACCTGGCCACTAGAACACAGGCTTTGCCAGACCAGGTAAATACTTCTGTCGCACGCAGACATGCTATTGTGAAACACATACATAATTCTTACCTCATTCAACCCTGTTAATGGAGGTCTGCAGGGGACTATACAAATAGAAACGCTGAGGTATTTGTTTCACCAGAATCACCTGATTATGAATTATTGGAAATATGTGCCCAGAAGAAAATTTAGAGCTCAATTACGCTCCCCGGGTCTGATTCTTTTCAGCCAGGCTTCAAACTGGTCTTTGATGAATTTTGCCTACAAATTGCAGCACCAACGTTTTTGCTACTGTAGGTGCAAATATTGGCAGCAAAAGTATTCCTAGCCCCGTTTCACAGAGGGGGAGTTGAAGCAGTGACAGATAAAAGCCAGAATTTTCAGAAAGGCTCAGCAGCTACAACTAGAGGCAGATTTTTCAAAGACCTCAGCAGCCAATAAGCCCCTCTGAGAACAGTGGGAGCTACTAGGTTTTACGGTAAGATTTTCCAAAGAGGTCAGGTGACTTGTCCAAGGTCATACATACATAAAGGCTGTGGAAGAGATGGGAATTCAATCTAGATCTTCTGGACTCCAGTTCAGTGCCTTAACTAGATTTTGCAGGTACTAAAATACAAGGATAGTTGTCTGTTGGTGCAAACTTTCACCTGTAAAAAGGAAGCTGGCCTGAGTGAAAATCCTCACTGGCTATTTCACAGCAAATAAAGGGCTGGCTGTGCAAAAAGCAAGAAGTTGCCCCAAATCTTTAGCTGCCTATTTGTGGCTAATTCCTGTCATTCTTTGATGAGAATGCCACCTTTCAATTCTTGATTGGTGGAATCCAATACCACTTCCCTTAAAAGATGAGCCTGGCTTCAAACAATCACACTTAAAAGGGAAAAGGTCAATGTTCCTTATCCATTCATCTACCCAAACTTTGTCAATTTCTGTGTGTCATTCCATTAATCATTGTTGCATGTTTCTGCCATGTAAAAGGAAATGGGGGAAGGGAAAGTGAGCCAGCTGCAGAGAAGCAATAATTAAATAAAATAGATTAAAACCAAACTGACAATTTTCCCCTCTAAAAATCATAGCCAAATTACTTTACCCTACCAATATTTCATAAATTACCAAGCACAGGCTGGGATATGTGCGGTGGGGGGCAGGTAAATGCAAAGAGCACCTTGGGCCAGGTTAGAATGAAACAAACCTAACTACTAATCAGCCTTAAATGTCCTCTAGGAGGGAAAAATGAAACTAAGTAATAAATTAAACTTGGGGGTTAAAAAAGCTATTATAATGAAAAATATTAAATGAGGCTTTGTCAAATTCTGCCATTTTCTTTCTGCACTTAGCACAGAACAAAGCCAGGTGTTATGAGGGTAGCAAAGGGATTTCTTTGGGAGAAAAGGTGTCTCTTTGAAATGGGGCACCATATTACCAGATTACTGCCACTTCAATACTAGGTTCTAGTTTGTCAAAGTCATCAGGTTTTTTTTATCCCCTGATGTCTTTGAGACTCACTTCTGTATAAATCTGGAATTTGCCTGCTGGTTCAAAGTTTGAGAAGCACCAAGATTTGAAAATAAAGGTGCCCTGAGAAACTAACAAGTACATATGACTATACCTGGGAGTAAAAATAGGTATGTGCATGCCATTGAGTGCACAGGTGCTTTTCTGCAGTCCTGATGCATGCTAGTACACTTGAGGGTGCACCTTTTGAAAAGAGCTTTAAACTTGTTCATTCCAATAATAGTGCAAATGTAAAGGTCTGCTCCAGGTCCAATTCTCCTCTGTCACTGCTGGCTCATGCATGCTCACCAAGTTTCCTGGGCTCCACAACTGTGAATGCTGCTCCCCATTCCAAAGGGGAATGGACACTCTTTCTAGAAGTCGGAGTATGCCTAACGCAGCATTCTGCAGCCACTTCTGTGGCACTTCAGTATGGTAATCAGGCTCTTGACAATGGTATTGAGGGTACTTGCTGAGCATATTTCTGAATGGCCTTTTGGGGGATGAGTTTTTGTGTGGAAGACAATGAGTGAAATCCTGGCCCGAGTGAAGTCAATGGTACTTTTGCCAGATTTCAGTGGGGCCAGGATTTCTTACTATATGTTCAACCTATGGGTGATAAATGGCCTCTGGTGAGATGGCAGAAGGGCTTGAGAAGCTGAAGTAGCAGGATGCAGGGGAGACGAGCTGTAGCTCACTCCCAAAGAGTAAGGTGGGTTTTTTGTTTGGGGTTGTTGGGATTTTTTTGTTGCCTTCTATGGCAGGTCATCCTTCTCAGGGACTTTGGAAACTTTTTACTAGATCCAGGTCCTAACAGATAACGCCAAACATGTTAAAGTTAAACCTCATTCTCTGTTGCCCAGCACCTTGTGAAGTAGTTATCTATACCTGGGTGAAGTGGGTGTTCCGTGTTACTAAATTAGAATAGTTGAGTTTTATACCCCCTGTGGCAGGTGTAAATGACTAACACGGTCCAGGCTAATGGGGAATCAGGCCCAACATATCGGTAGATGAACTTTGAAAACACTGTAATTCTCTATATTCCAAATTAAAAGACAAAAACAGTGTAGTCTAGCGGCCTGAGCACAGGACTTGGGGGTAGGAATTCCTGAGTTCTAATCCTGGGTGTGCCACTGTGTTGTTGTGGCCTTGGTTATTCTCTCAAAGTCTCGATTTCCGGTTTTGTGAAATGGGGGTGATAATGTTTACTTCCTGTACCACAGGAGCAGTGTAAATATTCAGTAGTTTTTATGCAAGGCTCTTTAAATGTATACATCTCTGTAAGTACTAACTATGGTTAATTTTATAATCAAGGGGTCAAATTTTGATCTTAGGCCTAGTCTGACCACAGATTTTTGTACTGGAATGACTATGCCTGCTGGGGGGGTGATTCCCCCCCATAAAGTTATACCAGTACAAAGAAATCCCATTCAAGACACCAATTTGTCATACAGGAAGGGGAATCAGCGATACCAATATAAGGCATCTTTTTACTAGTATAAGTTTGCCCACACAACGGGGGGGGGGAGGGAAGGGTTGTACTGATTTAACTATACTGGTATAGTTAAGGTATAGTTACTGAAGGTAGACAAAAGTTGGTTTCTTCCATGGGATTTCTCTCATATGTGTTCCTTTTAATTTGGATTGACTTCAGTGATTCTGCATGCATGTTACTGAGGGCAACATTTGGCACAGGGTGTTTATTCTACATTTAGGTCTCACACGCTGGCTGTGCTATGGTAAATCCATATTTGAAAGCTTGATAACGATAGCCCATTTTGGCTAATTATCAAATAAAGAGTAGAGAAGGAGAATATTTTGGCCTTACAATACGAAGTCACATACTTACACTATTCTTGTGGCCCTTGAGCTTACTCAAAGACTGCGTAGAATTAAACACATCAGTCATAAAATGAACTGAAGAAAATGTGTTTATGGACCATATAAATGCACACTTTTGATATGATGGTTCCTCCATTTTATCCTGCAATATACACACAGTCATACTTTTTTATGGGGACAATTTTTATAAAATGTCTGGAGAAATTTAGTATTTGGAGCCATGATACTAACTGATTCTGAAACAGCAAATAGAAGATCTGTCTCTTTAAGATATTGCCTGACTTGTTTAAAGATGTCTGCATCAACACTTCTTGAGCTATGTCAAAGTAAAAAATTGTTTAATATTAAAGTGATGAAACCATAGTACTGAATATCACAGGTTTGATCTTAATTGGCTTATAGTACTGTTAGTTACACTTCAGTAACATTACAGAGAGAGCACACCTCCCTTTACTCTAGAAGAAAATGATAGAATGCTTGCTAAATGGCTAGGGCAGTGGTTCTCA
Source organism: Chrysemys picta bellii (assembly GCF_011386835.1). NCBI lineage: Eukaryota > Metazoa > Chordata > Testudines > Emydidae > Chrysemys > Chrysemys picta. Next base: position 21,008,417 of record NC_088800.1, read on the forward strand.
ACCAGGGATACGCGTACCCTTGGGGGAACACAGAAGTCTTTCAGGGGGTACTCAACTCATCTGGATATTTGTCTACTTTTGCAACAGACTACGTAAAAAGCACTAGCAAAGTCAGAACAAACTAAAATTTCATACAATGACTTGTTTATACTGCTCTATATAGTATACACTGAAATGTAAGTACAATATTTATATTCCAATTGATTTATTTTGTAATTATATGGTAAAAATGAGAAAGCAGTTTTTCAGTAATATATTCAGTAATAATTTTCAGTGCTGTGACACTTTTGTCTTTTTATGTCTGATTTTGTTAGCAAGTAGTTTTTAAGCGAGGTGAAATGTGCGATACACAAGACAAATCAGATTCCTGAAAGAGGTACAGTAGTCTGGAAAGGTTGAGAGACCCACTGGGCTAGGGTGACTTATAGTGATGCAAAAGTTCAGTGGTTGATTAGACACACTTTGAGGACTCAACTCTCTTGTGATCAAAAACTTACTCAAACAAAGCAGTTTCAGCACGAAATGAAATAAGATGTAGACCAAAACATACGTGATCCCTTCAATTATCGTTCTTTACGCTGGTTTTTGACTTGTTACTCCATTTTCTGTCCTTTGCCAGGGCATTACACATGCTCTACAGTTGAAAGCGAGCTTTGTTTTGAAGCTGTATCTGCTGCCAGAGCTGTTATATAGCTCCTGTGGGACTTACTCCCTTTGACAGTTTGCCAGAGCCTGAGCTTGGTGACAAAGTACAAGGTACATTTGCTTATGCAGTATTCTGATTAACCATCTTAACAGACCTACATTTTACTAATGTAAACTGCTTGCCTTGGACTGGGACTGCTCTATGATATGATGAATTTACTGGTTACAGCACCCAAGCAGTATGGTATGAAAATGAAGAGTGGATTTTGGTGTGTAGCTGCTTTGTTTTTAGAAAACTGCCATATTGCCAGCCCTGGAGATGTAGGTCTTCCATTTACTCCCAGAATAGGTGCAGCACAGACAGCAATAATGCAAGTTTCTACTCAGTGCTCTGCCCAGACCTGCAGGGACCAATCTTACCAGCAAGATAATAGTTTAGGGTCCATCGATATTCAGGTATTTTTCTTTTTCCTATTTTTTTCTCAGCTCATGAACCTGTGTTTTATGAGACTTATTAAGAGTTAACTTCCATGTTCCTGTGATTTTTAAATGGATGTCAAAGTTGCCCAGTGTTTTCCATGGGTGCCTGCCTTTTGGTGTGCAGTTTCTTTGAGACTGAAATCTAAACAGTTTCCACGCTCTCTAATGATGATGCAAATATTTATATGATTAGATATAGGCTTTAATATAGACTTAGAAACAAACAAAAAGACTGAAGCCAAAGTGAACTGATACCTTTCATGGCTGGAGACTTAACTTTCAAATGTGGATCGGAGTCACAAGTGAAATAAAGAACTGTTTTTATACAAGACCTACAGTGCTTGATTTTATATTGCAACATCACCATTCATTTCAGCATGGTTAGTAGTCCTTGATAAGGAGAGCTAAGGGACAGGTATAAACCAGTGCGTGCAAGTGAGGATATCACGTAGATCTAAGGTGCAATTTATCCAGCTACAGAATCATCAGTTTCTCTCTTTCATGAGCACTACCATCTTTCAACACTGGAGAAAATGGCCCCTCACATGAACAGCCCTCCCTAGGACTCCTACCCAAAGCATCAGCACTGTCCACTAGCACTTCGGGCCAGCACATGAGGGATGAGAGAGTGAAGGTTGGGTATGCCTGCAGGAGAAGAAGGCTGAGATGTTCTGAAATGGAAAGGAGGGTATTTGAAGAGGCCCTTAGTGCCCTCGAGAGTAGGATGCTGAGGAGTGAGAGAATTGCACGGTGGAGGGGCATATCTGTTGTCTAACAGCCAGTGGCCCAGACAATGTAGCGCTGAATCTTGCTTCATGAAGAATATCCTCCTCCACACCTCCTCCCCATCCCAAACCTCTTGCATTATATCACTGACCCTGGTTGCGGGGGTGGTGCTGATGGAAGATACTGCAGCTGCTGGATGTCAGTGCAAGGTCGTGGTGTGGCTGCTGGCTAGAAGGGTGCTGGTCAGGAATGCTGCTTTGGGAGAAGGGGTTTACAGGAGTGCCAGCACTTCAAAGAGGAAGTAAATAGCTGGTAGAAAAGGTGAAGGGAAAGAGAAGAGTCACATATGGCAACAAACAGGTCACAGCCTCCTAAGCACCTTGGGAGCAGGGTTACTAGTATACACATTGAAGGCTGAATTTTTAGCCAGCCTCAAATTTTGCCCACACACTTGATTTAGCCTGTAAAAATGGGTGAACAACTATTTTGAATATATGTTGGCCTCTTCTATGGACTAATCTAGTAGTTGGTCACTAAACTGACCCATTGGGATATGCAAAACATGTGTTCTGCCACTTTTGTCAGACCAGTCAACTGCATGTGCAAATGCAGGTGTGAAAAAAGTATACAAAGCTGGAGCTCAAACTTAACTTTTAAGATTATCTTGTTGAGTGTTAAAGATTAACTACAACAGGGAAAGAATGTTGTCCAGAATGTTTCTCTTGTGCCAGAGAAGAGAATGCACTGTGAATTATATTCTTCTCTCTCATGGGTTATTTAAACTTTTGTGTAATTGTTTACCCTGTTGCTTTTATTTACTCTATGACATCAAAAAGCATTAATTTACCATGTGACATTTCATATTTAGCATTTGCGACACAGTGCATCGAAATCTGGTAAAGGCAAACCAATTTTATAACATGCACTGCAATTGTTTTGCAGCGTTGCCCTCAAGTGTAAAGTCTGTTACATTTTTTAAATTGTCTAATCAAATGCAGACTCTGTTCCAGTCACGCTAGATTTTCACATAATGGCAGATATTTCTTTTTAGCCTAGCATTGAACACTTGGATCACATTACATTTGCTACTTTTGTTGTTTGTGAGTGTATATTTGCAAATATATCATATACATGCACATGCACACATTCTGCGAGAGAGGGGAAATCATTATTGTGCTGTGACCCACTGGGGGATATTCCTGGTGCAAAAGGCCATCTGTGGGAGCTGCAAAGCTGGCTCTACTCCCCACCCTAATAGGAGGCACCTGCAGTGGGAGCAGGTGGGGTTTCAGAGACTGAAGGAGGAATGGTAGGTGTTCTTGCACCACTGTAATGTCTCTTTGCAACAGGGGCACCATTTAGGGCAGCTGTAGCCTGTACATGGGGGCCAGCATGCACCAGCTGTCTTAGACTCTTATATCTATCACCCACATCATTGTAGTATCTGAGCATCTCCAAATCTTAAATGTATGTATCCTCACAACATATTGTGAAGTAGGGAGAAACTTATACCCATTGGGAAACTTAGGTGCAGAGAGGATAATTGATTTTCGCAAGGTCACACTGGAAGCCTGTAGCAGAGAAGGAAATTGGATCTAGGTCTTCTAAATTCCCAGCTAGCACCCTGACCACTATACCATCCTTCCTCTCATACAAGCTCCCAGCGGACTGTGAATAGGGGGGCACAAACCACTCCCCTCAGCTGTTGTGTTACAAATAGCACCAGCCCAGAGATGAATTTGGCCCTGTGTGAATGAACAAGTATATCTGATCCAAACAAAATACACATGTGCATGCGTATATATCTATCTCTACAAGTGCATGAAACAACTATATGTATGCTGCAAAAAATGAAATAAATATATGGCCATAGTTTTTTCATGCGAGGCCACTGCTCTATCAAGTCCAGTATACTGTCTTTGGCAGGGAGCAAAGCCTGATGCTTCAGGGGAAGGAAAACACCATCGACTGCACACCTTGAAAAAACTTGTATAGTTGTATAAAGAGCAAAATTTTCTATCCTACCCTCTGCAGGGAATCAGATTAATCCCCGAAGCATGTGATTTGATTATCCTTGTCCTAGGTTATCATTAAATCAAAAAATGTATTGCTAAAAATATCTGCACAGCATTTACATCATGAAAGTATGATTTAGTCAGCAAAAACAAATGACTAGCCTTTCAAGTGTCTTAATCTTTGATACACATGTGCTGGATTTAAGGAGCTGTCATGGAGAAGCAGATCTTTGCAAACTGAACTAAACCATTCAACTCTGTAAGATGATTTTTTTCTTATTACTCCTTTCATGAGGCGCCTGGGGACATTGTTCTCTCACTGTTGACAACTTTCACACTCTTATCCCTACCCCCTCACCTCAGCGCCCTTTCTCCAGGTGGTAATACACAGAATAGCTATATTTGCAAAAAAAGCTGGCTCTTAGCCAACTGCCGGGACTGGAGAGTGATTCTGTACTGGTTTGCTGATTATCTGATCCTAGACACTGACTGCATTACTTCTGTAAATTACGAAGCCTGCTTTAGCCAGGGTGGTAGTAAGATCTGACGCCCATCCATTTAATTGTGTGCTATTCAACTGTGGACACATGCACTGCAGATGTGCCCCTTTAAATTTTTTTTAAAATACAGCCTACAATAATGGGCAGAGTAATGGCTACTTTATTAACACTTCAATGTTTTCAAAACACCAGCTAAGGTTTTATACCAGCCTGAAGTTTACCTCTTATATGTATGCTTAGGATCTTATTCTGGCATTTGAAATTTAAATACATATATACTTCTTTTCTCCTCTGCAGCCTCCCAAAACAACCCAAAGCACACACAGGCCCACTGGTGCCTGGGTAGTGTTTGATTGAAGGAGGATTTCAAATATGAGTACAAGAATTTTCTTCTGACTCTATGTGAGTGTCACAGTACATAGTGGAGTAGCAGCAACACCGTCTGTCCATGTGGTGATATTCCTAGGGCCTGAATAACACGGGTGCCAATAAACATCCTTGGGAAAAGAGACCAGAGCACACTATGGATCTTCGCATGCCAATATGGGGGAGGTGAATCTCAATAAGGCTCTAATGCAGAGATGCTTTTAGAAAAGTGAGATAAGTACCATTTGTTTTATGACACTGTAAACTCTGAGGGGAATCTTACCAATGGGAGGGCCTGGGACATGATCTTGCACATTACTACTACTCAAGATACTACAAGAGGGATGTTGTGTCAGTTATTTCATCTGAAGAAAAGAGATGAACTGTATGGCCTGTGTTTAAGAAAAACCTGTACAGAAATGGCAGAAAATAATATTATTCACTAATTACCCATTATTCAAGAAGAACATATGTTTGTAAATATGACCTCTGTAATGTTACCAGGGTCAGACAGACCAAGGACAATCTGCTGTGTAAGTGTATAAATCAAAGCTGTCTAGGGACTGATTTAATTTACAATGTTCTTCAACATTCTGGACAGAAAAATGTCACTCGCTTGCTTAAATCCTGTGCTCCTCCCCTTTTTCCACTTTCTCCCTCCCTCCCCCCATTTTTTGATAACACTTCTTGACCTCCCTACTTCTTGAAAGCCATGGATTTCCACCAAGAGACAACGTGTTAGACCAACTTGTCTGAATTATGCTAACACCCCAACATGTAAGATTACAATAGAGCCCTGACTGTATTCACTTGCTGGTTACCTGTCTTTCTTAGCACAATTCAGGAGTAAAGCAATAAATACTGGAATTTATGTCGTTCTTTTATATTAAGTACCTAAATCTGCAAAACAAACTGAGAAAAGCATCTGTTGAAACTATTAGATTCTGGGCACTGATTCTGCTAAATCACATGTTTCCCGTTGTGGAAGGAAAAGAGCTTTTGCAATAACATGTAGAATACATGGAATAATTCTTCTCTTTCTTTCTGTGCTCTTTGGCAGTTTGACTGGCTGAGTCAAAGCAAGTTCTGTTCCTTTATCTTTTTTTCAAAATATGCCATAATCTCCAAATTGAAACCGAGTAGGATTTGAATAAAATGTTCTCATTCAAGTAATAATTGAATTAATAATCACACTCTAAGCAACAGATTGCGATCCTGAAGCCAGTTTTTTTAAAATTGTCCATTGGTGCCTTCGCTTTCAAGCGACCATTTTGTGACTTTTCTGCAGGTGTGGCCACTGAGCTGCCTCAGGGCAAAGCCAAACCTGCCAAACAAAAGAAACTTCATGTTCTGGATGTTAACTTTAGTTACCATAGCCAGACAATGCTGCCAGTGGTATGGAAGACAAAATTGCTGTAGCCAGCTGTGCTGTTCACAGTCGGATGGTTTCTGTGTAGCTCCAAATGGTTATGAAGGCAGTAGTCTGTTGTGGCCAAGGACAGAATGATGGATGATCTACACACAGTGCCCAAGTAGAAAGAATGGCAGAAGTTCACTTCAGGGTTGTTAAAATGCTAATCTAGGTTAGTTAACAAAAGCCTAATGGAACAGAAAAGTTAGGGAAATAAACACACCTCATATGTTACATATGTACACTCCAGATTTGATCTCTCTAGTTAGACAAACATTTGCCTTTGGAAGTTAGACAATTTAACAGTTTTCTTGTTTAAATAAACTGAATCAACTTTTGTTATTAGCTGTACTATAATTACTGTCAAGGCATGACAAGGGAAAGTGGACTAAGGCAGACAACACACTCAGCTATTGAAAACAGCATCATAAGGCTAGCAATATGATTTTCACTGAACATTTCTTTCATGTGACATGAGAACTTGAACTTGAAGCTGGCAGCTATTCACAGAACAAGTAACAACTTAATAAAATGGCTTAGACTGATTTTAACTGTAACTGCAGCAAGCTTATCTGATGCATAAAAAGAGATAATCTGTTCTAACAGCAGTTTTGATTAGATCAACATTTGAACCGTTTTAATTACATATAGGACTGCTTGTATTACCCAATGCAAATATTATGCCTTCCATCTTTTCCTTAACTGTTCCTGGAACAAATTTTTAATTTATCCAATTGGAAGATATATGTTTACATTTCTTACTGGAATTATAGTAAGTGATCACCCTCTTATTTTCTTATTTAGTTGCTAAGCAAGAAATAGGGCATCTCCCCCCCTCCCTCCCATCTCCTGTATTTATTAATCAAAGCAAAAAAACGAAAATGTTTGTTGGACAATATTAGCGACCAGCTGTGCAATAAACAAATAATGCAAGTATTTCCTTGGTCTTAGGAGGCAAAGACAAACATTGAAGCAAAGCTACCTTTTATCATTTTACTCACTATAACATGCATGGTAAGAACTGGCAATATCCACATATGCTCTTCATGTGATTTCTTACTGGAGATTTTTTGTTTGTTTTTCAGAAAGAAGAGTAACCAAGCCATTTTCAATATGTATATAAAAAGGGGGCCTTAGCCTACTTCTATTGAAGCCAATGGCAAAACTCCTATTGCCTTCAATGTGAGCAAGACCCATTCCTGTGTTAAGTGCAGTAATTTAAAACATGTATGTAATCAGACCAGCAGTTGTGACAATTAGTCATATCTACATGGAGCCTTGTAGTTTAAGATTTTTAAGTGATTTTTTACTACTATTTCTTTACCAGCCTGTATCTCATTTGATGGTACATATCTGAACTCGAACCTATTTAGACACAGTGAATTGGACACATAATTAAGCATTCTCTCTAAATGTGTGAACTTCATAAGACTGGATCAAAGTTCTAGCAGTTCCAAGGGCTAAAGTGTTTGCTGCCACACTCATAACAAATCACCCATACAAAAGAGGCAGAAATGTTAGATGGTCCAGCTAAAAGGGCATCAATGATTGAAACAAATGCAGCCACACAGCTGGCTTGTGGAGCTGTGACAAGGCTGGTCACTGTATTCCTAGCACACCCTCCTGCATCACACAAAGCATGTTTAGATGATGATGATATCTTTGTTGCATCCCTAGCAGAAATGAACAGAGATAGTGACAGACTGCAGGATATGAAGGAGAACGGGAGTTCAATGTAACTAAAGATGCAGATGAAAGTGAGCAGCCTGTTAAACAACCTAATTTAAAGCCTCTGGGTTACCGTTTTGGCTATCCTTTGAAAACAAATTCAATCTACTTAATTTAAAAATGATAGTAAATTTCTAATGCAAACTCTTTCTTTCCATTTTAAAAACAGCTGAGTATATTAGTTCCTATAAAAAGTGTTAAAGTTTATGATTATATAGAGAAAAAAATCACAGGGCTCATCTGGCAATTTCTATTTGTCCAAGCCAGAGTAAATGTTTATACAATATCTGCCAACATAACAGAATATGCCTGTCACTCACTACATTAAACATGATTGTATACAGCTTAATTTACTGAATTAGATACGTACACATTTGAGGTGGATAGATTTTTATAGCATGAATAAAGCCGAATAAAAGCCTTTTGCCTCATAGTGAGCTTCCAGACTTCTCAAGAATATAAAGAAGGAATCTTGGAAAAATCCTCAATAAAAGGATTTTCATGAGAGTGATACACAAGTATTAAAAAGCCTCTGAAGAATTAGGAAGAAATTCCACCAAGACAACAACACTTAGAAGAAGGAAGAATTAATGCCATTACTAAAAGACTTTTATGCTTCTTTGGAACACTAATAACTTAATGCAGAGCTAAAGTTATTCTAGTACAGACATGTTTCCCCCCTGAAAATAACTAAGCAAAATGTCATGGATTTTAGGTAAGTCAAAGATGATTAATTTTTCAGTGACAGTTCTTTGCTGCAAATTCTCTATATTGTTCGCTGGGCTTGTGTGGGGCGTACATATAAACTAGAATACAGATTGCATAGTAAGTACTACATCTGTAGACATTACGAACAGTCACATTACTGCTGACACATGCCTGAGTAAGTACATCCGTCTGCATATATGTGGGTGTGTATGTAGCTATTTTATACACTTGGGGGTTTCTCATAGACCTAAACTAGCAGAATTTGACCAACACTATTAAACAATTTGGAGACCAGAGAATCTCTATGTCCTCTACCTTACTGGAGTGCTATATTCATGTTACACACTTGGAACTACAGTGTTTTGAATTAATGAAATTCAGAAGCTTAAAGCATTTAATTGCATTTTCCAGCCATACAATATGTTTATATAGAAGAGACATAAAATACAAAACACGACAGGGCATTTGAAAAAGATCCCTTTTAAAACACAGGAATAATCTCCACCTAGAAATAGCTGTGCACCCTTTCATTTCTATCCAGGTTTTATAAATAATAAAGGCAGCTGCAACCCATTTCTAATTACTCTGTATAAGCTGCTGTACCAGTTGCTGCAGAGCCGAAACAAAGTTTCGCCACTTTACACTTAAACAAAACATTGCTGTCATCAGGCGAGCGGGGTGAAAGGGTTAAGATATTCCTGCCATTGCAAAGGGATAATGCAGAATTGACTCTCTTATTTGTTTCCATCCATAATTGATGGTAGCTTGAAATATAGCTCCCTCTGGCTCCCAACGCGTGACTAGTACCGACTACTGGAGGAACCACGAAGGTTCGGCCAAGATTATCCAATAAATCATTTCTAACGGGGGACAGGGGGGCCTGATCCGGCTCCGACGGGAGCAGCAGACTGGAGCTGCCACGCAGAGGAATTTCCCAGGCAGGCAGCACGTTCAGGGCTCACTGGCGCTGCATGCCCCATTCAGTCAGGAAGCTCGCAGCCTGCTCTCCCATAGGGGCTGGAACTAGGGGTGCTGGGTGCTCCTGCACCCCCTGGCTTGACGTGGGTCCCATTATCTCCGGGGTTTACAGGTTGGTTCAATGTCTCAGCACACACACACATTGTTCTGCACCCCGTGCTCTCCTGAATTCAAGAGCGGCTGGTTAATTCGCAGGAAATCTCAAAGGCACTTAAAGTGCCCAGGGAGGGGAGCAGGAGCGGCGGCGCCAGGGGCAGCGCAGGCTGCCTGGCATTGGCAGGACACGCGAGGTAGTGCTGGGGAGCGCTGGGGGAACCATGCAGCGGGGCACCGCGGCAGGAGTAACAGGTAGTTCCTATTTCTGCCCCCGTCCCAGCGCGCTGCTCCCCCCCCCCCCCCGGTGGCTGTGCAGCGGGCGAGGCTGGGATTACGGGCAGCTGGAGCCGGGGAGCTCCAGGGTCCCCACGGCAGGATGGCTGCTAAGGGCGCTCCCTGGCCGGTGCCTCCTGCCAGGCTTCCCCATCCCACTACGGGCAGCGCGGGCTGCCACAGCCGCGGCAGGCGTTCAAAACAAACCCTCCCCAGCACACCCCGCAGCTGTCCGGAGGGCCCAGCCCCGACCAGTTCCAATGGCCTCTAGACGGCACCTCCCCGCCGGCCTCGGACCCACCTACCTTTGCCCAAAATAAACACCAGTAGGCTCCTGAGACCAACTTGCGCGTCGCAGCCCGGGGACGCAGCCTCTAACGCAAATGCAGTCACCGTGCAAACGGGGAAGGGATTGGCACCGTCCCTGCAAACGCTGGGAAGTTTGTACCCTCTCTCCTGTCTCCTCCTCGCCCCCTTCCTCCTCCCCAGTCACGCAGAGTCGGCAACAAGCAAGTAAAAATAACCTTTGCTCAGACTATTTTTGTCCCTTACACGCCAGCCTGGCAATGCGCACTGCAAAACTAGCCTGGGCACTGTGCAGCCAGCGAAGGCTGCCGCCGCGACTCAGCCTCAGGTCTGCCAGCGCTAAGGGTTGCAAATGAAGCTCTTACCTCATAAGGGAAGGAGGAAAGCAAGCCTGGGAGAGCGCTACAGCAAAACCCAAATCCGGAGGCTAGCTTCGGGCTGCTCCAGCGTAATCCTGAAACTCGCCAGCTCTAGGAGCGCCGGGACAAACCGGGAGCAAAACAAACGCGAGCACAGCAAATGGTGTAATTCGATCCATCTCCAGTCAATCCATCAAGAGAGGCTCCTGCCCTCCCAACAATCAGGCGGCTGGAGCCTAGGGTCCCACCCCCCGAGGCTCGGAGAGGCAGGCAGGCTTGGGCTGATCGCCCTCACTGGCTGCTGTTGCTGAGGCCCCCAGCGCTGGGTGACCCTTCAGTGGCCTCTCCTCCTCTTCAGCCTCCCACCTCCCAGGAGCTGCTACACCAGCTCCAAGCACCTCAGCCACACTGGCTAGCTGTGTGCAGCGGTCATGAAGGAGCCTGCTCTCTCCCGCTTTCGTCTCCCCCCCCCCCCGCCTTTATTATGCAGGGCTTATTTCAGACATCCTGAGGACAAACAACTGCTGCCAAAAGGATCTGCATGCACAGTCTTTCAGCAAAGTTCAGCCTTAGTTTTTCTTGGTCAGGCAATTTCTTGCCTCCCCATCACACCACCACTTTAGAACCTCTAAGGGAAACAGCTGGGAAGAGGCAATCAAACAGCATTTTATCTGTGTGTGTGTGTACACACAGGCACTCTTATGTCTACTTTGAAGGAAAGCCATTCAGTCCAGTATAATTTTGCAGACTAATGAAAGTCAGTTTTACAGTGAAAGAGGAGGAGAAAGGGAGAAAAAAAGAGATGTCCTTGAAGTGACATCATTTTAAGTAGCCCATCATCAGCAGAAAAAAAAGTCATATATTCAGAAACAAAGGTTTTAATCTTAGAAATTAATTCCAGGAGTCAGCTATTATTTATTAATTTTCAGATGGACTATGAATCACTTAAAGCCTAAAATGGCAAGAAAGACTTTGGGGGCTCCTTGGGAAAAAAAGAAAGAAAAGAAAAAAATGATTGCACACCAAACTTTATCATCTGTGCTCTCTTTTATGGTGGGAAAACAGAATTTCATCTTTAAAATAATTCACAGCTTGTCACTGGGAAAGCATTCGAGTTAGTCAAGCTTTAGAACCTGCTCCTGTATTTTTCACTTCATGAATCTGATGAAGTGGGTTCTAGCCCACGAAAGCTTATGCCCAAATAAATTTGTTAGTCTCTTAAGGTGCCACAAGGACTCCTCTTTGTTTTTGCTGAAACAGACTTACACGGCTGTGACGGGTTGGATCACAGAAACCCCCTTGGGAGCTGCCAACTGATGTGCCAAGACTACCCCTGCTCCTATTTTCCCTGCCAGCTCAGGACTCCAGCACCCTGTCTTGCTGAGCCAGACACTCCCGTCTGCTCCAACACAGACCCAGGGTCGGAATTACTTGCCCCAAAGCTGCAGGTTTACCTGAAAACAGCTCACAGAAGTGTGTTTGTCTTTAGCACTCAGATGCCCAATTCCCAATGGGGTCTAAACCCCGATGAAGCCATTTTACCCTGTATAAACCTTATGCAGAGTAAACTCATAAATTGTTCGCCCTCTATAACACTGATAGATATGCACTGTTGTTTGCTCCCCCAGGTATTAATACATACTCTGAGTTCATTACTAAGTAAAAAGTGATTTTATTAAATACAGAAAGTAGGATTTAAGTGGTTCCAAGTTGTAACAGACAGAACAAAGAAGAAGTGGGCTGTAGTCCACGAAAGCTTATGCTCTAATAAATGTATTAGTCTCTAAGGTGCCACAAGTACTCCTGTTCTTTTTGCGGATACAGACTAACACGGCTGCTACTCTAAAAGAACAAAGTAAGTCACCAAGCAAAATGAAATGCACAAATCTATGTCTAATCAAACATTGAATACAGATAAGATCCTCACCAGTTCCAGAATGCTCCCTTTTACAGGCTAATCTCCTTTTAGCCTGGGTCCAGCAATCACTCACTCCCCCTGTAGTTACTGTCCTTTTTTTTCCAGTTTCCTTCCAGTATTCTGGGGGGTGCAGAGGCTCCTTCTTTAGCCAGCTGAAGACCAAATGGAGGGCTCTCCCACAGATTTAAATAGACTTTCTCTTGTGGGTGGAGACCCCCCCCCCCTCACTCCTATGCAAAGTCCAGCTCCAAGATGGAGTTCTGGAGTCACATGTCCCTGCATGACTCAATCTTTACAGGCTGAAGCCATTGTCCACAGGGTATCTTGTATGTCTCCAGGAAGACTTCTTATGTGGATTGGAGCATTCCAAGATGCGCTGTTCCCCAAGTGCTTCCTGATTAGGTACTTAGCCTTGCGAATTCCTTCCTAAAGAAGCTGACCAAATGTCTCACAAAGCTTACATAGGCCTTGGCTACACTTGCGGATGTACAGCACTGTGAGTTAAACCTGACTTCGTGCAGCTGAGTAGGGAAAGCGCTGCAGTCTGTCCACACTGACAGCTGCCCAGCGCACTGTCGTGGCCACATCTGCAGCAATTGCAGCGCTATTGGGAGCGGTGCAGTATGGGCAGCTATCCCACAGAGCACCTCTTCCCATTCTGGCGTCGTGGGTTGTGGGAAGGGGACGTAGGTGTGGGGCATTCTGGGTCCTGTCCCAACGCCCCGGGATGCATCGTTTTGCATCCCAGAAATCCCTTTGTTTCCGTCCACCTTTGGCGCCATCTTTCAACGGTTTCTGTGCAGCGCGATCTGTCTGCGGGAAATGGAGCCCGAACTGCTGAGGCGTATGCTGACGAGTCTCGCCAGCACGTCACGTTTGGCTGTCGAACTATTCCTTAAGATCCAAAGTGACAGTGAGAGTGAGGGTGAGGAGTCCGACGATGCTATCGAGCCGCGTAACGCGTATGACATGAAATTGCTTGTGGCATTCACGGACATGCTCAGCACCATGGAACGCCACTTTTGGGCTCAGGAAACAAGCACCGAGTGGTGGGATCACATCATCATGGAAGTCTGGGATGACGCGCAGTGGCTGCAGAACTTTCGGATGAGAAAAGCCACTTTCATGGGACTGTGTGAGGCGCTCGCCCCCACCCTGCGGCGCAAGGACACGAGATTGAGAGCTGCCCTGCCAGTGGAGAAGTGGGTGGCTATTGCAGTCTGGAAGCTGGCAACTCCAGACAGCTACCGGTCGGTCGCAAACGAGTTTGGAGTGGGAAAGTCGACCGTTGGAATCATGTTGATGCAGGTTTGCAAGGCCATTAATCGCATCCTACTCAGAAGAAACGTGACTCTGGGTAACGTGCAGGAAATAGTTGATGGCTTTGCACAAATGGGGTTCCCTAATTGTGGAGGGGCGATAGATGGGATGCACATTCCTATTCTGGCACCACCCCACCTAGGATCCGAGTACGTTAATCGGAAGGGGTATTTCTCTAAGGTTCTCCAGGCACTTGTGGATCAACGTGGGCATTTCATTGACATTAACACAGGCTAGCCCGGAAAGGTGCATGACGCACGCATCTTTCGGAACACTTGGCTGTTCAGGAAGATGCAGGCCGGGACATTTTTCCCAGAGCGGAAGATCACGGTAGGGGAAGTTGAAATGCCCATTGTGATCCTTGGAGATCCTGCTTACCCGTTAATGCCGTGGCTCATGAATAGGGTGACCAGATGTCCCGATTTTATAGGGACAGTCCCGATTTTTGGGTCTTTTTCTTATATAGGTTTCTATTACCCTCCCCCCCCCACACACACACCACCTGTCCCGATTTTTCACACTTGCTGTCTGGTCACCCTACTCATGAAACCCTACACAGGGAGCCTTGACAGCAGCAAGGAACGGTTCAACTATAGGCTGAGCCGGTGCCGAATGACGGTGGAGTGTGCCTTTGGCCGTTTAAAGGCCCGCTGGCGATCTCTGTATGGGAAGCTGGACTTGGCCGAAAACAGCATCCCCGCGGTTATATCCGCGTGCTGTGCCCTCCATAATATTTGTGAAGGGAAGGGTGAAAGCTTCACTCAGGCATGGACCTCTGAGGTTCAACACCTGGAGGCTGAATTTGCACAGCCAGAGAGCAGGGCTATTAGAGGGGCCCCGCGCGGGGCTGCAAGGATTAGGGATGTCTTGAGGGAGCAATTTGAGGCTGAAAACCAGCAGTGATATCTGGTGCCCTGCACAGGAGTGAAGTGCAGTAGTTCCAATCTTTAGGAATCAGTGTTTGCTAAGCAGACAAGCAGACTTGCAGTGCCTGTTTATTTCCTGGGCTAAGGAGTCTTTTACTTTATGCAATAATAAAGAATGTTTTCAAAGCCAAAGAATCCATTTATTGAAAAGGAAAAAAAATTATTTATTGAAAAGAAACAAGGGGGTGGAGTGGGGAACAGTACAATCACAGATTCACGTATGTCCTGTCTGGTGTGCTGTGCAGTGAGTGCTGCACTTCAGGACAGCTATACTGCATGGTGATGGGGGTTGAGTGCAGAGGGTAAGGGTCGTGGTTTTCAGGGCTGGGTGGTGAAGATACTGGTGTAGAAGGCAGCGGGTGGCGTGAAGAACACGGAAGTTGGGGAAAGTGGGTTGGAGGTGACAGTGGGGCACAACGGAAAGAGTTTTGGAACAAGGGCTGTAGGGGGGGTGGCATTTGCGGTACTGCTCCTCTTTCTGCATGGCTACCAGCTCCTGGATAGTGTCTGCTTGGCGCTCCAGGATGCTTATGAGCCTATCAGTACTTTGCTGCCGGTGCATGGTGCTTTGCCGCCGGTGCGCTGCATTTTCCTGGCAGATCCTGCTTTCTCTCTCCCTCCAGTTCTGTGCTTTCTCATTCTCTTTAATAGATTGCTGCATCACTTCTTGCAGCACGTCTTCTTTGCTTTTTCGCGGCTTCTTCCTGAGTCTTTGCAATCTCTGAGCAGGCGATAAGAGGGACGGCTGAGGTCTCAAGGTTCATGCAGCTGTATAGGCAAAATGCAACATTTAACAGAGGCAGCACTGTTTATACCAGACAGAGTAATGATTCCCACCGCACTTAAGGAGTAGAAAACACACAGGGTCTACACAATAGCATAATTTTCCCGTCCGAAACAGAATACACATATCCCACGGGAGTCTCAAAATGGTGAGTAAGGGGGACTGATTGTTTCAGGGCTGCACTGTCCTCTGGGTTTCTGTGCCTTGGGGAGAGCCAACAGCTTCAGGGGGCACCTACACTGAACACTGTCCCAACATTTTCCACAGGAGTTCGTCCTGGACGATATCTCGCTGCTGAGGGTGACCTGGGAAGCAAGGGAGGGTCTTCTACTGCAATGCGGCTTCCACCCTGGCCCATATGCAGCTTGCCTGTGTGCAGCAATGGTCCCCCCGCCCCTTGCGGCACAGTGGCGCGGACACGTTAGCCTGGCTGGGACAAGGACCACGGTGGCTCTCCCAATAAACCTGCACAAGCGCATTGCACACGCTCTGGATGAGACATTCGAGGAGATTACCAAGACCGATTACCGTGATGTGATAAACCACATCAATGCACTATTCCGCATCTAGGCATGCATGCCTAACCGTCCTCTCCCAAAGAGCCCGCACCGAAAAAATTCCTTCCCGAAAAAAAAAAACCCACTTATCAGGAACCTGCTCTTCTGTTTGTCCTCCACCAAGTACTGGCCGCTGCAATTGGCTATCTTCCTCCTGGCTTGAGAAGAGCTTCTGGCTGCATGGCTCCAGGGATTCCGGGGTGTCTCCATCCGGCCCACCACCCTCACTCCCATTTTCCTCCTCCTCCTTCTCTTCTTCCCTTCCCCCCCCCCCCCCACTCCCAGCTCTGAAGTGTCCATGGTGGTGCTCGGAGTGGAGGTGGGGTTAACCCCAAGTATCGCATCCAGCTCTTTGTAAAATCGGCAGGTCGCGGGGGGAGCACCCGAGCGTCCGTTTGCGTCGCGGGCTTTGCGGTAGGCACTCCGCAGCTCCTTCACTTTAATCCTGCACTGCAGGGCATCCCGGTCATGGCCCCTTTCCATCATGTCCTTTGATTACTATACCTTCAGGAAGGTATTTCTATGGCTGGAGCGCAGCTGGGACTGTACAGCTTCCTCCCCCCAAACACTGATGAGGTCCAGCAACTCGCCATTGCTCCATGCTGGGGCTCGCTTGGCGTGTGGAGGCATGGTCACCTGGAAAGATTCGCTGACAGCACTCCACACCACGCCGGGCTGAGCAAACAGGAAGGGGATTTTTAAAATTCCCGGGGAATGTAAAGGGTGGGTCACATGGTTGGTTACTTGAGTCCAGGGCAGTAGAGTTTGAACTGATGACCAGAGTGGCCAGAACAGGCATTGTGGGATACTGCCGAATAATTCTGGAGGCCATTCACAGTGCATTGGGTGGCCACACTGGCGCCGCAACGGCAGCGCTGCACTCGCTATTCCTCTTGGGGAGGTGGAGTACCTGCAGCGCTGCAACCACGGAGATACAGTGCTGCAAATGCCTTGCCAGTGTGGACGGGGAGTGAGTTACAGTTCTGGGTGTGGCTTTACAGCGCTGCAACTTGCAAGTTTAGCCAAGGCCTTAGGCCTGGTCCCCACTAAGCCCCCACTTCGGACTAAGGTACGCAAATTCAGCTACGTTATTAACGTAGCTGAATTCGAAGTACCTTAGTCCGAACTTACCGCGGGTCCAGACGCGGCAGGGAGGCTCCCCCGTCGATGCCGCGTACTCCTCTTGCCGAGCTGGAGTACCGGCGTCGACGGCGAGCACTTCCGGGATCGATCCCAGAACATCGATTGCCTGCCGCCGTACCCTCCGGTAAGTGTAGACGTACCCTTAGAAACCAAGCAAGTATACAGCCCATATTCTTAACCTCAAGTAGAAAATGATATATGTGTACAAATAGGATGAATAGATATAGTAGACCATAACTTTACAGAGATATGTTACATGGCACAGGCAGCACAAAACTTATGTTATACATACATTTATAAGCACCCCCCCCATAAAGCCTTATGGGGTACACTGTCACAACGGCTACCACTCTGAACCCCATACCCCAACTGGTGCACCTAAACTTGTGAAACTGAACAACAGTAAATACCCTGCGGGTTGTTGCTGAACTGCCCTTCCCCTAATTTTTTTTCCCTCACAGAACTTGTGAGTAGGTGCTATTTACACTGAAGAAATATGCTGGGCTGATCCTGCAAGTCTGTACTCAGCCAAAACTCACATTGCCTTCACAGTGGGAGTTTTGCATGTTGAGAACCAAGTAGATTAAGTAAAGACTATAGGATTTGGCCCACAGTAAATTCTCTTCAGTGACTGTTCCAAAAAACTCTCAGTCATGAGAATAGGCCATTTCTGGCAAATCAATCCTTTGTCTGTTTCACTCTGATGTTCTCTGGTGGCGACAGGCTGAAAGCTACATCATTGCAGGCTTCTTTACAGCAGACATTCAGCATAGCTATTTTGTGACCCAGAAGCTTTTGCCTGTTTAGAGGTGTAAGGACATTCTTTATTTTCTGCTTTGAGGGAACAACTCTATGCTGCAGGCATTAAAATTTTCACACTGACTGAAGGTGCTGGGATGGTGACTGTTGGCTTGATTAGGAATCAAGTTGCAAACCTGAGGGCAGAGAAAGCTTATAGTGTGCAATGTGACTGCATCACAGAGAAGGATTCAGGTCACTAAATATCTCTGCAGTCTTTATACTCAGAAGCATATACTCTGCACAGAGCCTCTATTCTCTCATTTTACAGAACTTTCATACTCCTATATGCAGGCTGCCCATGCCAAAAAAATAAAACTGGGCATGGGGTAAGTCTGCCTGTTCTCTGCATGTCCTACAGCAGTTCTTACTAGTAAAACTGCAGTCCATGAGGGCATACCAGTATTTTCATACTGAACCTCATTCTTCAAGGGTTTTGTAATTGAGCCTTAAAAATTTACCTAGCACTGAAATTTAGGATTACCGCAGCAGCAGGTTCCATGGGAAGTCTAGCACACCCACCAGCACTAGCCTTGTGCTGTCTGCATGCTCTCCAACTCAGGTGAGCAAAGGGGGAGGAAGACTCCTTGTGATCTGTTTCCCCACTCACAATCTGGCCGTTAACATTCCAGATGTCAGCATGGGAGACCAATCAGAGAATGCTCATATAAGTTTAAAAGAGATTTCAGTTTAACACATGGCATTTTGGAGGATTTTGGTACACAATGTAGACTAGAATCTTAGGTTTATTTTAAAATATTAAATACAGTGCTTTATTAAAGTTTGAAACCTGCTGTTGTGCATGCGTAGTAACCACTTTAAATAAGGATTTTAACTATGCACATTTATTGTAAATGCACAATTCAGTAAGGGAATTATACAGTGATTGGTTTTAACACAAACATATGCAGGATCCTATTGACATGATAAACCATCAGTAACATGTGCAGAAAAGCTCCTTAAATCCTCATTGACACAACAGATCACTATTGTGTCAATAGTGTGCGTAATAAAAGGAGCATTGTCAAGATATCTTGTCCTTAACTTTGCTTTATCCTAATACTTGTTCCTCATTGTAACTCTGAACCTTTGGATTCTGCCAACATATTTCTTTTTGCAAATACATTAATGGAATTAAAAGAAACAAGACTTTTAGGTGTTAATTACCTCTAGAATGATTGAGTTGTAAAAGAAACACATCAGTGGAATCTGGTAGTAAAAAGATACAATCAAATGGTTTGAAAACAGGACTGAGAGCCAGGGGTGCCTGAATTCTAACCCTAGGCCTGACAGTGATTTCCACTCAGATCCTCAAGAAGTGAGTTAGGCCTAGATCCTCAAAGGTATTAGATGCTTAGCTTCCACTGGATCTGGGCCTTAATCTCTTTGACTTAGTTTCCCTAGCTACAAAACAGAAATAATAGTGTTCACTCAGTATCTCACAGGGGCATCTTGCAGATTCATAGTTTTATGTCTTCTAAAGCACTTTTCATCATCAAAGTGCTTTATAGAGATAAGCATCATCACTATTGTTATACAATTTATAAAGTATGTTAAATTTGGGGCCAAAATATCCATATTGTGTATGCTCATAAAACAATGACAGTCTATTATAGCAATGCTTTGCAAATTGAGCTTTTTGCGTCATTAAAATACTATTAATACAAAGATATTTTTCGTTAAACTAACTATGTTAACTTAATTTAAATTGTTATGTTGAGTCCCAGATGTTACTATTTAATGCTAACTGAGGAAGAAAAAGCAGAAGTCAGGTTCCACTCCACTCCGGTAACGTCAGTGGGCTCACAACCAGAGATGAATTTGTGTATAATTCATTAAAACGGGATCTAAAATTTGATATGGAAATCGCTACTGCAACATATTGGGGCTGGTTAGAAAGTGGAACTGTACATCATTCTTGCTAATTTGTATATTTAGGATACCAATCTCAGAGTTCATAAGCTTAGCAAGGTTTGCTTGAAAGGTGCGACTCTAAGGAACACCTGCATACTGTGGGAAATGGTGTGGGTAATTCAGGAGGTGTCAATCTGCCACATGAGTCAGTGCTGAACCAGCATCGCAGCACATTGCCACAGCAAGATGATGTCCTTTGGATAAGACGTAAAACTGGTGTTTGATGTCTTGTGCTCATTTAAGGACCAATTGCATTTTTTGTCAGAATAGGGGTGTCACTTATGGTGCCATGGTCAAATCACAATAATGTTAGGTTTCAGAGTAGCAGCCGTGCTAAATAATGTTAGGATTTGCTAATGATTAAATCATCACAGTCACTATGATTTAATAAAAATATTTACCATGTTTTCTATTATTTTCCTTCAGTAAACTCTCCTAATCCAATGCATTTCAATGGAGTTAAAAGGCATCTCCCTACTGTACAGAACTATTAGAGATGTAATTAATTACCGTGAAGATGTGCACAGTTCTTATTGTATTAACTGCCTTTGAATCATCCTTGCAAAATGAACAGATACATTATGACGTACACTACTATAATAAACAAAGATAAAAAAATGAAATAGATTGTAGTTATGGCTGCTTGTAATTGGGGCTGACAATTTTAGATTTAAGGTGATATTTAGTGACTAATTCCCAAACCCCCAAAGCAGCGGTAAATAATAGTTTGTACTGATACTAGTTTATACCGATATCCACAAAACATTATTTTCATGCAGCTCTTGGTTTCATGCAGCATTAGCCCCAGTCAATATCACACTGGGGAGTGGCACTAGGGGGCAGGGCTGATAGTCACAGAAAGCTTATGCTCTAATAAATTTGTTAGTCTCTAAGGTGCCACAAGTACTCCTGTTCTTTTTGCAGATACAGACTAACACGGCTGTTACTCTGAAACCAGTCACAGACATGTATATTGAGCACCACATGAATACATGCAGAGCTCTTCAAGGAAAAATGTTTTTTTCATCTGCACTGATTATTAAAGAACCCTCTTCTTGAAGCCTTTCTCTGGATTTTTAAAAGAATACATGCTGAAAATAGGAAGCCCAAACGGAGATATTTCTTCTCTCATCATTGGTACAGGGGTATGGACCTACAGCCTGTAGCTGATAATTACCAGGTGTTCAAGTCCTACCATTTCCTTATACAAAATTAAAAGGGGTTTAATATGCCTGATGGATACTTGAGGAACCTTTCGGTTCCCTTGCTTTAGCCTCCTGTCCCTGTGAATCCACATCACAGCCACCATCCTGTTAGTGGCTGACTGTTCAGACCTCCCTTTGGAACACATTAACACCAGGCTTTAATCTGCCAGAGTGGAGCTGCTCTATGCTCAGACTTGAGTGTGCTGCCTATTCACTGCTCCCAGCTCCTGTTGGATTGGGGAATATAAGACTAGGATTCAAATTCCTCTGCTTGACAGGCAGAGCATTACAAGTTGGCCAGCCACTTTTGTTCCTTGAGTCCTGGATTTCCAATAATGTAAGTTATAAGAGGACTACTTCCACTTGTGATTTACAGCAATAAACTAGACACACAAATTGCTATTAAAAGACTTCTGGATTATATGGATGCTGGGAAACAAGTATTTATAACAAGTACAGCACCGACAGACAGCAAGCATAAAGGTAGAGATCACAGTTTTATCGCTAAATAATATCCAATCCACATTGTACATTACCATAGTTCTCCACAACATTAAAAATGGTATTTCCTCACATTTTCTGTAATAACTCCCAGTGTACTACTGCTCAAGAAAAATTATGGGAGAGATTTTTAAGCAATTACAGTTTTCTAAAATATGCCTAATAGACCTGTAACATTTTTAGCACCTTCATGATGGTTGTGTTGAAAGTTTTTCTTAAAATGCTTCTGACTGTCAAACTCTCACTTTAAAATCATTGTTCTCCTGTTTTCTATTTTTCTAGCCTGCCTTGTGTCTCCAGATGTGTGGCAGCCTTAGGTGACATACCTGTCATCTCAAAGACATGGGGATAATTTTCTGCTAACATGGATGGGATTTCTACCATCACCCCAGCTTGGCAACTGTATTGCAGCAATGTCTGGATACACTTACACTATCTAGAAATATAAATGACAAAAGTGCAACAGGGGGTCCAATCTCACATTCCTTACACACCCAAAACAGCCACTGAAAGCTTGGCGTGTGTGCGGCACGCAGGAGAGCCATATATTGGGATTTTAAAATGATAATCTTGAAATCCACTCTCAGCCTCCAATCTGTCTCTACATCCCCAATCCACTCGATGCAGGCAGATGTAATATAGTAGTAAGTGTCACAGACTGGAGCCAATGCTGCTGCTGGGGGACATGAGGCAGGACACAGAGCCCCTGGGGCAGGATGATGGGCTTGCTGTCTCTGGACTCCTCTGTTGGGTATTCGCTTGCTCAGCCTCGTGTCTGTCTCTACACCCCCAAGCCACTCAATGGGGGCAGATGCAATGTGGTAGTAACAATTAATATAATAAAAGAGAACCACAAATATTTGGTGTTGCACTTGGCCTATTTTCTGTCCTACTCCCCTGCTCAGTCAGTGACTAACAAGAAGGATTCTGCTACTTGCCGGGTGGTGCAGGGCAAGGAATTTCTAGGACCCTCATAGCTGTCTGCAGAGTGAAGATTGCCTCAGTAAAGATGGAGTAAGGCACTGGTCTGTTGTTTGTAAATTCTTTGTATTGTATATTTTAATTATTGCCCAGTGCCTAAAGTGAAGTCTGCGTGCTTAGAAGTCAAAGAGAATAAAATCAATTCAAACAGTGAACATAGCAAGGCCCTAGCAAAGCCCAGCACTAGTCACAACATTGAGCCTTTTTAAAAAAGTGTATAGAAGCTGGCAAAATAGCTTTTACAAACACCTTTTCCCCTTGAACTTTTTGATTTTAAATGAAGTGCAAAGCAAACATTCTTTCAAGAAATTTTCTGTCTTGGCATTCCCTTGCAAAGAAAGCTGCAGTGGTAAAAACTACATAATTCCTAATCATTTAAAAAGAACCACCCTGTAAATAAACCAAGTGTGACAGGATGTATAGGCCCCATCCAGTGGCTGGCAGAGAGAGGGTTTACTCTCTCCATGAGGAAAGAAGTCCAGCTGCATGCTCTCAGTGCAGGCACTGTCAGGGACCCAGCTGAATGAAGTGCAGCCAGCTCCAGCTGTGATGAATTATATCATTCTCTTCATGCTCCAAGAACAGCCCTTGAAGTCAACATTGAAGCCCCCATTTATTTGAATGAGCAGAATCAGGCCCTGTAAGAAGCAGCTCCAAGGGCTTTGAAGTAGCCACACCCTTGCGGGTCAGGCTCAACAACAATGATGATAAATGTAGTAAGAGAACCTAAACAGAATAGAATATGGTATGGGCAGACTAGGTGGGAAGAAATCCACTCTGTTAAGATCCTGAACTTTGGCTGCAACAGAGCAATCATTTATTAATTTTTAAAGAGATCTGGGCCACTAGAAGCCTTTTTTGAACTCTCAGTTTAAGTACATGGGTAGGGGAAGCCTTTATTGTTTGCTTCTTTTGACAGGTCTTTGTAAGACCTGAGTTAACCCCTGACTGTAGCTCACATGACCTGTCTCAGAGGGTGTTAGTGTCCAATTCATTTTTTTTTTTAGTTTTTGAAATAAATGGAAATAACTAAGAGAATGATTAAATATCATGCACTGAGAATGATAGGTGTTTCTGAATGTTTTAGCTGTGCTGTTAGTGGCAGACTTCACAAGGCTCACTATAATGCAATGTCTACAAGAAACATGAAAATAAAGCGGAAGATCTCTTTAATTTTATAGTGATTAGCTTCTTAGTTTGGTACATAACATTGCCTATCATTTGACAGAGAGAGTTTGTTTCAAACATTTAGGGCAAAAACAGTGGAATACATTAATTAAATTTAATGGCATGTTTCCAAGACTAATGGAAAGTCTTCAGCAACATCTGCAATTTTACTTTCCTAATTTTCATTTGTCATACAGATATAAAGTACACACTTGCAGTCACCAACATTCGCCTACAGTTTCCCCCGTTGGTAGTAAAATCGGACATAGTTGGATGAAAAGAAATCTTTGTACTAGATTTATATTTGTGGTGTGTATCTGCAAACAAAATTACAAGGAGTATAACAGGATACATTTAATTACATGTAGCAACATCTGCATTACACAAAATGCCTTTTCTCTCCAAAAGCCCTGATCCTGCAACTGATTCTGTGTGGCCAGACCCCTGCCATTGCATGGAGGCCTGCAACGCCAATGGCCGGATTGGCACTGAAAACATTTCATTATTCCTTTTTGTTGATGGTTAAATTAAAAGAAAATAAAACATGGGGATGAACTATAATTTTACCATGTTTTGACTTCATCAGCATCACACTTCAATGCTTTATATACTGTCTCAAAAGCTCCATTGCTACCTATCAGTAAAAATGTTCAAAGGTGAGATATTTACTATATTGATATTTATAGTGTTGATTTTTCTTTAAGGTAGATCAAATATTCTCTTAGAACTTTAGCAGTAACACAAGTTTCATAGATAGTACTAAACAGCTCAACAATGTATGTCCCTCGGCCCGCGCCACTTCCAGCAGCTCCCATTGGCCTGGAGCAGCAAACCGCGGCCAGTGGGAGCCGCGATCGGCCGGACCTGCGGACACAGCAGGTAAACAAACCGGCCCGGCCGCCAGGGGCTTTCCCTACACAAGTGGCGTCCCAAGTTTGGGAAACACTGCTGTAGATAATGGATGAGGCAACTGCTCACTGGTTGCTCAGTGTATCTGTGGAATAGTATCATATTACTCAGGCCAGAGTCCACAAAATCCAACATGAATCAGCTTGACTTCATATAACAATTTTCAAATCCCATACAAAGGTGAATCCACTGACAACAGCTGATGGTATTGTTCAGTATTTGGAGGGTTTTTTTAGCATTACATTAAAAAGAGTCGAGTTTTTTATGTGTGTGCAAACCTTATATAACTCCCTTTGCATCAAGGGCAGTAAATACCACAAATTTGATAACATTTGATGTATGTAGTATACCTAAAAGATTGCTGACTAAAGACAGAAGAATAAACTGTGTGTTAGTTTATATCTGTTTAAACTCTAAGAAAAGGCTTTTCCATGTTCCTCCAGGTATTCCTGACCAACTGAGTTTAGTCACTTCGCTAAACCTATCACACTTTGGACATAGATGATCAAGATGATATTTATTCTTATCCCTCCAACACATAATAACGTTTATAGCACACATGTAATCAGTAATGACATGAGATTTTTGCCTTTGGCAATATTCACTTGTTCACATTTAGTATTATGCCCCTTAACATGTCAATATCAGACCTTAGCCTATAGCATTTTATTTTGGGTATATAGGTGGATCCTCTTAATTATTTTTCAACACTGCTGGTCTTATCTGACATGCCACTTTGCTTGAAAAAATATTTCTGGTTTTGAGTGAACATCAGTGTTCTCTTTGGTGTATTTCAATATTCGCCTGCAAAAATCTTTCCATTGAATAGCCACAGTGGAACTATCCATGAAAGATTTAATTTTCTCTATTCTGTGCTCTTCAAGTTAATATGAGTCCAGGATAAAAATTTCCACTTACAGAAGGTGAATTAATACACACAATATAAACCACACACTTAAGCCTTGGCATCAGTATTATAATGCCAGTGTATCATCTAGGAGGCAAACACAAGGGCAACCTTGAGTTTTGGCACTGCCAGACTCCTGCTCCTTTAATTGCACAAGTTTGCTTCATCTTCTGCAGCTCCTTCTCTCCTGTCTTCACTCAATATCATAGAAATGTAGGGCTGAAAGAGATCGTGAGAGGTCATCTAGTCCATCCCCCTGCGCTGAGGCAGGGCCAAGTATACCTAGACCACCCCTGACAGGTGTTCCACTAATCTGATCTTAAAACCTCGAGTGATGGGGATTCCACAACCTCCCTTGGTAACTTGTTCCAGTACTTAACTATCTTTATGGTTAGAAAGCTGTTCCTAATATCTAACCTGAAGACCCTAACAAGTGCAAAAGGAAGTGATCCTTCTTAATGGCTCTAATTTTGGGCCAAACTTGCCCTTATTGTAGTCAATGGGATTTTTGCTATTGATTCAATAGAAGCAGGGTTGGGTCTTTTGTGTTGCTTGCTACCAGTGTTCCCATTCCAAAAATAGCCTATTGAAGGAAGAAGTGTCAGTTGCTGCCTTGAAGAGTCTGCTTTTCCCATTAAACCCATTAGAAGGCCCATACTCCAAATGAAAACTACCATATCAGTGGGCAAATTACCACTCTAACAGATGAACAAGAGGGTAGGCATGCCAGGGAACCAGTCTGTGTATTAGCCTTGAGTAAAAGGAGCTGGATTCCCATCCAAGAACGTCAAAATGTCAGGTAATGAAGCGCATCTGTGCTTGTGGCAGAGTACAGGGCTCTGCTATTTCTGCTGATGGTATAGGTAAAGCTACTCTCACAGATGTTTACGGTAACTGTTTAGGCCTTGGTGAACTAGGATTTGTGTGCCATGAGGGCAAGGGAGTGATATAATGACGTCTCCACCCTTCAGCAGTTCTCCTATAGCTATATATCTTAGCAAAATGCCTACAGGTTAGTCTTGGCGTCCTACTGAAAACCCAGCTCAAGTGTTGAGGCTTTATCGGGGTCTTTCTACAGCTTTCATGTATTCTATCTGCTAGAGAGGGGCCCCAAATTAACGTATGTAAAATATATCCATACTTCTTAAAAATTCACCCTGTATATCCTTGTGCAGCTATTAGTTTAGCAATTGCTAGGTATTAAAATTTAAAAGGGTCACTAAATGCATATTGCTAGAAGGAAACAACATTAGTTACACATTACCAGAACAAAACTAAATTAAGAAACAGCTCATTTCCTCTGTACCATCAATATTTTACTCAGCCATAGCCTGGATGCTTGTACTCACAAAGGAATTAATCATTCATGTGCTAATGTACATCCATTATTTTTAAATTATCACTTAAGTAATCATTTTTGTGTGTGCTCAGATGTGTGATGTCTGCTTATAAAAGTGCAGCAAAAATCAATACAAATTAAATAAAATTTAAAAGGTTGATATCTGTGAAATAGATGCAGGAAAGTCCTCCATGCAATGAAATTGTAATCGAATTAATGTAAAAACTCAGTTATTGAGTCATAACCTGGAAAAGATACTGGGCTAATTCTGCATTGATTTATACCTCAAGCTATGCTCGTAAAGAGTGAGTTTACACAGGATGCAGGTCAGTCCAGAATCTAGCCTGCTCCCTTTCTAAAGCTCAAACAATAAAAACTTCACTGCTGTTTAAATTAGTTCAGCATTTCCTAACATATTACTTACAGACAAATGCCCTGCTCATGTAATAATATCATTTTACATGAAGACAGCCACTTTCATCTAGAAAATCCCAAGCTCTTTAAAAACTAAATTCTGAAAGCACCACTGAAACACTGCCACCTGTGGAGTGTAGGACAGCCATTGTCTGGCTAGTGCATTACATAACAGCATGGAGAGCAGAACATTTTAGCCAAGGACACCAGAAAAAAATCCTTCCTCCTAAGAAAATTGCCATGAGAGCTTTAATGTATGGTGTTACTTGGAGCAGAATTTGGGCCAGTAATGGTGAAATATTTTTTATGTTGCTTCAATCATTTTTATGATAGCGTAAATGACAGATGACAACTGGTGGGCAGGGCCGGCTCCAGCTTTTTTGCCGCCCCAAGCAAAAAAAAAACAAACAAAAAAACCAATTGAGCTGCCGCCGAAGTGCCGCCGAAGAGGAAGCGAGAGATTGAAGGATCCGCCAAATTGCCGCCGCAGACCGGATGTGTCACCCCAATAACAGACCGCCCCAGGCACCTGCTTCCTTCACTGGTGCCTGGAGCCAGCCCTGCTGGTGGGTGTTTCTTGTTTATGAAGCAATAACTGAATCTTGGGCTAAATAAACTCCGAGGCCAAGGTGTTTATTAGTACATCGTGTAGTTTTTGACATGTTCACAAAGAAGGAAAGCAATATAGTTCAGTAGAGATGGCACTGGCTTCAGTCAGAACACTTGGATTATGTTCCCTGCCCTGACCTCACTTTCTCCATCTGTGAAAGACAGGTAATGATACTTGCCCTATTTTGTAAAGCGCTTTGAGATCTATGCTATATGAGAGAGAAGTATTGTTATAAACAGGAAGCACCATCAACTAAATGTTGCATAGAAATCCCAATAAGTGACTGTATTTGAAGATTTAACTCCTCTGCCAGCGGGGCATATTGAGAAGTTGGAAGTGACCATGATTGATATAGGCTTGTTAGAGTAAGCAGTCGGAGTTCAGGGTTACACACACTGTATGGTTACTAAAACAAGCATGCAGTTTGTATCCAATCGCCGTGCAGGGCAATGCATGCTGAATGGTTACTGAAATCTGTTATACAGTTGTGATTCAGTAATTCTGTAGCATCCCTGCACTCTGACTGGATAAGCCTATATCATTTCAGCATAATTAAGTGATAATGTGCGGTCGTGACTAGTCTAATGGTTGCCAGATGAAGTGTCTACCAGACCTGAAAGCCATTAACTGTGAGTATACTACTCGCAGCCACACATTATTGCTATTATGCAGGAAAATAATTACATAAAGTACACATTTTAAAAAAGTTCTTCTAACCTTTGAGGAGTTTAACTGCCCTGTTTATTTGTGACAATCCGGGGCCGTTAACAATAGAGAATCTGCAGAATGGGATGAACGCAGAGGTTGTGGAACTGGATAGCAGTTGGGTAAAGGGAGGGCTTTAGTTTTGCTTTGAATTGGGTGCAGTTGGGTTTGACTGGAGGTGGCTGGTGGGTTTTCTGAGTGAACTGGATAGAGGCTGTAGGGGTGCCCGAGGACCTGAGCCTGAAGCTGCTGTCTGTATGAATGCAAGGTAGCTTGACCTCTCCTAACCTCTCTCTCTCTCACACACTGGGTGCCTAAGGAGACTGTGCTAGTAGTCACTTTGTTGCTTCCTACCCAGCAATTCCCAGCTGTCTGAGCAGCAGCAGGGGGAGCATTGAGAGAGGAGGAGATAGTGAACCTGCCTTTGGTGAAGGAGCCCCACCAGCAGCCCCTGGTTCCAAGGAGTCATTGCAGAGAGACTTTAGTTATACTGTAGCTGGCACAGGCATTTGGAGAATCTTACAGAATACTCCGCATAGCCATTTGTATTTTCTATACAAATCCAATGCAAAAGCAGCATTACTGAACCCACAGCTTGGAGAAGCCTGGTCTACATTACACGAGGATAAAATTGCCTCTACCCTGTCTACACTAGGGCTTCCACCATTCTCCCACCAGTGTGGTGGCACCGATGGTAGAAGATTTCCCAGTCAGATTTAGTGTAGACACAACCTAGGGTTGCATATGCAAATATCACTTTGCTCTTATCATTTAAAACATTAATTGAACTAGAGCTAGTCAAACAATGTTTGTCAAGTGCTAGATCATGACTGGCCCTAATGTGACCATATAGAAGTCAAGGGTCAGGGAGAGAGTAAAACTATCTCCTCCACCACATTTCTCTGCACAGTCATATTACTTTGCCCCCTCCCCACTCCTCAAAGAGCCTACAAGCAGAACTGTGCCAATAAGCCAAGCCATTCTGAAGGGGTGTTAGAACTTATTTCTCACAGGAGCAAAAGGAGCACGGAGGAACTGTGACCCTTGGGTTGGTATAGCCAGGCATCTCCCACGAGACTGGGTTCAGTATAAAGGTTCAGTATAGCTCCATATAACTTCTTCCATGAACTTCATGATATTTTTGAAGCAATGATGAGGCAATTGTTTTTCAAAACTCATGTAGCTTACAAATCTGAACATAGTTGCCAAATAATTAGAGAAGTTTTGCAAAGTTTAAAAAATATTTTGACTGTTTTTATGATTCATCCAGTTCTAAAGTTATATTTAAAAGCCCCCTTATTTATGTGACCCACAGTACCTTAGATTAGTAAAAGGGAAAGACATTTAAATATTTAACTTTTCTCCATTTTTATTGTTTGTTTACTTTGTCCAATCTAGTTTGAGCTTGAGAAGTTAGATTAGATTGGTCAGTTTCACCTTTTATTTCTGGTTCCCACCCTAGCATGTGCTTAAGTCCCATTTAGTAGTTTTGACTTAAACTACTTATGTGCTTTGTGCTTTGCTTAACTGGGGCCTGTGGCTCCCATTCTGTAATGAGATGTGTGTCAGGAGACACTTGTGTGCCAACACAGAGCCCCACTCACTTGAATGGGGCTACATATAGGCATAAGGCTCTGCTGATACTTACCTCATTGCAGAATCAGGACCCAAGGCCCACTGACTTCTGTGTAACTACTAACAATGTGTACAGTTATACAAGTGCATAAGCCTTTGCAGGAGCAGTACTTAGAGGTGTAAAACATGCAGAAGCTTGGACACACATTTATCCATACATGCACAAACCCACACAAAGATGCGGAAACACTCCCTTTAAAAACAACATCTATATTTTAGGCTGAAAACTATTTGACAGCACCACCCTTTAAATAGCCCTTCCTAAACACTTTCACTTGGCACAGTCAGTATAGATGAATACTGAATATTGAACTGGAAAGTGGTGCTGAGTGTCTGCATTGCATAAACTTTAAGACTTCTGGGAATGTGTCTCGTCCTTGGACCCAACCCTACAAACACTCACTGCCAGGTTTATTGCCATGAGCAGTACTTATTGCTGGGCCTAATACTCACAAATGGGTGTAGTCCCTTGGAAGAAAGTAACTAAGTTAAATTTTCTTTTTTAAACTCTTTTTCTTAATAGCCTTTCTCTTCCAGCAGCTTGACAGCCCAACTTTCTTTGCTTTTTGGCATAATCTTTTTTCTTTTTGTGTACACTTCTGAGTTATCTGCCTGCTTGCAAAGAGTGATAAGCTTGTCAGACAAACAGCTTGAAAAGTCTTAGAATGGGAACCAATTAGAATAGAGATATTTGCATATTCCTAGCATGATTATTGAGAAATAACTGCATAGTGTTTGTACACAGCAGATGACCACAATCAATTAGTGATCTGAGAATTGTATAGCTGAAGGAAAAAATGTATTCTGATTGGCTGAGACAATTCAATGCACTATTATACATATTTAGCCAGAGCAAACAGCTAAAAATCAGAGACAATTACATATTTCTGCCAGCTGTTTATAAACAGGATGTGCAGTGATATAAAGCACCAGCAGCTGCAGTAGCTCCAAACTTTCAAGGCCAGGCCAGAATGTATCATACTTTATCATTAGTTTTAATGTTTGCTTCACCCAAGGCCTTATCACTTTTTATAGTAAGCCTAAGAAAATGACTTGACTGATTTGCTAGCACTTAATATTGTATGACAGTTCATTGTTATTTACACAGAGTTTATGACCTCGCTTTAAACTTTAATCATAGCAAAAGACCCAATCCTGTTCCTCTTGAAGTCAATGGGAGTTTTTCCATCAACTTTGATAAGTGCATAATTGGGCTCAAGGTCTGCAAAACTGAAAACCAGGAAATCTTGAGCTTTTTAAAATGGGAGAATGTTATAAGCAAGGTTAGATTATATGGCAGTTAAAATATTAGTGTCCTGTCCGTACTAACACTTCCTCCATTCCTACTGTGGAGGGTGGAGTACTGCATCAGAAGAAGTTTTTAGAAAGATGCTAGTGTAGATATAGCCTTAGTTCACAATCATTCCTACCGATACCTCCATTTATTTGACATTGACATCAATGGGAGATGTGCATGCATATCTCAGGGAAGAACTGGTCCTTAAGGTGACACACTAATTTTGGTAAATATTTAGAACAAGACTCAGAATCCAATAAAATCCAGGAAGATAAGGTATGTTACTAGATCAATCACAAACTGTGATCATAGAATCATAGAATATCAGAGTTGGAAGGGACCTCAAGAGGTCATCTAGTCCAACCCCCTGCTCAAAGCAGGACCAATTCCCAGCTAAATCATCCCAGCCAGGGCTTTGTCAAGCTGGGCCTTAAAAACCTCCAAGGAAGGAGACTCCACCACCTCCCTAGGTAACGCATTCCAGTGTTTCACCACCCTCCTAGTGAAATGGTTTTTCCTGATATCCAACCTGGACCTCCCCCACTGCAATTTGAGACCATTGCTCCTTGTTCTGTCATCTGCCACCACGGAGAACAGCCGAGCTCCATCCTCTTTGGAACCCCCCTTCAGGTAGTTGAAGGCTGCTATCAAATCCCCCCTCATTCTTCTCTTCTGGAGACTAAACAATCCCAGTTCCCTCAGCCTCTCCTCATAAGTCATGTGCTCCAGACCCCTAATCATTTTTGTTGCCCTCTGCTGGACTCTTCCCAATTTTTCCACATCCTTCTTGTAGTGTGGGGCCCAAAACTGGACACAGTATTCCAGATGAAGCCTCACCAATGTCGAATAAAGGGGAACGATCACGTTCCTCGATCTGCTGGCAATGCCCCTACTTATACAGCCCAAAATGCCGTTAGCCTTCTTGGCAACAAGAGCACACTGTTGACTCATATCCAGCTTCTCGTCCACTGTGACCCCTAGGTCCTTTTCTGCAGAACTGCTACCTAGCCATTCGGTCCCTAGTCTGTAGCAGTGCATGGGATTCTTCCGTCCTAAGTGCAGGACTCTGCACTTGTCCTTGTTGAACCTCATCAGGTTTTTTTCGGCCCAATCCTCTAATTTGTCTAGGTCCCTCTGTATCCGATCCCTACCCTCTAGTGTATCTACCACGCCTCCTAGTTTAGTGTCATCTGCAAACTTGCTGAGAGTGCAGTCCACACCATCCTCCAGATCATTAATAAAGATATTAAACAAAACCGGCCCCAGGACCGACCCTTGGGGCACTCCGCTTGAAACCGGCTGCCAACTAGACATGGAGCCATTGATCACTACCCGTTGAGCCCGACGATCTAGCCAGCTTTCTATCCACCTTACAGTCCATTCATCCAGCCCATACTTCTTTAACTTGGCGGCAAGAATACAGTGGGGGACCGTATCAAAAGCTTTGCTAAAGTCAAGGAATAACACATCCACTGCTTTCCCCTCATCCACAGAGCCAGTTATCTCATCATAGAAGGCAATTAGGTTAGTCAGGCACGACTTCCCCTTCGTGAATCCATGCTGACTGTTCCTGATCTTACATGTGGGCTCACTATAAGCCCTCAATAGAATATATACCTAACTAGACTGTATTGATTTTATATAGGGATAGTTACTGCAATTGGGAAACATTAGATTTTTCATTTATGTAAAACCAATGTGGTCATAGGCAGATGAGCTCAAAGGGGTTAGAATGCCCTTATACAAGGAATACTATTTAAGTAAATTTACATTGAATCAGTAACCTCACGCTATCAAAGCAACGCAATCAACACATCTATAACACACCTATCAGTCAGCACCCCAGTGTGACAAGATAACTATAGTAATGAAATCTGTAAGTAGCTGTTAGAAGTTGAGCGCCAGACTGATATGCATATCGTTTGTTTTTGAGTCCATTAATAATTGGCATAACTCATCTTCAACCTGCATACTACATTCCTTTGATGCCAACTGGAATGTCTCAGTAAGTGTGGCAACATCTCCATCATTCCTCAATTTACCCACTTCTAGGCAACATTTCACAAGTATGGCTTTTTTCAGTGATGTCAGTGATATTGCAAACTAGCATTGAAACAAAAGAATGATTTGTTACAGAGAAAACTCTAGTACATTTTGAAGTAAGAAAATAAGGTTATTCTGCTCTAATGAAACTGCTGAGATGAATGCACAGTTTTAAGAGTAGCAGCCGTGTTAGTCTGTATCCGCAAAAAGAACAGGAGTACTTGTGGCACCTTAGAGACTAACAAATTTATTAGAGCATAAGCTTTCGTGGACTACAGCCCACTTCTTCGGATGCATATAGAATGGAAGTGGGCTGTAGTCCACGAAAGCTTATGCTCTAATAAATTTGTTAGTCTCTAAGGTGCCACAAGTACTCCTGTTCTTTTTACAAGTACTCCTGTTCTTTTTGCACAGTTTTAAGTTCATGACCAACTGAAAAAAATGATTTATGGGTCTTTTCTTTCAGATTGCTTGTGTTAACATTGTAATACATTTCCCAACATGGTATCTTAACAATTCAGGTGTACATGGCAAGGTTCTTCTTTAAAATATGGGTGTTTGGGCATTCTGCTTCCTTCAATGAAGGTTTAAAACATTCTCAACTTTAGTCACAGAATAGGGGGGGATGGGAACGAAGAGTAAGCCAGCCTTCCCTCTGAATTTCTGAGCTTTGTAGGTTTAAATCTCAGCCAAAATGTTCCATTACCATAGCTTGCTGGATTGAATCTTATTCTGTGAACGTTCTTAGTGCACAGCAAATATTTAGAAGAGCGGTGCCAAGAACTGTATTCAGTATATTCTCTTGATGAAAGTGTATCTGCAGTTTGGTCAGCAGTACAATTGTTTAGATTCATTATAAATCATCTATGTTATTGGGCAACAAACTCTACTTTTCTGATTTGACACTCATTGTTGCTGCTGAGGCATTTCCATCAGCTGGTTATTATTTTACCTTAGGGCACATACAAGCAGGGTTCTGCCTGCCCTTTGTCACTCTTTATTCCTTCTGAATGATCTCTGAGAGGACTGCAAGGAATATGCCAACAGCCACTTGCTCTGGGGATATCCCCTCAACTTTCCCCGAGTCCCTCTTGGAGCAGCAGGCAATTAGTTGCAGAGTACTGAGGGCTAGATTCACAAAAGGAACTTAGGTATGGCAACACAAGGATCACCATGCCGAACTTTTGGCCACCTAGAAAATCATTGGGATTCATAAAGCCTGGGTGAGGCACCTGGGCTCCCTATACCAGAAGTGGGAGAGAGAGGTGCCTCGCAATAGGATTCACAAAAGCCAACCAGTCTCTAAGGTGCCACAAGTACTCCTGTTCTTTTTGCGGATACAGACTAACACGGCTGCTACTTTGTAATAAGAGAGAGGTGCACTCAGCATGCCATCCTCCCCCATAGACTTCCGAATCTACCGTCAGATTACACCCATGCAATCCTGAGGACTGCAGGATGGTTGTGCATGTAACCCGAAGGCAGAATTTGGTCCTTTGTAATTTCTGTTGTGAGAGGCTGAACGTGCTCTGTCTTAGGAAATAAGAATAATTCCCCATCCCTCCCACTCCTTGAATGATCTGGAAGGTGCACCAAGAGTAGGAGCTTGTCTGCATTTTGATCATGCGGTTTTAGTTTGTACAGCACTTGAAGAGGAGTTATTTACAGAGGCTTTAAATTTCTCTTAAGTAGAGAGAAACCAAATAGTGCTGCTCTTTAAACATGCTTACACATTTAAAAAGCATCAAGTTACAGTGCCTTTTGAAGCTTTTCGTCTTCAAAATAATTCAGACAAGCCTCATGAGGATTTCCCATCATCTTCCCCTCCTCCTGTAACCTAATCCACCCTCTGTGCCTAAGAACACAGCTTGCTGCTTTCCAGGTGTACAGGCATGTTTGTCGCATACAAAGGAAAAGACGCAGGGCATAACCTTTGGCAACACATGAGAGTTCTAAAAAGGCATCTAAAGAAATCTTTTATATGTCTTTAAGTATCAAGTGCTCGTTGGTTTTGCTAATGGGATTCAGTGTCTGAATATTACTGTAAGTGCATCTTTTCTTCTAACAGCTCTCAATGGGAATTTGATTTTATTGACTTTTTGACTGTTCCCTTCTGATTAGAGATGGAGCTCTACCCACATCCTCCTCCAAATATCCTCCTCACTCATGAATTATCAGAACAAATAGGGGAACAGCCACCTTTCCATCTGAAATAGTTCTTTTGCTATTATATTGTCAGCCACTCAACATTGTCTGACCCTATGATCTTGATTCCTAGAATTTCTGCTCTCCTGGGAAATACCTCTGAAAATGGTAATAATCATAATTCTTAGCACTTATATAAAGCTTTTAACCCACAGATCTCAAAGCAGATAGTGGCACTGACTACTGGGGGGGCAGAAGGGGGAAAAACAAAATTTGTGGTATAAAGGATCCTAACTTTTAAAGGAAAAAAGCAGCAGAGTCCATACATTGTGCCACCAGTTTCACAGAGGACAGCCATGGCTGGGTGAAATCCTGGCTCCATTGAAGTTAATGGCAACTGTTAGGGGGCTTATTCCTTCACCCTCTCACTTCCCTGGTCCTTCTCGCATGAACAAAGAGCAACAATACCCGAAGTCCAAAGGCGCAAACAATTTTATGTTTATTGGGGTGAACTTTTAGCAAGCATAATTCCAGTTTCCTTCCTCAGTGTCCCCCTTCCCAGCTCTGACACCACAGAGCCGTCCCTGTTCCCATTCCCCCCTTAGCAAAACATGATTCCAATTCCTCCACCCCCATTCCCTGTTCCCATTCCCCCCCCTTACTTCCTGATTGACAGACTATATAGTAAAACTTGAGTTCTGCGTAGCTATACCTTAACCAATCATTTTACTGAAATTTAACTAACCAAGCCTAACATACTGTAACATGGTTATTTAACCAATTATTTTGCACCACCTTAATTGGTTTACACCCAACAAAATTAATTATACAGCAGACAGAAACAATCACAGAACTAGACAGAGGTTATACAGACAAACAATAGGGAAGTGGAGACTACAGTGATAGAACAATACAGAAATGAGGATTTTACATCTCAGCTATTGATAAGTGAGTTCTTGCCAGACAGGATGCTATCAAACTAAGTTTCCTTTTACATCTTCTAGGCTTTTTCTTTTCTCTGGAGGTGATAAGAATATCAGGACAGGATTGTATTCCTAACAGCCTAATAGCACCTTATTTCCATGTAACTAGTTTGGAATGTGAGGATGTGACCATACACTTCCCAGTTTATGGCTGCCTCTGCTGCTTAGCCAAAGGCCTTAGCCTAAGAACCAGGCCTCAGACTGTCACAGTAAAAAAAGGCCCTTACACATACAAAAAGTAATTTTATTTCTTTCTTTTATACCTCTATAACTAGCTAACTAATAAGAATACACCGAAATTCTTAAAGTATAGGCCTTTACAGATAGGCCTGAATATCTATATCCTAACAGCAACACTCCCACTAATTTTAGTGGGATCAGGATTTCACCTCTTATCCATAGGAGCGATACCATTAAAGATATCCTCAGTGCAGCTGTATCTGAAGTGTCCTTTCTGCAGCAATACATGAGGTAGTGTAATGCAGATGATGGATATTTGCTGCACATCTTGCAGCAGTATACGGATAGTTACCATTGACTACCTACCTTCTAGTGCACTTACATATTCACCTAGCCCACCTACTAAAGAAACAAATACTGAAAAAATGTTTTACAAATATTCATTTATATTTTCAAATTGATTGTTTCAGACACACCTTTTATGTTTAATTTTCACAGATATTCATGCAGTCTAGGGTTAGTGGCACCAACATACATGGAAAGTGAATTTCACAGTGTCATATGTGGAAATATTGATGGAAAGCAAATTTTATATTTGCACATGCACTACTAATATTTGCATAGGAAGTGCTTGCAAACTCACCCAACTAGGGGACAGAAACAATACCATGTGACTTATCTGTCCAATCACAACTAACCAGCAGAGCATGAGTAACAAACACCTTACTCTTTTGGAAACTATCTGCAATAAATCCATGGTTTTGGAAATTAAAAAAACAATCCCAAAATAGCTCTGAATAGCAATTAGATTTGAGAAAGTTGTGATCTGCTCGCGGGTTTTCTACAAGCAGAAGAACAGGCTAAATTTGTCTGATAAATGATTCATTGTGAATTATTTACTCAGCTCCACTCCTCCACCTACTTTAATGAACCCTTATATAGTCACTCTGTATACAATACATAATGGAAGTAAATTTTCAATCTTAAGTGCAGTATTTGTGACACAGTTCCTTGGTTCATGTGTTCACAAAATGTCAGTCATTCAGTTAAACTCTATGTATCATTCAAGAGAATTAAGACTTAAACTGAAAACAATTCCAGTCATGTAATCCTGTTAGTGCAAAGTGATTCTCAATAGCACTTGACGGTGCATAGCTGAATTGGTTCAGTGCATTAAAACAAACCCAATGATTCTGTTTTTATGTACATATCGGTGCATGTTGACACACTTTTAAATTGTTTTAATAGCCTCTACTTATGAAGGTGTATATCTTTGTAGTTAAAATGCAATACATTGTAAAGTACGCTTTATATACAAAATATTACTCTCTTAGGAAAATTGTAATTACAAAGTTTAGACTAATAAAATATAGTAAAGCAAATCACTTTATCTGTTTTTTTGATAGCCAAAGAAAATATAGATATATGCTTGTGACTGAATCGCAGTGACTAGACAAGCTAGTGCCTCAGAGTTTAGGAAAATATACTATGGTATCAGTTACTCCCCAATTAAATGGTATTCTGCTTAGCTATTTGTGGCCATAACTGCAGCCTTGGTAAAAACTAAACCAAATTTTTTTTTGTCTGCAAAAATAATTGTCTTTAAGCAGTCTTTTTGCTATATCCATGTAAAAACCAAGCAATGGTAGGTAAATAGTATAATGGCTAACAGGGGTCAGGATGGAGACTCTTGCCTATATGCTCGGGGTCTTACTGATCGCCATATTTGGGGTCGGGAAGGAATTTTCCTCCAGGGCAGATTGGCTGAGCCTCTGGAGGTTTTTCGCCTTCCTCCGCAGCATGGGGCAGGGATCTCTAGCAGGAGGGTCTCTGCCGATTGAAGTCACTAATAACAGGATTGGGGACTTCAGCAGCAGAGTCCGGGGAAGGGGTAGGGACGGTTTTATGGCCTGCAGCATGCAGGGGGTCAGACCAGATGATCATAATGGTCCCTTCTGACCTTAAAGTCTATGAGTCTATGAGTCAAGCAAATTAGATGATGAATACTTATTCCAGATAATGCTGTATTTATTTGACGGGTGCCTGTTTCACAGGGCTGGCTCTAGGCACCAGCAAACAAGCAGGTGCTTGGGGTGGCACATTTGCAGGGGACGGCATTCGGGCCATCCTTTTTTTTTTTTTTAAACTCACTTCCTCCCCTCTCACAACCCTGCAGAAGCAGAGCCACGGAGCAGCTGGGGATCCAGCATGGGAGCTGAGATCCCATGGGACCCTGGGAGCTGTAGTTCCTTGCCTAGCTCCCTGCCTATAGAGCCAGCCCTGGAGCAGGGAAAGAACTACATTTCCCAACAATCCCTTTGCAGCTATCAACAGGAAAGGGAGGGGGAGGGAGTGAGGTAGCTGTGAGTTGAAAGGGGTGACCCTGTGAATGGGGAACAAGTGTGCCCAAGGAGTAGAAGGCTTTGCCCCAGATATCCCCTTCAGAAGACTTCCCCAGACTGGATTAGGGATACTGGTGTGATCTCAAAGAAGGAATTGGGTGGACTAAATGGACAGCGCCCCTCTCTATCTGAAGCCTAGCAAGGGAGGTACGTGGATCCCACTAGAATTTAAAATGAAAAGTAAGGTAGGAGAGGCTCTGGACCTGGGCAGCTTTAGATACAGCACCAGGCACTTAGGAGGATTTCCACTTCTGCCCCATGGAAGCAGAAATTGACTTTTCCTTTCCAGATATATAGCTAATATTCAGAAAGGGAATCTAGCACCTGCCTTCCAGATTTGAACACCCTCAAAATTCAGGAGTGCTCAAGCTCAATTCGGGGAGCTGTTATTTCATTTCTCCCAAATCAAATATACTGATCCACTGTAATTTGCTGTAGAAAAAGTAGGATAAAATTGAGCAAGAAATGCTTCCCAGTGGTTTTTAGGACTGGAATTGCTATTTTCAACAGCCATTGCCTTTTTTTTTTTAAGTTTTGTTTAAAAGGAAGACAGTGATATTGCATTGGCAAATTCCCCATAGAAAGAAAGAGTGGAACAAAAGAATAATAAAGGCACTTCAACTTTTCCTCATTTAGGTAGGACAGTCTTATAATATGCATCCAGATATCCTCCAATCACACAAGCTGAAAATTGTTCCACTTTACTGCAGTTCTGTAACCATATGGGAACCAATCCTGTCTGTGTTCTGTGCACATCCAAAATTCCTGCTGAATGACCCGCCCTGGGAGCGAGTTACCAGTGACCCAGGGCTGGGACAGCAGGAGGGTGCAGGGGGGGGAGCCCAGGGCTAGGATGGGGGGGCAGCCAAAATTTTTTTTTGCTTGGGGCAGCAAAAAACCTAGAGCCAGCCCTGCTGTTTCACTTGCAACACATTTAAGTAAATCCACAATGATGAATGCAGGCAATCTTTGCTATCAGTGCCTGCCTCAACTTTCAGCTCCCAGCTGCCACTGTAATTCATACACGCACAAAATATTATTATGTGCCTGCTTATGAAGATTGACCAGCTTCCTGCAACTCATGACAGCCCTTGAAGTCCAGAATGAAATAAGCCCATTGGGATCTCATCTTACTAGCCTTTATGGCCTTTTTATGCCTAGAGCTTTTCTTCTGACGTTTTAAACGTGTGCAGCTATACAAGTTTGATATGGTTCTTTCCATTTTTTTGCCTATTATGAAATAATTAAAAAAAAACCCTAAAACATTATTTTAATGTCTCTTCAACCTCTCTCCTTCACACAAAGATAATGGTGCTTCCGTTTTATTGTGAGTTCCAAAATGTGATCCTAGGAGACTTTTAAAATTAAAAGAGAATTTATCTTAGAGTTGTATTAAGTCCTCGATAGCAGATCAGGAAGAGCAGACAGACAGTTCCCACCTGGGCGTTATGCCTAGTGCAAGCCTACTTCATTGAATACCTGCTTTTTGCCCTGCTTGCATTCATGTCTGTAGGACTTGGTGTCATTTCTCAAGAGAGTTGAACCCTTGGCACATAAGCCTGTGTTCTGGTTCCAGAGATGATGGTAATGATGTACTCTCTCAGCTTAGTCAGTTGAATACATTCAGCATTTGAACCACACTCTCTTTCGGGATGAGTGGAGAGAAGAGGGGATAATGTGGCATAATGCTCTGTGTTATGCTAGAGGAGTGGGAAGCACTGGGTTTAATGTTGTGTAGCATTTAATAGGAGAAACATGATCACCTGAGTTTGAAAAACCTCATGAAGGTTCTGAGGGCAAAGCCATCCTTATAATTAAATTCTTATTTGTCAGGTTGTCCATTGATAACCTTTTATCCCATTGAACTGGTCTGGAATTGCCATATCAAGAACTATACAGTTCAGAAGTGGCTTTGCACGTTTAAATCAGTTACATAGCAATCAGTTGTGATGTCTGATAGGTCACCCAGATTTCTTACCTGGAGGGCATTTTACTTTGCACAGCTTGCCTGAGCACCAATTTCCTTAGCAAAACCTTAGGTGGCGGAAGCCGTATTTAGTGAATGTAAGTTTTCAGTTGATTCCCTTAAAACATTTATCTTTTGTTTTCTTTTGTCAGAAACAGATGTGAGCTGAGAATAACAAATCTTAAATCAGCAGAGGAGGTAGAAAGATGCAACAAGGTAATCACATGAACATTGTAACAGCCAGGACACTGAAATCTAAAGTTTGACTTGGCTTGAAAAATAGCCCCAAATGGTGTATGACATATTCATTACACCCTCTCATATGATGGGTGTTCAACTGATGGAAAAAATAGCTTTAGCAAAATAGATTCCACTGTGTTCAAAAATCCCTGGATGTTTTAAGATATGGCCTCAAAAGGATATGCTTCGTCTTCTTCATGGACACTATTCATAGGGATTCAAAGTGCTAAAACTCTCAACAAAGGTGCAATTACATCCCTCAAAGCTACATTATTATAAACATTAACAGCACAGAAGAAAAATGTGCTAATGTGCTACATGCATATTTCAATCACCGATTAAAGAATAATATCCACTGTATCAGTCTTTATAGGACTGACATAGGGAGATGGCAGAAGAGGGCTTGCAGTATAGCTATCAAATGAAAAATAAAATTCAGGACAGACACTTTGGTCTGTGTTTTCTTTAAGTCTTGGACACAGTGTGCAGGTGATGTAACTTGATATCAGAAATATAATGGCTGGATTCTCCACCAGCTGAAAGAAGTAAGCCAGACCTTGGGCCATCCGCAGCTTCCCTGTCCTATGGGGAAAACAATATGTTTTTAAATATGAGCAGTTCTTACCTTGTGAGCTAATGCACACACACGAACCAATGGGAATGTTGTATTTGTGCTGCACTATTCCATTCATCTTAGAATTTGATACAGTCCTGGTAGAAATATTACATACGTGTATTATGTAATATTATTCATTGTCTCTGAAGAATACCTGAAGAATTTTACTTTGTCTTTATTTCTGCTTTCAAAGGGCCAATTCCTATTCCTATTAAAGCTAATAGGTGTTTTGCCTCCAATTTCAATTGGTTCAAGATATGGCCCAGATAAAGTATTGGCCATGCTCTGCCTATGTGCTAGTGCAGTGTTTCTCAAACTTGGGATGCCGCTTGTTTAGGGAAAGCCCCTGGCGGGCTGGGCCAGTTTGTTTACCCGCCGCGTCCACAGGTCCAGCCAATCGCAGCTCCCACTGGCCGCGGTTCGCTGCTCCAGGCCAATGGGAGCTGTTGGAAGTGGCAGCCAGTACGTCCCTCAGCCCGCGACGCTTCCAGCAGCTCCCATTGGCCTGGAGCAGCGAACCACAGCCAGTGGGAGCCGCGATCGGCCGGACCTGCGGATGCGGCAGGTAAACAAACCGGCCCGGCCCGCCAGGGGCTTTCCCTAAACAAGCGGCGTCCCAAGTTTGGGAAACACTGTGCTAGTGCACATGTTTGGTAATTCTTTGTGTGGATGTATACTACTGCTTTCTACAGCATACAGGGTCAGATCTGCTAAAGTATTTGCATCTCCATCACCCTCTGGAGTGTAATCCATACTTCTATTGCTGCTAAGGGAGATTGGGATAGGGGCCTCTGCTTTGGGAGCAGAAAATCCCATGGTTTGTTCGCACTATGACTGTGAAGTCTCTAGGCTAAGCAATCATTTCAGGAGGTTATATTTTTAGGGGGTTGAATGTCTCATGCTTACAAGGCCTGTTAGGACCCCTCACACTTACTAATTCATTACTTATTGAGGTTGCTTTAACAGACCCCGATCAGGGTCCCAGTGAGCTAGACACTGTATGCACTTATAATAAAAAAAAGACACGTGCCCCAGGTGAGGAAACACAAAATAACATCATGTTTCATAGAGGAAGCATGGTATAGTCCCCCAGCATCATGCCCATTGTCTATCCACTAAATTTAGAGAGATGAAAAATTAGTTTTTTGCTCTATGTTTGCTTGATATAGGGCCTGCTCTAAAGCTCACCAAAGTCAATTGCAGTTTTTCCAGTGACTTCAGAGGCCATTGGATCAGGCCTTTAGGTATTTGTAAACAGAACTGAATCACTGGTTTAAAAAAATAAAACAAAACAATAGCAAATTTAGACCATTTTAAAATTGGAATTGCACCTGTGAAAGTAGAATGAATTATATTGTAAAAATAGAATGGATTAAAGAAATGCTGTATGCATCTTTAAGCAGAAATAAGGAATGCTGAAATACAGGTGTCAGGAAAAAGGAACATTAAGGCATAAACAATGAATCCACTTAAGCTAATGGTAGAACATCAACCGGAGATCTGTAAAAGTTAGTAAGAAAATTGAATATGTATGTCTAGCCTCGGGTAAACTTGCAAGTTCTGCTTTCTTTGTCCTCTTGTTAAGTTCGCGCCCTTTTTATCTGTATAAAATAAGGTAGTGTGGGTCTTGGATGGTGCTCACATTATCTGACTGTATTAGCAGAGCGCTGTGCTAATAAACAGAGTGGTCTAACAAATTGTGAGTCCTGAATCTAACTTTGACACACCCAATTCTGAAGCTGTACCCTACCTCCTAATAATATACTAGTGCCTGCCTGAAAAAGTTATCCCAAGCTATTACCACAAACAAATTATGAAACAAAGAAGCAGTTCATGTAAAAACAAAGCCTTTGAA
This sequence comes from Chrysemys picta bellii, assembly GCF_011386835.1. NCBI lineage: Eukaryota > Metazoa > Chordata > Testudines > Emydidae > Chrysemys > Chrysemys picta. The sequence goes on from NC_088800.1 coordinate 21,052,468, forward strand.
GGGCTCGTTTATTGCATCACGTTCTGGGTTTTTAGGTTAACAAAAGCCTTTACAGTCTTATTTGGGTCACGGTCTTCTCTTGGCTTGGTGCATATAATTCCTGAGGTCAATAGATGTTACTCCCTTTTAGCCAATGGTACAGTATGAGGAAGTCAATACAAAAAAGAAACCATTGTAAATGCTAAGCCCACATGAGATGAATGATTATATATCATCGTGTTTTAAAATGGCATTGTAGTTAATTAAAAGCAAACAGCAAAGATTGGTGGTTTTTTTTCATTTATATAACAATGTCATTGTAAGCTGAAGAAAGATGGCTTAGTGCTGTGGTTAGCATTAATCTTGGATTTCCTTTATTTCTTCAAGTAATTAGCACATTTTTACGACCTGTTAGTTCTGACTTGTGAATTATATCTAAACCAACAAAAATACACCATGAGCTGTTCCCCACTGCATTCACTGAAACAGAGCTGCTTGGGATTGTAGCTGTGCATATTCATGTATTTAAATAAAATTTAAAGGAAACAAAAAAAAGGTCTCATCCTGCAGCTTTTACTACAGCTCAAGCTCCGCCAATAGAATCAGGCGAGGATCGGGCCCTTTTTATGGACAGCTTTAATATATGGCAAAGAAGAAAAACTCTTTGCTATATACACTGTTAAGAAACAGTCCAAGATCCACAATTTATGGATTATTTAAAAATAAACAATTAGCATTTATACTAAATGTTTAAATATTGGATTTCTGAAAGCTTAATGGGGTGAAGCTCTGTGCTGAGTTGCTGAGCCGGCTGTTTTCAGTAGCACTGAATGGCTTTTCAGTGAAGGACTATAGGTACACATGCCACCAACAGACTCCAAACACAAAAGTGACAAAATGCTTCCCAATTCAGCTCAGGCTGAGAGAATGGGATATTTCTGTGAGATCTTCACCCAGAACCAGATGTTTTCACCCGGTCACGTTATTGTGAAGCTTAGCAGCTTTCAGATGGCCACTGCAACTCCCCAGAGAGTTTTCAGACTACTACAGAATGCCTTTAATTTGCATGTTAAAAGACAGGCAGATTTGCTTTATAGGTTTCTTTTCTGCAATTCCTCATAGTTAGCCCCATATGTAGGATTTTTCCTGCAGATGGTATGATAGCGTGTGCATGGGAATTTCTCCTCTGCTACAGTCTCTATTTGTTTGCCACACAACAAACTATCCCTGGTGTCCAATATTTCTCTTGTTAAAGGTTTAAAAAAAAGTTTTTCATTTAGTAAAGACATCTGGTTACTGGTCAAGCCTTTATGGAAATCTGACTTTTAAGACCAGGGCTGTGCATTTCCCCTTACTGAGGAGTAGAACTATGTCTCAGGTTTATGAACATCCATTGTATGACTGTGTAAATTAGCCCTGTACATTCAAGGAAATTTGTGCTGCAGCTGTGAACTGCACTGGCCTCTGAATGCATTGTACTTTGGCAACCAGGACACAGTTAGAGCAAACAAACAGGTTAGTGCATGGAAGGGCATCAGGAGACAGACAGTGTCCATGGAGAGAGGCACTGTTCCAATGAATGAGTGATACCAACTCAGGCTTAGATGGCCAATCAATCACAGCTGAGAGCAACCCAGCCGGCAAATCTGATCCATCTGCTGATAGGACATTTGGGTTATTTTAGCAGGTTTGAAAACATTTGTGAAATTTGGTTATAGACAAAGAAAAAAAAATAGACCCTCTTCTGTATGCCATGTGCCAGCCTAAATTAGCAACTAATGAAAGCAGATTGTATTTGAGGGATTTTAATATAAATTAGGTTAATAACAACACATTCCAAACAGTACACTCAAAATCAGCCTGTATTAACAGGCTAACAGATGTTGGCATTTTTATTATTAATTATACATTTCATTATTATATGATTATTGTCAAACATAATTTGACACCAAAAACTATATAAATGATTCACACATTTTTTATATTGTAAAGATGATTTTTTAATGTGCAGACTTCAGTATGCTAATTCAATATACGTTACAGTTGTCCACATGTAACACTGTACAGAAATCTAAATATATGGAGGAAACTTTAAAAAAAAAAAAAACAGCTGCCACATTTGAAGGCTAAGGTGTTTTTTAAATTAAGATTGCCTTAATTAGCAGCAGAAGGTAAAATATCAATACATATAGTTAACAAACATCATTTTCCTTTATCATTCATAGGGTTATGGAACATATGGGTAGGCAAATACTGATACGAGCATGTTGCCATCCAATGAAAATAAAAACCGAGAACATAGTACTTGTGCAAAATCTGCAGAGTGAGTGAATTTCTCTTTAAAATGTATAAAGCTTCATCTTTAAAGAGAAGCACTGGGGTTATCATACTGATTTCAAATCACATTACATGAAGCCTTAACATTTCAGTTTCAGCAATTACAGTTGGAGGTCCAGTAAATATCTCCAAAAGAACATTTGGGAGGCAATTGTAAATTGCCACAACATGTCAGATCAGTCAGATCACAGCTCTCCATATCAAAGACTGGTACATTTATCTGTATAATCACCTAGGGTTTTTTGCGTACTGTTTTTCAGGTCAGCATAATCTTTGCTCATTCAATAAATGCTAATATTGTAAATGACAGTTCTGCATTGGTCTCAAAGCATCCTTTAGTCTCATATAATCAGAAAGATAAGTGAGTTTATTTCAACATGGGTTTTATTTTATTTTGTTTACAGTGGGGCTCATTTAATAATTGTTAATTCATATTCTTGCCAAACTCCATCACTTCAGAATGCATGACTGGTAAATGAAAATGGATACAAATTACCTTCTTTGCTTCTACTGGGCATGAAAAGCTTGACACAGAATTATTACCATGCCCGTGTGTCTCTCACGCACACGTACCATTTCAGAATTTAACCTTTCCAATAAGTCTCCCTCTCACTCAAGTTTCATAGTTTGCACCAGCTAGTATTCTTCTGTTTTGGCCATAGTTCACAAGTCAGTTATTTCAACTTAATTTTCTAACGCTCATACGCTTAAAGCGCATATAATCTACATTTGAAAAATATCCATTACCAAGAACTCTGATTATAGCAGCAGTAAATTGTTTAACTCTAAAAATGAAGCAGGTTTTTAGACAAAGGGCCATTTTCATAACAGTAGAGGACATTAGATTATGTTTTAAGAATTAACCTAATTTATTTTAATTAGTTACAGAGATTCTCTCAGATTAAAAATAATGGATTTTAAAGACAACAATAATAAATGGGCAGCGCCTCAGCAGGTGTACATCAGCATAGCTAAGGCAATGAAATCAATGAAGCTAAGGCAATGTACACCAGTGGAGGGTCTGGCCCAAATGTTTATAGGCTTATAGCGAGGAGTGGTTCAGCAACAGGCTAAGCAAGTGCAGAATGACTGTTGAGTGTGCTTTGGCTGTTTAAAGGCTTCCGTCCGCATTTGGTGCCATCTTTCAACGGTTTGTGTACTGCGCGTTCTGCCTCTTCGGTCTGCAGGAATGGCTCCTGCACTGTTGACCAATATGCTGCTCGCTCTCATAACACGTCCCGAGTGGCAGTGGAGTTATTCCTAAAAACTACAAAGGCAAGAGGAGCTTGACATTGAGCTCGCCACGCATAGTAGCTATGACACGAGATTGCTTGTGGCATTCACAGAGGTGCTGACCACAGTGGAATGCCTTTTGAGATAGGGAAACAAGCACTGAGTGAGTGGTGGGATCACATCGTCATGCATGTCTGGGATGATGAGCAGTGTCTGCAGAACTTTCGGATGAGGAAAGCCACATTCATGGGACTGTGTGATGAGCTTGCCCCAGCCCTGCAGTGCAATGACACGAGAAAGAGAGTTGCCTTAATGCCACAGCTTATGAAGCCATACACGGGGTACCTTGACAGAAGCAAGAAGCGATTCAACAACATGCTGAGCAAGTGCAAAATGACTGTTGAATGTGCTTTTAGCTGTTTAAAGGCCTGCTGGTGCTGCCTATATGGGAGGCTGGACTTGGGCCAATGACAATATTCCTATGCTTATAGCCCGTGTGCTGTAAGCTCCATAATATTTGTGAAGGGAAGGGCGAAAGCGTCACCCAGGGCTGGATCGCTGAGGCTCAGCGCCTGGAGGCTGAATTTGAACAGCCAGAGACTAGGGCTATTAGAGGGGCGCAGCACGGGGCCATAAGGATCAGGGATGCCTTGAGGCAGCAATTTGAAGCTGAAATCCATTGGCTTCCTCCCTGGCCCTTATGCAGCTCGCCTGTGTGCAGCAATGCCCCCCGGCTCCTCCTCCCAGTGACATCAGAGTGGCATGGGAAAGTTACCCTTAATCAGGGGTGGCTCCAGCACCAGTGCAGCAAGCGTGTGCCTGGGGCGGCAAGCCGTGGGGGGTGGCCTGCCGGTCGCTGTGTGGGCAGCAGTCAGGCTTCAGCGGCATGCCTGCGGGAGGTCCGCTGGTCCCGCGGTTTCGGCGGCAATTCGGCGGCAGGTACGCCGAAGGCGTGGGACCGGCGGACCTCCCACAGGCATACTGCCGAATCCATGTTACCAGCGAACCTCCCGCAGGCGTGCCGCCGAAAGCCGCCTGACTGCCGTGCTTGGGGCGGCAAAATACATAGAGCCGCCCCAGCCCTTAATGGGGCAAGAAACAAAGCAGCTCTGCCAAAGTACCTGCGGCAGTGGATTGCCCAGTATCTCCATGAGAGTTTCGTGGAGATCTGAGGCAGATTCCCGTGAAGTGAGGGAATCAATCAACACCCTGTGCCGTCACTCAGACTAGGCATGTGGTGGTACGCGCATCATACAGACACAAGCCTGCTTTCTGCAACCCTCCTGCTCCCAACAACTCACCTCAGCAATTCCCAAAATCAAAGCCACTTACCAGGGGCCTCCTCTCCTGTTTGCGCTTTCCCAAGCTCCGATAGCTGTGACTGGCTAGCCTCCTCTGAGGTAGAGAAGAGCTCCTGGCTGCATGCATCTCTGACCTCCGAGTTGTCCTCTGCCTCTGGGTCCCTCTCCCCCTCCACATCCTCCTCCAAGATTTCCTCCTCCTAGCTCGGTCCACTCTCGACTGGCATGTGAACCACTGAAGTATCCACAGTGGGCTTTGCAGTGGAGGTGGGGTCACCACCGAGTATTGCGTCCGGGTCTTTGTAGAACTGGCAGCTCGTGGGCGCAGCACCGGAGCAGTGGTTTGCCTCCCACACCTTGTGATAGGCATTCCGCAGCTCCTTCATTTTGACCCTGCACTGCAGTGTGTCCCAGTTATGGCCCCTTTCTGTCATGCATCATGAAATCTGTCCGTAGGTATCATAATTCCTATGGGTGGAGCGCATCTGGACTGGACAGCCTCTTCTCCCCAAATGCTGATGAGGTCCAGCAGGTTGGCATTGCTCCAAGGCAAGGACTGCCTGGTTATGGAGCAGGCATGGTCACCTGGAAAGATGCGCTGAGACCACTGCACGTGTCACTGAGCAAACAGGAAGGGGAGTTCCAAAATTCCCAAGGAACTTAAGGGGTGGGGCTCATGGTTGGTGACCTGAGGGCAGGGCAGTACAGTTCAAACCGATAACCAGAGAGGTGAGAACAGGCATTGTGGGACACCTCCTGGAGGCCAATCGCAGCTCTATAATCAACCACAGTGTCTACATTGACACTGCAGCACTGTAGCCCCAGTGCAGAAAGCTGTATGCCTCTTTTCAGGGTGTTTTTGTATAGCGCTGCAACTGTGCAGTTTCTGTGCACTAAGTGGCTTGGCAGTGTGTAAACCTTCAGAGTTACATCGCAGAAAGCTCCTTTACTGCGCAGAAACTTGCCACAGTAGACAAGGCCGAAGAAACAGTGGAATTTCCACTGACATTTCCTGAGTTTCTCCACTGCTTACATGTTTTGTTATTACAGGTCTTGTTAGGATTTGTTTTCCCCATGCAAGTTTATCATTGGTATGCAAAGTACATTGATTGTTGAGACTCACACTGCTGTTTTCCATTGCTGCCCTCTATCCTGTTATCTATAATCTGCTCTGCAATGTATGTAGAAATGGGGCATGCTTTAAGGGTATTAAGAGAATCTTTAAAGCATTCCATATCTGCAATTTTCTTGAGTCATTTGACCAAATAGTAATCTTAGACATCCCATGACATGACCTATCATCTGAACTGACTACCATAGCTTCATTTTCAGCAATATTGGTCCTTTCAGGGACCTTAATGTTTGAGATATAATCCTGCCATTTTATCTTCAGCCTTATTTTCAGGCAGCACTGGCGGAAGTATTCAAGTGACTTTATTCATGCCTACAAGCAGTATTGGAATTCCATATCAGATACAGTGAGGACTATTTTCATTTCATTTGACTTTCCATCGTGAGGATTACTGAGAACATCCTATCATGAGAGGTAACAAGGTTTCTTCTTGTTGGATTACTTAGACTCAGCCCCCCCCCGGGATCTGGTATAATTCTAACACAGCCTATAAACTAGCTGGAACTGAGTAAACCATTTACAGTGAATAATGTAGTGCACAAATGTAGCCTCTTGTTCTGTTCATGATCATCCTATGAGCAGTTTACAGTTTGTTTTGCTTCAATCATTATTCCAAGTTACTTGCCAAATAATTCCAGCAAATAATTTTAGTTAGGTAGACTGTGAGCAGTTCTTTATGATATTCAAGATGTATTGGTGGGCTCTGATTGCCATGTAGGTCACATGGCTTCATTTCACTTTCATGATTGGGTGAGTATCACTCTTAGAATCAGATTTCTGATGCAGACACGTGTTTTGTATGTGTTTAAAATTCACCTTTTGCACACACACTCCATGATATTCTTAACATTTGCTGTTTCCACAAACATTTCTGCCTGATGTCTCATAAAGGAATAAAAAACTTCCCTTAAAAAATTAAGGAGAGACAAATAGAAAAGTGCAAAACAATAAAAATCTCCAACAACCAAAAATAACTATTACACACAGAGTTATCTGCTAAACTGCATCACAAAAAAGCAGGTAAGCTTGTAGCCTAAAGCTCATTCCTGGAGCCAGTCTTCTGTCTGCTGTGATACTACCTCTAGGGCTTAATTAGTAAAGAAAGAGGTGCCGGGACTCAAGCAATTAGGTGCCAGGACTCAAGCATTTTTTTACATTCATCACTGATACAGAGCTGCCAGGGCTATGAACTGCCAAGACTAGAGGTGCCAGGGCTGAGCCCTGGCAAGCCCTGGCACAAATTAAGCACTGGCTATGTCCCCCAGTGCCTAAGCCCTAAGGAGAGAAGGGCCTCTTGGCTGTTCAGCTCAATTCTCTTTATACAGGTTGAACCTCTCTAGCCCGGCACCCTCGGTGCCAAACCAGAGAATTTGCCGAACCACGGGAGGTCAATACAGTATTGTAGTGAGCGGGTCTCTTTTCATTTTTATTTCGCCAAGGCGAATAAATGGAACAACGTACCAATGTGCCCTTTTCCAATTTCTGCAACAATTCCACCTTTTGCTGTATCGATATTGATACACGCTTTCGCTTAGCAGCATTACCAACACTTCCACTGCTTGCTGGTCTCTTAGAAGACATAGTTAGGGGTAAATTGGAGCTAAATAACAGCACAGAACACTGAAAGCCAGGACTGGTGGCTGTAAACAAACTTTGCCGCACCGCAGGAAACTTGGCCCCACCCATGATAAATGGACATCCGGCTAACTAAAATCATGCCGGACCACGGTTGTTGCCAGACCAGAGAGTGCTGGAGCAGGGAGGTTCTTCCTATAGCAGGAAATAGCCCATATTCCCCTCCCAAAAGAATTAAATCCTCTTCTTCACAATAAAACCCCAAGCCCAACTGACTCACATATGATGCAGCTAACTAGGCAGCCATATTGCAAAACAAAATATTACTGTTAAATAAATTAGAGAATTGGGACTTAACAGACATACCTGGAACACAACAGCCATGAAGATACTAGATGAGCTTTCCTAGAACACCGCGAGCCTAGTGTCAGGGTTCACTCCACCTTCTCATCTTCTGGGACTACATCAAGTAAAAGGCAGCTCCTAAGTGCTAAAAGGACATCCAGGGCAAGTATTGGAAGAGTTCTTCAGCTTTTATTCACCACCCTGTGTGCATAAGCTAAAACATCAACGTTCCACAAATGACATAGAATGACAAACTCAACACAGAACACATGGATTTGCAGAAAGCCTTTGCCAAGGTCCCTCACCTAACGTTTCTTAAGGAAACTCAGTAGCCATGGGATAAGAGGGAATGTTGCCTCATTGATCAGTAACTGGTTGAAAGATAGGAAATAAAGGATAGGAATAAATGGTCGATTTTCACAGTGAAGAGAGGTGAACGGTGGGATCCCCAAAAGATCTATACTAAGACATGTGGCATTCAACATATTCATTCATGATATGGCAAAGGGTGTGATTAGGGAAGTGGCAAAGTTTGCAGACAATACAAAATTATTCAAGTTAGTTAAGTCCAAAGCAGACTGCAAGGCGCTACAGATGATTTCGTTAGGGATTGGTCCTGCTTTGAGCAGGGGGTTGGACTAGATGGCCTCCTGAGGTCCCTTCCAAGCCTGATATTCTATGATTCTATGATCTTATAAAGCTGGGTGATTGGGCAACAAAATGGCATATGAAATTCAACGCTGATAAGTGCAAAGTAATGCACATTGGAAAAAAACAATCCCAACTATACATATGAAATAATGGATTCTAAATTAGCTATTACTACACAAGAAAGTTCTTGGAGTCACCATAAATAGTTCTCTAAAACCTTAAGCTCAATGTGTAGCAGCGGTCAAAAAGACTTAACAATATGTTAGGGACTATTAGGAAAGGGATAAAAAAATGAGACCGAAAATATCATAATGCCCCTATATAAAATCCCTGGTTGTGCCTACACCTTGAATACTGTGTGCAGTTCTGGTTGCCCCCATCTCAAAAAGGATATAGTGGATCTGGAAAAGGGCAACAAAGATGATCAAGAGTATCGAACAGCTTTCATATGAGGAGAGACTAAAAAGATTAGGGCTGTTCAGCTTAGAAGAAAGACAACTAAAGGGGGAATATAACAAAAGTCTATAAAATCATGAATGGTGTGGAAAAAATAAATAGAGAAGTGTTACACTGGTCTACAATTTTTGAGAAGTCGTCTGCTTCAGAGATAAAATGTACTATTTATTATGTATTTTGATGTGCTGAATTCAAATATGACAATTAAAAAACTATTATGTACATAGTTTAGTCCTATTCAGTGTCTACTCAGCGCTTCTTGGCTTGTCTGTTGTATTCATTAAATGGAGCATCTCTTGTCACTGTCCAGCAATAGTCTGCAAGCATTGATGGGCTCCATTTGCCCTGATAGCGTTTCTCCATTGTTGCAATGTCCTGGTGAAATCGCTCGCCGTGCTCGTCGCTCACTGCTCCGCAGTTCGGTGGAAAAAAAATCTAGAGAGTGCCAAAAATGTATCTTTAGTGACATGTTGCAACCAAGGCTTTTGTATGCCTTGAGGAGGTTTTCCACCAACAACCTGTAGTTGTCTTCCTTGTTGTTTCTGAGAAAATTTATTGCCACTAACTGGAAGGCCTTCCATGCCGTCTTTTCTTTGCCATGTAGTGCATGGTCAAATGCATCATCTCGAAGAAGTTCACGAATCTGAGGACCAACAAAGACACCTTCCTTTATCTTAGCTTCACTTAACCTTGGAAATTTTCCACGGAGGTACTTGAAAGCTGCTTGTGTTTTGTCAATGGCCTTGACAAAGTTCTTCATCAGACCCAGCTTGATGTGTAAGGGTGGTAACAAAATCTTCCTTGATTCAACAAGTGGTGGATGCTGAACACTTTTCCTCCCAGGCTCCAATGACTGTCGGAGTGGCCAGTCTTTCTTGATGTAGTGGGAATCTCTTGCACGACTATCCCATTCGCAGAGAAAACAGCAGTACTTTGTGTATCCAGTCTGCAGACCAAGCAAGAGAGCAACGACCTTCAAATCGCCACAAAGCTGCCATTGATGTTGGTCATAGTTTATGCACCTCAAAAGTTGTTTCATGTTGTCATAGGTTTCCTTCATATGGACTGCATGACCAACTGGAATTGTTGGCAAAGCAGTAAAATAGCTTTAAGACTCGTCTTCGATGAATCAATGAACAGTCTCCACTCATCTGGATCGTGAACAATGTTGAGGGCTGCCATCACACCATCGATGTTGTTGCAGGCTACAAGATCACCTTCCATGAAGAAGAATGGGACAAGATCCTTTTGACGGTCATGGAACATGGAAACCCTAACATCACCTGCCAGGAGATTCCACTGCTGTAGTCTGGAGCCCAACAGCTCTGCCCTACTCTTGGGTAGTTCCAAATCCCTGACAAGGTCATTCAGTTCACCTTGTGTTATGAGGTGTGGTTCAGAGGAGGAGGATGGGAGACAATGTGGGTCCTGTGACATTGATGGTTCAGGACCAGAAGTTTCATCCTCTTCCTCCTCTGACTCAAGTGAGAATGATTCTGGTGCCTCAGGAACCGGCAGTCCTTCTCCGTGGGGTACTGGGCGTATAGCTGATGGAATGTTTGGATAATGCACAGTCCACTTTTTCTTCTTTGACACACCTTTCCCAACGGGAGGCACCATGCCGAAGTAACAATTGCTGGTGTGATCTGTTGGCTCTCTCCAAATCATTGGCACTGCAAAACGCATAGATTTCCTTTTCCTGTTCAACCATTGGCGAAGATTTGTTGCACAAGTGTTGCAGCATATGTGTGGGGCTCTTGTCCTGATCTCCAATTTTGCAGCCAAAATAAAGGTGATAGGCTTTCTTAACCATAGTGGTTATACTGCGCTTTTGTGATGCAAAAGTCACTTCACCACAAACATAGCAGAAGTTATCTGCACTGTTCACGCAAGTACGAGGCATCTCTGCTCACTTTGGCTAAACAGAAATGTGTCCCTTTGCAAAATCAAACACTGACAAATAAGAGAGCACGACACTGTATGATTTCTAGAGCTGATATAGGGCAATTTGTTCAGCAGAGTGATGTAAGCTTCATTATGATTGCATCATCCATGACTTCTAGGAATAACATGATGCAATTCATATCATGTATGATGCAATACCAGCTTCAGATTGCATCATTCATTGTTTTGCCTAAAAAGCAAGTCCAAACCCAGTCATAGATTTATTCATAGATCCAGTCAAAGATGTATTTTAGTCATTTCTGGTTTAAATTGAGATCCCTTCCCTTTATAACTCACTTATCCTCCGCCATTCCCAAGTCAAGGGTCGTATATACTGACCCAATAGCATATCTTGAAAACTAGAGCCAATCAACAATTTTAAGCATCATTTTCGTTCTCAGTGACCTGGAATTAGTAAAGTTTGACTACATTTATTTCAGAAGCATTTTGGCTCTAGAGCAGTGTTATTTACCCTTTCCCGCAATACAAAAACCAGGGTCACCAGATGAAATTAGCAGACAACGGGTTTAATACAAACAAGAAGAAATACTTTTTCCACACAACTCATTGTGGAACTCATTGCCATGGTATGGTTGTGATTTCCAAAAGTTAAAAAAGGACTAGATAAATTCATGGAGGATAGACTGCAGCTATTAGACAAGACGGTCATAGATACATCTGCATGCTCAGGGTGACCCTAAACCTCTGACTACCAGATGCCAGGAGTGGAAGACAGGGGTGGAGCTCCATAATTGCCCTGTTCTGTACCAGCTCTGGTATGGGCCAATGTTGGAGACAGGATATTGGGCAAGACTGACCATAGTCTGATCCAGTATGGCAGCTCTTATGTTCTTATCGTTTGCTGCCCCTCTCTGGGTTGCACAATATAACAATTTGCCTCTTATGCATTTACTTTCCCTGAGAAATTATTAATATGTATATTCAAAATTTCCCTTGGAGGTACAGGCCTTTTAAATATCCTTTTTCCCCATTATGCTCTCTTTTTTAAGGGCTAGAGTGCTTGTTTCAGGCCTCTCCCCCCCCCGCCCCCACATGTAGTGACTTGTATTTCCTGTCCCATGTATCTCTACTACACTATCCAGGTAGTCATTGGTCACTCAGGGTGAAATCCTTTAAGAGTCACAGCTCAGGAACAGTTCAGAAGTCACAGCCCCGGGTGAAGAGAGACTGTTAAATAATCTCTGCACCCTACTGATTGTGGGCTGCTCCAGGGGCAGAAGTAACACAGACAGCACTCTGGAGCTGCTTAATTTTCAGCAAAAGTGCTGTCCACAATCTGAACCACTATGTATTGCCACCTAGTTCTGGCTTTTGTCCATGACACTCCCGTCCCACTCTCAGGCCCCCTACACCAGGGCTTGCAAAAGGGTCCTTGGAAGACAGCCTGCATCGGTCTTTAAATTATCACAATCTAGACGCTTCAGTATGCTTTGGCGCATGCCAGTAGCAGGGCACCGTCCGCAAGACACCACTAACCACTCTTCACAAACCATCTATATAAATGAAACCCTCACTAACCTGGGTAACTGCCATTCAAATGGAATCTAGGCTGACCACATACTGCACTATTGCTATCAAATCATGTAGTAGTTTACAAAGCATTGTGTCCTTGTTTCCAAAATTTGTGTGGCTAGTATAGGTTCTAAAATTCATCAGTAACAGATGCCACATTAATTGGACTAAGATGGTCTAGAATGCAGAATGGTCTTCTCTGCCTATATCAGGAGTCTCAAACTCAAATGACCATGAGGGACATATGAGGACTAGTTCATTGGCCCGAGGGCCTCATTACTGACACCTCCCCCCCCCCCTCCGCCGCCCTCGGCCCCGCCCCACTCCACCCCTTCCATGAGGCCCCCCTTGCCCCGCCTCTTCCCATCCCTTCCCTGCCCCCATTCCAACCCCTTCCCCAAAATCCCCACCCCAACTCTGCCCCCTCCCTGCCCCCAGGGGGTGCAGGAGGGGTGTGCGGTGTGGTGGGGGCTCAGGGCAGGGAGTTGGGGTGTGGGGTGCAAGAGGGGTGAGGGGTACAGCAATGGGTCAGGGTGCAGGGTGCGGCAGGGGGCTCAGGGCAGTGGGTCGGGATGCGGGAGGGGTGCGGGGTGAGGCAGGGGGCTCAGGGCTGGGGGTTCGGCTGCAGGAGGGGCTCGGTGGGCAGGATCTGGCCCGGCCCGTACCAGGGGCAGGGCAGGCTCCCTGCATGCCTGTCTCCCTGCCCTGCCCCCGCAAGAGGCTGGAACGTGGGGAAGGGGGGGCGGAGGGGCTGTGTGTTTCTGTTGCTTGAGGCACTGCCTCCAGCAGCTCCCATCGGCCGTGATTCCCCGTTCCCGGCCAATGGGAGCTGCTGGGGGTGCTGCCTAAAGCAACAGCCACACACAGCCCCTCCGCCCCCCCTTCTCCATGTTCCAGCCTCCTCCCGGAGCTGCGCAGGGCAGGCAGGGAGCCTGCCCTGCTCCCGGTGCACGTCCAGCTGCCGCTCTGGTAAACACTGGGGAAGGGCAGGGGGGCTGGGAGGGGCTCGTGGGCCGCAGAAAATCACCCCGCGGGCCGCGTGTTTGAGACCCCTGGCTTATATACAAGAAATAAAGTTGACTTTTGTGCAAACCTGTATTAATTTATGGTTCCTGGTGGAAGTATAGGCAACTGACTTATTTCACTTGGTTTTGTCACCAGGCAAAAACTTGATGGCATCAACTAACTTTTGCTTTGAGTTTTTGGGTATGTACAAGATCCACAACAAAATTTTGGAGATGGGAGCCTACATATGCTGAACCACTTTTTAAAAAAAGTATACCAACTCTTTGTAAATTGAAACTGCCCTGAATCACACATCTCTCTCTACTCACTGTTATCTCACTTAACCTGTATACTACAGAGCATTCCTGTAAGAACAGATTCTTTCCTCTAAAGTTAGATTTACAATGGAAAAAGCTTTCAATGACATTAAAATACAGTTTAAACAATAATAATATTTTAGTTTAAAATTACCCTTAATACTTCCTCAAAAAACTATCTGGAATACTTTGGAAAACTCAATACATGTACAGTGTATTTCTTTAAAATAAAAAAGGGTCCTTTTGCTGGGTTAATATTGCTTCTTCTGTGCTGTAGTGCTTCTTTCATATTACTACATCAATCAGATAAAGGAGTAACAGGTCCTAGGGCCATGTGTTCAAATACATTAGCCTTCATGTTGACTTTGTTCTTGCTTCTTATGTATTAAGGCTGACAATCTTTGGAGCGGAAAAACTTTTCTACCAGAACATTCTTAATATTGGAAAAGATTAACATATACAAATAAAGTGACTGAATGTATGAGCGTTTGTTTACAGAATGCAGAACAGATCACACACTGCTGGGTGTAGTGAAAGTAGTCCCATTGCTTTGAAAGGGACTTCTCACACCGATAAAAGTTACTTGTGTGAGCAAGTATTTGCAGGGTTGGACTTTAGATATGTGTGGATATGAGTGAAAACAAAACTTTGGCTGGCGATAACAGGCTTATAGTCATAGAGCGAGCTGGCACATGCAATATGAAAGAAAGCTATTCTGACCTAGGTTTAACCCTGCACTTTTGTACTGCCTCAGCAATCCTCACCTGGGTGGGCCTAGTGGGAGATGCTGCTAGGCTCCACTTTAGCACAAACTGCTTGACACATCATTTAAAACTAGGTATGTTGACATTGATCTTGGTGATAGTAAAATGAATGTCATTTTTACCAGTATCTGCATCTTGACATCCTTAGGAAAAAGTATAAAGCTGAAAAAACGGTTACTTACCATCTTGTAACTGTTGTTCTTCGAGATGTGTTGCTCATGTCCATTCCAACCGGTGTGTGCACGGACCATGTGTACGATCGTTTGAAGGTTTTACCCTAGCGGTACCTGTCGGTTCGGCTGTGGAGCCCCCCAGAGTGGCACTTTCATGGCGGTGTATATAGTCCCCTGCCAACCCCACCGCCTGCTCAGATCCTTCTTGCCAGAATACTCCGATAGAGGGGAGGCGGGCAGGATTTGGAACGGCCACAAGCAACATCTCAAAGAACAACAGTTATGAGATGGTAAGTAACCGTTTTTTCTTCTTCGAGTGCTTGCTCATGTCCATTCCAATAGGTGATTCCCAAGCAGTTTCCACGGAGGAGGGGTCAGAGTTCTCTGAGCTGCAGACTGAAGTACTGCCCTGCCGAAGGCTGCATCGTCTCTCACCTGCTGAGTGATGGCATAGTGCGACATGAAGGTGTGGGTGGAAGACCATGTTGCTGCCTTGCATATGTCCTGAATAGGGACTTGCACAAGGAATGCGGCGGAAGAAGCCTGTGCTCTTGCGGAGTGCACCGTTAATGCTGGGGCTGGAATCTTAGCCAGGTCATAGCACGTTCTGATGCAGGACGTGCTCCACAATGAAATGTGCTGAAATGAGATGGGAAGCCCTTTCATCCTTTCAGCGATTGCAATAAAGAGCTGTGGTGACTTACGAAATGGCTTTGCGTGCTTAATGTAGAAGGCTAGGGCATGCCTTATGTCCAGAGAATGGAGTACTCGCTGTCTGTTGCTGGCATGAGGTTTAGGAAAGAATACTGGTAGAACTATTTCCTGGTTTACATGAAAGTGTGAGACTACCTTGGGTAGGAACACTAGGTGTGGGCGTAGCTGCACCTAGTCTTTATAAAAAACTGTGTAGGGCGGCCTCATAAGTCAGCGCTCTGAGTTCAAAGACCCTTCTGCCTGAGGTTATGGCCACCAGAAAAACCACCTTCCAGAACAGGTAGGATAGAGGGCAGGTTGCCATGGGCTCGAAGGGGGGCCCCATAAGTCTGGAGAGAACCAGGTTGAGATCCCACTGGGGAACGGGCTGCCGCACCTGCGGAAAAAGCCTGTCCAAGCCCTTGAGAAACCGAACAACCATGGGATGTCCAAAGACTGACCTACCCACCATGGCTGGGTGGAACGCCAAGATGACAGCCAGGTGCACCTTAATAGATGACATTGCCAAACCCTGTTGTTTCAGGTACAGAAGGTAGTCTAGGACAAGGGAAATAGGGGCTTGTTGCAGGGAGGTACCTTTCTGTAGGGACCAAATGGAGAAACGCCTCCACTTCGCCAGGTACGTTGTGTGAGTAGAGGGTTTCCTGCTCCCCAACAGGACTTCCCTAACAGGTCTCAAACACTGTAGTTGAAGCAGGTTCAGCCATGGAGTTTCCACGCCATGAGATGGAGGGACTCCAAGTTGAAATGCTGTAGTTGACCGTGGTCCTGCGTGATGAGATTCGGGAGCATAGGAAGGGCTACTGGCCTGTCCACTGATAGGTTCAGCAATGTGGTGAACCAGTGCTGGTGGGGCCACGCTGGTGCTATGAGGATCACTGAAGCTCTGTCCTGCCGGACCTTGAGGAGGACCTTGTGTATGAGAGAGAGAAGGGCAGGAACGCATATAGCAGGTGAGTCGTCCATGGTAGGTGAAAGGCATCCGCTATGGCTGTGGTTCCGAAAGGAGCAGAACAGCTGACTCTTTCTGTTGCTACGCATTGCAAACAGATCCATGTAGGGATAGCCCCACCTCTGGAAGACGGAAAGGGCAATGTCTGCTCTGAGTGACCACACGTGAGTGTTGAACGAGCGTCTGAGATGGTCCACTAGTTCGTTCTCTGTTCCTGGCAGATATGAGGCCTGTAGCTGGATGGAGTGTGCGATGCAGAAGTCCCACAGTCAGAAAGCTTCCTGGCACAGGGGAGAGGAGCGAGCACCACCGTTTGTTTATATAGAACATCACTGTGGTGTTGTCCGTCATCACTGAGACACACTTGCCTTGAAGATGGGCCTAGAACGTCTGGCAAGCCAGGCGAACGGCTCTCAGCTCTCCGACATTGATATGCAGCGATAGTTCTAGTTGTGACCACAGGCCTTGAGTTCTGATACTGCCCAGGTGTGCTCCCCAGCCCATCTCCAATGTATCTGTGACCAGCAACAGTGAGGGCTGAGGCTTGGCGAAGGGCACTCCCACACAGACCACCTGAGGTTGTAGTTACCAGCTGAGGGACTTGAGAATCGGGGGTGGGAGAGTAATAAGTCTGTCCAGAGAGTCCCAGCTGGGTCTGTATAGATTCAACAACCAAGCCTGGAGGGGGTGAAGGCACAATATGGCGTGTTGTCTACGTACGTGCAGGCTGCCATATGCCCCAGAAGCTTCATGCAGTTTCTGGCTGTAGTTGTAGGAAACTGGCAGAGTCTCTCGATGATGCCCCTTATGTTTTGGAACCAGGACTCGGGCAGGGAAGCTCTGGCTCGAGGGAAGTCCAGGAGAACCCCAATACATTCTATTTTTTGGGTTGGGGCTAGGGTAGACTTGGGCCCATTCAGAATGAGCCCCAACCAGCTGAAAGTGGCATGTGCCAACGCCACATGCTCTTGCATTTGTACTCAAGAATCACCCTTGATGAATCAGTCATCCAGGTACGGGAAAACCTGTACCCTGCATTTGCAAAGGAAGGCTGCCACAACTGCCATGCACTTTGTGACCATGCAAGGGGCCATTGAAAGCCCAAATGGGAGTACAGTGAACTGATAGTGTCGGCTGCTGACCACGAATCTCAGGAATCGTCTGTGCGCCAGAATAATCAATATATGGATGTACGCGTCCTTCAGTTTGAGGGCAGCGTACCAGTCCCCTGGATCCAGGGAAGGAATGATGGTGGCCAGAGAGACCATACAAAACTTGAGTTTTCTTATAAACGTGTTGAGACTTCGCAGATCCAGGCTAGTCCTGAGCCCCCCTTTGACCTTGGGGATGAGGAAATATCAGGAGTATAATCCCCTATCCCTGAAATCCTGAGGAACCTCCTCTATCACCCCTAGAGCAAGGAGCGATTGCACCTCCTGTAGAAGGAGTTGCTCGTGAGAAGGGTCCTTGAAGAGGGATGGGGAAGGTGGGTGGGAGGGCACAGAATTGGATAAAATATCCCACCCCCACCGTGCTCAGGACCCAGTGATCTGAAGTAATCTGGGCCCAGGCATGGTAGAAGTGGGACAGATGATTCACAAAGGGAGGGAAAGGATCTGAGACTTGAGCTGGAGCTCCATCCTCGGGCGCACATTCAAAAGTTTGCTTTCGAGCCGGGGGAGGAGAGGGGGGCTGCTTGGAGGAGCCCTGGCCCTGGCCAGAGGAGAACTGCGGAGGTCACCTCCTGCTCTTTCTGCCCCTCCATCGACTATAGTCCTGCCAAGGGGATCCTGGATAGAAGCGTAAGGGGGACTGTGGTTTGAAGGGCTTTCTCTGAGGTGCTGACATGTGAATTGCCAGAGATTTGAGGGTTGCTTGTGAGATCTTGAGACTGTGCAGTCTCGAGTCCATCTTGTCAGTGAACAGTCCCGCAGCGTCAAATGGAAGGTCCTGTATTGTATTTTGGACCTCTGCCGGGAGTTCCGAAACTTGTAGCCATGAGCTACACCTCATTGTAATGGCCGTGGCCATAGTCCGCTTCACTGACTCGGCAGAGTCCAAAGCAGCTTGGAGGGAGGTTCTAGCCACCACTCTGCCCTCCTCTAGGACTGCAGCAAATTCCTGTTGTGACTCCGAAGGGAGCAGTTCCTGAAACTTGGAGAGGGCGTTCCAAGAATTGTATGTGTAGCAGCTAAGTACCATCTGCTGGTTGGAAAGTCAAACTGGAGTCCCCGGTCGAGTATACCTTTTGACCGAAGAGGTCCAACTTCTTGGCGTTCTTGTTTTTTGGGTCAGGCCCCAGTTCCCCTGCCGCTCCCTGTCGTTTGCTGCATCCACTACCAGGGTCCCCAGTTGGGGGTGTTTGAAGAGGTGCTCATACCCCTTTTGAGGGATGAAGTAACGCCGCTCTACACCCCTGGCCACAGGTGGTATAGAGGCCGGAGTCTGCCAGAGCACCTTCATGGTGTTTTGAATAGTTTTTATAAGTAGCAGTTCCACCTTGGAGGGATCCTCCGCGGTGAGTATGTCAACCATTGAGTAAGTCCTCCACAACCTCCTCAGTTTGCATGTTGAGGTTCTGGGCCACCCTCCTAAGGAGGTCTTGGTGGGTTTTTATGTCTATTGCCAGAAGGGACGTAGTAGTGCCTGCTACTGCCTCGTCCAGCGAGGAAGAAGATGAGGCTCGAGGTGGGAGAGATTCCTCTGGTTCCCTGGTGATGTGCTCAGGGACATCCACTGCGACTGGTGGTGTGGGAGCCGCGGGCATTAGCAGCTCTGACAACACGCCTGATCTGGGATGCCCAGGGTCTGAACATGAGGAGCCCTGGACATGTCGGGGGCAACCGACATTGTGGGGGGAGGGAGCATGGACAATGGAAACTACTGGTGCCACCCTGGAACTATGACCTTGGGCCTGGTAATAGGCCCAAGGTGTCCAAAAGGACCACTGTCCCGGGCCCTGCCTCTGGGGTAGCCAGGATACCATCGGTACTGCGGGGTTCTCTGCTCTATGGTGCAGACACTGGTGCCAGGATCTTGAGCGGTACCAGCTGTGTCGGGACACGAATGAGTCAGCCTCTGACTCGGAGGAGTAGTCCGAGCCTGACCAGGGAGAGGCAGACCCTTAGGGCGCCGGGGAGTGGTACCGAGGCCATGGGGAATGGCCCCGAATCATGGTGGGCTTGCCCTGGTGCCAGATAGGTGGTACTGCCATCGGTGCCGCCGTCCATGCCTGAAGTGGTGTCTGCAACTGAACCGGTGCCTGGGAATGTGAGGTGGGGGACTATGCCATCATGTCAATCAAGTCCCGCGTGGCCTTGAAAGTATCTGATGTGGAGGGAAGGTCCAGGTCCTCCTCCAACACCTCCTGGACCAGGGAGTCCATCGACACCAGACTCGATGGACCTCCCCTCGAGGCCGGAGTCAACCTTCTGGTGTCCTGGCGCGGGATGCACCACACTGGTGTTCTGTGTGTTCCTCTTGACGGGGGAACAGCCCCTCTCCGCCTTTTTCTTCTTATGTAGCACCAGGGATTGTGATCAGTATTGCACCGATGAGCCGGCCTTCCACCCTGGGGAGCGGTACTGATGCTCCTTATGCAAGTCCTTCCTCGTTGCCGAGGTGTCCTGCACCAAGGCTGGTGCGCTCTGCACTGAGCTGCCAGTGCCACCTTGTGTGCCAGTTGAGGCTGGAGAGCGGACTCCATTAAAAGGAGTTTCAGCCGATAGTCTCTCTCTCTTTTGGTTCTGGGCTTGAAAGGTCTGCAAATACTATACTTGTCCTGCAAATGTCCCTCTCCCAGGCACTTCAAACAAGCAGCGGGCAAATCCCTTCTGGGCATAGGCTTACCACACCTATCATATGGCTTGAATCCCTGGGGCCAAGCCCCGGCATGCCCTAGACAGGGGGGGGAAACCCCCAACTTAAACTTACTCACTAACTAACTAAGAAACTTATTAACTACTATGATAACGATTAACAACTATGTGCAGGAAAAAAAAACACTAGGAAAAACACTTGCTAAAGCAAGAGATAAGTTGCTCCAACGACCATTACTGGCAGTAAGAAGGAACTGAGCAGGTGGCAGCATGAAGGCACCACTCCAGGGGGCTCCAGAGCCGACCCGACGGGTACCCAGCTAGGGGTAAAACCTTTCGATGATCGTGCACATGGCGCGCGCACACACCTATGGGAATGGACATGAGCAAGCACTCAAAGAAGAACATTTGTTTCTAAAATGAACAATGCTGTTAGGGCAAAGCAGTGTCATTGTGTCAGCTCTGAGGTAAGGCTTCAGTTGTTGAATTGCATTACTTGAAAAGCATCCACCATTCAGCTTTATTAAAAGGTCTTTCCAATTAAACCAAACAGCTGTGTTTGGGATTACAAAAACAACCACAGATCTCCTCAGAGCCATAAATCAGGCATTAGACACTCAAAGATTTTCACCTCTCTTCAGATCAAGATGTTCTGAGGTTCTCCTAGCCAGCCTACAGGACACAGGGTCCCATTTTATGAAGTTAAATATTTTAGTCTGTGATCTTTAAGATTAACAGTTTGGGGAATTTCCTCTATTGCATCTTGTTTCATTCATCGTCCAATTCAACCAATTGTTTTAAAACAACTATGTTTGTGAAATGTGCTTTGCAGAGCTTGAAAGAAAAAGAAAAAAAGAAGTTAATGTTGAGAAAGGCTCCTTATTTATACTGTGAGACTGTGCATGATATTTGCATAATGTGATATCAGAAGAAACAAATTGTACCAGCAATAAACATATGGAGACAAGTGCAAATGCTGTGTAGAAGTGGGAAAGATTGTAATATTTCAGAGAAATTGTGGATCTACATTTGGGAAAGAAAAACAATCCGAATTTTTCTCTAGAGAAAATATGAGCAAAGAAATATTGAGTCATGATTCGTTTCAGTGTTTGTTAAGATATTTAAAGATCTGATACTGCACATTAATAAAACATGCACGCTATACTATGCAATCAGAAAAGATGTCATCTTGAGCCATGGCAGCACATGGAAGTGTGCAAGCAATTCATAGATTGTTTGTGTTCGGTTTACAGTTATAGGAATCAGTGCACCCAATAATGGACAATGTTAGACAATAAAATACAAAGCACACCCACCTACTTGTGAAAACACATATGACAAAGACAAATCATTGAACAGAAGTGGCCTAAAGGGGACACGAAAAGGAAGAAATCCTGTGCCTGCTCCTACAATGCCAACACATACAGAACTGCTGTTGAAATTAATAGGAGATGATGGTTAAGGCCAGAGGTGGGCAAACTACAGCCTGCGGGCCACATCCGGCCCACGGGACCCTCCTGCCCGGCCCCTAAGCTCCCGGCTGGGGAGGCTAGCCCCGGCCCCTCCCCCGCAGCGCAGCCTCAGCTCACTCTGCCACCAGCGCAATGCTCTGGGTGGCAGGGCTGTGAGCTCCTGGGGCAGCACAGCTGCAGAGCCCGGCCTGACCCAGTGCTCTGTGGCGGCGACGGCATGCCTGGTTCCAGCTGGGCAGCGTGGCTGTAGCACTGCCAGCCACCGGTGCTCCAGGCAGCATGGTGAGAGGGTAGGGGAATTTAGGGGGTGGGCAGGGGGCAGGTGTGTGGCTAGTGGTCGGGGTGGTCAGAGAGTGGGGAGCAGGGGGGTGGAATGGGGGCAGGGGTCCTGGAGGGCCCATCAGGAATGAGAGGAGGGGTTGGATGGGGCAGCAGGGGGCAGTTGGGCAGGGGTTCCAGGGGTGGTCAGGGGACAGGGAGCAGTGGGGGTGGGTGGATGGGGCAGGGGTCCTGGGGGTCCATCAGGGAACAGGAGGGGTTGGATGGGGCAGGAGTCCCAGGGGCGGGGGGGTGGATAGGGGGTGGGAGCCGGGCCACGACTCCCTCCCCTAACCGGCCCTCCATACAATTTCCGAAACCCGATGCGGCCCTCAGGCCAAAAAGTTTGCCCGCCCCTGGTTAAGGCACTATTCTGGCACTCAGGAAAGCCTGGTTCAATTCCCTGTTCTACTACAGACAGTTGCCAAGTCATCATCTTTGTGCCTCAGACCCGCATTAGTAAAAAGCGGGTACTAATAGTTGGGTTGTGTGTGTGTGTGTGTGTGTGTGTTGTCTATTTGGAGTGGGGTTTTCAAAAGCACGCTACATTTGTTTACTTCTGCTTCTATTGAAGTCAGTAGAGTTTTACCATTGACTTCAATGGGAGCAGAGTTACAGGAGTGCTGATCACTTTTGAAAATTCCACCCATATACAATAAGCTCTTTGGGGCAGGGGCTATCTTTACTAGGTGAATGTACAGCACCTAGCACAATGGGGCCTAGATCTCAAATGGGGTCTCTAGGCACTGTTGTAATACAAACACTAAGTAATACTATATGGCAGGGGTCGGCAACGTTCGGCACGCGGCTCGCCAGGGTAAGCACCCTGGCGGGCCGGGCAAGCACCCTGGCGGGCCGGGCCAGTTTTATTTACCTGCTGACATGGCAGGTTCAGCCGATCGCAGCCCCCACTGGCCGCGGTTCACCGTCCTGGGCCAATGGGGGCGGTGAGAAGCCGCGGCCAGCACATCCCTCGCCCGCGCCGCTTCTCGCCACCCCCATTGGCCCGGGACGGCGAACCGCGGCCAGTGGGGGCCGCGATCGGCCGAACCTGCCGCGTCAGCAGGTAAATAAAATTGGCCCAGCCCACCAGGGTGCTTACCCTGGCGAGCCGCATGCCGAACGTTACCGACCCCTGCTATATGGGGAGGCTATATAGGACCATATCTTCTGTCACAGTAGGCTGCATACCTGCTGGATTATAATGAATCAACAATGTGTGTATGCTTTGTAGGGGATATATGTTTGCCTCTTTATTATTAAGGGTCCTGTAGTAGAGGTTTACTTAGAGTGCCTAGCAGCAGCTCTGAGTCATGTTGGGGCCAGTATTGGCCTTCAGAAACAGGCAGAACCAAGCAGATTGCTAATGCGGAGAGAACCTGCCCTAAAATCTACAGGTTAGAGGGGTT
The DNA here is from genome assembly GCF_011386835.1 of Chrysemys picta bellii. Classification (NCBI taxonomy): domain Eukaryota; kingdom Metazoa; phylum Chordata; order Testudines; family Emydidae; genus Chrysemys; species Chrysemys picta. The sequence goes on from NC_088800.1 coordinate 21,075,896, forward strand.
ACTTACACAGGCAAATCTCCCATCTAGCTTGGATGACACCGATATGTGTGAGCAACGATATTCATTATGCAATGGGACAGTCTTTTGGCAGATATTGTAAGAATGCACAAGGCCAAAGCAGGGAGAGATTAACAGAGAAGGGCGGAGAATTGGTCCTGAACAATTAACACAAGTTAATAAACAGAAAACATCTACAATATTTCTAAGGAGACACCTGCACATGTTACAAATTAGTCAAATGTATAGGGTAGAAAATGCCAGGATTCACTGATCTTAACAGGACTTAATTGCTACATAACTAATGTACTAACTGAATAATATTTTAAAGTAAAAAAAGTCTTCTCTCTGCATTCCTTTCACAGGCAAAAGTCCTAGTCCAGCTAACGGAAGTTTTGCCTGACTAAAGAGTATACAGCAGGCTGCTTAGAGAGAATGAAAATTTTCAAATATACATGCTTAGCAGCCTGAACACACAGAAAATTGTACTGCATTCCCTTTGCCTCATTTTCTTTAATGGCTCCTAGTGACATAGCTCCTAGACCTCAACAATTGCCATCTTCTTGATCTATTAAGATTTCCCAGGATGCACTAGGCTAGAGACTTCGGTAACACCACTGATCGATGCTGCAACAATATAGCAAAGGGTTTGGCAATAGGTAAAAGATGCATCCGTTCTTAGTCATAGAGTCAAAGATTCCAAGGCTGGAAGGGACCATCGTAATCATCTGGTCTGACCTCCTATACAACCCAGGCCATAGAACTTTCCACAAATAATTCCTAGAGCAGAACTTTTAGAAAAAACACACCCAATCTTTATTTAAAAATTGTCAGTGCTGGAGAATCCATTATGACCCTTGGTAAATTATTCCAGTGGTTAATTACTCTCACTCTTGAAACAGTGAGTCAGTATGGTGCACTCCTCTACAATTACCCTTTTATTAAAAATACCGTTACTCACAAATGTGTTAAGGAAACAAAAGTAATAGTTTTAAAAGGTGATGAAATTCTAGTTGATTAAGTCTAGCTGACAATTCTGCTGCTCAGGGTAAGGTCGGGATATTTCTCTAACCCCCCCTCAAATATTGATTCAGCCATAACATCAAACATGAATTTTTATCTTGTTACCGCTATATTTTTCTTGGACATACCCATTTATATACCCAATGCAAAAAAAAAAAATCTTGTTTCTCCATTTATGTCCCTATAACATATCTCATCTATTGATGGGACATAGATTCACAATTTTTATTGTATATTTTGACTATACAATATACGACATTATAGTGAGAGCAATGTCCAGTGCACAGTCATTCACTGTATTCTCAGGTTGATTTTTATACACTAGTCAGATGCAGCTGTACTTATGGTCCCATAGGGAGTACATCTAGTATTCTTTTCCCTTCAGTAGTGCCATAAATACAGCTACAAGCAAAGTACTGCACATAAAGTAACTATGTCATTTTAGTAAGAAGTGAATAATGCCACAGATTTTAGTTGTCTCGATTCATTCTTTTTTATAGCATGTTGAACAAAGGGAGGTTATATTTTGAAATAGTCCATTGTGTTTGTCTTTCTTCAGAGAGGGCAATTCCTTCATGGGAGTGTTTCCCATATGGTAGTTTTGTGAACCATCTGGTTATGGAGGGGCATCTATAGACTTTTCCACTATGCTACAGTCTGAGTTGCAACTAGGAGGAATTGTAATGGGAATAGCAACTTTCCTCTGACTTCCTCTCTGCATACTCCCCTCAAAGCTCATGGTATGTTGAAACGAATGGTGTCCCTCTATCTCTTGGGCATGCATGTGGACCATCTTGGACTTTGCAATTTCATGTGTTTATGCTCATTCCATACATTGCAGCCTCACTAACGTTGTCACAACAGGCATATTTCATTTTTTGTAGTCTTGATGAGGTCAGATAAAATCTAGACAATACAGTGTTGGACAGAAAACTAGGAAAAGAGGGTAAATCACAAATTCTTTCCATTCTTCAACTAAATTTCAGCATTTTCTGACTAGCTCTAATGTAGTACTTGATATAGTGGACCAGAGTCAACTCCAGTGAAGTCAACAGCACAATATTACATCAGTGACACAACTAACCCAGCCTGTACCTATAAACACTATGAGGTCTTCCAAAAAGGATCTTATAGTCCCACTTATGTCTTCAAGACTCAAATGCCCTAGAACAATTGCAGATTGCATTGTGAAATACGAGTGACGAAGAAATTGAGAGCCCTATCTATGCCCTACAAGTCAGATTGTGACACTCTTACCTACACAGAATAGTACCTTACCCCTTGAATAGTCCCAATGATATCATCGGGACTACTTGATGAGAGTAAGGTATCTCAGTCTGGTCCTAAATGCAGACAGTGTCAGCAACCAAGAGGATGGAAAGGCAACAGTTTCTAGAAGTTGCAGCTGTAGCATGAGCAGGTTGTGGGTAAGGAGGTTCTCCTGCCCTTGTCCTACACTATAATGCCAACCAGTTCCAGTGCAGTATGTCTGACAGGTGTGTGTCTTTGTGCTGAATCTTGTGTAAAATATTCATTGTGTGTTGAGGTGCACATAATTCCCTTTTCTTGTTGGAATCAGGGTTTCTTCCTGCTTGTATTTCAAATCTGGGCTCAAGTATTAGGTACATAATGAATCAGACCTTCACCTCTAGATGTCATTACAGACAGTATAATTCAAATGGGTATATCTAAAACCAATTCCAGTTACCGGGGGGTGGGGAGGCAAATAAGGGGGAGGGAGGATATGTCAATCAATTGGGGTAGATTCTGCTCTCTGTTACACCAGTGTAAATCTTGAGGAACTCCATTAAAGGGTGCAGAATTAGGACAGAAAGAGATAGGAGCCAGCTGGCTGTTATGTGCTATGTTGACCATTTACTAGAAGCATTAGGCCAATTCTGCCCTAACTTGTAGCCCTTTAGGTCTCTCTCCCACGCATTTTATTTTCCCAAAAGCCTATTTCTCATTTTGAAAACTTGATTTGCAAGCACATTTAAAAGTTTCACTTATTAAATTGTAATGAAATGAGATTTTCCTTCTAGCCCCTAATCTGAAATCCACATTTATCTGTTTCTTTAAGCAACAGTATTTTGGCAATTGAAAAGTCTCAAAAACCCAACAAAACCCCTTATAAAGCAATCTGGATTTAGTAAGAAAGCTTTGTCGACTCTGGCTCAGCAGAGTTAGTTATCCTGGTTAATTGGATCGATGGTGACAGCTGTAATTACCAGAGATGGGATTGCCTGTACTGTAATTACACTTCAATCTTCAGTGTCAGCTGGACTGTAGAATACATACTATAGATTCTCCCAATTAGAAACAGGTTAAGGAGAGCATGGTATTTCTGTGATAATCATGTTTGTTATTGTATAGAATAAAAATATATGGCAGCAGCTAAAAGAATTGTTAATCTGAAGCAGTTTTGCTGATTCAAAGGCATTAATCCACAAAGCTTTACTGCTACGTGGTTTCTCAAGATAACCGCAGTACAGAGGAACTGAAGTTTTTCACCTAAATAGTTGCTAGCTATTCAGCAAATTGCAACTCCCAGTGTTTGCACTGATATTCTTGGATATAGCGTATAACATATCAGTGTTTATAGAATAAAGAACATCTCCTTTCAAAAACACACATTAAATATAGGAATAATTTGATTGACTTTAATTTTTTTAGGTCCATCATATTAAAGCTTATGCTACTGTGTGAAACCTGCTCAAAGAACAAGAAAAAGGAATATGAAAAGCATTAGGGTTTGGCATTTGCTCTAGGTTTGGAAGACATCAACCATTAATATAATTTAAAGTATAAAGAGTGCATTTCAAAAGCTTGAAGTGTCGTATGCTTTCCTACAACCGGATGGTTTAAATATTTGTTATTAAAACTACTGCAACTAGTAAAGACAATATACAGTGCTATTTCACAGGAAAATTGAAACACTCTACAATCAGTAACAAGTATTTCTGGGCTTTTCTGAGGGGGAGGAATTATATATTTCTATGATTCATTTTTTAAGAGTTCTATTGCTGACTTCAACCCACCCCTACATATATCTCAACTATTTCAGTTCCCAATAAGGGTATTGTATGTGCTCTTTCTGCAAGGCCTGGCACATGCACAATTATTGCTTGTTTTTCAGTCTACTGATTAAGATTAATTCATTTTTCTCATTTAGGGAAAAAGAAAAAAAAAAAAGAGAGAGAGAGAGAGAGAGAGAGAGAGAGAGAGATGGAATATCTTTTTGGACCTAAAATATTCATCTATTTTCTGATATACCAAAGACTAAAAAGCCTGAATGAAATATACCCCGGTGCACCCTTTAAATCGCATGAATGCAATAGAACACAAAGCAGGATTTAAGTGGTGCATAGACCTCTACACCGGGTGAATTTCTCCCTTATGGGGAAAGTTTGTGTCTTTAGTTTTTAAAGCCTCAGTTTTGTTTCCATACAGAGATCACATTCACCACAGTAAGTGCAAGACGGGGTCTTGCCCTATAAATCCGCACAAGGAAGTATGGCGGTGTAAGGCATCTCCCTTTGTCACTGAGTGGGCTATCTAGATCATGGGTTATAATGTGGGGAGAAGGGAGCAAACTTTGCAGGACTGCTACCTCCCTCCCTGCACAGAGATGGGGAGTAGTGGGAAGGGGACAGGAGTAGGCAGACTCTTGACTCCACACTGTGTGTCCTGAGTGTAGGGAAAACCATAATGGGCTGGTGCACATTGCTTCCCAGCTGGAGGGAGGAGGGACTCAGGGACTGAATTTTGCTCCTTTTGCATTTGGCCCCTGGTCTACTGCTTGGGCACTGCAACTATGCACTGCCCCTTCTTTGAGGCTAGTGGTAAATCCACAACTTACCCTAAAGATGGGGAGGAAATACATTTTTTTTTTCCATTTTGATGAATGTTTCTAGTCAATTGACTTCTACAGAAAATAGCAAATTAGGGAGTGAAGATAACGGTACCTCACTGGAACCTTAATTTACACCCGAATCCATTTACAATACTATCAAGATTTATGACAACAATTCTCACCATAATTTGTCTTTTTTTTTAAGTTTTAAATTGACATTAAAACTGAAATGTTTGTTTTGTTAAATTCTAGAATTTTTCCCAGTTATACTAGTTTTCTCTATCTTTTTCCTTCTCCCCGACAGTACATATCTCACCTTTTCCTTCCAAGAGTCTCAACATAATCGCAAAGATTTTGGCGGTCTATTTCACTGTCCATTCAGGGCTCCAAATGATTTTATTTTCTATGATATTGTTATTGAATTTTATCTGAAATGCATGCCTTGATTTTCAATATCCAATAAGATATTAAAACTCTAGTGCAAGTACTAATTGCTACAATATGTAGTTCTTTTCGTCAGGTTAAAAATGAGATAGTTTATTATTACTCTTTTTAGAAAAATTTTGTTTTGCATTTGAAAATGAGGCCTCTCAGGCTCTGATCAAGGAAATTACTTAAGTACATGTTTAATTTTACTCATGTGAGGATTGCCTTTGAGGTCAATAGAACTACATGTTTAAAGTTAAGCATGTGTTACTGCCTTGCTAGACTGAAGCCTCAGACATTTCCAGAGATTTTAATATTATATTTGGAAACCAGATGCTGCCCGTTTTGGACAACCTCTTAGTTTAATAACAGGGTAAAGTCTCCTTTGTTCATACTTCAGCTTTCACACAGTGACAATCAAATAGTTGCTGAAAATGTCTTTATCTCATATGCCGAGACTGAACAACCTTGTTAATTGGGCAATCCTGCTGGAGCAGTGTCTGAAGTGCATTGCAAACCATAATTAAAATATGACATTACAGTGATATGTGGAGGCAACCTGCTTTTTTTTTTTTTTTGAAGTCTCAAGAATAGACTTTCTTGAAGGTGCAATGCTGTACTACAGAAACATTAAAAAATAACTAAAACATTGTCATGTGATCTAGCTACCCAGATTAGCAACTCTCAGTTTCATTAAAGGATTAATCAGATTGGAAAACCAAAGACAAAAACTGTCTCTCTATTGCTAAAGATCTGAGTATTCAGCCACTACATTTCATTTTATGTAGGGTCTTCCCAGTTCACAAACACAAACAGAAAAAAGTAACTTTTGGGGACTTGAGAATGCTCACACTAATGCACTGAGAAGAGACCTTGTTTGTCGCAGCAGAAATACATACACAGCTGATAAAAGTGTCTTGACCACACTGATCCAAGGTAATGAATATTAAAGCAATGCTTACCTTTCTCAGGGGACTGTCTCTTCAGTAATAAAAACTAGTGGGGAAAAACAAAAGAGGGAAACAGGTCAATTCACATAATTATATTTGTTGTGAACATGCATTTGTGTTGATTTTGCCATGAAACTATTAGCTTAGTTACAATTGAATTAATCCGCTAAATTTTTCCAACTAATTCAGTGGTTAGTTTTCCTCAGCTACTTTTGACAGTATTTGTTCAAAAACACCCAAAAAAGCTTGCTGTTAGTAACTTGCTGAGTTTGCAGAGCACATTCCTTATTTTCAACTCACTCAGCAAGCTTAGAACAAAGCACACAGATGGATGGGCTATTTTGATGCAATTAAATGTATATATAGACATTCTTACTATACTTTTGGAATTGGTATAGAAACATTTAGTTTAGAAATAACACTGAGATGATCAATGTTGCAGGAGCCTTAGTTACTGTCAAAATGTGTACACATTTTCCTGAGATCCTGTTTTTGGCTTGAAGACTTTCTTTCCTTCTTTCTTTAGCCAAAGAAGAAATGTTTTTGCACAATTAAAAAAAGATATTCCTTTATAGAAAACAACACAATGTGACTTAAAAAAAGTGTTGCAGTCAAAACTATTTTAACATTGGATATACCAGAAAGTATTAAAATAGTTTGGAGTCTTTTAAAGTTATAAAGTTAATACAATTTATTCAGAATATCTTCTCCTACAAGGCAATAGAGATGCCTCTGTAGATATTATTGTTTCAAATTCAATATGTATTAGCATTCACAGGATAATTTACCTCAAAAACTGAAAAGCATGGAAGTGTGTTAAAATCCTTTTACTTAAAAATAAAGAATGAGTTTTAAGTTACTCAGAATTACCCTATTTTTGTTAGCTCTGTGCTTTGTATTTCATGTTCTGCTACTGAAAACACAAAGCTTTCATTAAAATACATTAAATATAATCAGAGTATTAAAGTGACCAAATCTTTTATCATCATGTACATATTGATCAACTTCTTTGTGCAAATTAGGGGAGTTTCCATGAATGCTAGTGAACTACAGTCGTCTCTTAATAAAACAGCAACATGTACCAGAAACAGGAAAAAACGTTTCTTTTTGTAGTTTGAACTTTAAAGTAATCTCCTCTCAATTTTCAGGTGATAGCTTTTAGAATTAACCTTGTATTCAATGAGGACAATTCCCTCTGGTATTATTTGTACCGAGGCTGAATCACCTTTATAGTTTAACTTTTATGTATGTATGATAAAGTGTCCTAACCCCCAATACCTTTGATACTTTTAGTCTGAACATTTGAGAAGTCTCTCTTTTTAAAAACCAAAACTGAAAGGCACAATTAAATTCTTTGCTTGTAGATTAAATTATGCCTGCATAGTCCTGGAACACAGATAATTTGATGTACTTTGAATTCAGACTATACAAAGAACCAGTCCATCTACCAGGTTACCTACCCAAGAGCTTAGTGTAGTGTAATCAGAAGGGCACACCAACCTTTCCATGAGCTGTAAGATGAAGAGTCCAAGTTTCAATTATTCATTACATGGATATATCCTGGGAGATTAGTACTCATCACCGTAACTTGTCACAAAATTGACTAAACAAAATTTATTGCTGCAGCTAATGCTATTCTCTTAAAGCACAAAAAAATTATGACATGCCATACAGTTACACTCAATAATAATGGAATGTAAGATTTTTACATAATGTCCATCTGATTTCCCTCTCACTTACACCAGTATAAACCGGAAGTAACATCACTAAAGCCAATGGCATTGCACCAGTGTAAAACTGGTGCAAATGGGAGGAGAATCAGACCCCTTACAGCCAGCATAGAAGGCAGTATCCCGCATCTATAGGTATACGGAAAATGTAAAACCTGACAGACAAAAATCTATGTATGTTTTCATAGAATTATCCCTCCTTTTACTGAATTTATACTCATCCATTGTATAAAAAAATCTGTTTAGATTAATAATTACTATTCTAACTGGTTGATTTACAGTGAGTCCTATGCTGTAATTAGTATCTAAATACTGTGTAATTAAAGGGCTGTCAGATATATCCTCCATTAACAGAGAGAGGGAAATATACAGTTTTAAAATTGACAGTGGAAAATATTTACAAATGCAAACATGAGAGGGTTTTTAAAAAGAGCTGGAAACATGGGTTTATACAACTCATAGGCCAAATCCTATTCTCCTGAGTCATATTTAAGTAAATGGGGCTATTAATGTGAATAAGGGGAGCAAAATTTGCTCCCCATAGTTACACTTCAGATTACTGGATGTTATGTGCAAACTGACAGCCAGCATGACCAATATACATGCCTGATTTCTGGCACTTATGCACTTTCATGTTAACTTCTCTGGGCAAATATCTTGTGATCATGCAAAGTTATTCACAGTCTGAGCCACATAACAGACCTAGAGATTTGTGACTCAGACAGACAATCAGGATCTAGGTGGGATCTCTGTTCAAACAGAGCTGCTGGTAGATCTACCCAGTTGAGTTCCTCATTTCTTGGAGCCTTCTATGTACCCTGTACAAGCAGGAATATTTTTAGGTAGAAAATTTTTGGCATCAGAAGACAGCATGAAATCATATGGCAATTCAAGAACTGGGTGCGTTGGGAGGACAATCTGATTATTATCATCTTTGCATGTTACTATCAGAACCTTTTTAATATGCAGGTTACTGTAGCTGCGTAGATTTCCATTGTTTGCCATACGTTTTAAAGAGATATCAGAGGCTGTCTTCTACTTTAAGACATATAACTTTTCTCCTGCTGGCAAAGGTTTCATTTACTTCTTATGCCATGTCTACACTATCACTTATGATGGCAAAACTTATGTCGCGGAGGGTGTGAAAAAACAGCCCCCTGAGCGACATAAGTTTCATCAGCATAAGTGGTAGTGAACTTCTCCCACTGACATAGCTACCGCCGCTCATTGGAGGTGGTAATTATATCACTGGAAGAGCTCTCTCCCATCAGCATACAGTGGTTACACAAGAAATCTTACAGCGGCGCAGCTGCATTGGTACAGCTGCATTGGTACAGCTGTGCCACTGCAAGGTCTCTAGTGTAAACATAGCCCAAGATAGAGGACATCCTAAGTTTCAGGATCTGTGCTGAGCTGATTCTTTATTTGTCTCAGGATGCTGCTGAAATGTTACACAAAGTGGGTACTAAGAATAAATCTCTGTCTGGTTTAGGAAATTTAAATTGTGCCTAGTTGGAGCATAGCCAATGAAGATGGCAGAGAGGAAGAGCTTTCCATGCCTACCAGTTCTAACCTATTACTGTAGTGTGAAGGCCAGATTCTGATCTCATTCGCGCTGTTACACCAGCATTAGTTCACTTAATTGGAGTTACTCCTGACTTATGATTGTGTAAGTGAGATCAGAATCAAGGCCTGCTGATCCCTACTTCAAGTCAGTTGAAGAAAGGGCCTTCATCTTGAACAGCGCTTAATCCTGGCTTCAACCCCCAAACACCTGGTGTCCTGATATATGGAGCAGAGACAGACCCAGCAATAATCAGCAACCACAAAGCATCTTTTTAAAAAGGAAATGAAAGTCTTCATATTGAGAGAAAGGTTGGCCTGCTAGTTAAAGCAACAGACTGACTGCATGTCATGACCCCACAAGTCTTGAAGTTGTGTCAGCAGGGCTCCCAGTTGATTGTTGTTACCTTCCTTCCATCCAGCAGCTTGCTACTAATCAACTGAGCAGGAAAGACCATGAAACATGAAGTTACATCAGAGAGGTCTTCTCTGGGCCTAACTGGAGGAACACTATGAACTCTGATGTGTCAGGGCTTCCTATTTAAATCCAAAGAGAGGCACAGGAAGTTGTCTGCACAGCTGAACTCTATGTGGCAGCTGCATTGAACCAGGCTTTTCTCACCTGTTCCTGAACCTTGTGCCCTGGTCTTTGACTCTGGCTCTGACCTTTGACTCAACTCCTTGACTCTAACTTCAGCTCTGACCACTAGAGCTGGTCACCTACCCCTCAGATCTGAAACAGGGTAACTATGGTCAAATCACATTAATCTCTGGGTCTCAGTGTCCCCCTTTGCAAAACGTATCCGTCTTAAGAGGTGTTGTGAGGCTTAAGTCTAATATCTGTAAAGTGCTTTGAGCTCCTCAGACAGAAGGTGCTAGAGAAGTTTAAAAACCAACATACAAAACACAAAGCCAGAATGGCAAAACTGTTGCTTCAAATGCATTGTCACCATTCAGTGACAAGACAGAAAGCGAGGACTGGGTATCAGGCCAGAGGAAGTGAGACTAGAAGGTGCCATAGAGTCACTGACTCTTTGGTGCCCTAGAAGGAAAAGATCAGCTCAGATCTGTGGAAGCAAGAGTTCTTATCCCAATCCCCCTTAGCACAGGGGGCATCCACCTGTTTTACTTTTCATTTCTAACCTTTTTTGTATATAAACATGTAAAGTGCAGAAACACTTCACTTGCTTCTTAAAATAATCACATGGGCAATGCAAGGAAATGAGAGTTCTTAAAAAATTCTAACTCTTGTGCAACAGAGGAACTCCAAATTGGATGGTCTGCCAGTAGCTCTGCTCTGGGCTCTGGCAGCAGAGGTCAGTGAAATTGCTGCTGAATGAGCCCCAGTAAAGCTACCTGATTCTCAGTAGCCCAAATACATCTCATAGCTCCCTTCCATACTGGCATCTGATTCTCACTTGTGGGGAGGCCCTTTTATATTGCCAAAGTAGAGTGCAAAGCCTTTGTGTAAATGCAAATCAGGCATGTTAGCCTTCAGATAGGTGTGTATAAAGACAACAGTTACCCAAATCAAACAAAGGTGATGTGTAAGGTGGTATTGGTTATACATTGGTAAGGGAGTCAGAGGCTATGGGAGTGTAAGTGGACACAATATGCCCACTGCGAAGCCAACAGAAAGTATAAGTCAATGTATAAGTGACCTACTATCACCTATACATCCTTCACCCTCCTGTTAATTGCTTTTCTTTCTACACTCCTCTCTTTCAGTCACTCAGTGACTGATACACCAATTTTAGATTCCTTAGGACTTGAACCTTGTCTTCACTAGACATGTAACGCACCACTAGTGCTGTTTCACCAGTGGAAGCTTTTGTATAGATGTGGGAATGCATACTAGAAGAAGGCAAGCAGCAATACTGTAACCACACTTCCTTCTGGAAGACAGATTTCCAACCCCAATTTGGGATTCTCAAGAGCCCTGCTGGAGGAAGTTACTCACCAAATGTGGCCATAGGTATGATTCTCTTTCCCCCAAGCTCACTTCAAATGCTCACGTATTTTTTCTTGCACTGGGCATTGCCTTTTTAGAGTGCTGTATGTATTATTGTATAGGTTGTATTGCACAATCTAGAACGAGTCAAAAACAACATTGCTATACCTCTCTCAGCTAATGCTCACCAGCCATTTGTTACACAGTTTTTGTGTGTGTCACATAAAGTACACAGTTTGTTGTTCATTAACACCTTACTGCTCTGCACACACATCTCAGTCGTGCACTAGAATTTGAGCTTTAATACAAACTAAAAGGAAGACATGGCAGAGGCATTTTGGTGCCCATCGTTGCTTTTGGAAGTATGATGTCTCCCAGGACAGTAGAGAATTACCTCTTAACTCACACCACTCATTCCTGTTTCAACAGTCGTCTGTTGAAAAACAGTCTATGTTCTGGGGAATGGCTGGATTGAAAATCCATCTGTGTTTCAGTGTCTGAGGAGACTAAACATTTTACTAACAGACACGCTTTCCCCCCTTGATCTTTCATAGGATGGCTGGTCTGAGGCAAGCAGGAGTATGATGAGCTCAGGGCATAACAGTTCTTTGAAAATCAACAGTTATCCACCAAAATTGGGGCTGCCAGGAATTATATTGGGCACAAGAGCCCCTTTTTATTGAATTGGCCCTGCCAAATCTGATTTATGGATTAAAATAACAGTGTGGTACTATTAATAGAAAATATATATTTAAAGGTGAGATGTGCCAGCAGTCAAATTTCAGATGCTTCTCTTATAGCTGTGAACAGCAGCTAAATAACACAACAGCTAAGCACTGTAATTAATAATCTCCCACTATAGCACATTAAAAAATATCAGAGCCCCTTTCGAAGTACAGTATGTTGGAAGATGACTTGAACATGGCATTGTGCCAGGTCAGATTAGATTTTATCTGAGCATTGGCAAAGGATCAGATCTGACAAACTGATGCAAAAACACAAAGCTCAAAACATTTAGCAACGTGGATTCCGAGAGTTACCATGGAGCTTGTTGTTCAAGTTTTATTATAGTTCTCTATTAGTGTATTCATCATGAGGTACTGCACTGTATTTCGGTATATATTTTAGTCTGTGCATGGAAGATATACTCAGTTAACCAATCTAGTGTTTGATTTTATATGAATCTCATTATACTTACATAACGTATTACCCACGGAGAGGTTCTTGTCCAAAATCTGGTGGTGGGATGGTCATCTGAGAACTAGTTACAGCTCGTTAATTCTCTGGGCCAACCTGCTCCAACCCTGGCCATAGAGTAGGTTAGAGCAGTTAAGTGGTTGCTTTAAGATGTGCCAACTGGTTATAGTCACCAACAAACCATGTGTCAACTGGGGATTGCTGGAGTGTGATGTGCTATGGCTACCCCCTCTGACAGGCTCCCTTTGCTAGGGGCTAAGGAGGGCTGTCTCTACAGCCACTGATAATTCCCTTAAGCTGGGGAGACACAGGGATTTTCTGTTCCCTTTGCACTACAGGAGCAGTGTGGAGGAAGCAGAGTTTGTCCAGAGAACCTGTCCCTTTCTATTTGCACTCAGTTATATTTAAAATTATATACCCAAAACATTGTCTCTCTCCCTAAATGAGTTTTATGCAGAATTGTTGAAAGCAAATCTTTTACAGTATAACTGGACTCCTTTTTAAAAGAAAACACTGTTGATTGATTCCAAACTCTAGCATGATGCTGAACTAATCACAAATTTCATAAGAGTTTTTAATGAAAGTTGTGTCATTTTTAGGGCCCAATTTAACAAATAATATGCTCATCTTACACCCTATGGAAGCCTGCTCTAAACAGCAGACTCTAGCTTTTCAGGCCTTTGCCATGTTTGTGCCTGTTTCCATGGCATTAAAGATGAACTTGGGTTTTTGGAGAAAATAAAAATCCCCAAAGAAATTCTGAAAGAAATAGGCATATTTGATTTGGATAATTGTGACTCTGAATGATGCTGCTTGTGTGTACTTAATGTGCAGCTTCTGCTCATTATATCATGGGTAGGGATTGCATATACTTCATAGCCATGAAGAAAATTATTAAGTTAATACAGTATCCTCTGTAACTTTATTCCAGGTAATGCATCAAATCCTGATTGTCTTGCTCACATGAATAATGACAAGTTAGTATTTTAAAACACTAATTTATCAACCTCAACACCGTGTATAATGTTGGGTATGTATCATTATGCCCATTGTACAGATGGGAAAATGGACCCCGGAGGTGAAGTGACTGCTTAAGTTTAAACAGTGTGGCAGTAGCAGAAGTAGAAATGTAATTAATACAACAGCCTTATACTGCTCCCATCAATGACAGAATACTCAGGGCCCAATACTGCCCTCACTGAAGTCAATGGCAAAACTCCTTCCTGTCATGTACTCTATTCCCTAGACCATGATGTCATCAATGGGGTAGTTGCATGTGTAGAGGAATGGAATGGAACCCACATCCCTATAACTAATTCCACAGCATCAGGTTATAAAAATGGAATATCTTAGGGCTTGTCTACACTACGCAGCTTTTAGCGACAAGGCTGTGTCGACAGCCTTGTCGCTAAAAGTCAGCATTTGTGAACGCGCTCTGTCGGTATTTTGTTGGCACTTTTGCCAACAAAATACTTCCAGCTCGCGAGCAGCGTTAGCTTTGTCGGCAGGAGAGTGCTCCTGCCAACAAAGCCACGTTCACACTGCCACTTGCATCAGCAAAACTTTTGTCTTTTGCAGGGGGGCTTTTTTAAGTACCTGTGAAAGACAAAAGTTTTGTCGACAATGTCGCAGTGTAGACAAGCCCTTAGGCTCAATGGTACATTTAAAAAATCTCCCCTCCCCTGTTGCTTATGGCATTTTATGACAAATAATACCGTATGGCTGACAAATTTCTTGTTGTAAAGGGCAGAACACTAGGGCTTAGATGAAAATATTTGAGCTTGAAAATTGAATAATCAATTAGTATCCTACTGGAAAACTCACAGCCTGTGGTGATCCATTAGGAGGTATTTGGTGCTCTCAGTGTCTATGGCTGCAGGGACCATTTTCACAGATTCCAGGTGAGCACTTACCCAGGAGAATATGATAAGATCAGCTGTTTGTTTTATTTTTAAGTGCTTTTCCAAGATTTTTTCTGTACAGTGGAATGAACATAGCAGTGAAGCTAAAAATGGCAACAATAATTTCAAATAAGTGGGTTGGAAAGTCATTCTCACTGGGAAATGAACTTCTGACCTTTTCAATGAAAGGTAAAGCTGAATTTGTATTAATTTGCATAAAGAACTCATTAAATATATTGTTGAGTAATAGCTCAAGAGGGCAATAAAAACATCTGCTCAAGCTAATGCAAACAATGTGCAATGAAAAAAAAAAAGAGATTAAACAAGACTTTAAGATGACAGATTTGGCTGTGCAGTAATGTTACACCATAGCAAAAAGAAAGTCTCAGAAGGGTGTCAACATTTTTTGTCTTATCTAGTGTTCCCCATATATTCATTTCCTTTTCATTCATACCCTTAAAAATGTAGATATGGCCTTGTGTTAATTGCAGCATAATGCATTACTTGTGCAGTTAAAAAAAAAGATATGCTAGCTAGTTCTATTCTTCCCTTTATGAGAATATGTCAATATGCACGGTCCTGAACAAGGAAGCAGATTTAAAACTGGAACGTAAATTTGAACCATATATGATCCCTTCACAAACCCAAAGGAAAGTGACCCAGCTCAGGCTGTAATATAGGGAACGAGGAGTAAATAAACTTTAATAACAATATCAGCACAGTTTGAGGATGACATCAAGTCACCGGTTCATCTATTCTGTACATTGGAATCTCTATGATTGGACTGTATTTGGCATTCTGCTGTGCATTAGTTAGTTAATGCTGTGCTTATGCTAGCTGTACTTAATGAAGGCAGCATGCATGCATTCATTTTTAAGCAAAAGCTTATCTGAATATCTATACCTGATTTTGTAAGATAGATGGCAGCTCCTCAGACTGTTTGCTTTCATTCTAATGCTTAAAATATTGCAACCTCCAATAAATGGAATAATGCTGTGCTTTAGATGTTTTGCATACATGTTATATGGTGGCTCTTTTCCCCGTTAAACACACAGGGTTTCACCAGCTAAAGTGGAGGAAACTAATGCTAATTAACCCATTAAGTAATAGTTTTTGCCTGGAAACACTTTAAAGTACAAAAAAAGTATTCTGGTAAAAATAGATAGTAGTCTTTGGAGCTAATTAATAATAACGGTCTTATCCTGCTCCCATCCACGCAGTGTGCAGTTTTTTACAGCAGTGCAAAGGCAGTGTAAAAGGCTACCTGATCAGAATGGTAGTGATTTGCACTCATGTTACTAAGAATACAAGGTCAGAGCAAAGATGAGCTGGGACTTTGATGGAAGATGGATATGCTTATCAAGGTCAGTATCCAACCCAAACTGCATTCTCTCTTATCCAAAAGACTTCCCAAATGGTATTTAAAAAAAATTATTTACTTATTTGCATATAAACTAATATTTAAATATAGTTATTTAGTCTCTTCTGCTGAACAAGAATACTGGTGAGGGGCTGCCATACGACAATAGATTTAAATTTATTTTTCATGACAGAACTTAATAGGTCATCTGGTTTTTAGTATGATATTTTTACGAAATCATTGGTGGTAATAGCACCCACTGGGAAAAATTAGCATCTTAATCCCATGACGACACTTAAAAATATTTAAAAATTGATACACATTAATTGTTGAATGTGTTAACTGAAGAAAGACCTTTCCCCATTGCAACTTAAAATTGATCTATAGAAAAGCTATATGTACTGTCCACATTCTTTAATACTGATTTTCAAGTGATATTCACCATTTTAGTGCTCTAGTAGTTTAATAATCAATCACTCTCTCTCTCCCTCCTTTCAGTTAATATATGTATCTACAGCTAAGTGGGAAACATTTTTTCTGAGATTTCAAAAAACTTTCTCATTCTCTAATGGGACAATACCAAGATTTTTTGACATTTTTTGGTGAAAATCCATAGAGAGCTAGTACCCAGCCAACAGTCCAGTTGTTAGAGCATTTACCTGGGATGTAAGAGACCAGGTTTAAGTTCTAAATCATGCTTACAAACTGAGAATTTTTTTACAAAACAATCTATAAATATATCATGAACAGGGTCATTATATACAAAATAATAATGAAAGGAAACTAGATGTGAGCTTGTACCAAATGCATTGATAGTTCATACTGTCCCACTGAGCTATTATTGCTTTAGAATATATTTTTACAAGCAGAGAGTCAAACAAATAAATTGGTAGTTTTCAGCAGTGAAATGCTACAGTAAAACAAATATTTGCATTCTTAAAATCATAAATGAAAGCTCCACAAGTATCATCTGAAGCATGATAAATTTATAAATAGTTTCACTTACAACTTCTGAAGCATTAGGTTTATGAATAAAATCATGCATGATTTTCATGTTTGAAATAAAAATTCCATCTTTCTCTGATATTCACTGCCTCAAAACTACATTCACACAGAGGTAAGGTTGGCCCATAGTGGCTTGTGCCCTTCTAGAATGTCGAATGTTTCAATACTTAAACCCGTGAAAACCAGGAAATGGAGATTTAAGGCAACATAGACTTGACTATGTATTGCCTAGTTTCCAGAGGTTTAAGTTATCATCCCTGCAATGCAACCTTAGGCCTTGTCTACACTTCCGCAGTAAGTCGACCTAAGTTATGCTACTCCAGTTACGTGAATAACATAGCTGGAGTTGACGTACCTTAGGTTGACTTACTGCGGTGTCTATGCTGTGTTGCGTCAACGGGAGACACTCTTCTGTTGACTTACCTTACTCTTCTCGTTATGGTGGAGTACTGGAGTCAACCGAAGAGTGCTCTGTCAATTTAGCGCAGAGGTGGGCAAACTACGGCCCACAGGCCACATTTGGCCCGCAGGACTGTCCTGCCTGGCCTTGAGCTTCCCAGCGGGAAGGCTGGCCCCCAGCCCCTCCCCCGCTGTCCCCCCTCCTCAGCCTCAGCTCACTGTGCTGCTGTGGGGCTGCGAGCTCCTGCCGGGCAGCACAGCGGCGAGAGCCGCCGGCCTGCCCCGGTGCTCTAGACTGCACAGCGGCGTTACGGCCAGTCCTGGTGCTCTGAGCAGCATGGTAAGGGGGCAGGGAGTGGTGGGATTGATAAGGGGCAAGGGGTCCCGGGGGGCAGTCAGGGGACAGGGAGCAGGGGGCAGGTGGATAGGCATGGGAGTCCCAGGGGGCCTGTCAGAGGGCAGGGAGACTCAGGAGGGGATGGTCAGGGGACAAGGAGCAGGGGGGGGTTGGATGGGTTGGAGGTTCCGAGGGGGGCAATTAGGGGGTGGAAAGTAGGAGGGGGGTGGGGGCCAGGCTGTTTGGGGAGGTACAGCCTTCCCTACCCAGCCCTCCATACAGTTTCGGAACCCCAATGTGGCCCTCAGGCCAAAAAGTTTGCCCACCCCTGATTTAGCGGGTCTTAGACCTGCTAAATTGACCCCTGCTGCATCGATTGCAGCAGCATCGATCCCCAGTAAGTGTAGTCATGGCCTTAATTCTGCCCTCTTTGAGCAACGCACCAACATGCTAACATACATATTAGAACCCTACCCTTACAGGTACTACTGAAGATTTGGGGGAACAGAGCACATGAGCACTGTAAAACAAAGTCTCACACCTTCCGTTTGCTAAGGTGAGATGTAACAAAACAGGAGCTGCCTACACTCAATCTTGAAAGCTCTTCCACACACAGCACACTTTCCCTTAAGCTTCCTTCAGAGACAATGCTTTCACCTATTCCTCACTAAGCCCTGGAGACCAGTGCCATGTATGCCACCAGACTGGAACACTCATTTATTTCCTCGTGTCTAGTTATTATGGCACTACCCTTATTGAACCATTCCCAGTGGCGACTGCTAGCTCCAGGGAGGAGGGGGAGGATCTAAGGTTCTGTTGTGGGCACAGTATGTTCCTGAGAGGTTCCTGATTTTCTGAGGTTTAAGTGTAGCTGCTCTCCACATTCTGTGAGGCACCACTGCATAATCTGAACTCGGCCTTAACAAAGTTTTTAGGCAATTAACACTGACAGTGTCATTTTTTAAATGTTTAGCAACCAAGAGTGTTCTGTGATCACATATTTTCCTACTTGTATGTTCCCTCCATTACTCTCTTATCTTCTCATTTTCCCTGTAAATTCTGATTAGTGGGCCAGCTTGTGAGGGCTGTTAGTGGGCAATTATTTGCCAATTCAGCTAAGACTAACTGATGAGGAGCAGAGTGGACTGCATTACACAAATAGTTTAAACACAAATAGTGTGTTTTGAAGAGGTCTTCGGGTACAGATGCTCCATAAAACAATGTTCATGCACTGAAGAGTTCAGCTCCTTATTTGGGGGTCTGTACCTGAGGAACTCTTGGACCAAGTGACCCCCTACTTGCTCTACTAACTCTACTTCTGTCACTGATGAGAAATAGCAATTTTCAAAACCCTCTGCATAGGCATATGGGTTTTAGATCAATTTGAAATAAATATTGACTCAAACCAGAAACTTTGCTCTCAGGGAAAAAGGAGTCCCTGCAGAATGCAAAAAGAAAACAGTGAATATGCACCACACATTCTCATATAGCTGCCAAAGGGAGGACTTGAACTCACAGCCATAGGTACAGCTCAGATTCAATGACCACAGCACACTACCACAAGCCACACAGTTACTCTAACATCAGCCTGCCTGCAAACCCTGACTTGCAACAGAGCCCTTGTCCTGCTGCACATCTGCAAAGGACATTATCTGGCTTCAGCAATGCCCCTCTTCCATGTACATTGGCCAAACCGGACAGTCTCTATGCAAAAGAATAAATGGACACAAATCTGACATCAGGAATCATAACAGTCAAAAACCAGTAGGAGAACACTTCAACCTCTCTGGTCACTCAGTAACAGACTTAAAGGTGGCAATTTTGCAACAGAAAAGCTTCAAAAACAGACTCCAACGAGAAACTGCTGAGCTTGAATTAATATGCAAACTAGATATCATTAACTTGGGTTTGAATAGAGACTGGGAGTGGCTGGGTCATTACACATATTGAATCTATTTCCCCATGTTAAGTATCTTCACACCTCCTTGTCAACTGTCTAAAATGGGCCATCTTCATTATCACCACGAAAGTTTATTTTCTCCTGCTGATAATAGCTCATCTTAATTAATTAGCCTCTTCCAGTTGGTATGGCTACTTCCACTTTTTCATGTTCTCTGTATGTATATATATCTTCTTACTATATGTTCCATTCTATGCATCTGATGAAGTGGGCTGTAGCCCACGAAAGCTTATGCTCAAATAAATTCGTTAGTCTCTCAGGTGCCACAAGTACTCCTGTTCTTTTTGTATTCCCTGGCTTCTGACACTGCAGATCCAACCTTAACCCGAATAACTTTAAAGTATTGCTTTATCAAAGGGCCAGTGGGTTCTAGATACCGATGCATCCTGATCTGGCAATATCAATTTGCATAGGATCAGAACCACAGACTGAACCCCAGCTGTGTGCAAAAATACATACGAACCATAACATTTTGATATTATGTGCTTTTTTAAAAAGTTGGGCTGTATCTAAGGTACCTTGCTCAAAGCACCTCAAATCTGAATCAGTAACCCTGCCTTGGACCCCCATGAGGCACAGACAGTCCAAGTATGCAAATGAATTTTAGAGCAGTTAGAAAAATTGATTATTAAAGAGTAATCTAGTTGCAGCCTTAAGTACAGTAATACGACTGCTCCACTATAATTTTCCCTTCAGTTTTTGTCCTTCTGGAAGGTGAGTGGATTCTGAAGTCTGCTGTTTTGTCACTGATTCTATCTGTGCGACATCTGGCCCATCCACCCATATGCTTCAACCCTACCCTGGAAGGAACAAGTCTAGGGATAGAAATCTCCATATCCCTTGAATGCTTAGCCTAACAAATCTTTGAGTAATCCTGATACCTGCTGACTAGGGATATGACTAAAAGTCAACTCCTCATTTCACTGAATGGCCATCTGATAAAAATGACTTTAGTTCCTTACTAACCTTGGTTGGATTCAAACTTGCATCCATTCCACCATATAATGCTCATCGCTATGGTCATCAATACGGTCTCTGAGAACCTGGACACAAAAGTCTCTATAGCCAAACTACCAATCTTCTGAGCCAACCAGTTCCCTTTAAAAACTGATCCTTCAGCCTTTCCTGCAACAACTACATCTTCTCCTCTTGTGGATTTATTATACCCATCCATCAGAGTACCGGCACATTTTTAACTGAAAATGAATTAACATTTTCTTGTAATTTCAAGAATTGTAAAGCACACTCTGGAAATTCCCTATTTATTCATCTATTCCAAAAACCCAACAACTCCAGTTTCACCGGGCAAACAACAATATTGCGGTAACCATTTATTTATCCCTCCTTATCTTTGCACTGAAATCTAATGGAAAACTGATGCGGAAACACTTCTCATGCTTTACTTTGCTATTTTAATATTAAATGTTCTGTCTACTTTCCCAAACAACACATTAAGAAGAGTTCAATCATTTGTTTCCTGTTGATCATTAAGAGACAGCTTGTGTCTGGCCATGTGCAAGTATGAGGTTCAGGGAGGGTGCAAGGAGTCCTCTCTGCTTTGTGCCTCTGTATGGGGACCAAACCATCCCAGTTCTTGCACTCAGAGTTCAAAGGATCATTGGAGGCTGGAGTCTCTGGCAAGAATCTCCTCCAGGGCTTAGGGCTGGAGCTATGTCACTCCCAATTCCCAGCCAGCAGAACGGGCCCATGTGGGATTAGAAGTGCATACTGTCCCCTTATAAAGGATGCAGCAGAAGCTGTGCTGATCCAGAACCATGAAGCCTGCCTTGGACACTATGACCCTGGGAGCTATGTGCCACTGCACTGCCACCTTCTGTTAGGCTGTGCCTTAAAGGGCCAGGCTAACCCAAAATGAAAAAAGCTTTACAGTATTTAGTGACTGTATGAATCTTTTATACTGACTTTACGTGAGTCACTCAATAGCAGTAACACCGGAAACAATGTGACGAATAGCTTAGTGTTCTTCACGTGTAGAGCCTCTCAACTGCCATGTGCACGTTCCCTGTTGTATGCATGCAGTTCATGGATGCAGAGGCCAAAAAGCGAATAAGCTATTCCAAAGAGAGCTATTTATTTCTAGTGAGTAGTTTATGATAATAAAAGTTGCAGAAGCCAGCAGCCCCCTCCTCTGAGCCCCAGCTAGCTCTGCAGTAATAAACCCTGCTCTGAAAACCTCCCAGCTTCCATGATCATCTGAATCAACTGCAGAATTGCTAACCATTTGATCCACAAACTGCTTAGAATGAGATCTGTAGTTCTGAGCTATCACCTGTTTTATTTAAATTGGACAATAAGTCCTTGACCTTAAGTCAGTGTCTTTGTCTGATAAGCACCAACCTTTTAAGCTCAGGCTGGTAGAGCAGTGGTGTCTTAAATCTCATGATGTATTCGCTGAACATATTTTTAAAAACTTTTGGAAGCATGAATGAAATGTTACGTATGTAAACATTGTATAAATTCAGCATCAGCACCTTGTTTAGTGCAGTAGTAAATTAAGAGTCTGGGAGAAAGTTAAAGGAATAATAACAAGTGAGTTTAACAATATGACCCCTGCTTCTTTCAGTGCACAAGTCCACCACATTTTCCCCTAAGCAGTTAATCAACTAAGTGGACATTTACATTGTGACTAATTTCCCTTTAGAATGTTGGTGGATAAAAAAGTGCTGTTGTGAAAAGACTACCAGATGGGAGTGAATGATGGTTTTCAAGTTGTCACTTAGCAAATCAAAATCAATTTTCACTGTAACATTAAAAGGCGCATCTCTTCCCCCAAATACCTGCCTTCCTTCCAAAATTCAGTTTCCTGTCCTCACTCACTGTGGATTTAGAGTTGTTCAATAATATTCACATGCAATTTGCATCGTGAGAAATGTGCACTCTTCTTATTCTTAAAAATGATTCTTAAAAATGAACCATTTTTGCTAAAGTTTTATTAAAAACAAAGTCACCTGCAGGCAGAGACCAACCATGGAAAATTTTAATCTAAAAAGCGAAGGGTTCAAAAAGATAGGAGCAACTGACCAAAGACTCTTTGAATGGAGAAGAGTAGGCAGTCTTCACTATGACCTTGCTTCTGCAAGGTATTTAGGCATGCACGTAATTTTAAGCAGAGTAGTCCCACTGAAATCAAGAGACCACTCCTGCCTAATGTTACACACATATGCAAGTGCCTTGATGAACTGGGATCTTAAGTACAAGCTTAAATCCCACTGACTTCAGTATTAATGCTTACAGTTAGGCACTGGCTGAAGCCCTGTTACATCAGCTATAATATGCCCTGCTACAATACTTCATAGTTCTACTGTACACAACATGGTGTTAATTCTAATGCCTTTTTGAAACAGCGCAGAAGGTCAAATTACAGTTGCTGTTGGAATCACAACTTTGAAAAATGTACGTGTAAAGTCTCAACTGTAATGTGTTAATCTATATTTACATTTTATTTCCTTAGAAAAGTGTTTATCTCCTGTTGATGTTGCCAGTAAAATCAAGATGTCCCAGTATGTGTTATCTTGAGCACATATGTCACATTTCTTCTTTCCTCGTTATCGGTTTTATTATTGTATGTAAGGATTGTATATATTTCCATATTTGGTCTGCTGCTGTAGCATCACAATAAGGTAATATGAAATAATATAGATTAATGCAAAAGCGGAACAGCGATGGGAGAATTCTTTTCGTTACAATTCAAACTTACTGGGACATTGTGGGTTCACAATTTAGCAAAAAAGACAAAGTCAAGTCAGGGAACTTCCACTGATAACTCAAAAAATATTACAGAAGAGTCACAGCTAAAAGGCACTTAAACGAGGTACCTACCAAAAAAAAGAGAAACAATATATTGTCTGAAATGGGCACTTATCATCCCTCGCGTGATACCAGATCAAGGTATGATTAAGGTTCTTTGAAGCTGAAATGTCATTTTGTTGTTGACTATTGACCCTCCTATCTTTTTTGCACCTTGGAAGTGATTTTGTTTAAGTGCCTTTGGGATGTTTTCTTCTACAGTCTTTGTTTGTTTATTTATTTTTGATTTACCAGAGGATATTTGCTGTACTTATCTTTGTTCCTTTTTGGATCTTTGGATAGTGTTTTCTGGGGGATATTTCTAATGTCAGAATGCCTCTGAAAGCAGTCTTCTTTCTGTTCACATTTCCCTTTTACAAATTAATCTCCATTTATACAGGAGTGCATCTTAAGATTTTTTTCTGGACAGCTGGCTAATATTCATCCACAAAACTGACCTTCAAGGTTTATTTTCAGTTCAAAGGGGAAAAAAAGTCAGATATCAAGGAAAGATGGAGAGAACATAGGTGACAATCAAGCCTATCTAACAACGTTCCCTGTCCATATTGTTCCTATGAAGTACGAAGTGTACAGCTGTTTCAGAATGAGGAGGAGGGGGGAGGAGTATTCTTGCTAGATTTCAGCATCCTTTCATTATCATTTCTCTTTCTCCCCAAACTCTTGTACATTTCTATCTCGCCAAACTCTTGTGCATTTCCCTATCAGAGTAGTAGGATGCCAAAGGGGAGAGCTGGGTTCTAAGTGTCATTAATAACAGAGATGATCATCTGTTCCTTCCACCTCAACTTGTTCTTCTCATGGGGGTTTGTTCAGTATAGAATCAAGGAGGCACGTGCATACACAACAGTTTTTCATACTCTTGGAGAAAAAGCAATATGTTTAAACACACAAAGAGAGAGAGAGAGAGAGAGAGAGAGAGAGAGTGTGCGCGCGCTGTTTTCCCCCCAAAAGGATGAAAAACTGTTCTTTGAAACTTTTAGAACTTCTCAAACTTCTAAATGTTTTCCGGAACCAAACATTTTTTGGAGTTTGCCCACTCCATGTGGAAAGTCCTTCAAGAAAAAAAGAAGTATCGGGTATTTATTTTTAGGGAAAAGGTATGGCAATGACCATCTACTTATCAGGCGTGTTAGAATTATTTCAAATTCTAGCTATAGCAAACTGGGGGATTGGGGGACAGGGACACATTAGGAGTTCTCACTAACATGCATGTAAGGCACAAACAAAGTTAGCAATCTTCCAAAATGATTTTAACTTTTGTAGATTGCTCCTGAATAAGGCCTAATGATTTAAATATAATTGCAAACTGTATTTTCTATCTTCAGCATATATTTATAACTATTGTGGCCAACTTCCTGCCCTGTTGTTAACACAAAGGACCAGATTGTCATTTACATTCTCAGAGTAGTGTTGTCTACATACTCACCTCTTTTCTGAGGTTGAGGTCAGGAGTTTGAATTATTTGTTACACAGTAACTACCTTTTCCTTTATCTTTTTTCAGAAAAAAAAATAATAAAAAACTTGGCCATATCTACAGTGTGCCTACTAGAGAGATGTAGAACAGATGTTCTAGTTTCTGTGTATGGTTCAAGGCTGAACAAAATTACTCACTTTTAGCAGATAACAGAATCTTAACCATCTGCCTTAAACTGGGATCAGATGTCTACTGTCTGAGCTGATATTTTATCCAAAGCTACGTGTATTTGCCTTCCAGTTCTATCACTATGATAGGGAAGGTCTGGAAGCAGCAGTACGGATATACAATGGTTTCATATGAGCCCAGTGACATTTGCAGGGAGTGTGTAGTGTGTTCCCATGGATCTCTAGCATAGGCTGGTTTATATGTCTGTTGCCCCTGCTCATTCCACACTTCCACTGGTCATAAGGTCCAAGGTTACACAACAGTAGCAACCTCAAAGCCTTAGATGTTTCCTGCTAAGGTCTCCTCTTCAGTGTATTATTACGTAGGAATAGGATAGAGTAGAACCTATTGATGCCATCACCCTGTACGGTGTTGGCCACCTGATCTAAGTAAAATATTTTTGTCAAAGTTGTTTTAGGACATGTAATTACAGGGTCTGAAATATGGTCTCTGTGGGATTTTCTTTGAAAACAATTTTCAAAAATGTCCTCAAATATGAATGGTGCTGTTCTGTGGTGAATACTTGTGGGAGCCATCCTCACTCTCATCTATCATGTATTTTAGCATCAAAAGTAAAATATTCCTTAGTCTTCTAATAAGTAAATAACTTAAAGGGCATGTGTGCATGCACACACCCCCACACATGTATGTCTGTGTGTAGAGACGTAGATTTCAAGGGATATGAAAAGTATTTCCTATATGGAGTTTTAAAGGGAAAGCAGCTGCATAAGTGAAGATATTCAGGAAAGAGTTCAGATCTGTTAAAATATTCAGACACTACGGTGTCCCTAGTCGGAATAGCACAGTACAGTATATATGAAAACCAACCATAAGTTAAATCTTCTCATTTTACTCTTGGCAGCTCTCTTGGAGGATTAACAGTATACAGCTGTAGCATTAAACAGTTTTAAAAATCCAGCACTCGAAATATATCAGAATAATACAGGTTCTCTTTAAAATACGGTTGGTTTATTACCACAGATGAGCTGCAGATGTACAATTTAGCTATTTAAAGACAGATTTTTTTGTCACCACTCTTGGAATAGCTGAAAAATCTTGTTTGTGCCAGGACCTAAGCTGAAATTGTAGTGTTGCTCCATTAGTACCCATAGCAAATTTTTGTTTTGTTTTTTAAGTTGAGCATTTTCCCCTTTTTGTTTTCCTTGCCTTTTCTCTACCTCACATTTGGCTCTTTCCTGCTGGTGTCCATAGCAGCATCCCTATGGTAGACTGCAATGTTGCTGCAATGGCATTGTGCCAGTGGAGGCAATAGAATCAGTGATGTATAGGGAACAGAGTTCAAGGTCATTCTACTTTTTTCCCCTTCAGCATATCTCTCTGTGCTCTCTCAAGTCCTGGTAATCCTGATAATGCATGGATTCATTCTGGTTTTTCGAATACATCAGTGGGAGACCAATAAAAGAGAGCTAAGCAATGAGGGTTAACTATACCCTGTAGCTGCAGGTAATGTATTTAATACAGGACATTTGAGTTGCCTTCAAATGTTCTTAAGTGTTGTTCAGACATTTTACTTGGTTTTATTGCTATTGTAAAAGCTGTAAAAATATTAAACAAGATGATGTTGGTCTGAATATGTCTTTGGGATGCCTTACTACTTGCTCATTTAAAACTATTTAGTTATTTGTGTCTCCAGGGGCAAGGCACTATCCACATACCAAGAAGCCACAGTCCCTACCCAGAAGAGCTCCCAATATAAGACAAGCTTCATATAAACAGGCAGGGAGAGGGATATAGTCAAAATATGCATAATATTTATATATAGATGTAGATATATTTATAGATTTTATACATTATGTAAAACATGTTAAAAACATTAAGGTTGCAAAATCAAGCTCTCCAAAATTAGGAAATGCCAGAATTGAGGCTGCCTGTGCAAGCTTAATTCAGCCCCCTTGTGTGTATGCATTATGATGCAGTCTTTAATTATATGATTATATGATCACATGACATTTTTACCATGGAATCCCTCCCTCATTCAGCGCACAGAATAGGTGCTGTGCACTGAAAGTGCAGCTATTCAATACTTCTTTTGATCATCATTCAGTGCTTGGAGGGCCCAGGCCTTGTATTCTGTGCGTTATCCAAACCCCACTCTGAAGACAGAATTATTAATTTCCTCATAGATTTTTCTATGGTGCTCATCACTCTAGTATTTGAGTGCTTTATAAATATTAATGAATTTATTTTCACAACTCCCCCGTGAGACGAGGGGATATTATTTTCCCCATTTTCCGGATGTGGAACTGAGGCACAAAAGATTAAGGTCAAAAGTATTCACTAATTTTGGGTATCCAATCTGAGATGCCTAGGACTTGATTTTTCAGAAAACTTAATATTGCATAGTACTTTATATGTTCAAAGCACAGCTACCATTGATCTTAGCTTCAGCTATGAGTGCTCAGCACTTCTGCAAATCAGACTCCAGGTGTCTCAAGTTGGGTACCCAGAAAATGAGGACCACACAGTGGCCACCTGTGAACTTTTTGGTTTACATGACTTGCCCAATGTCATAGAGGAATTCTGTGGAAGAGGCAGGCATAGACACCAGTGCAGCTGACTTAACTAGGAGACTGCCCTTTCTATTCCTGCAGCCGTCTGCCTTATTCAGCCTTAGGTAGACACTTGGCATTGAACAAAAGTTTAAGTTGAGCAAAGTTATAAGCAACTGAAAACAGGGTCTTAGAATGGAAAGAGTTGGGCAACCTGATCTATAAGCACTGCTACTTGCACTGCCTATAATAGTTTTTTTTTCTGATAAACATTCATCAGCTATACCTCATTGCCCCTTTACCTATTCACTGTTAGTTGGCCAATTTCTTGTAAGCATCATGGAAGAGCTGGGTTTTGAGGCCTTATGAATCAGTTCACAAAGGTCATTCAGTGTGTAAGGAGCAGCAACGAAGCATATTTATGAAAGAAGTTGGATAAATGGGAGGTTGAGGTCGTAGTCACTGAAGGAATGCAGGATACAGGGGAAAGTCCACAAGGTAAGAGCAGATAAATTGGGACAGATTTGTGAGGAAATACTGAAAGTGCTAAACATATAGAACTTTGCTATGTAAAGACTTAAGGGCAACAAAAAATGTACGAGTATTTGAAGGGTACAAAGACCAAGGAGAGAGAGTAATTATTTAGTAAGAGTGTAACTAAGAAAGGGTCATTTTAGGTGTAATACCAATAAAAGCTTCCAGGCCAGAATGCCTATTTTAGTTTATATATTCAGATGCTTCAAATGTATCCACCTAGTCACTTGAGGTATGTGTCCAATGAAATTACACCTACAGTATCACAAATTAACAAGAAATTATAAACTCCTCCTTGCCCAATCAATGCATCAGAACTGTCCAAAAAGGGGAATTCCTGCAAACTGGAATTTTAATTTCAGAAAACCAAACCACAGTGTATTTGAAACAAAAATGTGCTTCCCAGATCCCTGGCAGCTGTCAGGGAACCTGGAGCAGCTGCCCTACCGGGCTGCCCAGCTACAGCTAGCTCTGAGCTAGCTGCCCCGAGAGTTGGGCCGCCCACGGAGCCAGCTGGCCAGATAGGTTGATTCTGTGGCTGGGAGCCTGAGAGCCCCAAGTGAAGCCATGGCTCTCAGGGCTTTCAGGTTCTCCAAATCTAGCTGGTGATCTCAGGCTCCCTGCTGAAGTATCAGGAACCTAGACCCTGAGAGCCACAACTTGAGCCAAATCTCCCAGAGATTCCAAAGCAGCAGGGAGTCTGGAAATCCTGAGAACCCCAGCTCCCAGGGTTTCCAGATGCTCTGCTGAAGAGCTGGGAGTCTAGACGCTGACAGCCATGGCTTGAGCTGGGGCTTACAGGGTTTCAAAGGCTGCTAGGCTCTTAGGCCTACTGCAGGGACCCTGAAAGCCCTGTGGGCCTCAGCTTGTAAGCTCCAGGCTCCTGGCCCTGGGACAGACTGCATGGTGGAGCTACCCTAAAGCTGTGGACCCTATGAGTCACATGGGCAGTCCACATTTTGGAGCCACAGACCCCAGAAGCTTTGGGTTCCTGGGGTCCTTTCAGTGAAAGTTTGGTTGAATCCAACTTATTTTGATGAGAAAACTTGGGTTTGATAATCAGCATTTTGGAAAATTTTCCATTAGCTTTAATCCCCACAAAACTCACATCTACCCTCGTATTCCACTCCTTTCTCAAAAAGCATGGGAGAACTAATAAGCCTTTCTACACACCACGAGGGTCAACAGACTGAGGGTCTGTCAGATGAAGAAGAGACAAGCAGCTCAATTAAAATATTTAAAAATATATTTCCCTCACTTTGCTCAGGGGATTATTATTTTGAGTGTCACAGCTGATCTCAATTGCCATGATACCACACAAGAAGAACAATAATGTCATACACAGCTAGGATTCAGATTATTAAGAGATGTAGAATAGCCTGTCTAGGGAAGTGGTGGTAGCCCCATTGCTCGGGGCTTTTAAAACTAGACTGGACTAAACACTAAAAAAAACAAAACAAAACAAAAACAAAAAAACCTTGGTGACAATCCTGCATTGGCAGGGAGATAGAGAGGATGATTTGATAGGTATCTTCCCTATCTAACTGACATATTATCATCATAATTTGTAATAGAGTAGCTACTAGAAGTGCCTGCTGAAATTGAGGCCCCCATTGAGCTAGGTGTTGAACAGATACTTAAAGACAGTTGCTGCCCTGAAGAATTTACACCCTAAATAGACAAAGCAGAGGATGGGTGTCTGGCCCCTCTCCCCCACATGGCTGAGTGGGTGTTATGGAGACTCTGCCTCACTTTCCCCTTTAAAGCCAGTCACTGTTTTGCCCCATCTGCTAGTTCCTCATTATGATTCCAGCCCTCCAACCAGGTCATTGATAGTCTCGCCTCCTGCAGCAGCAAATCCCTTGTCTCGCACTGCTTCCTGCAGCCCCCATTGGCCTGGAGCAGCGAACCGCGGCCAGTGGGCGCTGCGATCGGCTGAACTTGTGGACCCGGTAGGTAAACAAACCGGCCCAGCCCTCCAGGGGCTTTCCCTGAACAAGCGGCCGCCCCAGTTTGAGAACCACTGATCTAGTGAGTCAGGAGGCCAGTAACCCTAGTGAAGGGTCCCGAGTCTACAGCCTCTTGGGGATTCAGACCTCTTTGCTCAGGCTTTAATAACCCTTCTGCTGGGATTGGTAGGCATATCCAGGCCTGCCCACTCCTCTGGTTTCCAATCTAGTGACTCTGTATGAAACAGTTGGAATCAATTTCTCCCCATTCCTTACTGTTTCCTACCATGCCTCTCTTGTAGGCTGTTTTCCTGGTTCACTTTCTGTGATCCTCTTCCTCTGGAGGTCCAGCTACCAGGGCAGCTTCTCACCAGGCTCTTGCTGAAAGTCCCTTTTCTCAGTGATTCCTCAGCTTCCCTGGCAACTACTTCTCCCTTCAGACCTGCAGCCTTTTTATCTCCACAGCTGTTGCAGGGCCACCAATCAGACACAGCTGAGAAGGCAGCTAGTCTTTAGCAGCAAGGAGAGTGTGGGCTCTGTACATCCCATGACAGTGGGAGAAATAAAATACTGTAATCCACATTTTTACAGATGGACAACTGAGGAAGAGAGTGATTAAAGACCTAATCCAATATCAACTGAAGTCAATGGGAGACTTCTATAGGTCACACAGCAGAGCCAGAAACTACAACCAGGTCTTCTTAGTCCCAGTCCAATATCTTAATCACAAGACCATCCTTCTATGATGCTTTCAAACTGGCAGAGTAAACATCAATTGTATTTTTGGTTACTGATAATGTTGCTACTAAGAGCTTCTGCAAAGGGGCAGAAATAAGTAGTGAATGCCCTTTAAAAACAGAATGATGTGAATACATTTACATGTGCACTGTGCTATTCCAGCAACCAAAGCTTTAAAACAATGTGACCAAAGGTGGCGAATAATGATAGAGAGCAAAATTGTGAAGTTGCTATGGTAACTATTATCAGCTCAGACAGGCATTGATACAAGCTCTTATTAGGTATGTTCAACCAAACATTTTATTTATAGTCAAACTCCAAAATTGACAACTTAAAGTTAACAGAAATTAAAACATAATCCAGGATTTATACAGTTAGTAGCTCTAGAGTTAAGGCTGATACAATGTTTCCATTCTTCTATCTTATTTACATCAATTTCAGTGTTCTAAAAAACCTCCAAAAAACCTTCAGTGCTACAGCTTCTCATGCTTGCCCTTAGTGAATTGTTTTGGAAAGTGGAAGAAAACCATTCAGCCATTTTTGAGTTATCTGTGGTGGGTGGGGGAGATCTGGAGAGAGGATGTTTTTCAGCCATTGAAATAATCATTTTGCTACCTAAAGATCATGTTCTGAGTGTGCATATTATTACACTGCTTTCCTTAATTGAAATAAGCCAAAGAAAGTGCTATATACTCTTGGCCATCAGTGAACCTAGTTGACTTTACAGTAGAAATGAGGTTGAGGGGGCAGTTTAAAATCTGACAAAACTCTTTCTGCAAAACAAACCTCTTTAAGGCCCTGATTCACCAAGACACTTAAGCCTTAGTGGGACTACTCGTGTACTTAAAGTTAGGCATGTGCTGGATTGAGACCAAACTTCTCAACTTGTTATGTATGTCGTGGCTCAAACACAAATTTAAAACTAACTTTAGTATATTCATATTATGTTATAGAAATCTAAGTCCATCCTGGTATGAAATTCATGTTGGCATTTAGGTGTGCCTAACTCCCATCGCTGTTAACGGGAATTAGACACCTAAATACCTTTAAAAATGTTGTCCCTATTAGGGCCTGCTGAGAGCTCTTTGCAAATCGCAGAACCCCAGAGCCCACACAGAGCCCTGTTCTGTCCAGTGGGGCTCTGTGAGACCACAGTGGCCTACCTATGCACAGGTTGTTGCTTCACTGGAGCCATAGTAAATTGCAAACTGAAGAAACAGCAGATGAATATGCTTGAAAATTAGAGCTGAGTGAAAACTGGAATTTCTGTCCTGTAAGAAATTCCAACAGTTTGCACTTGTTTTCATCACAAATCTGGATGAAATGCTGAAATACTAACATTTCTGTGGAATAAAAAGTTAGAGAAATTTTAGATTCAGAAATGATGAAATATTTGGTTTTGAATCAATTTGTCATTAAACTGAACCTGCCTAAGGTGCCATGTTGCCTCATGGGAGCTGCAGTTCAGGTGCCTCACGTCCTCATTCTTCCCCATGGGCTGAGCTCCCTGGCCTCAGTAGAGTACCATGATGAATCACAGTCATGTGTCATTGCTGGAAATCTCTTTCTCCAGTTTTCTTCTTAATCAGAATTCTGACAAGATCAAGAAGATTTTGTTGGTCCATTTCAATGGAACTGCATATTCCAACAGAATGTGGTTCTATCAGAACATCTCCTACCAGCTCTAGACAGTCCCCTTACCTCCCAGTCTGAATGTCATCCTATGCATTATCTTTGTTTTGGTTTGTAAGCACTCTGACGTTGGGACCACGTGCTTATCTTTATATAATTGGAATTCTATAAATATGAAATAATAATAATATAAGGTAAAAGTACATGTAAAAAGTTCATGAATGTAACAAAGTTTGAGATTTAGACTGAACAAAATTAAAAAATTCTGTTTCAAGGTTCTCAAAACAGCCTTGATTCTGCTTCTTATGCACATGTAGATCTTTCATTATAGGATCACAGCACAGATGCAGAAATATAAAATGAAACAGACAGTCATCTAATAAGGTTGTAGGAAAAAGTGCTGTTTCAACAAAAAAATCAATAGTATACCAGCCAACTTACTTACACAGTCTTACTGCAGGAATAATATTACAATTCTGCATAAGTAGTCATATAAAATGTTTGTGATTATTATAGAAAGTTTAGCTCCCTTCCATTAAATAATATGTCTAGTTTGCTTAATACGGCATATTGCCCACTGCTATATGGTCATGAATTAAAAAGCCTATTGTAATACATATTCACAAGGAGGCAAAATTTAGTATTGCTCTGGGAACCTTAACTGAATTTCCAGATTTCTTGCATGCATCAAATCATAATCTGCATTTATGTTACTTTTTTCACATTAATTTAAGATAAAATTACCTTTTTCTAAAAAGTCCCAAACCCTTTAGTATAGTTTTATTGTATATAATTTTAATGTGATCACTGGAATAATATTTCTATGGATACTGAGAGACATTGCAAAAAAATCTATTTTAACATCACATTTCAGATAATTTATTGTTTCTTTTAAGTGTTCGTAGGTCTGCCAGACATACTTTTACTACCATGATATATTAGTATAAAGCCTGGAATTCTATTTTGCTTTTATTCTGAACTTAGGGAAAGTAGCATTCTTCTCCATTCCATAATGTACATCCCAAATCCATTCCAGCACAGTACATTATCTTTCTTGATGTCAAGTTTAATTATATCAACTAATCAGCTATCTATATAAAATTTAATTATATTATACTGTAGTTAAGGTTTTTGTGAAGTATCTGTTAACTGGATATATTTTACATTATAACAGCTTGTATGAAAGTAATTATTTGGGGGGGCTGTTAACTAATTATAAGAGAGTCTATTTTTGATATAGCTAATTAGCTTATTTAATATTCATGAGGGAAATGTGAGTACATTTGCCTGTGTCCCCTTGAACATCCTTAAAAATGAGGGTGTCACCAGGGGTTGTTGTTTTTAAATAATTCTCAGTCACGTCTGTATGCATCATCTTAATGTGATTGCAATGATAGCCCTGATGTGCCCGCCAATCCCACTTAATACAGTCACACATCCTGTGGCTGGGTTTGTTGCGTGTGTGCAACTTGCTGAGACACAAAGTAGTATTCTTGGAGTCCATAGGCAGTTCAAAGGTAGTCATGCCATTTGGAGCTGTGCTGAACTTTTTTCAACTACAAAATCTCTCTCTCACAGTTTTCAGACTTATTCCTGTCACATATTTTTCCTTACAGCAGATTGACTATTTTCCTATTTCGATGGCTTTGATATCATGGACTAAACATCAAGATAAATATAAATATATTTTGGAGATAGGCTTGTCAGTTTCTTTTCCAATTATCATTCAACATTGAAAACTAGGAGTTAGTTTGCTTATCAGTGAGAACATTTAGTTTGCACCTGCACAGTGAGTTATTGCAGCTGAGAAAGAAATGATATCAGGCTTTCTTTGCGGAAAACTGATGTATATACCATGTTAGGCTTTTGAACAGAGCACTTGTGTTATGTCATCTCAGTGCATCACATCCATACAATGCAATCTAAGTGAATTAATATTGTGAAGCACCCGTATGGCAAAGCACCCGCTTCCTACCGCCAATGTAAAGTAATATTACCTTGGGTAAGCAGGAGAGCAGTTATTCATTTGGACTGTATAACAACTTTTTTGGGTTAAATATTACAGAGAGCCAGGGCTTTCAACAGCAACAAAAAAACTGTACATTAGTGCACAGACATGCAATATCTTTTGAAATCTATGGGGAATGTTTCTATCTGCTGTGGTTGGTACAATGTGAACAAACAGCCAGCAGCTCTTTTGTCTCTTTATCACTTTGCACCAATTTTCATCAAATATCAAACACTTTTGCTGGAGGGAAGAGGTATCTTTGCAGACTCCACATTCCAGAATTTCTGTAAATTGATCTTGCACATGTCTATGGCTGACAAGTGAAATGTGAAAAATCTTTTCTGAATTATTTTTATGGCCTGCAGGGACCCAGTGGAATGGTGAAAAAAGAAGGTTGTGATGAAGTTCAGAAACCAGTTACAGTAATTTAAAATGATTCCCAAGAATTTTAATACTGCACCGAGTCCAACAGTCCAATTCTAGTGTTTGTCCCACTGGAGGATCAGAGGAGAAATGCACCTTTTCCTCCCCAAACCACTAGTTTTTAACCAGAAACTTGGCAGAGATTTCCCACCCCACCACTGCAACTGGATATGCAACAAACTTACACAAATTGTTACAAGGTCAAATTTTCAAAAGTGTTTGGGGACCAGATTTTCAAATGTTTAGTACTCATAAATTGGGGCCAAGTTTTCTCAGGAGGTCAGTTCTCATTTGGCACCTAAATTAGGGGCAGAGTTTCAAAAGTTTGGCACACTGAAGCTCTCACAGTGGCACTGTTGACTAGATTTTCAAAAGATCCACTCATTTAGGGGCCTACATGGGAGACGCACTGTTCTGAAAATAGTTGTAGGTGCTGAGCCCTTCTGAAAATTCTGACCATAATGTACAGAAAATAGGCCAGATATCACAATATTTCTAATGCTTCCAATAGACATTTGGTACACTCTTAAAATTCATCATTTTGCATTTTTCTACATTTCTCAGATAAGAACTTGTAAACCTATAAATAGACAGTTTCCTATCTGCACTCTTCAGGATTCGTACTTAAAGAGGGCTCAAATCAAGACACTCACTGCTGGTTTATTGACAGTTAGAGCTTCCCCTCCACCCCCAACTTTTTTTTCCTCCAGAAAAGTAGTAGGAAAACAAAAAATAGCTCTCTTCAGACATAGTTTACTTTCTCTGTTCTCTCATTGACTTATAAAAACTCGGATACAATGCTTTGCTTCTGTATAATTTTTATCAATAAAGTTTCACTCATTAGAATCTAGAGATGCTGAATAGAACAAGATCAAAATAATCTGCTCTTAACTTCATAAAGGTAAAATACGGAAACCTTTATGAAAACAGGCCAAGCACACAATATCAGGGACCTAACTGACCGGCCTACACATACTAATTACATTAATATCTTCTTGAAGTAACAGTATACATAGTCAACCGGATCTTTCAGAATTAAAGCTTATTAGATTTTACATGGAAATGCAACTGATGGCATATTTATTTAGCTGGGTCTTACTTACCAATCACAAAGAATAAGAAACATTCTTATATGAAGTACTGTAATTCGGACATCACTAGCTATGGCTGCATAAACTGCAACCCTACAAACCCGCAGTACATTAGCATAGTGATCATATTGATTCTATAATACTAAACCACCGTAGAAGTAATTACATTTCACAATGATCACAACACTAAATATTTAGGGGATGACTATATGCTATATTAAGCCATTTATAATTAGTCAAACTACAAATGGTTTTCTGTTTGTCCATGATTTATCCTTGGTGTGAGGCAGCATTTTGAAGGTAAGCGTATTATTATATATTTTTTAATCTGTAGAAGGCTCATTAATTCCCCCCCCCCCTTCCCCTGATCTGGCTTCAGTTATTACAAAGGCAATGCAAGGAGAAGGAGAAGTTTCAATATACAGCTATACAAGAGTGGAGTGAATTCAGGCAACTAGAAATGTGGGATTGAGCCACCTGCAATAAGAGAGTTATGCTCATTCTTCGTCTCCTAGGGTAGCAGGGATTAGGTTTAGCATGTTAATTCAGTATGGCGTAAAATGGTTTAAAGCCTTCACATAATGCTGTATATACAAAAAGTGGCTGCAAGCTCTGTGCAGAATCCTTGTCAATTGCAAAATGCAATGTACAAATATGTTAGTGAATTACACACCAACTCCAGTTTGTATTTTTAGCAGTGGATTTAATTTATTCCCCCTCCCCCAATAAGTATAAGGTTTAACATACACATGGACAGGGCTGGCTCCCAAGCGGCAAAGGAAAAAAAAAAAAAAAGATAAAGCCGCGATTGGCGGCACTTCAGTGGCAGCTCTACCGTGCCACATCATTCTTCGGCGGCAATTCAGCGGCCGGTCCTTGCCCCCAAGAGGGACTGAGGGACCCGCTGCCGAATTGCCGCCGAAGACCCGGACGTGCCGCCCTTTCCGTTGGCCGCCCCAAGCACCTGCTTCCTGCACTGGTGCCTGGAGCTGACCCTGCACATGGAGCAAATAAAGATGTCTTGTTTGCCATCTCATAATTTGCAGATATAGATGTGTATAGCCACTGCTATTTCACATATATATAAAGTCAACAGGGGTACAGGAAAGACCCTATGTGCTATGCAGCATATACAACTTGATTATGTGGCAGAAACCTTGGAATTATGCAGTATTGCCCCCATGTCCTCTCTTTCTCAGTGCCCTTCCCCAACCAATCCCAGTACAATCAGTACAGTTTCTCTTGTTATTTGATATTCAATTTTATTTCTTTTTGGCTCCTCTGGGACAGGAACAGAAATTAAGTATGGGCAGAAAGCGGGTGGGGACTGATTTTGTCATTCCCCACTCCAACAAAGCTAATTAACAACTAGCTCCTCCACTACATTCCCTTGCACTGTCTGCCACCACATCCAGCAAGGATGGACAACTACGGGAGATTGATGTTTCTCCTGGAATGGATCAGAAATGAACTAGTTGACAATGCTGCTGTTTAAAAATCAGTAGGGTTCAGTGTTAATAGTCTGTTGAGAGTAATAAGGACAATTCACACTTTTCTCAGAATTATTATTTTCTGCAGATTCTAGTAGGTTTTCAATAATTTGAAGGCTTTCTTCTCAATCGTAAGGGCTAGGGACTTAATTTTTTAAATGAAAGCTTTGATTCTGGAACACAATTACATGGAAAACTGAAAAAGAATGGTGATTATGTGGCAATTCACATGCCTGCATAATCACATTTTATATAGGGGCTTGAACATAGCCAATTTAAATCAGAGACAAGTATTTTTTTTCTTCTAGGGAAATACATAATAATTCTGAGTATAGATATGTAGTGCCTTTCAAACAGTAACTAATGAAGCCTCACAAAACTCTTGGAGGGAGGTAAGGCATTTATCGGAATTGCCACTGAAATGCAGCCATCTCAGGAATAGAAAATATTATTGCTTAATAACTCCCCACAACTCTACTCAACACTCAAGGATAGCAGCGAAGTATATACATCTTGGTACGTGCCTCATTTGGCTGAGAGATTTGAACATGTGTTTGAAGTTTGCCTCTAGCAATGGGCAAACTCATATATCCCCATCTCCAAGCAGGGAAACAGGCCATTCAAGGCAAAAGGAATAGGACAACATACATAGGAAACAGGGACTATTAGATGCTGTTTCATGGACGTGCCAAGTAATTGGAGATGATGCACAACAGCTCCCAGATTCCCAATACTGACAGTGCAGAAACAGGTCTGTAAGCCATACTCTGTTGTTGTAAGACCTGCTGTACAGGTGAGGATTTCACAGCATCTCAAACATGGAGAATGTGAATACATCCCCTGCAGCCTCTATGCAAGGGCCAGGATATGGATTGTATGGAGCAGGGTAGAGTAAACACTGTACTTCTCTAAGCTAGTGTGTTTGTATGCACATTTTCATTTTCTGCTCTCCTTTGTGCTTCATGAGACCATTTAGCCTCCTGTGTCTGGAAGAAACATAGTGCCAAATTCTGTTCTCAGCTACATGGTCCATCAACTTCAGTGGATTTACTTAAGATTTACACCATTGTAACAGAGGAGAATTTGGATCAGAGCATCCTTTCCCTGCTATCTACCGAAAAAAAAAACAGATTTAGAGGTTTTTATGTATATTGGATAAAGAAGTCTAAAGATATACAGTAAATACATCCTAACAATATAAAAAAATTATCAAGGTAACAATTCCAA
This sequence comes from Chrysemys picta bellii, assembly GCF_011386835.1. NCBI lineage: Eukaryota > Metazoa > Chordata > Testudines > Emydidae > Chrysemys > Chrysemys picta. Next base: position 21,114,621 of record NC_088800.1, read on the forward strand.
TTTCAAAATCTGTTTTATAACCTTGTTTAGTTTCACTCTGCAACACAATTTGACTCTATTTTTTATTTTGAAATCGTCTAGTAATAACTCTGAAGAGTCCGAAGATTTTTTAAGCAGTCCTAGAATCTTTAAACATATTTCAGCTAAATAGCTCATCCAGTCCTCAGCTGTAGTTCTAACCTTTATTTTTGCTGCTCTGTGAGATTCATGTGAAAAGCCACCATAGCCTGAGGTTTGGAAGTTGGGAGATTATGCTTTGGCCCTCTGACATGTATTTTTGTCAGTTTTCTAATCTCTGTATGAAGTCTTCTGGCTTTTAAGAGAGACCAACTGATGTTCCCTGAAGCATGTATATTCTTTCAGCGGCATGAAAGAAGTTAGCCATTGTCATTTACAATCTAAAAGTTTTAATCTCTCTTTATTTTCAAATTAATTATTAGCTTAATTACATGAACCAGGTTCAAAGTACACGAATTAATGTCATCTGCCTTCTACAACTATCTATAGAGCAAAGGCCATATAGATCATGTCTGCATGCAATGCAGACTTTCAGCAGAACCAGACACCTAAAATGGCTTAAGAGATAAAATCCCTTAAATAAGCTTGAGACAGACCTGAATTTATTTAAATGTCTAATTCTAAATGTACTTATGCTTAGTAGTAATGTTTACCATCTGTCTTACTCTGGCTGTTGAGGTAATTGTAAAGCTATAAATAGCCAAACATATGCTACACATATTTGGGCCTTAAATACAACAGCCTTGTGTAAAACAACTGGAAATAATAATAATAAGTGATATAAATCTGGGCATTATTCACAGTGAGTCGAGAAAAGATCATTAAAGGTTTTAGCTGTTGTGTTGCCTGTGATAAATATTCCTCCCTAGGCATGGCTGAGATGATGGCATTGCTTACAGGCCCAATTCTACAAGTTGCTAGTCCTGTCTGTGACTCCGACCCACAGAAAACAACATTTCAGTTGTATACAGCAGACACCTTCAGAGAATAATACAGATTGAGACCAAATTGCAAACTGAACAAATAAATATATTTTAGTCTGTAAATGACTAATGCTGACATTTCAGTCGATACTCCCTCTTCTTTTAAAGACTAGAGCGCTGGAGAATGATATACAGCTGCAGAAATGCCTAAAGCCTAACTTGAAAGGACTGCTTTTATTTGAATTAGATGATTCTTGTATTTCTTATACCTATAGTCACACTAACAGCAGTCATAAAACTATTGCATTGATACAACTAAAAATACTATTGATACCAGTTATCTATGGGAACATCATCCCACTAATCATAATTGCCCATATGTGTCCTCCTGGAATAAAAATGTCGGGAGAGGAACAAAACACTCCAACTATTTAAGTGTGCCTCAGGGGTCATGCTCTTCCCCCACCTCCTCCCCAACCACACACACTGTGAAGAACCATCAGAAATGTAGAGCTACTGAGAGATGTGACCATGGAGACCACATGGTTAAGGATAGGTATGTGATCATTTCCTCCCACTGGCGATGGCTCTTGGGAAGGAAATCCCAGTGATGATCTCATCTGACACTGTCATTCCTCTGTACGTGTGTGTGTATGAGAAAGAGAGAGAGAGAGATTGCTCTTATGTGGGGTCACCCCTAAACTCGGTGAATTCACAGGTGTTGGCATGGAGATCATATATCTCTACACTAGCTTTGCCCCCCCCCCACCCCATGGACCAGCCTGCCCTGGAGCTGCTCTACTGGAGACATCTCTGGACATGGTGACACGTAGGGACTGGTATGGGTGGGGAGAGGAGAACTAAGTGAAGAAAAATACAGTCCCAAATTAGACAGGGAATGGTGTGGGTCCTATGTAGCCCTGGCCCTGGCATGGCCAGTCTTTGCCCCGTCCCTACCAGAGATACTGGAGCTAGTAAAAGAGGATGGTGTTGAGGTGGTGCCTGACTCCTCAGCCATGCTGGAAGAGAGGGAGAAACGCTCTGTTAAGATCTGTGAGGCTAGGCAGGAATGAACTGGGCTTAAGGTTTTTTACTGAATCCTGGCTGGTTTCTTGCTGAATCCTGGCTAGATTCATGGAAGGTCCCTGGTGCTTTTGGCTGCAGGCACTGCACTCTGTGTCACAAATGCAGAGGAATAGTGACTGATGTTTCAAGCACCATTAACTAATCCCCGCCATTTGTGTAGGCTTTAGTTCATGTAAGACACATTAAACAGATTGACTCTTCTTCAGCTTCTTTCCAACCTCGCCACTTCTGCTCTTTTTCCAAGCAGCCAATTAGCTGCACACTTATGTTATGAAAGGAAAAGTAGAGGATGTATAAGTGACATCTCATGTTGCTGTCATTCCCCTGTGTATGGGTTCCTTCCACCCATCCAATGGTTTTGCTCCCCTCTGCACCAGAGTGATGATGGTTCCTCTTTGGCTAAATCCAGAGAGTTGCTATGGGCATCTGTTTCTGCAGCTGCAGAGCTTGTACCTGAGGAGAGCCCTATAAGATTCAAGCCTCTCCCACCATATTAGTCAACATAAATATTAAAAAGCTGTTGGGAGAACTGGTAAAACAACATGAGTTAAACAGTTCTTAAAGTGATCTGAACCAGGGTGTGTGGGCTCCCTCCCTTGGCTGTGTGAGCGGCATCAGCTCCTGAGGGAGGTCAGAGAGCTCTGACTGCTTCCTGCAGCATCTCTGCTTGGCTGCTTACATCCCAGGAGGTGGGGAAGTAGGGTGGGCAGCCAATCTAAGAGCAGCCAGGCAGGACTGTAATGTGTGACCCTCAGCCACCTGGCTGGAGATGTAGACATTTTATTTGCCAGATCTGGGAGCCCTTGTTCCGTGTGCACTTTATGCACTGGGGCTGAACTGCCAGCTGTGTGCAGTCTGCTCCCAGCTCAGTGTCTCCTTCACAACAGATGGGTTGCTAAACTTCAGCCCTAGGTAAGAATGAGGAGATGCTGGTAGGCAGAGGGAAGTGCTTGAGAGAACTCCCCTCCCCTAAGTATCCCTGTTCATAGGCTGTCACATCCCTCCTCTGCCTTGGGGTCCTTTAGACTCAGTGCTAGTAGACTCTCATATAAACATGGGGGCAAAAGGCACCCAGTTCCATTTGTGACTGGCCAGAAGACTGTGCTCCAACCTATCAGACAGCCTTGGCCAGTGACCCAGGTCTTCATGACCACCATGCTTGATTGTTGTAACTCACTAGTATAAAAGGCAGCAGCCTATCTGCTTAGCAACACACGTGGGATCATCACTCCAGTGCCCTGAGCCCTCACTGAATGCAGACTCCAGTTCAAGCTCTGTGCACTGATAGTCAATGGGAGGCTGAAGAAGATACAGCTGCCAATGCCCTAGTATGCCCTGCTACTTGAGATGTTACACAGACAGAATGGAGGCTAGCAATGGGAACACCAGCCACCACTGGGGCTGCAGGAGTCCTGTTTCCATGTAGACTTAGAAAAAGGAAAATGGAGGTGAGGTGGGAGCGGTGGGGATGAGTAAGAGAAAATTGCAGAAGGGTTGAAAAAAGCAATGCTGGGGAGGAGGCAAAGAGGAACAGCAAGGAGAACAAAAGCACATTGACAATGGGAGGTGAACTGGGGGGCTATAACTGGAAGGAGATGATGCTTTTTACCTGTGTTGTTAGACTTATTTTCAAATGTTTAAATAGGAAGTGTTATAAAAATACTTACATTAATTATCCTATTTGCTATTGCACTACAAGGGTAATATACCAGGCCAAAATGTGACACACCCTTCCAGGAAGGGCTAGCAAGAACTTCCTCCCTTGAACATTATACATTCTGCATAAGGGTCACTGAGAGCAGAGTATGGTCCTCATTTATTTATCAAGTAATGATATGGCAATTTCCGAGTGGGAAAATAAAGACAGAATATGCTCATATCAAAGCAAACTGTGCACTTCCTGCCTCTCAAGCTGAAGTTATAACATGTGCTAGAAAGGAGATGAAGTGCAAGCCAATAAACAGCCAACACATATGGAAAACAAAATGCAAACCCGTCCAAATTAATTTGTATTATCTACATTCTCTTCCCTATGGTTTAACTCTATCCTCAAGAGAACGAAAATATTTGTTTTTAAATATTGTTAAAGGTTTAAATATTGTTTAAATCTTGTCAAGGTATTGCATTTCTGGGTGAGATGTTTATTAAAGACGTGATTAAAACCTTTTCTGACCTCTAGTCTGACACGAATCTGTTGAGATTTGGAAGTACCTTCCACTAAGAAGTTGACTGAAATTGAAAGGATGCCCTCCTCCCTCCACTCACACATTCAGTTTAAGACACTTTAATTTTTTTAATAAAATCAAAATATGCAGGGCCAAATTCAGATGTAGTTTAAGTGGATTCAATATCCATGTAAGTCTCTGGGCCTTTTTCAGCAGTGGCATAATCCATGGTCTAATGTTAAATTTCAGGGACTAAATGCTGCCTCTTACACTGATATAAATGCAGAGCAGTTCCAGTGAAATCAATGTGGTTATTTTGGATTTGCAGTGGAGTAAAGGGGAACCAAATTTAGCCCTAGGTGTAAATGATCAACTAGTGTAACCAGAACCGATCTGGCTTTCTATGTAAAATGGGTAGAACTGACACATGAAGGGCCAGATCCTGGACTGCTGAAGAGTGTTTGGTGCAGCTAAAGAAGGGAGGAGGAGAGGGCGCAAAGATTACTCTGGCCATTCTGATGCCAGACATGCGGAATATAATATTGCTTTATCATACTGTATTTTATTAGATCCATTGCTAAATGCATGCACAGCAAACATTTGCTAGTACCATTACTTTATCAATCCCTGGGTAATTATTAAAATAGTTGCTGTTACGATGTTGATCTAAAGTTCAGTGCAAACATTTGTGAAACATTTTGGTTTGTTTCATTTGTAATGGAGCAGAAGCCAAAATGACTTTTTCTCTTTGTGCCTTAGGCTAGGTCTACACTACCCGCCTGAATCGGCGGGTAGAAATCGATCTCTCGGGGATCGAATTATCGCGTCTCGTCTGGACGTGACAATCGATCCCCGAATCGACACTCTTACTCCACCAGCGGAGGTGGGAGTAAGCGCCGTCGACGGGGAGCCGCGGAGGTCGATTTTGCCGCCGTCCTCACAGCGGGGTAAGTCGGCTCCGATAGGTCGAATTCAGCTACGCTATTCGCGTAGCTGAATTTGCGTATCTTAAATCGACCCCCCCCCCTGTAGTGAAGACCCGCCTTTAGTATCATTGCAGTGATGTGTGCTGGAATAGCCTGAGGAATAGAATGTTAAAATAACCGCTGTGATAGACAATGACTTAGTATCAAACCAATGGAGTGGAGATTGTATTACTTTTTTCTCCCCCTCTTTTAAAAATTCTGCCATGTGATGGTTATTTAAGTATATGCACATATCTGGTGAAAATATTAATCATGCTCCACATATTCCACATTCCCATTCCTTCTACTCTCTTTGTCCTGCATTCATCTTCTGGAACCACCTCCTTCAACACCTCCTCCATCTAGCTTTATTTGCTCCTTACTTAAGGTGGCAACAGAGTTTATATATAACTACTGTCCTGTATGGGAGAGGGCAAAGAGGCCATTGGAATCCATCCCCATAGGGAGGCAGCACAGACTGTGGGAAGTATGTGTGGTGATGCAGAGAATCAGAATATTGTTATATTTTTATGTAGGTATCTGAATAATACTATACCATGGATCTTTTGTTGTCAGGTTTAGCACACCATTTCCAGAACAAATATATTGGACTTAATACTAATTATGAGGCACAGAAGCTATAATAATAATGGGAATTTTACCATTGACTTCAATAGGAGTAGTGAGACTTATGTTACCCAGATTTTGCAGCAAGAAATATGTGTATACTAGTTGGAAAGCAAACAGTGGCATTAATGGAAAACTGCAGTTTATTCCCTAGTGATTCATTTCCCTCCCATCTCACTTGGGCCTTGTTTTGGCCTCCTTTGAGACTTGGCACGTTTGGGACCAAATGAAAAATGTGTCTATAAAACAAATATTGATTACTTTAACAAGCTCATTACATTTGATTAACCTTTTAAAGCACATTAGTTGGGTCTTTAACCTATATCAAATTGAATGATGTTTTAATACTTAATGAAGGACACCTGGTAAATGCTTCATGTTTATAAGGATTTATTATTCAAGTTTATGATTAAAATTAGTTCTGGAGTTCATAATTCAAACAAATCACAATGCACAATTCTCACAGCACTGGGTTTTTTGTTTTGTTTTGTTTTCATGCTGTATAGAGAATAGACTTGCATTGTAAACTACAGCAGTCCAGGAGTTGGTAAAGTCTGAAATTTCCTCTTTAACAGAAGCACAAGTATCCGAGGTTGGTATACTTTACAGCACGCAAGGAGGGCTACAGGTTTACTGTGTCAGGACTGCAGTAAGAATTATTTACAGCATTTCCTATCCCCATAACAATCATAGTTGGAAAAACAGATTAAAGTTATGCCATTTCCTGTTTGGTACATTCTTTATAATGAGCAGGTGGAATCAAACTTTTAATCCCTGCAGTAGATGACCTCTTCAAAAGTCTGTACTTCTACTATCTAACAGTTTTGTCTCTTTCTTTTTAGTTCCTGAGACTGTAATCTAAGAAGATTTGGAATGGCCAGAGAATTACTGAACACTGAAAAAGGCAAAGCGCTGAAGCTAACTTTCAACCAGTGGATACATTACAATTCTGTAATCTTATTTTTTAAGAGATTAGATGAAAATATATATGTTAGCAATCTAAACAATGTAATAATATCTATAGAGGATAAGTGTCATTGATTAAATTATAAATATAGTATCTTATTATGCTTTTGGGGACAGTAGAAATATGAATAGCACTGCAGGTATTTTTGAATTATAAGAGGAGAGAATATTGGCAAATTTTTCAACAGCGGTTTATCATGAAAAAGAAGTTACAGTAACTCTTCCCCTGTCATAGAGAGTGAAAAAACCTCACTTGTATATTAATATATTATAACAATGATGCATGAAGCTAATAAAAAAAACTTTTGAAAGAGGTCTGTTAGTCCAGCGGGAGTTATTAAGTTTGCTATTTGTGACTTTAATGCTACTTGGAATTTCTTCTAGCGCATTTAAAACTCCTTTTGTGACTCTTCATCAGCTGTTTTCCAGACAGCAAAGGCCTCAACAATATACATTTTCCTTTTCTGCATGGCTGATGGACTTCATATGCTATATCCAATTTAAGGGTAGAGTACGAGATTACATTGCTAGACTATCGAAAGCCATAGACATTGAAACTGAATCATTGCTGTTTATAGTAATTCTTGCTATTTGCTTTTTGACAGCCATTTGTGACTGGAATAAAAGATGATGCCAAGATTACTGTCAAGCTAGTGTAATAGCTAGTAGTGCATGAAGTCTGCAGTAGATGGACTTGAACTTATGAGCACTCATAGATTCTCAATAGACTCTCAAGTGAGCAGTGTCCTCCTTTGCCCAGTGTAATGTGACTGGCTTTGAAGAATTCTTATTTCAGAAGATGAAATATTATCTCAGCCAGCTTTCTTTGTTCTATTGGAAATGTTTTAGAAAGCTTAATTTGAGAGCTGGTTCTGAATGGAAAAAGCAAACTGATTTTCAGTTGCACGAGGTACACCATTACAGGTACATCCAAGCTCAGCAATAACAAAAGGAGCGACATATTCAGATTGCTTCCACAAGAGGCTCCCCAGTCTTTTTAGTTATAAGCACAATAGCCATCATCTCTTTCTTCTACTGGACTGGTGATTTTCCTCATGATCTCTGCTAATACAAACCATCTTTTAACCTGAAGAGTGTAAGCAGTAAACATAGCTATTGGGAAAACAGAATCCCGTAAGGATTCTTATGAACCCTTCTTGCACGATATTTCAGCTTTAACACAAAGCACCTACCCTGGACCCGGAGGATGCTTTTACCACTGTCAAAAAGCTGGACTGACAGTGGCTACCCTACACCACTGCTGAAATGTCTCACAATGGATTTGTCTGGCTAACAGGTCCATACAGAAGCACGTTCATGTTAGGAACATATTTTATTTTTACTTGTATAGTGCTCTGCAAATGGCTACTGTTCACCAGCTGTCAGCTAGGCCTTTCCTTTGCAGCATACTGAATGTGAATGACAGTAACCTGCTACAGTGAGTTAAGCTTCAGTGGAAGTTTAGTGGACCTGGTGTTCAATTCTTACACCAACAACTCAGTTCCTCTTGGGCAGCAGCCCCTTTTGATTTGAAATCTAAACATCTAGTGTTTCAAGAATTGGTTTAAGAATTTGCCTGGAAGCAATTTCTGTTTCCAGCAATGTTACTCTTTTCCAGCCTGATCTATCTTAGTGATCAATAGGAAAAAGCTAAAATACCATCGACCTTAAAAAAAAAATAACTTTATTCAGCAAAAGAAAATATAGGGCTTGGGTTAAATGGATTGAGGTCCAGTACTTCTGTGAACATTTTCCTTTTTTGCATACCGTATTTCTTTCTCCCTACTGCAGCATTACAAGCCTGATCTTTTATTGCAGTTTGCCATTCAAGATTCCATAGTTAAGGCTGTGTCAGCACTTCTCCTATAAAACCCATTTATGAGTGGTTTAGAACTCAACTGAAAAAAAATGCTCCAGGATGAAAGGTGGCATACAAAGTCTCAGACAGAGGTTTTTTTTAACCATTTAAAAAAAAAGAATTTTGTTTTCTATTTTAAGCTTTTATGAGTATAAAATCCCCAATTTGCTGGTTTAATGCACTGCCGCTTGAGTAACTCAGCAATAACAATTTAGTAATCAGCTTGTATTTAAACAAGAAAGTAAAAAGAGGTGGAATTACAGGTATATTGAGATTTCAAGTGTGATTATGGAAGATGCTCAGAAACTGCAACAAAAATCTCTGTAGGATTCTGTAGCAGGCAAGTGCAGGACCAAACCCATGTTCTTCCACAGCTTGAGTAGCTGTGCTGTCCTCTGAGAATGTGCTGAGTTCCAGGAAAAGGGATCCTACTCCTGAAGTTGTGAAGCAGCAATTAAATCGGTCTGTGGGTGTGACACAAGAGCCTGGTAAGTGCATTCCCGTGCACATGAGAACTGCTCCAACCTAGTGTCTGCAGTGGCACTATCATCTCCAGATAGTGAAGGTGGGTCCATGGGTTCTCCTGCTCCACAGCCAGCAGAGCTAGCCTCACACGGATGGAAATGCTTGCTGTCCCCTTACAAAGGGGCGTAGAAGTGGCCTTGCTTCCTCTGAACTCCTTGAGGCTTTGTGCCTATCTCCGGTAGAATGCCTCTGGGAACTCTAGATCTAATCTATCTGAACTTCATTAAAGGATTTGACAATGTACCACATGGGCAATTATTTGTCAAACTGGAGAAGATGGGGATTAGTACAAGAATTGAAAGGTGGTTAAGGAACTGGCTAAAGGAGAGATGACAACAGGTTGTGCTGAAAAGAGAACCACTGGGCAAGACAGAGGTGCCTTTGAACATTTCATCCAAACTCTGTATATGTGTTAAAATATAATCTCCAGACTAAAGCCTTCAGTGACGAGAATTTAAGTCCAAAAGGAATTTTGTGTGTGAAAGTTATAAGAGGTAGGTAGGACACAGGTGTCCTATTCACTAAACTACAATATACTGTCACAAAACCAACAAGGCTGGTATAGAATTTAAGAATGATTTAAACAATAGCCCAACAAGTTCCAAGAGAAGAATTACAGTCAATGGAAGCAAAAATCCAGTTTTTAAAAAGGAGCCAACTACATAGCGCCATTTAGTTTTGCAGGTAAATAATACACTTTTTAAAAAAATACATACACCTCACACAGCTGATAAAGCCACTGTTGTCTAGTGTGTAAAATACCTTTGACAAATCTAATAATTTGTAACAGGCAGACCATAAAATACAGTATAGAAAACACCTGAAAAGCTCTCAGTAAATACTAATTTGATTCTAAATATTCAGATCATCAGGACACTGGAGGGTCTAACAAGTAGTTTGTTGTGTCATAAACTGTTCTGTAATAAACAAACAAAAAAGCTAAAAAACCAAACACAGAACTGCACACAAAACCTCCCCATGACCCCTGTTTCCCTTCCCCTCTTTGCCTTTTAGTAAGTAAGGTTGCTGGCAGCAGAGTTGTTGAACAACTGACAAAAGCAAGTGGAGACAGTGAGCTGTGCTTATTTAAGTCTGTATTCTTCCATGCTGCTCAATTTCAATCCTGTCCCTGGCAGAACAACATCAGTATTCTCTGCCTCTCTTAACTAAGGAAGCAAATCAAGAACCAGACAGGCAAATGGGAACTGAACCTCATTTCTTGGCCTCTTGTTCAACCTATAAAGCCAAACGGAAAGCAGCCCACTTCTCCAGGCCTCCCATTCCTCTTGCCAGCTGGGAACTTAACCACCTCCTGGGCCCTCCTGTCTCACGTGCCAGCCACCGTGCAGACTGCCTTTCCAGACTTCTAACACCACTGGCCAGTTGGGAATTGGACCACCTTTCCAGGTTTCTTGTCTACTTGCCAGAGTCTGCAGAACTTCTTTTCCATTTGCCTAAGCCAGTGAAGAATGGGGCTGTAATTCTATTGTCAAAGTTAGTTAAATGGCTCAGACATCTCCATAGGAAAATATTCAGGGAAGCTCCTCTAGGAGCGGAACTAAAAACAGGAAGAAAACAAGAAAAAATGGGTGCCCCTCCCTTTCTGAATTCCCAATTTTTCTAACAATTTTTTACAGAGAAATGCAAAAAGCAACAGTAACTGACTAGAGCTGTGTGAAAGGTTTTCAACGAAACCTGACAACCAATAAAACCCAGCTACTTTCATATTTCACTGCAACCTGAAACTCAAACCAGATTTCTAGAAAGGTTCCCCAAGGTATGTGGTTCCAGGGCCAGCTGGCCAATCCATTTATAGTACACAACTTTGTTAGACAAAGTGAGGGGCAGTTATAGCCTGGCCCTATAAGGCTGTGCAGGGGCACAAGACAGAGTAAGACAACCCCATGACCTTTTTCCCACACACATACAGTGCTGTGTGGCCTTCCTAGACTTTAAAACGAGGCATAGTGTAGGGAAGCAAGTCATATTGGGCCACGGCCCCTCACCCTTCTGCAAGTGAACTAGGCCAGGGAGAGGTGAGAAATAGAGTCTCAGCTTCATCCTTCAAGATCCTCCTTCTATTCAGTGTAGGGTGTAGTAATCTGCTACTGGTAAAGGCCAAAAGAAGTTTATTTCTACCCCAAAAGCAAGCAGGGAGGAAAGAATTGTGCCTCTTTAGTGTCTCCTAGAGTGACATAGGTGGGCACTCCCTTACTCAGGGCTATGCCTAAAGTCACAATCTACCCTTTGGCCCATTTTTCTGTCCGTTGCAAATTATCCAAAACCAACTTTCCCCCCACTATTTCCCCCACCTTATTTAGTCATTATTTTCAATTGCTTGTTAAACACTTCATGTGACCAGTTCAGCCTATGGATTGCTCACAAACTGCTCGTTGTGACTATTCATTCACTGTTGGCAGAATTGCACAGTTTGAATAGCAAAGGCAGATGAGACTGTTTCTGGTTCCTGCTTGGATGACCATAATTATCATAGTTTTATGTTGCTATTGCTCATGCGAGTATGTATTGGTGAACATGCAGAATCTCAGGCGAACAAGTCTATCTGTATGACATCAATTGCCCGAACATTCGTATGAACAAAACGTGCCTATCTGAATACTCACAACAGCAAATAGACGAGGGCCACATGGATCACATTCACTAGTTTTATTAATGCAAATACTCAAAGATGCTGACCCCACTCCCTCCAGTATTCACCCAGCTCTAGTTTTGGACACTTTGTTCATTCAAACATCAAAGCAAAATCTGGGAGTCTGAGCCCATGCAACAGAAAGCAAAGGAACTGTTTACAAGAAATGAACCTGCTCCGAAATGAAGCTGCTGAGTTTTGCACAGCTCTAATGCAGTCAGTTCCTGTCTTTTCAGCCAAGTTACTCTCCCACTGCCTGTTACTTTGGAGGTACATCAAACAGCTTACCAATATGATTGCTTGGTCAGTGCAATCAAACACTTCTCTTCATGTACACTTTATTTATTATGTGTATTGCAGTAGTGTCCCCTGTTTTGGGCCAGGATCTCATTGTGCTAGGTGCTGTACAAACACAGAACAAAAAGACAGTCCTTGCCCCAAAGAGCTTAAATACTTACCTATACTATAGATCTATATTACAATATAAGGGGATTTGACACAGGCCTGTGACTACATTCTCTAGGCCGGGCCTCTCTCATTAGCCTGATTTTTTTAAAGCTTACCTTTCCCCTTCAAGTACTGTCAGTATAGATCCTGCAGCTGGAACCCTCTAGAAAGTTCTGACGGTTGGAGGGGCATGCTTCCTCACAACACTGAACGTTCCAAGCAAGGTGATATAAGCAGCTGCAGTTCTAAGACCTATCAGCTCTCTTCAGTTGCCAGAGGAGCGAGGCCAAAATCTTTCTACATCATTGTTTTATCCCCCACTCTCTCGATAGTGTTAAAATTGTTCATTACTTATTTTTGCAAAGGTTTTGGTGGTATTTGAGTCTTTGTATTTCCATCTACATTGCATTTATGACTCTTGGTACAGTCGAATTTGGCTAGGTTTCACCTCACCGTACTATCTAAATCCATCTCAGTACTGAGCAATGGAAGGTACTGCTAAAGAAAAGCGCAATTGTTTAAAATGGTGTCCATCTGGTGGTTGACTTCCACACCTGACTGATGCCCAGTGTTAATTTGTAAGGAAGGAGGTGCCGGACCTCAAGCAATTTTTTTACTTTTATAACTGATGTGGCAATCCCAGAGGTGTCGGAGCTAGAAACTTGGTGAGCCCTGGCACAAATTAAGCACTGCTGATGCCTTTACTGCCTGGGATTGGCCTTTTGATAGATCCTGGATTTTTGGTTTGGGAGGTTTTTTTTAAACAATTATTTACAGTCACCAGAAAACAACAATAAACTAGCTCGTTTCAAGAGCTTTTTATCCAAGGATCTCAAAGTGCTTTACATTTTCAGTATCATTATTCATCCTCATTTTACAGACGAGGAAATGGAAGCAAAGAGAAGTGAAATATAATCATTGGCAAATTTTTAAAAGATGCTCTCAAATACCACAGAGATGCATGGAACCCCAGAACACTGTTCTTCCGGAGGCTTCCAAAGATCTAACTAGAAGCCAATTAGGGATGCTACACTTCGAGCTAATAGCTCCTTTCCTACAGAAAAAGAGCATTTCCTTCACTATGCTTGTTTTTTTTACTCTTAAGTACAGCAGCCTTTCAATCCCCAAACCTTTCATGAAGCCAGGAGGAAGGATCTTTTCATTAATCAATGAACTTAGAGAGAGTTAGTTGGTGTGTCAAAAGGCCAGACCCTGCTCTCAGTTATGCTGGTGTTAATCCAGTGTAACTTTAATGGATTGTCTCTGGTGCAAGAGCAGAATATGGCACAGATTATTGCATATTATGGGCATCCTTTTCAAAATATGCTAGTTACTGTTTATTACATTGATTTTGTAGTCATGAGTTTGCTATTAGACTCAATTTTCTCTTCTCTTGCAAAAAAAGACAGACTGTTTAAATCCAAACAATTAGTTTCCATTTAAAACTCAGTTGTAGTAATTTGTCCCACAGGATGATGTGGCCTGTTTTAGAATAAAACCTACTGTACTACAGCCCAGAGAATATCACTGCTAAGAAATATACTGCATTACAATATGTGCTATACCTATAGATAGAATGTGTTGAGAGCATACTGAAAAACACATCTGCTTACCTAGTTTTTTTCTGATGGGGTTTGTTGTATTTAGTATGCTGGTGGTGGCCCATGGTTACACTGTGCTAGGTGCTGCACACAAGTAGATATGATCCCTGCCCCAGAGCTTACAATTCTATTTGAAACAAGATGCAACAAATAGCTATGACAGGAGGAAAGGGGAACAAGTGTTATGGGTGTAAGATCAATTGGTTACGTAAGTAGCTATTTTACAACTTGGTGGATCCAAAGCACCTGAACCAGGTTTAAATAAGATAAAATTAGCTCAGTTTATTCTAGCTGGCATACAACTTAGCCATCACTGCATAGATAATTTCTTATAAGTGTTGCAGGAGAAGCTGGCTTTGTAGAGAGATTTGGAAGAGGAGTGTGGTGGCTTTACGGACTCATTAAAGGAAAGCAGTCCATGCATAAGGACCATGTATGTACGGGGAGGGGAAAACACGCATGTTTGCGGCAATAGGGCTTTCCAGGCTGGAATCATTGTTGTAATGAGCGGGACAAGGGGAAACAATACTTTGAACTGGTTTGCCAGCTAGATGGGAAGGCTTGATCTCTCCTTCCACTTTGGCGCTGGAGAGGAGCATGAGGAAAAAGAGAGGAAATTGCATTTAGTTAATCTAAGAAGAGTAATGGACATTTTGGAATTATTAAGAGGATTTTGAACACAATAACCCTCTCCCCCATCTTAGTTATCTTCAGTGCTACAGTCCCAGGTGCCTAAGAAGCAAGAAATATATCTTTATCCCTTGGCAAGGAAAGCATTCTAACCAGAACAGTGCCAATATATTGTAGAAGTGCTGCTGTGTCAAATCTCTGCACCTATGGCACAAGATGCATTAGGTATTGGTACGTACATTACATCCTACCCACTTACACATGAGTCTTCTAAAACACAACTTAACAATGATAAATAGCAGTGACCAAGACTAGCCCTTATTTGGGACAGTTTGCTATATTCTGAAGGTCCCACCAAGCGATAGCAAAAAATAAAGACATCATCCACAAAAAAATGCTTTTTAACATTAAGTCCTCCACATGATCCCACACTGTTTTCCCTAGATATCTATATTATTTGTCTATATATATGTATATGTATGTCTGTGTGGTCTTATATAACCTCAAGGAGACACTGTAAGTGTATTTTGATTAAACCAACATTTTTAATTAATTCAGTGTTTGAAATTCGGGATACACCAGGAGTTTTAGTTTCTATAATCACTTGGTACATTTCTTCTGTGATCTTTTAGAAGTTTTTACATCAAAACCTATGCTTGCTTTAACACCTCTTTTTAAATAAATCCTGTTTGATTCTGCTTCTTCTTGAAGAGACAGACTATTACTTTCTGTCTTCTAACAGACTGAAAATGTGCCAAATTGTCGGTAAATGAACATAGTATCCACCAAATATGATAGATACTATCTTTTCCCAGAAGTTCTGCTTATGACCCAAAACAAATTCTAGACATAAATATTTCACTTATGCTCAATATATAGATATTTTTATTCATGTAGTATATTTGTTCCCTAGAATAACTAATATGCATTTTAATTATTGATTTGGACTGAAAAATTCCTGAACCCGAGCATAAAGGAAAAAAAATATTTTTCTCTATTAACATTTTTGCTTAAATCTATAGATGAAAATACAGAGCACTGAAATGGAAAAAGGCCTTCCCCCATTTTCACTTGCATTTAAAATTCTATTAGAGTGTTTGCTGAAATGTAATAGATTTCAAAAAAAGCATACACTGTGAATTAATTTTTTATAGTTTTTATTTACTTATTTATTTACTACTACTATTTTTTTTACTCTAAATCCTTGTAATACTGTCTTAGAAGCTTGGAAATATATTTTTCTCCCCACTGATTCTGCTTTTTTCTATTAAGCAAACATTGATTATTTTTCCCTGTGTTCTGAATAGAGATAAAATTATCTTGTATATTTTGTATTTAACATCAACAACTCCCTTTTAAATAGAACTACTGCAGGTTCTCTAATAACAACCCTTATTGTTGTAGAAGATTGTAGAAGTCTTGAACATTTGCATTATATAGTCTTTTCCATCCTACCTTTGAGCTACATTGAAAGTTTACAGTCTGTCCTGAGTAAGGGGCAGACTGCAGCTGTGCCATCCACTGAGCACAACAAAGAATGGACTGGGACTCCGAGAGTTACAATTCACTCTCTGGTTCTCTCATGTTCCAGCTGAGACAGTCTATACTGCAGAGTAATCTGTTATAATGGCCACAGATTACCTCTCCCTCTGTGCTAGCTCAGATCTGCTGCCCAGCACACTGGAGAGTACAGCCAAGTACATGCTCCCCTGTCATACTTGCTCAGTCCCCACCCACCTGCAAGGATGGGGAAGGGAGAAAATAATGTTCTCATTGCTCCCTTCTAGTCCTACGATATAATTGGTATATATAGTATAATGGACTTTGTCTACTCTCCTCATCACCTCATCTGGGTCCTGCCATTTGGTGAAGAGCTTGCTTTCTGAACTCAGCTACAAGTACAGGACCCTGTCCACAGCATGAAACCTTCACCCTCCAGCCTGTTCATTATGCTGTTCTGCTTGGGTTTTGTGAGACATGGACCATGTTCTCAAAGTCAAATGATCCAATGGGAAATGTGTCTTGGGAAGTTCCAGTCTGGGTTTCCTGCAGCTGGCTGGGTTCTACAGACTGTACTGCCTCTGACCACCAGAGAATTTGCAAGGCCTCCTAGCTTTCCCTCGGATAACTAGCCAGGGCAGGATGCCTGAGACCTTGCACCAAACTCACCCTATGTGACTCCCCAGTCACCAGAATTATGGCTGTGGAATAAGCCTAATTGCCTCCACAGACACAGGAGATGTGGAGTGGGGGGTTTGTAAGGAAGTCACTGTTTCTCCACCTGTTTGGACAGAGGCCCCTTCCCTTGGTATCAAAATGAAGCTAAAGATCTCTGCCTACTCATACTCCTTTAGAGGGGCAGAAGTTTATAATATGCCCAGATCTGCAGGACAGGTGTAACAGACCAGAATAAGTGAGAGGAAAATCAAGATCCATGGTGTTTTTGTTTTGATTTTAGTTCTAAAAAATTCATGTCTTTTAAGCAGTAAGTAAACAAAAGGGAGGTAATTCCCTCCCCCCGCCACCCTTTATGTTGGTTTTACACTGATATAACTACCCTGACCTCAGTGGAGTTACTCCTGATTTATGCAGGATATCATTAACTATGAGATCATTATAGCCTCCACCAAACATCTAATTGCTTTTGAAAACTTGTATTAGATTCTATAAGATAATAATCTTACTTCACTATTAAATGCTGGGCTAAATTTTAAATATCAAACATTTCTTTTAATCTGGTATTATCATATGACATTAAATTATAAATTAAAAATGAATCTACACTTTTTTTAAACTCATGGACTGTACTTAGAGATCTACTTCCTAGATAATAAAAGGGCAGATATCCATTTTGCAGCACATTTATTCTTTTTATAATTAAGCCTTAAAGAAGAAATAAGTGGGAGCTGAAAACTCAAATGCCTGGGAAGTACTCTAATCAGCAAAAGGAACAGTCGGATCTTTTCAAGGACTCATTTAAAATGTAATGAAAGCATGACAGGCAAGTTGACAGGGACACTGTTTGTGGTGATCACTGAGATGGTCAGGGTCACAAAGCTAGTGCATTGCCCAGCTAGTGCAAAACAACACATCCAGTGTTCTAGTATGTAGGCTGGCAAATATCAATCAGGATTTTCAATGGCCATTTGGGTGTCATGCGATATAGTGTGAATATAGCTATATATATGGCCTGGACCTCTGCCACACTTGTCATGGGTGCCCTTGAGCCCAAGTATTTCATGTTTGTTACTTTAAATCCATTTCCCTTGTGCCAGAAAATTAACTGCAGATGAACCCTTGAGGAGGGGGCAGGATTTGGTGTCCACATAAGTACCACACAGCTACCCATGAGCCCTACTGGCCCATGAAGCTGTGGCTGACTCTGTGCTGTCTCAGAGTCAGAGACTAGGATTTGGCCCCACTGTAGGAAAAAAATGTCACCATGATACCATCACACTCACCACCATCATAAGCAATCATGCAAATTCATGAATTTAAAAAAAAACAGACTAATATGCGGCTCATGGAATCCAGAACACACATGACAACAGCCCGGCCTTACCCATGAGTTGCCATCTAACTGTTTTCATGTTTCTACAACTAATTCGTTTTCCTATTATGTACTATTTTACCACAACCCCACCTACATGCCATCATAGCAATTCTGTCATGGAATGAGACAATTTTTGTTGCTGAATCAAGTCTCATAAATTGATCCTTGAAAAATGGACCAACTCATATGTTATTGATCCTCCCTCTTTTTACATGATTTTATTAAGAGAAATTGATTTTAGTAACTCTGACTATTACGCTTTGCTGAACAATATAACATTGTATCTCATTTACTTTCCTGGGTTTTTTTGTAAGAATAAAAAGAAATTAAAAAAATAAATTGTCTGCTAGGATATACAATTTTGCAAATGCCATTGGTTTAAAAAGGCTAGTTTTATGATCAAGTATCACTATGTTTGATATTCCATAAAGAAGTAAACAAAATAAACAGTTTTAAAATATTCTTTGTGGAGGATTACATTTCTACAAACAAACACAGCAATATGTTATATTACATTTTAAGAACCATGTTTACCTTTCATTGAGCGTCTTTGCCAGCTGTGTCAATGTCGATTGCAATAGCTTGTGGACAAAAAAATTAAGATGAAATGTTTATTTTTTTAAAATTGCCATGATCAATGCCAAAAAACACAATGTGTGGGCTGCAGGGAGAGTGCTGGGAGCAATACTATTCATGCTAAATACTGTCGTCTGATTTGCCTCCTTTTAAAACGATGATACTATAAATAAGAATCCAGCAGAATTATCAATTGCAAGTTTCATTTTAATGTGAAAAACATTCAGGATTTGGCTTTCAGAAGAATTACAAAATATACAATAAAACTATTGCTTTACGTCTTTCCATTTCCCTTCTGCTTGGAACTGAAGGCTTATTTTAGAAAAAGACCTATATATTTAAATATACGTAACATGATACTCGTATCAAACACTCTAAATGAGTTATTTGCTTTCTGTATACAGCATGCACTCTTCTAATAAGCCAACAGATTTAGCCCACTGGTATTTTTTATTATCAGGAAGCTTTGTTGTATGGTTAAACTGATGGTTGCATACGGCTAACTTTCTGAAAATCCTTCCCCACAAATTACTTTTTGATTGATTCAAACATGAGGGTATGTTAATCTATTTTTAAAAAGAGATGTCAAGTTAGTGTCCCATACGAGTTCAACAACTGCCCTTATCTTAATTACGAGAACATTAACATTTTAGCTTTTTTCTTTTTGCAGGTTTTATCTGTGTAGCTGATAGAGGGAACACTTCCTAGAAAAACAACTTAATTAAATAAAAAAGCTAGACAAAAAAAGTATTGCGGAAATATTGTAATCTGCTTTTTATGGGATAAATCATACACAGTGATCACTGTTAAGAAATCAACATTTCGCAATATCTTTATTGCCCTCTACTTAGAATGGGAAACAATGGAAATGTCTCTGTGGGGTAACTGCTGGTAATTGTTGACTTTTTAATGGTAATCACAGAGAGGGACATAAAAATACAGTTGAAATTCACCCCGTGCAGTGGTCTAGCACAAATCCTATACACCTCTTAAGACATTGGCTTGCTCCACATTGCACTGTATAGATTCAGACAAAATTTGTGATTAGTTTCTAGTACCAATATAAACACATCACAGCAAACTTGAGTGGTTTGTATGTGTCCATTTGTAACACACATTACAAATTATACACTGCATATTATACACTGTTATTTCTATAGACCAAGGTTTTCAAAAGTGATTTTTGGGTGCCCAATTTGAAACACCTTAAAAAGGCCTGATTTTCAAAAAGTACCAATCATCTTTCTTCAGAAAACCAGACCCCTTTAAGGTTGGCCTTAACTGAAAACACCCCAAATCACTACTCACTTTAAAAATCTTGGTCACAATTTTAGCTGTGTGCCTGTATGTCTGCCTGTGATGCTTATGCCCCCCTGGTTACATCACCCACTTACTTTTGATGTCACAAAGTTAACACTGAACAGCCTGCTCTTTAAGGTTGACCCATCTCTGATGTCACAGACTCACCACTCAAAAATGAGGTATTCATGGGGAAACAGCAGCAGGTGAATGGAAGAGAGGCAAGATAGAAAAGAGAAGGGGACCAGCTAGTATTTTTTTATAATAATTAAAAACATACATACACATGTGGTCCTCTGGTCCCTATATGGGAACATACCCATTGATTTCCCTTGGAATTTTGCTTGATTCAATACTAAAGGTTCAGGGTAACATTTGAGGGTCTACAACATTGCTTGCAAAAGAATAAAAAAGGTGGCTAAAGTAACCCCCTTTTCTTCCCCCCTCAAAAATAAAGAGGTCTCAGTTTGCCCTCAGACTAAGCACAGAAAGGGCAATTAACAATGTGAAAGCAAAAGCGATCATATTTGATCTGAAGGGATGACCCTTTTTTGAGGAGAAAAGGATATCTGGTCTCCCTGAGAGCTCATTTCAATGACCTTCCGGGGTCAGAACTTTCAATTATGTCAAGTTAGTTGAATCACATGTGCTGGTTTTGTGATTCAGGCTGGATCAATGCAATGTGCTCCACTGAGGATGACTGTGAATTAATCAATCTCATTTCACTTAGTGGACAGTCAGTGAGGTTGGGAAGTAAGTACCACAAGATGAGAGATCATGCCTTTCATCAGCTGAGCTATCCAGCTACCCCTGTTTTGGTCCCCCCCCTTCCCCCAAGTTAACTTGAAACCATGCAAAAATAATGTTAGGTGGCAGAATCCTAAGAGGGAATTTAACTGTCACATCTATTCAGAGTTGTATGTTTCATGCCAAATTGGAACCTGATGTTCAGTAATACTGTTTTTGACACTTCTGTGTTATAAAAGTAAAGATCCCTCCTTGCTCAAGGATGTCTATGACACTTTTGCCACTTCTCTTGCTGTCACTGCATGCAGCCCAGATGTTCCCTGCATTAAGCAGGGCATTGCCACAGCTGCTACTCAGTGTAGAAAAATATTGGGCTCCAAGCAAATGTAGCAAAGAGCATCTTTTCTCCTTTTCACTGACGTTTTTGGAGGGCAATACCTTATGATGTGCATAAAAGATAAAGGAGGGAAGCTCTGAGGCTTAGAAGCAGTGGGCACGGTGCAATTTCTCTGGCTCTTGATCAAAGCAACACAGAGCTATTACTATCCATTTGCTTCCCCTCCTTCTAGAAAAATATTCCTTACTGAAAAATACCTGCCAGAGCAGCTTCTGCTGTACCTGCTAGAGAACTAGACTGGAAAAAAGAGTTTTTTTTTAAAAAAAGAACAAAAATGCAAATGGAACACTGCCAATTTGAAATGTAGCTTGTCTTGGGGCTACATTGTGCCCTTCTTTAACAAAGGTGTAATGGAGAAGAAGGCACACTCCTCCCCTGTCCTTGTTTGGGCCCCCCTGACCTTGAATCGTGGTCTGGTGCACAGAATTGCTCCTGCTCTCTGTGTGAGCAAGTGGGGTCAGAGAGGGGTGGCAAAGAGGCAGAGCTTTGGCTCCAACCCCCCCACTTGCTAGTCAGAGTAGCTGACTATATATATGGGGAAGAATATATATATATATATCCGGCATTCTTCCTGGATCTACAGTAATTTACTTCCCTTGGAGCAAGAGGATGGAAAATTCTGAGTGACAATTCTTTGCTGGAGTTGCTGCTGGGATGGAGAAGTTACACACCATTCCTTACACAGGGGCTGAGCCTGAAAGCTTATTCTAGCCTTATTCTGCATGATAAATATCATTTTTTTTTCTCCAGAGGTCTCCCTCCAAGAGCCTCTCAGAGTTAAGTGAATTATCCCTGCTTCTAACTTTCCCCTGTCAAGAGGTCAGGTAAAGAGCGGCACAAAGGAAGCCATTTGCAGTATATAAGAACACATTTTACCGCTGCATATTATTGACCATCATCAACTGTCACATATTCTATTAACTATTTACACATAAATAAAGCTGGTCGGAAAACAGAATTTCCATTTTGCAATTAATTCCAATATTTCAAAATTTGTTTTCATCCCAAATCTGGGCAAAAAGACAAATTAGGCAAAATTTTCACAGAGCAAAAATTGCTGAATTTTTCTTATGTTGAAACAAAATGTTTTGCTCCATTTTGAAATGTCACTTTTAGAAAATATGTATTTTGTTGAAGTGGGCATTTTCCTGCATTGTCCTTCTGAACACAATTTTTTGTTGGAAATTTTATTTAACCAGCTCAAACGATAAAGACATAACAGCCTTTAAATTCCCCTCCTTTAAAAGTCTTACGGTACAGCACTTTTTCTCTGAATAGGTAATAATGGATGCAGCTTCACCAGAAAGGGTCAGCCCCGCTCCCTTTAGGATCTATTGGGCATTACCAGAGTGACACAAGGGATTTCTATATAAATTGCCTATTGTGCTTCTCCTTCCTCTGACCTCTGTCTACTTGTCTGTGCTAGTAAGGTCTTTGGAGCAGGGTTCGTCCTCCTTGGAAAGCACCTGGCACACAGTGGGTTTAACAGCAAATAAATAATAAGAATAATGAATAATACTACTGCTGCCTGGATTGACTACTCTGCTTCTGTAATAGAACAGAACCAGCCAGCCTGCTAATAAAGATTGAGTTTGGAACCACACCAATTTTCTGCATGTTACTGCTGAGCCATCTATCTTAACATCTGCAATCCTTATCAACCACTTAATTACCCAAATATTAATAGGAATGACCATTTTCATGTGGCATACCAAAAGTGATGTCGTACCTTTTGTTGTTTGAAGCCATTGCCTCCCAAACAATATCCCTGGATTACAACATGTTTCTCCTAGCATCGTTATTGCTTCTGCACTGATAGAGACGTTAACAAAGGGCACTCATGTTGACCTCTGTTTGATACAAAATACAGAGAGCAGCCAGCCTGCTGGTGAACATACCGATGTGCTATCTCTGAGTGTGTTGACCTTCTGTTCTGTGCTGCCACTTTTAGTCCCCATCTGGGACTGAGTGCTGCAAATTGATCAGGAATGATACTCTGCCATGGTTGCCATCTAATCTGCTGCCACTCCAAACATGTTCATTACAGAGGGTGTCACTTTCACTATCAGGTGCTGTAGGACACATGTACATGGGGTGGTGATTATTATGAATAATAAGAAAAATGGGGGAGATTATGGTGTTTTGCTGAAGAATCTGGGGTGGGAAAGAGAGATGGGCTAACTCTATGGCTGTCATCCCCCCCCTTCCCATAATTCTGTGAATGCCCCTCCCTTACTGTAGGATCTGGGCTCAGTATGGGAGAAATCAGGTCAGGGTCACATAGATCCACAAGCCATTGACCCTTACGGAGTGGGAGTGCAGGAATGGTAGGGGCCACTGCAGCAACAGAAAGTAATAGCAGCCCTATTGCCAGTTTATAACCTATAGGGAGGATGTCATCTCATGCTTGTGGACTGCCGCCTATTCTTCTTACTGGCTATTCAGGATGGGTGCAGAAGGCTGGATTTTTCCTCAGGAATTATTGTGTTATTAATAAAAATGCAGCTTAGTTTTGCCAAAGTTCATTCTGTATTCTCCTAAATTGAGCATGCTCTTGGCAATATTCTCTGGTACTGAGATGATCATATTCTAAATTACTAAAATTATTAGCATCTCCCATGGCAGAGCTAACCTATATTTATTGATTGCATACATGTGGCACACAGTAATAGTAAGATCATTTAACCACACCTTCTAAATATACGTTTATCCTTCAGTGTAGAAAATATGCTTTACCATTAAGTGTACAATTTGATGCTAAACCCAGGGTTGTGAGTTCAGTCCTTGAGGGGGCCATTTAGGAACTAGGGTAAAAAAAAAACAACAACTGGGGATTTGTCCTGCTTTGAGCAGGGGGTTGGTCTCCTGAGGTCCCTTCCAACCCTGATATTCTAGGATTCTATATACTGTACATTTTTAGCTACTAAGTGCATTTTCACAAAATACATTTTTTGTTTTTTTTTTTTGTTTTTTTTTACAAAAAGGGTTTATTTTTTATGAACACTTTTTGCTTGAGCATGGGGAATAAACCCAAGGACACTACTTTCTTCCATGGATAGTTTTTATGGATACTATTTTATTTCAAGGTCTGTTTTTACTGGCAGAATGAATTAATTTTTAATCTATCATTAAATGTGATAAATAATACTTACTGGACAAAAAGGTTTGGAAAACAATGTTACTTTAGAACGTTCTGTATTATTTGTGAAGGCTTACAAAACAAGTACTTGGATATAATTGCTTAAAGCTGACTTCAAAAGATTCCGTTTCAATGCGACACAAGGTGGCTGCTGGCAAATATATAGCTCTCACCATCTTAAATATCTGCTTCTTGTAATCTGTTCTACAAGACTTAAAAATGAATAAATATGGTGTGGTAAGCCAGATTTTATGCTTAACCTGCCATACCTTGGAAACAGGGTAATAATTATAGAAATGGCTGAAGTTTGTGTGGTGGTTTGTTTAAGTCAAGTACACCCACAGTGTTTCTCTTTTCCAAGTTCAATTATTAACTCCACTTAAAAGCCAATCCCCATGTGTGTGTTGACAAAAATCTCAGAAACATAGAAGATTTAATAGCAATACTTGGCATACATTTTTTTGGCAACATGAACTGAAGGACACATGAAATGGAGTTGAAAGACACACTTCCCAGCCCTCAGACTAGTTTTATCGAAGTCCAAACTCTAATGTTCCTTTATTTTGGCAAAATCAAAACTTACTGTTAGCTACAGAAGTGTTCTGGGTTTTTTATCAAGGTGAAAGCAGTTTAGATTCCTGTAATTTGTTCTGCATGCTGAGATATCATTCATTGTTTGCAGTAAAATTTTTATGATAAGATTCTTTGTTACATTGCTAAACCTATAAAATATATTGATATAATATTTCACAAATCCTAAAACTGATCTTCTGAACACACCTTTTAATTCAGGGTTCAAACCAAAAGATTATTTCTTCACATCTCATATTTAGTTGGTAGCTTTTTCCCTTATCACAGGTCTAGCCATGTAAGATATTTTCCAATCTTTTTGGTCTATTCCAGCTTTTTTTTTTTTGTCATACAAAAATCAAAGTACTTTAACTTTTTCAGTGACCTTATTCTAATAGCACATATTAAATTAATCAGAAAAATTAGAGGAAACCTAATTTTCTCCAGAACATAACCAGAGTCCAAGTATCGCTCCCTTTTTCATTTGTCTCCATGGAGGCTTGTTTATTCAAGTAATAATTTCTTGGAGCATCTTACTAATATATGTGATGGCAAAACCTAAGAAATTTGAGCACTTTAATTTTCTTAATGAAAATTGAGTTGAGTCTATTTTTTGACTATGTCATTTAGGTCTTTTTTATTATTGAACTTTCACAGCAGCAAATGCTAAAAGGGCCTATTCCTTGATTCTTGGGCACAGCCCTAGCAAGGATGCTAATTAAAGATGCTGCCAGAGATCCAGCCATTTGCACAACTTCACATGCTGCCTCTGCTGAGATGCTGGGGATGGCAGGTTTGGGAAGGGTAGTGGCAGACTTGCACCAGCAATGTGTTCCACGATGTTAGGGGGATTTTTAGCTGACAGCTTTTGCCCAGTTTCCAGCCCTTTTTTTCATTGAGAGGTGCAGACAAGCCAGATCTGATTAGAGAAAACAGCCCGTAAAGTGGAAACTCATGTTCCGTTTGACATTCCTGTATTAATTCATTTACAACTTTCCACAAAATTCAACTTTTGCACTGAACTATTTCATGATATTGGCTGATTTTTTTTAAGTTTGAAGAAAAATCCCTTTAGACATTTTTGCTTTATCAAAATGGTATCAAAATAATCCTCCTTTTTCTGCTTTAAAAATACGTTTGTGTTGTTGGGCATGAATAACTAAAAATGGCTGAACTTTACTTCACATTACTAATACTTACAGTATATTGCAATAGCACCTAAAGGCTCCAGCCTACTATTGTGGCCTACTGTACCCCAAACAGCTATAATTTAATACTCTGATCCTGCCAACACTTATAATGGGCTGACCTGTGAGCACATGCCACAGAAGTCAAGCAAAGTAAAATTAACTAAGTTAACAATAATGGAAAATTTGCTTCCATTCATCATTATAAAAATTCTAACTCATGTAGCCTGCTCACATGAAGATCTTTGGAGGATGGAAGACTAAGTTTTTAGTCATATGGTTACCACAAAGACACAAAGTCCATATGTAAGTATGTGTACATTGAGTGCCCTCAGGCATCCGATATCTAATATTGATGCTCAGATGATATTTGCATACACACTTACCTTGCCAACTGCAAGCTAAATCCCATGTACACACAGTCTCCCCACGCCTGTTTACATTCACACACACACATCAGATCCTTGCACACCCATAGGGCACATAGAAGTTACTATACCAATTTCTATTAAAATCTACAGCTCCATGAGAGCCGACTAAACCTTCGGTTGTGAATTTTGCTGAGTTAAACAGAGTTACTCTGGATTTACACTGGAGTAAGCAAGAGCACAATATTGCACATTGAGGTCGCAAAGGGTTTAAGCCTAAGCAGAATTTGGCATGTTTATATGCATCCCTCTCCCCGTGCTAAAGTAATCTACCCTGTATGCCCCCAGACACCCAGTAAAACACAATTCTGCAGATTCATCCACACGCTGCAAACACACAGGGCACAATTCTTCCCTCAGATATACTACTAATGCAGTTCACAACACAGTCAATGGTCATTGCACAAGCAACGCTGAGGACAGCATAGAGCCGACAGATTCCATATCTAATCGCATCCTATGCAGCTATGCCACCCGGTTGAACATTCCTGCTCAGTTATAACTGCACAAAGATTAATCCATTTATATGCTTTTTCAGTCAGTGGACATCATGTAAAAAGAGCAAACAGATTTGTCCATTCCAACATACAGCCACCACTTTTTGAAATTGTTCCTATTTTTTAAATAAAGGAAATTCTATGCAAAAACAATACTAGTGAAGTGTTAGTGTTACTTGTGTAACCCTCTTGGGGTTTAGAGAGCATGGCTCCTTTAAAACCTTGTACTGAGCCAGAGGAAGTACTGGTGGTACCAGGAAGAGGAAGCGTTAGTTGTTCGAGGGGAGTGGAAAGAGGGACAGCAACAGGGTGTGAATGTCTGTAGCTCCAGACAAGAGGGCTATTGCGAGCAGGCCCTCATGTCAGTGAAGCAGCTGAGAACGAGTCTGAAGCCTGGGAGGGACAGAGTGGCCGACCAGAGATGCCCAGGACAGGAGTGAGGGAGCAATCACCTGAGAAGGACAAACTGGAGCTGGACCCAGTATCACGGTTGCCCAGAGCTGTATGGGACCGTGTATATTGGGGCTCGTGACCTTGCATTGGGAATAAGGAGGGAGGCTGTAGCTAGCTAAGTGGGGAGGTTGTTGCTCTGTATCGGTTTGCAGAGAGCGGCAGAAGAGGGCACCGGAGGGGTTTGTTGGGGGAAATTTACTGGCACCAAAGATGACCTGCAGCACTCAACACTCACTGATGGACTGGAATTCTGCCCAAGACTCTTGAACCCTGAATGTAGATACACTGCTTGGCATCTGCCCTTTCTTATTGTGGTACCACTGGACCTGTGGATGTAACCCTGTTTTAGCACTTCTCCTGTCTTCCCCCTGTTGTTTTTCTCCATTCATTCCTCTGTAAATAAATATTTCCTTTTCCTATATTGATTGTACTATTCTGGTGTGTTTACTCTGGGGGGGTTGGAACAGGTGCCCCTGAGGTGGAAGGGAGTTTCCCAGGTGAGTTCCTGCGCATGCCTTTTCTTGGTTGGTGCTCCTGCTGAGTGAACTCCATCTTGGCCACCAGGGAGCTAGTTACACTCATAAGTGATAGAAGATTCTTTTTCAGATATTATATATTCTCTTCCCCATAAAAGGTCACTGTGTATATTTAAGAATCTCTGTTGGTCTTGCAGATATACATTGCTACACTCTTTTTTTTTTTTTTTTTGCATCTAGGATGGGATAGGACTAGGATAGGCTTATGGTATTAATTCTGAAACTGCTTCTTACAGGAGTCCTTTTATGCTGTTTTATTAACAGTTTATATTTTCCATTTCTGTTTTGTTTTTACCAAAACTCCTCTCTTACATAGCTATTTAATTTCTTTTTTAAATGTAGGTTGCAAATTGTATTAATAAAAACTTTAAGTATTACTTTCACACAGGATGGGATATTTGACTCCTGAATTATGTTAAAACCTTTTATTTTACACTTATGTTATATGAAGTACTTGTTAAACACTATTAAAATGAAATGTAATTTTGCTTTTCATCTGAAATTGAATTTTTCTCATAAGCTTTCAGAGAAATTCTTTTTTATATATCTAAGAGCTAAGTATCTAGTTGTACTACCGGATATTTATATTAACAGATCACAAAACCACCCTATAGTTTTCTTAATATTTTGCATTGTTATATAAATATGAATCCTTATGCTAACCTGTTAGTCTTCTTCTAATGTTTAAATTTAAGCTTGTTCTCAAGTCCCATTGAAGTCAATGCTCAACGTTAAGCATGTGCTTTAAGAGCTTTTCTGATTTGGGGCCCTATTCCACACAGTTCATCTCTAGCACATGATGGTAGTCTGTTTTCCTGCCTACTTATTAATATAAACACAGTGTGTCTTCTACTTACACTATATATGTGATAAGACATTGTATTATTCTTGCATCCATACACATTTTAGTAACATGTCATATTGCATATCTAACACTGTACATGAAAATGAATTAATCATAATTCTGATCATGTTATTTGGGAAATATTGTGCATTGTGTAATTATAATACATTCTTTAGTGCTGAATTTCCCAAACCGTGAGTCGCAATCCCCAAGGGTGGTCATGAAAGAGTACTACTGGGGTTGTGAGACATTGAGCCAGCAATAAGGAGGGGTGAGGAGCAGGATAGGGGAGGCAAGGGTTCTGGAGGGAGCGTGGCCAGCACCCAGGTCCCGCTCTGCCTTCCTGGTCCTCCTGCTGGAACCTGCAGTAGCTCCCTTTGGTGCTGCCGGAAGCCTCGAAGCAGCAGTAAGGAGTTGGGGGTGGAGGGGGAGGGCTAGGGAAAGCAGAGGGTAAGGGCACCACGTGGATAGGGCAGGAGAAGTCAGGAAGGCTGCTCATGGTCCAATCCCAGGGCGGTGAGTAGAGACGCATGCAGCTAGCTGCCGTTGCTGGGGCAGGGATGCCCAGTCCATGCCCTTCTGCCCGCTCTGAGCTGCAATGGCAACTCCTTCCTGGGAGGGAGGGAGGGAGAGGGGTGATGGGAGCAGGGCTGGCTGTGGGATGGGGGGAGAGAGTTGAGGTGGGGAGCAGGGCTGAAACATTTCTGTCACAAGAAATACCTGAATTGGGGGTCAGGTTAACCTAGGTGAGCCCAAAGGTGGTCGTGGGCTGAAAAAGTTTGGGAACCATTGCTTTAGTGCATACACACATAAAAACGCTAAAGTTAAACATTACTTTAACTCTATATTTTTTGACTTGTGCTTAACAGTGCAGTCTTAATATTGAATTAACATAGTTTTTGCACAGAATATTCATTAAAAGATGTGGGAATAAATGGGTTTCTTCTTCATAAGAAAAAAAATAGACTCCACTCTCAGAAGATAACTTATTACATGAAGTCATAATCCTCTATTGAGACATCATACAATTACGTTGGTAACATTAGCATGCAATATTTATTATAAATAAAAGGGCCTATTGAGGCTTTCAACTCATTACAAGGAGGTCCGGGTGGATGACTTCACTGTATGAACACAGAGGAGTTAGGAAGGGGATAAAAGATTTATTTATACACACATATGTTCTCATTAGGAATTCTCTGCAACAACGTAACGGATACACTTGAAGGGCCATTACTCTTCTTTTTAACTATTTGCTATTTACATTTCGACTGGCTCTGAACATTTACTAGGAAAAAACAACCCAGTGACGAATAAAAAATAGTAATATAATAATAAGTCTGTTAACTATTGTACGGGAGTATACATCACTAGTACTAGTGAATTTGCAGTATTTTTCAAGACTTGGACGCATCCTATTTTTATTGGAGCATTCAATTTTGAGTGTTCCAGTGATCCATTAAGGTATGCCTTGGTGAGCCATAAAGCCACAGACACAGTGTCTTCTACACCATTTGTATATTAATGAAACACTGAGACACACCTTGAGATTTCTTAATGCTATATCATACATTTCATTTTCTCCTAGATAGGATTTTTGATATTTTATCCAATGTATCCTTTCACTACGAAAATTAATTTACAGTTCAAACCCAACTGGAATGTGTAAAATCCACCAAGAGCAATCTCTTGTGTTCCAGTCTCAGATCTCTCACTGTCATCTCACTATCATCCCAAGCTCTATAAGAACACTCGCTCCCCTCCCCCGTTCTCCATCAGAGCTGACAACATCCCCCTCCTCTCTGAGACCAGATCCCATAATCATGAGGTCATATTTGACTTCTCCTCCTGCTGAAAAGCCAAGTGGAGAGGCAGAATAAATAATCAACAAAAAATTATAAATAACAAGAACTAAACCACGTTTATGAGTACATGTCTAACTGAGTAACAATGGCATCTTATTATTGTCATTCTTGTCCTTTTCCCCTTTCCCCTGTCTTGTCCATTCAGATCCTAACCTGTTTTGTCATATTAAATTTAGTTTCTATGCTCTTTG
The DNA here is from genome assembly GCF_011386835.1 of Chrysemys picta bellii. Classification (NCBI taxonomy): domain Eukaryota; kingdom Metazoa; phylum Chordata; order Testudines; family Emydidae; genus Chrysemys; species Chrysemys picta. Next base: position 21,145,364 of record NC_088800.1, read on the forward strand.
AGACAGATTGTTTCTTCACTAGTTTATTGAGGTTCCTAACACATTTCTTGGCATTTCAGTTAGAAAGAACAAAAGAAAGAAAGAAAGAAAGAAATTATTGCACGACAAGATTAATAAAATATATGTATTCTGGAAAATATGCCTGAGTACACTTATATTCTCCAAGCACTCACTTAAGGTCTCCCATATCTCACAGTTCTGTAATGACCTAACAGGTCCACCACCAATACTATATGGCCAGTTACTGTATGGACTGTAAACTTTTGACATAGCAGGATGGACTTCAAAGTATTTGCTTTTCATCTTGGATTTACATGCAGGCTGTGCAAAGCTTTTCATTGTGTTTATGTAAGTTGATTGCTAGAGAAATCTTATTCATTTTTTGAAACAATGAAAAAAAAATCTTATCACTTGAAAACCTTTTCCATTAAAAAAGGTTTCAGTGGAAAATTTCCAACTGGCTCTTGTTGGAATTGACCATGCTGGACCTTCCAAAATTAACAATTTATAGGTAAGTGACATAAGAAACTTCCATTTCCTATGGTTATTAATATCATATTTTTTGAACTGACACACAATAATGTCTCCCATTTAAGAGTAAAAATACTTAGTATGCTATTTTTAGATAAGGATGGGAATAATTTAGATTCATGAGTCTCTAGAACTGCATCACATGGCAGAAAATACATACATTGTATGAATTTATTATGATAGAAACAGTGTGGAATGAGCATGGATCATCAAGAGTAATAAAACAAAGCAGTTTTGAGGAAGTTCTAACTCAAGAAATCCAAAAGTTTCCCTTTGGTAGATTTTACTTGGAAATGAATTACATTTATGAAGCAAGCTGAAAAGAATGAGCTTTGTAATTTATATGAAAACTTAAAAAAACCCTCATTAGCAGACATACTCTTATGGAAATAAAAACTGTAGATTTTCACTCTATTCTTTTGGGACTTGGTTTATGAACTCTGGCATGGCATGTGACAGAAAATCATTCTGAAGTGTTTCCAAGTTATCATTTTAAAATTCTCTATTTCAACTAGCTCGTGCTAACGATGCACAATAAAAAATGGGTTTTTAGAAGCTTCTGTTGCCTACAACGACCCCTTTCAATCCTGCTATTAACTCTTTACCTCACCAAGAGTCCAATCCAGCTTCCATTGACTTCAGCGGGAGCTGGATCAATACAGTTGTTAACTTCAACTACTGGGCAAATATTGAAAAGTTAGATAATTCAACGGGGCTTCCAATTTATTTTCCTTTGAATCTGCATTATGTCAGGTATAAAAATAGCCTACTTTTGTTTCCATAATGGGTTTTTCAATGCAATCTAGGTGGGTTGGGAGATTCACAATCTGACAAAACAAATATTTCTTTTTGCAGAGAGAATATATAAGTTTTCCCATCTATCACAAAAAAGTCTCAGAAAGCTATTCAGAACCCAGTGCACGTTTCTTCCTCTTCACAACTCATTTTCCCTTTTTTTGTGACAACCTAGGCAATAATTCACAGCTCACTGGGTCTCCTAAATAACCCCCTTTATATTTACATGGTAGGCATTCCCCCATTACCCAGCAGGATTCAGCTGTACTGGCAGGCAGTCATTAGGCATTCTTAAGGCTTTGGAGGTTTAACATATCCTCCTCTAGTTAGTATCTTTTAAAAAACTCTTGTATGGGTACCTTTTCTACAAATAAATAATGAATCTTGACAATTTCACAAAAAAACATAACTGTGTCATTTTGTAATTTTGAAGTGTTTCCTCCTTTGGGTCTCATCCAGACTCCCACATAAAGTCTTTAAAACTCAGAAGCATTTCATCAGTCTGATGATTGTTATGTTTCTTCTTTTTTTGTTGGAAATTAAATGAGCTACTTGAGTGACTTTGCTGAAACTTTTATAAGTGTACACTTGCTCGCCTTATGTATTGCAGTTAATTTAATCCAGCATTGTTCAGAAGTCTGGGAAAGAACAACGCTTTCTCTGTTGCCATACTAAAAAAGCTTGTTAGAAGCCAAAAATAAACTGGAATAAATAAAAAGAAAAAATGATCGTGAGAAAGAGGTTTTGTCTAATATTGCACATAGTTGTCACTAGATAGGTGTGACCTAGTGGTCTGAGCAGAACACAATGAGCCAGGATTCCTGGGTCAGAAGCTCAGACAGGCTCAGAAGCTGATTTTCTATGACTTAGAGAAAGTTGCTTAAGACCTACCCTGCACCCTTCATTCATATGAGTCAATTTGAGACTACTCAAAGTAGAGGCTGCAGGATCTGATAATTTCTCTGCCTTACTTCCCTACATGTGCACTGTGGGAATAAGACTATCTCACAGAATTAAATAGTAAATGCAAAGTAGTATTACTGAGGGTTTAGAAGAATAAAAACATAGGACCTGATTCTCACCTGAAACACTACCACTACTAAAGTTTTACACTGTTGTAAGCCCTGATTTCAATAGAGAAATACCAGCATAAAGCTGGAGTAATGCCATGGTGAATCTGTTCCAGAATGTGATTAGTATTGAGAACCTTAAATTCTGGGGAAAATCCATAAACTGATTTGTTTACTGCACTGGTGAATATTTCCGACTAACACATCAAGACAAATTATAATAGCATAAAAAACCTAAGAAATTTGATTTTCACTTGAGAAAAAAGATTCAGTTATCTTTTTGATTTGCAGTTGCCTTTTTCTCTTTATAATAGTATAAATGTTTAATTGTGGTATATGATTCTTTGATGAGGACCAAGGGCTTCATTATACCAGATCCCACATGTAATATTGAGTATTATATTAGATATGCTTTGACTAAAGAAGCAAAGAGGCAGAACCAGAATAATTATAGTTTTCCAAGTAATTCTTGTAATAAGACAGGCAATTTGCCAGCAATTTTTGTGGTCAAGAAGTCATGACAGAATGGGATAAGGGAAATGATGTTAATTAATTCTCAATGTCAATGCTAACTATTACCAAAGTTAGCAAGAACATTTTGAAACATATAAAAATCAAGACATTCATGGAAGTGTGTTTACCACATTACAAAGTAACAAGAAATATTACCGTTGCACACAGAAACAAATACCTTTATCCCACAGCATTTGACTGAAAGGAAGGTTGCTAATCTAAAGTGAATTGCATAGAGTCTTTTCAGTCTATTGAAGAGCTATTCCTCTTTTTTATTATATTTTTGTTATAGTATTTTTTACTTTCCAAGGTGTTAACTTGCACTGTTAAAGTTTCTTTAGGGGGTAATCTCACAGTTTCATTTGAGATACTTTGATAACAATGTTTCTTTTAAACTTATTATTTGTGTAAAGTTCAAGCTAATAAAAGTAACTTACCCTATTAAAAGAAATCCTGGAAGCAGAACAACATTTTAGGATGCTAATTGCTCATGTTACTAGCCATCCATGAAGCATATGCTGAAAACACTCTAAAGGGTTTAGTAATGCTTCTCTAAGTCATAAATCTTTTACAGGTACAATTATGTGAGAACAGCAATAGGAAAAGCACATTAAACATCTGGAGTCAGATGGGTTTACTGAAGTAAAATTACAAAATTAAATTTAGATGAACTTAATTAAAAAGAGGATCCAATTTAATATGGACATTCATCACATTCTCATTGAAATCCTTTCTTGCCTCAAGAAAATATAATAAAGTTTGAATACAAAAGCTGTATAAAGGCTGAAATGAAGTGTGAAAGGATGGTCAAATAAAGAAATTCAATAACAAGGAAATCTCCCATCCCCTTTACAGACAGACAGACTTTAATAGCACAGATTATCTATTTTTTTAAAATTAGTAATAATAAGGGAATTAAACCGGTAACTGTAGATGTTCTAAAGGTCACTATTCTTATAGCTCCTGCTATACATGGTACATATATTGAAAATGTAAGCATGGAAGTTTTATATGTAGTTTTAGCATGTACACAAATGTGTACTGAATTTTATCTAATAGCAATGGGAGTTGCACAAGCAAATCTGAGGGCAGATTTGGCCCAGAGACTCATTCTCTAACTTTACCTAATAGCAGTTACATCTTGAAGTGTTTAAAATGTTGTTTTCTTGTCCTTAAGTAGTACTTGGCTTACTTCCATTTCAGTCAAAGGTAGTATTACCACAGGACTGGGCCTTACATGCCCTGTGATGGATTTTCATTTGCTTTAATTCAGAAATAACAAATGAGGCTCCTTTGCTTTCTTTTACTGAATCATTAGAGCTCTCTTTTTCCATGGGTAAAAGGTCTTGTAGTTCAGCACCACCTGGCCTTTGGTTCTCACAGGTTCTCCACCTCTCAGCAGCAGCACTGACTTGCAGGTCCCCAGGTTACAGTACACCAAGAAATCAAAGAGTGATACAGAACAGTTTGTAAAGCTTCTAACATTGTTACTAGGATCATGATGTTTGCCTACACAATAGCCTTTACAATTTGCTGTTCAGCACTTAATTAGATTTTTCATGGCTACTTGATGAGGCAAGGCACTATTAAAACTGTATCTTTTTGTTTCTAATAAAGAAGTATACTGGTCGCCTGGGCCCTGATGTAGATATTGTTTTTCTCTAGGGACACTCAACATGTTCCAATTTTACGAAGTCACTCAACAATAATGAAATTTCATCTGCAGTGAGGCTTCATAATATAAAATGATATCATGTTTACTTTATTATATAGAAACCTGTATGTGATGGATGGGAATGTGGCAGACATGACTGTTGTAAGATACCTCTTCTTAATAATCAGTAGTTATGATTAAGCTGCAAGATTAATGACAGGAAACTGTGTAAAGGAAATGCTGGAAAACAGTTTCAAATCCAAACTAGAAGTCATTTGGGCTATATTCTGTCATTTCTTGGAATACGCAATAATGTTAAGTATGAAAAGTTTGGATATGTTTCCCCCTTAGTGCTAACTTTGTATATAGTCTGATACAAAATGACTTCACTGGTTGGAAGAGCAAATTCAGGTGCATGACTTCATTGGGCTGTATCCTGCACAACACAGGTGTCATGTGCTGCACGCAAAAACATCAGGTAAAAACTGGAGAGCTGGTCAATTATTCCCCTTCATTAAGGAGAGAGCTGCTACACAGCCACCAAGTTAATCCTGTCTAGTAGGCAGGAGTCAGGCCAAATTGGGAAGTACTTTGCCAAGTGTCTTATTTGCATATTAAGGATTATGGGCATCCATTTGCTGTCCACTCAGCCCCCCCTTTCTTCACATCTGCTCTTGAGAGTAAAGCAGCTAACATGCTGAAGACTAATTTTGCCTCCTTGTGGAGCCCTGAGACCTTGCATGGTCATCTAGACTGCTCAAATTTGCACCAGAGCACAATCTTGTACTCTCTGCTCCCAACTCAAGGACCAGCGGAACCAAGGTTGTTAACCCTAGTTCCAGGCATTGTTGCAAACACACACTGCATGCCAGGGGAAAACTGGCATGTTTGAGGGGTTTGAGGTGCAGCATCTCACAGAACTAGGCCTAATACAAACAAATTTAAAAGAATTTGTTAGTGATTTTCAGTGTTAGGCTAAGTGTTGCTATTTCTTGATCTTATTTAGGTTAAGAATGATGTAAAATTTAACTAATAAAGGAAGAACAACAGCGGTACATGTTTTATATATTTTTTCATTAAAATGTTATGGCATCTATACTAGTTTTATTTTATAGTTACTCCTAACCTTCTCTCTGTTGTTCTGTGTATACACACATGCCGGTAACTGATATTGGTTGCATTTGTCACAAAGTACAGTAAGGTAACCTGTGAACTGGTATCATAATGGGATACCTATCCTACATAGTTAGAAAAAAATACATACAACAATAAATATTGGGTCTGGTTCTGCAATCATTTTACATACAGTACATCCATTCATGTCAATGGAAATGTTAAATGCAGACTGACAGCATGATGGGACTAAACATCTCCATCCCCATCTAAATGTCATCAAGCCCAGTATTATAATCTATAGACCAGGCATCCTCTACATACTCCTGCACCAAGGGTATTTGAGGAGTGGAAGGAATGTGTATGTCAGTCAGAGTGGGAGCTTGGGGGCTGCTCTAATTTATGAGACCTAGCTATGGTTATAAGAGGCAATATGACAGCTCAGAATTGCTCTGACCCCTCTCTGTTATCAGTTGAGAATTTCCCTTCACCAGGATAGGTCTTGGCTTTCACCTTATAGCCAGAAAAAGTCTGCTTTTTAGTTCTTAGAAGCACAGAGGGTGTGGAACAAGACTGAGAATATGGCTCAGTGTCTGGAAAGTCAGGGTACAGTTATAATGACAGCATTAGACTGGGAAGGTTTTGGTAGGTCTTGTCACATTTGCCATTTCCCCTCCAAGAGGAGAAATGTTGGAGGTCATTTTATTGCAGGTGATCACCAATCTTGTGGAAAATGGATGCGTTCTCCAAAATGCACACCATTCCAGTTCAATAGCAATGCCTTTTGAAAGCAACTACTCTAATACAGTGGCCTGATTCTGCCCTGAGCATAAATAAAGAATTCCAATTTTCCCTTGTAAACTATCAATTATTTATTATTACTATGATGAAAACTGCTCATTACTTTTGTTGTTCAGACTATCATCAACTGTTGTCCTATCCAGTAATAAGCTGCCTTATCTCCTTGTGACGGTCAAAGAGAACTATTCATCTTATACGAGTTTGCTTTTAGTGCAATTTAATATCTGATAGTAATATTATAATGCTATTTACTGTTTTATCTTTAGATCTTACCACTGAGAGCAAATGTGAAGATCTTTAAACTGCTGGCATCAGTGTTCCCATACAGGCTGGCATGAGCTCAGGTGGGTGATCCTGCCAAAAGTCAGAGAAAAATATTCATCGGACAGATGATTTATTTTAATCATGCTTTCCCAGTATCCACAGAAAGCGTGTTTATATATGCCTGCTGCAGGTTTAATGATAAGACCATTAAGGCAGATCTGAATGCAACACACCAACTTGTTGACTTTTTCAGGAACTGTGAACATGAATACTGATTCCCAAAGGGCATTTTCTATAGAGAAATTGTCCTTTCATGAATGCAACAAAACAATCCTACCAGGAAGAATAACAGTGCACTGCATGGTTAGTTTTAATAAACTGTATTAGAAAGATGGTCAATGGTGTGGGGCGGCGGGGGGGTGGGGGAGGTGGAGGGAGAAAGAAAAGAAAAAAAAAGCCAGTGGCCAATCTAAGATTAATGAAGTGTACTATCAAACACAGTTCTTAATTCTAGATCTAAGATGCTTTGAAGTTCATGGAAATGTGCCTCCTAGTAATTCTAATATGGGATTATCTCTCCTGACATCAGAAAAATAATATTCAGAGATGGCATTTAAGAGCTGACTTGTACAAAAGCACTTTAGGGGCAAGCAAACTTGTAATTTTTACCATATGCTGAACATTTTTAATAATACTATTTAAGTTTCTACACACACACAAAAAAAGAAAACTAAAAACTCTAGTAAAAAGATATATTGAAAAATATATTTTACATAACTAATTTGTTGAATTATTCAAAATAGCTTCTGTTTAGGATGCTGAATTTCTTGACAAAATGCAACTAGACTTAAATCGAAAGCAAAGAAGAAATGGACTTGACAAGAAAGAGACCATTGGATCATCTGACGCTTGTCTATTCTCACATCATGATAATTATTAATTTTCATAGTGGGCACTAAATTCAAGTTGCAATATACAATAATAGGCAATCAGGAAAGGACTCTGAAATATACATAGTATATTTGAAATTAAAAAACTACAAAGAGCTATAGTTGATCTTTAGACTTGTATAGCAGATCTCCACAGTTCTTTCTTTCTCTATTGTTCAGGCTCCCTATGAAAATATTATCATTTTTTACTTTGTAACAAGTCCTTTCAGGTGAGATTTTCAAGGGCACCTAAGAGACCTGGGTGTCTAATTCCCTTAAATGCTTTTGAAAATCCCACCATTAATGCATTAGATAGTTCCTTATGTACCAAACAATTTCCCAATGCCCTTCACATTAATCTACACACTTAAATCTTTAAATTTTCACACAATAGTCTATGATCAAAGGTTTATTCTGATAGTTTACTGTATAGTTAACACATTTTCTTAAAATTACAATTAAAGTGTTCCCAGCTTCTAATACTCAGAGAACTCTTTGTAAATTAGATCAACTTTAACATGACAAAGGTGTCTGGACTTTTAAAACCTTTGGACAGGGCCGACTCCAGGCACCAGTGGAGGAAGCTCGTGCTTGGGACAGCAGATTCCAAGGGGCAGCATTCCATCTAATCCTTTTCTTTTTTTTTTTTTTTTTTTTTGCACTTCACCGCTTTGGCTGCCCCTGCCAGTTTTTTCTTTTTGGTTTGCTGCTCCTGCCGCCCTGTAGGGGGTGGAGGAGGGGAGCGCCCTGCAGCAAGCCGGGAGGACAGTCCACGTCCTTCCCTGCCTGCAGACTGGAGTGGCACAGAGCCCTCCTGGCAGGTGGCGCCTGCGGAGGGGCCGCGTGGCAGCGCCCCACTTAAGGAAGCCCTGGGGCCCCCCTTCTCTCTCTCCCCCCGCTAGCCGGGGTGCGTACTCCGCTGCCCAGGGTCTGCAGGGCCAGGAGTCCCCCTGCACCCACGCTCCCGCTGCCCCGCAGGTATTTTGTTTTTGTTTTTTCTTTCCTTCACCGCTCGGGCCGGCCGGTTTGTTCTACCCCCCACTCCGGCTGGTTGGTTTGTTCTTTCCCACCCCTCCGGCCGGGGGCAGGTTTGTTTCCCGCCCCCCTTCGCCACTCCGGCCGGGGGCAGGTTTGTTTTCCTCCTCCCCTCTCCTCCCCCCCCTTTGCTGCTCCGGCCAGCCCGGCGTTTTTTGCTTGGGGTGGCAAAAAAGCCAGAGCCGGCCCTGCCTTTGGAAGAGCATTCCAGCAAAAGGGTGCCGGAATTGATGGTTTAGTAATTTAAGTATCAGTTTTGGAATACCTCAGTGACCTTAGAACCATAGCTTCAGATCCCAGCAGAGTTCATTCAGCCCTCACATTTCCCAAGGTAGATAAAGAGCAGTATCTCTGCACAGTCTATTAAGGCAAATCATCTCTTACATTGTATACTGCTCTTTGTTTTCGCAGCATCTGTGTGCACATCTGGCTGTGGTTGTGGTTTAAATATATATATGTTTCAGCCAAAAATACTGATTGTTAAATCAGTACTTGGTGTCAAATTCATAGTACACAAACTGTTATATATAGTTATATAGCTATGTTTATACCCAGTTATATAGATCATGGCATATCTTAGATATACAAACCAAAAGTGTGATATGCCAAGAGGCTGCCACAACTCACTCATTCTCACACGCACACATAAATGCTGCATTCTCCTCGCACATTGTCAGAAGCAATTTCCATCCAGCTATGTTCTCTTGCACAAAGTGCTATGAAAGAGTTCACTAAAATGAAGAACATTTTGAACTCCTGTTAGTAACATGAATTGAATTCTACTTGGATGACGTATAAAGGATGAAATTGTGCAAACTGCACGCACGCAGACCTGGACTAAGGACAGCAGAGTTGTGCTGCCTCCAGAGTACCACTGGGAAGAATTGTGAATCGGGAAGGAACATTTCTTCCCGGAGCAATTTGGTGTGCCGGCCATCCTTTTCAGTGGTACAACGTACCTTCCCACCCCCAATGTTCTAGGCCAATTGTTCAGGTATTTGGCGATGTTCCCACCGTCTTCAAGCCCCTCATTACCCCTTTGGGGTGATACACATCCCAGGAACACACTGAGGTAGAAGTCCTTTCACTCCTTAAATTCAAGAACTGCAGTTGTGTATGGCTTTATGCACAGGGCCCAAGGGAGGAGGGAACAGAAGCTCCTTGTACATACCCCTCCCACACACACCCATATTAATGCAAACCACAGTATGACCCTAAATGAAAACGTATCTTTATGTAAGTTGCAGATGAAAAGAAAAAGGTGAATTAATTAATTTAATCTAGCCATGGAATTACAGTCCTCTAGCAACTATTACAAATCCACACCATGTGTCTCAGTGCTGGATTGTATATTTAGATCTCTGAGCTGGCTAAAAGATTTGTAAAATCACAAGTAGGAAGAGAACACGCGGTTTACTTCTCATCTTAGAAGGCTCCCATGAGTTGTTTTTTCTTGAAATGTGGTCATAGCCATACCTAGGTGGAAGTACATGAACAACTGATTCACTGGGTTGAAATCTTCCACTTTTTTCATGACTATGCTCAAATTTAGGGACATGCAGGCCTGGATGTGTTAGCAATCCACTGCACTTTTGGGAGCACAAAGGGATTTTCAGTGCATTTAATACAGTTTTGAACAGAAGCTGCAGCTTGCTGCAGAAACACATGAGTTATATTGGTTTAAGGGGCAACAGATATACAAGTTTCAGTTTAGAATAAAGTACTTGGTATTGGAGCTGAGAGAAGATTGGTATCTATGTTGCAGAATGTAAAGCATGACTTGATGCATAAAAATGAACTCAAGAGCCAATGTATTCAAAAGCCAGACTGCATGAAATCTTAAAAGCCAAGCCAGATGAAACCTTAAATGTAAGTTTATTTTCATTCCCCCCTCTCTCTCTCTCTCTCAACCAAATCCACAGAGTGGTCAAGGTGGACTCAAGGGGCACGGAAACACAGCGTCACTTATTAAAAGGTCTCCTTGCCAGGCCAGCCTATCCATAGTCAGATTGGGCTGATGTGCCAAGAGAAGTGGAGAGACCCTACAATGTGGGAACAAAGTGTAGTCATCTAAGGGTTGGGGCAAGTAGTTAATGTAGGCATTTTCCTCCAAACCGCCCCCCTACTCCCGCACTGCCCAAAGTGCTCAGTGGATCTCAGTCCCATTTTCTCCCTGCTCAGCTCTGCTCTGGGGCTGCAGTCAGGATGTGGGAGAGTGGATCCCTACTTTTCAAGAATGTTGATGATTAAGAGTGAGGGGTCAGATATTGGATCTTCCCTAATTATCCTGAATGGAATATTTGGCTCAGTGGCCATATCCTATCTCCCAAATTACACCAGTGTTCACAGCTGGTAACTGGGACGGCTGATTTAGGGCTGTGTGGCCAAAGGTTCCATCTTCAGCCATTAAAGAGAAACTCATCCCAGTTCCCAGATCTTGGAGAGCCATTGTGAAGATGCTGTATCTTTGTTGGTCATAGATCTTTGAGACAGGTAATGGAGAGTAGATCAATGCAACTTTTTATTTTACATTTATTTTATTTTTCAGTTGCTTTACTCCAAATTTCATTGTTGTTTCTGACACTTCCAAACACATTTTCTAGCTGATTCTGGAAATTAAGAAAAGTTGGTGTTTTAATACTATCACTGAATAAATACAACAGGCCTAGAAGACTTTTCACTTCAAATGCAATTATTAATTTTTGTATAACATTGTTCATGCAAAAGTATTATAGAACACTTTGAAGTCAGACATAAACTTTGCTGTGTACAATAAGCTATGTACAGCAGGTTACAATGTATCAAAGACAGGGCATGCGTAGATGTGGTAGGACAAGCATGAAAAAGGGTGCAATGACCAAGTGACAGGGAAAAAAGCATCAATAGAGATGGGCACAGAATGTAAGGGAATTTGCAAGCCAATGAAGGATCTTAAAGGTTTGGAAAATTTTCTCTACTGGAAAATGGAATGGAGAAGACACCATTCCAAATACTGATGATAAGATGAACCATCATAGTCTAGATAACTTATAAACACAGGGAGACCTTAGAGAGGCCACAAGAAGGAGGACTACACTTGTCAAGAGGAGGAGAGAGGAAGAAATGCTAAAAGCTTTGACAGAAGAGTGGTTGATATAGTGCCTGATGTGGATGATGTTATGGAGCGGATACAAGGCAAACTCAGAAGCCTGGGAGATATGAAATAAAAGGAGAGTTTGGGGAGAATTTGAACACTTGTGTTCCTGAAAGAAGGGGTGAAGGTAAAGCAGTATGAGAAATGGAGAGAATGAAGTTTTGGTTGAAGCTATTCTTATTAATGAGAAAGTAATGGAGTTTGATACAGTTTTAGCAGAACCAGAGATTGATGACACAGAAGCAGAGAGAGTAAAAAAGAGACCAAAATTATGAAGGGAACAGAGATTTAAGTATCATCTTTCCACAACTGACATCCAAATGTGAATTCAGAAAGGAAGTGGCTATGGGGAATAAGGTAACTAAAAGAGTAAAGGGGCCCTTAGTGCAGGAATTCATTAGCAGAGGATTTTACATTCCAAATCACAAAAGGAGCAGCTGGATACATTGAGGCAAATCCCGGACAGCAAAGTACCTATGACTTTAGCTGGTTAAGTTGTTGTGGCAGGCTGTTGTCTCAGAGCACACCTCTTCAAGGCACAGCATGGCCAGGCAGGCATGCCATCTTCAGTTTCCTCTTGCTTCTCCTAAATAACTTGTTCACAGACCAAATCCTTCCCCCTGGTTAAGGGATTCCACAGGCCTATTTCATGGGGCAGTGCAATGTAGGGTTACCATATTTAAAAAATAAAAAAAGAGGACACTCCACGGGCCCTGGCCCCGCCTCTTCCCGGCCCCGCCCCAACTCTGCCCCTTCCCCAAAGTCCCCGCCCTAACTCCCCCTCCTCCCTCCCAGCCACGCGAAAAGGGCTGCCCGAGTGCTACCGGCTTCACGGTTTGCCAGGTAGCCTCCAGACCCCATGCCCCTGGCCGGCGCTTCCCCAGCGCAGCTGGAGCCTGGGAGGGGAAGCGCCCAGCAGGGGGCGCAGGGTCTGGAGGCTGCCCAGCAAACCGTGAAGCCGGTAGCGCTTGGGCTTCGGGCAGCCCCCCTATGCCTCCAGACCCTGCGCCCCCGGCCTGGCACTTCCCCTCCCGGGCTCCAGCTGCTCTGCTCCTCCCCTGACTCTTCGGCTCTGTTTAAGAGCCAAGCTGCCCGAGCCAGCGCTACTGGCTTCGGGCAGCCCCCGTGCCTCCGGACCCCAGCCGCCGGAGCAGAGCAGCTGGAGCCCGGGAAGGGAAGTGCCCGGCTGGCGGCTTGGGGTCCGGAGGCATGGGGGCTGCCCGAAGCCGGTAGCGCTGGCTCGGGCAGCTTGGCTCTTAAACAGAGCCGAAGTCTGAGTCAGGGGAGGAGCAGAGCAGCCGTGGGAGAGGAAGTGCCCGGCCGGTATTTTTCCCGGACATGTTCGGCTTTTTGGCAATTCCCCCCGGATGGGGGTTTGATTGCCGAAAAGCCGGACATGTCCGGGAAAAACCGGACGTATGGTAACCCTAGTGCAATGGCTCAAGCTGGCCTCCCAGCTTTACTAGTAGGGTTCCAGCTCTGCTTCATAGGGCCTTTCTTCTCTGTCCCTTTATCTCTCCAGAGGCTTCTTTTTTTTTTTTTTTTTTTTTTTCCATCTTCACCACAGGGGGATGATTTTAGATGCATGACCTGTCTGTCATGTCACTTTGCTTATTTTCTCCACCTGGGGTGGCAAACTGATTGTGTCACAGGTGGGGCTGGACCCATCTGCCCTTACAGGGGCAGTTACCCTGGGCCAGTTTTGTGTCATGGTCTCTAGAACCAAGTGCAAGGAGGGAGAGGATGGATGAGGTTTTAAAAAGAGAGAGAATATTATTAGTCACATGTTAAAGGGCATTTTCATGTGGAAGTGGCACAGCCAGATTAGAAACAGCAGTGGATGGTTTAATAGATGAGAAAAGGTACCTTTTCCCAAATTTTTGCTAAGAGAGGGAAGATTCATAATAATTCTTAATTTTAATATATCTTATCCTAGTCAACCATCCTGCATAGTTTAATCCATTGGTTCACACATACAACCATTAATTTGGTGTAGACTATTGCCCAGTTCAGTTGTACTACATAATAGGAGTAAAAATGCAGCAGTTCAAAACATAATGGATCATTTGGAGTGAGATCTATAACTATTTTTGTTCTCTTTCATGCATTTGTGTTTCATTTTCCCTTCATTAAATTGAATGCTTTGAAAATACCATAGAAGTTTCCAAAATATTTATGTATATACATATATGCTAAAAAGGTGCATCTATCTAGGGTGACCAGATGTCCCATTTTTAAAGGGACAGGCCCAATTTTTGGGACTTTTTCTTATATAGGTGCCTATTACCCCCCACCCTCTGTCCCGTTTTTTCACAGTTGCTATCTGGTAATCCTACATCTATCCATACACTCTAAGTTATATCAAGGGCCTCAATATATCACAACATTGCTACCCCAACTTAACTATAGGACAGCAATACAATTCAGCATAGGCCACTACTAACATAACCAACAGTAATGTAAAACTCTGCAGGAAGCTGTTGGTGTAACTCCCTACAAATAATGGAAATCTGATATTGAAAGAATTTCAAAACCCTGATATGACAAAATATTGCAAGTTTGCATACTTCAAGGAAATATTACATTTTGAAGTTTTATGTGGGGAAAAATGAATCATGTTCAACATTGCTTGTAATGCTATAAAATACACAGAAGCAAGGGTAAGTGAAAAACGGAAGTAATATAAACTATGCTCAACCTGTAATAAGAATAAATATGGTGTGTAAATCTCTACTTAGCCTGATGGGATAGTGAAAACTTTCAATGAACATCAGCTAAAGAAATGAATGAGTAAAAGCATGTAATAGGTATTAGCCAGCTGGCACATCACTAAGGCTTGGCACAGATATAGGAGACCTCCACCACCATGGAAACATTTCACAGATTATTTTGTCTCCCACGCAAGAAGGAAGAAAATCCCCTGTAGGACAAAATTGGTATTCAGTGGTTAAGACTATCAACTTCTAGGGAAAAAAAGAAGTGGTTGTCACAACTGGAGCAGGGCCACACATATCTGGGCCTCCTTAAAAAGCCACTCATCTATTTTCCCATCTGAAAGGCCCAATATTAAGTGTACAATCTTTTTCTCCTCATGCTACTTTAGACATCTCTGCCATGCCAGATGGGGGAAGTTATAGAGCTACAGGTAAGAGGCTAGTAAGGAATGTGTTTTTGTAGCACTCATAAATTAATGCCAAGGTTAGATTTACCTGTGTCCTGTCCCTTTAAAGATTGAGGATCTGTTGATGGGATCAAAGGGGATAGCTCTGGTTGCAGCAGTAGAAATATGTGTGTTCTAAGAGGACTGAGCGGCAATGGGGCTTTCACAAGCTGTATTTGGTTTTTTTTATAGCAAGTTTAATAAACTTTCAGTTTTAAAACTGTCCCTGGTCTGGGAGGGTAGCATTTTGAATGAGCCATAAATGAGGCTTCCTTTTTGAAATAAGTTTATTAAACCAAGTTCTGTCTGTTTGGAACTTTTACAGGCAGGACCTTCCACACTCTGGAAAGACAAGCAAGACTCTCTCACACAATACTCTGAGCCTACTGCAAACACACAATGCAATTAGCTGTCCCACCCTATTTCTGAGGGGATAGATGCAATTAGCTAAAATACAAACAAATATTTTTTTAAAAAAATATTCACTTCTGAAGACAACAATTTTCCATATAAATGTTCTTATTTGTGACCAGAACTAAAGTGCATGGAGAGGAAGGGGCTAAGATATTCCCAAAGAGCTCTGAGCAGGCATAAAGCAGCTAGTAACCAATTCATGCCCGGTGCCACTGGAGTGTGTGGGCCAAATATTACAATATCATTTCATCCTCTCCCTCTTAGGCTGACAACCCATCAGCTGCAGGTGTGAGACCATTGTGTACCCACAGTACGTCTGAGGGTTTAGATATCCAGTTATGTACTGTGAGCAAGGGAATATGGGAAAGAGAAGAAAAATATTTAATTTTAACATAGAATCATAGAAACGTAAGGCTGGACAGGATCTCAAGAGATCATCAAATCCAGCCCTTTGCATTGCGACAGGACCAAATAAACTTAGACCATCCCTGACAGGTGTTTGTCCAACCTGTTTTTAGAAACCTTCAGTGATGGGGATTCTATAACCTCCTTTTGAAGCCTATTTCACAGTTTAACTACCCTTAAAATTAGTAAGCTTTTCCTAATATCTAACCTAAATCTCCTTTGCTGCAGATTAAGCCCATTACTTCTTGTCCTACCTTCAGTGGAGAACAATTGACCACTATCCTCTTTATAACAGTCCTTTACATATTTGAAGATTTATTAGGCCCCCCCTCAGTTTTCATTTCTCTAGACTAAACATGCCAGTTTTTTTAGCTTTTCCTCAAAGGTCAGGTTTTCTAAACCTTTTATCATTTTTGTTGCTGTCCTCTAGACTCTCTCCAATTTGTCCACAGCTTTCCTAAAGTGTCATGCCCAGAACTGAACGTATTACTCTAGCTGGGGTTTCACCAGTGCCAAGTAGAGGGACAATTACCTTCTGTGTCTTACATATGGTACTTCTGTTAATACACCCCAGAATGATATGAACCTTTTCCACAACCGCATCACATTCTTGACTCACATTCAATTTGTGATCCACTATAAACCCCCAATTCTTTCCTACAGTACTACCACCTAGCCAGATAGTCCCCACTTTGTAGTTGCACATTTGATTTTTCCTAAGGGAAGTACTTTACACCTGTCTTTAATGAATGTCATGGGTCTCCCATTTCTTCTGCCAGATTAATTCAAGTGTCAGTGATTTTTTTACACATTTCAGGGATATTTCTGATGGGCAGCAAAACTGAGTTTATTCACTTGGTACCAAACTTTTCCAGGTGTTCCTTCCATATCCAGTGATTTATTCCACAACATGACCACATCTCAGGAATTAATCATTTCCCATATGAAGTAGCTGATTTAGCATTCATCTCTAGCACTCTATCCAATAGGGTTGCATTGGTGAGTTCTTCTGCCTGTAACTAGTACTTGAAAGTTAATGTAACTAATATGCTAGTGGCCATTTGCTCATAATCCTGAGAATACCCTAAGACATCAAGGGGGACATTATTGTGGAGAGGAACTCACAATAGTCTGTCTTCATCAAAATTAGTGGTCCTGCATTTGGAAGGAGTGGGCCTACATATATACAGAGGCATAGTCTGTGCAGAGTTAATCACAAAAGGGAATGCTGACTAACAAAAATAATGTAAATCCCATTTTATATTGTACACTTTTATGAAGCCATTACTTGTTTATATTGACAGAACTCTGGGATAACATACTATAATTTATATTTTTTTAATGATAGCTAATTGAACAGCTTTTCTTTTATCACCCCATATCAAAATACCCTTAACATTTATAGAAATATTATTCTGTCTTACTTTTTGCCTAGTAGGCAATTGTAATCTTTAAGAAAACAGCCTAAAAGCAATAAGGGCCAAATTTTCAGAATTGCATGTGTGTAAAAGTGCATACACATAATTCGTGTGCTCAGTCACAAAGATCGGATGTACATCTTTGCATATGGAATTGTGTGCCTGTACACATCCTCGTGGTCTTGGAGACGGGGCATAAATTGATGGCATATTTTCTGTACTCTGTCATTGAGACGTTTTTGTCACTACCAATTTACAGTGGACTAGCCTGATTCTGTTATTTAGAATGACACCGTAACTGTCAGTCTATTAATGGCATTTACCATTCATACCATCTGTAATATCTATATGGGCAAAAACATCAGCACCTTCCAAGATCCCTTTAAATGAACTTCAATACCTTGAAGTTAGTTAACCTTACCCACTTTCTCTCCCTTCCCCAAAGCAGAGATGTACATCCTTACACTGCCCAGTCAGCCAATGTACCCACATGTTGACAGTCATATCCAAATTATAGCAACACTTAACAAAATGCTGTCTAGTTAAGAACTAGAGAAGAAAACACATAAAAACAAAGCAAAACATTTAAACTTAATTTCATCTAGTCATGGGCTACAAAAACTTGCATTAGAAGACTATAAAACTTAGGTTTATAGTTATCAACCTTTGAACTTGGTAGCTAACACGCTTGAAGGAATTTTTGTTTCCCAGAGCAGGAACCTGTACCAATGAAATCAATGGAAATTTTGACATTTACTTTAATAGGAGTAGAATTAGGCCCTTAGACCCCTGAAGCTGCCTGTTCCCAAATCCCAGCTCCAGTGTGGCAGTGTGCCAGTCTAGTCGATTAACACCCCAAATCCATCTTTTATAATCTGAATCTACGGAGATATTTATACAGAATATATATATTCTTTTGCTTTTGGCAGAAAGACGTCAATGTTTTCAGAAGTGTTTAGGGCATCACTTCATCCTTAATAAAAATAGAACTCTAAGTTTTAAAATTAATTTCTAAAGTAACATCAGATCTCCACAAATATTGTGTCTTTCAACTCCCCTCTGTATATTGTATTTGAAAAGACTTTTCCTCCAGTGTAGAATATTCCTTTAAAAATGCACTTGGAAGTGCACTTCCGTCTGTCTCTAAGGATGTTTGGGTAAACATTTTTGTTCAAGCAATTTTGTTTAGCATGGTAATTCAATCTCTACCCCGGGGGGGCTCTTTCTGCACAGGATGCCTGCCCACAGCTCTACCTGCAAAGTTACATTACAACAGACTTCATATTCACTGCTAACTTATAGAGAACTCTAACTCACAAAGTAGGCACAATCATCTGTCATAGCCAGCTGTAAAAAAAATACAGTATAGATTTTTTCTTACTTCAAGCTAAAAATTGCATGTAGCCACCATTCTTCAATAGTTTAATATCACACTTAATTATCGACATCGTTAAGTTAGGAAATCTGTTTTATTTTGGGATCAGTGGGCACAGGCTGTATTTGTCAGCTCATTTAAAACAGATAACTAGACTTGGAGTGTGACTTTCATATAATGGGACCAAGTGGAGAGTGCTACTGTATTTCAAAGGAAAGGTGAAACAATAGTGATCATGCTGTGAACTGAATAAACAGAGAGTCTATGAAGTGATTTACAATTCTCATTGAAGTCAGCATGCAACAAAGTCCATCTCTTTTGTTGTGGTAGTGATTAGTGAATATAGTTGACCTACAATACCTACTGTGTTTAATCCAATGTTTTTCATATAAAGCTAAAGGCTGAACTCACAATGTATTTATTTCTTTGATACCATTCCAAGTTTTTCAGAGAGATATATCTCTCTGCACACTGAATTAACTGAAGGGGTGTATATAATTTAGAAGGTAACACAAAACAGGAATTATTAGTAAAGTAATAGTACAGACCTAGTCCTGTTTGTCTTCTGATGAACGGAATACTAGTAAAATGGTCCCAAGTGTGAGAATAATAAAGCCATAGTAAAATAAACTTGAAAACAGTGTCTCAGATGTTCCAAGCCACCAAAGGGATTTGGATGCTCAACTCCCATTAATTTTAATAGGAAGTTGGCATCCAAATCCCTTTTCAGCTTTGAAAATCTCAGTCATAAAGTTCTTTTCAATTCACATCTTTTATTTAAAGATTAAAGATAACTGACAGTCTCTGGAGAACCAGAAAATCTACAGACTCAACATTTATTAGCATGTCTGTAATAGTACTGGTGATTATTATTATCATCCTCATCATTCATTATTTGTTTTTGGTAATGCCCACAGTGTGATGGGTGCTTTCTGAACACTAAAGAAGGCATGGTCTCCATCCTCAAAAGTTCACGCCCAAAAAGGACAAAATAAAGTAACAGACAGATGGAGAGAAAGGGAAAAGAGGACAACAGACAAGGACAGCGGACAAGTGGTGGAATGGCAGTGGCCATGTCCCAATAACAAAGGTTTAGTGACATTTTATATATTTTAAATAGATACACACACATAAACACACAAATGTACAGGCAACCCCAGATACAACCATTGTGTTATATTTACTTTTAGGTATACTTTTCAGGTGAAATGAGCTTTCGGGAGGGATTTGATTGGCTTGGATCACCACCTCCCATGGAAATACCCACTAGAGCAGGTCTGCGTATGTCATGGCAGTGCTCTTGCCCCCACTCTCTGCACAAACCGGTCAAGGCTCCCCCCATACACTGCTCCCTTTGTAATCCCTTCCAAAGAGAGGTGGGTTCCCTTATGCAGAAGGAACCATACGAGTTAGTATAGTCACAGAGTGTATTAACTTTCTCCTGTCTTTTTGCAGGAGTCTTGGGGTGGGAGCACATATAGGGACAGTGTTGTGGAGTTGGTTAAACCCCCTTCCCCATGCGGGAAGTGCCGATGCCCTCCAAGCCTTTAATATCCAACGTGCACGCATGTATCCTAGAGCTAGTCTACACTGGGAACTTACATTGGCATAGCTACATCTCTCAGGGGTGTGAAAAATCCATGCCCCTGACAGATGAAGCTATGCCAATCTAACTCCCAGTATAGACGGTGCTAGACTGAGGGAAGAATTCTTCTGTTGACCTAGCTACAGCCTCTTTGGGAGGTGGATTACCTCCACGATGGGAGAACCTTCCTGTCAGCATAAACAGTGTCTACAACTGAAGCGCTACAGTGATGCAGCTGCAGTGCTGCACCTGTGCAGCTATAGTGGTTTAAGTGTTACTCCTGGGGGAATTTTGCACCACTGCATATGCACAGAATGTATGTCCCCCACAGATTTCTTTGTTTTCCCGCAAAAAAAAAAAAAAAAAAAAAAAAGACTTTCTGATGGGGAAGCAAAGGGAAACCACAAAAGCGGTCATGCGACCCTCCCCAGCAGTATGTTGTGGGTGCCTAGGGCAGCCGGCAGAGAGGTAAATCACTGTGGGGTGGGGGCGGGAGTGGGGAAAACACAGCTGGTGGCTCCTACCCTGTGCTGGGCTCAGCTGCTAATCTTGGCTAGGCTGGGGAGGATGGGGCATCCTCTTTCCCTGCACGGCATCCGGGGCTAGGTCAGACCCTCAGATTTCTCCCCTAGCTGTAAGAAGCTCTGCAAACACCCCCACCCCATGCTTACTGCACCCATCGCTCCTCACCTGCAGTGGGAGGGATCACTTTACAGGGAGCTGCTCCCCCAACTGTCCAACCCCTGTGCATCCAGACCCCCTCATGCCCAGAGCCTCCCGCTGAACCTCACCCCCCCTCACGAGCCCTACTCTCCCTGCACCTGGATCACCCCAACTAGCCACCTGCACCGGGATCCCCCCCCCTCAATGAGCCCCAACCAGCTGCACCTGGATCCCAGCCCCACTGAGCTCCATTCCCCCAGTATATGGAGCCTCCCACACCCAGACCACCCTGCTGAGCTCTATCCCCCCCACCACACTCAGACCCTCCCGCTGAGCCCCAAGAGCCCCAACCACTTTCACCTGGACCCCTCCCCCCACACTGTCCCATTACCATTGCACCCAGAACCCCCCCCCCAACAATCCCCTGTGCATCCAGACCCTCCCCACCTGGATCACCCACTGAGCTCCCCACACCCAGATTGTCTCACAGAACCTTTCAACTCACACCTGGATTCCCCTCCACACTCAGCCCCTCTACACTGGTGGCTCATAATTATCCTGTGATCAACCAATATTCCCAGGTCTCTCTCCTCCTCTGTCATTTCCAACTTATAAATCCCTAGCTAATACCAAAAATTCTTGTTGTTAGTCTCTAAGTGCATGACCTTGCACTTTGCACTATTAAATTTCAGCCCATTTGTACTCCAGTTGCTTAAGCTAGCCACTTATCAAAAGAAACTACAGTTCAGTGGCAACTCTATGGAAGGAGGTCAACCTTAAGAGAAATTAGAAGGGAAAATACATAGATTTTTAAAAACCCTGTTGAAACTAATTATTTTTGCCAAAAGTAAAAACTTTCACCTCACTTGAACTTTGTGCATTTTCAAGGTTTTCTTACTAAAAATCCTGTGGGTTTTATTTGTAATATAAATTCAAGCTGAATACTATAGAGTAACTCTGTACTAGAAGTAAAGTAGACAATCTTTACATATAATGGGCCAAATTCTGCTCCGAACCATTTCAGTGTACAATAACTCCTCACTTAACGTTGTAGTTATGTTCCTGAAAAATACGACTTTTAAGTGAAATGATGTTAAGCGAATCCAATTTCCCGATAAGAATGAATGAAAATGGAGGAGGGGAGGAGAGGGGAGGGGGCTAGGTTCCAGGGAAATTTTTTTTGCCATAGAGTACAGTACAGTACTTGGGAGGTGCCCCCGCCTTACCCCACACAGGCACATCCCACTGAAGACAATGAGGCAGGCAAGGAGGCTGAAGGTGGTGTAAGGTAGGAGAAGCAGGTTGCACAGTGGCAGCTTCCCCTACTCTGCAAGCACCAGGGGTTGGGGGTTCAACCCTCGGCCTGCCCACTCCCTTCCCCCAAGCTCCCACCCTTAACCCGCCTCTTCTTCCCTCCTCCTCTCCTCACCCTTTACTCCGCACACCTTGTCCTCGCTCCTCCCCCCTTACTCCTGCCCACGGCAATCAGCTGGCTTGCCGCGTTCAGGGGGAGAGGGAGGTGGGAGGAGTGAGGACTCGGCACACAGCCTCCCCCCTCCCTCCCACCCGCAGCAGTCAGCTGGTTTGCGGCATTCAGGAGGCAGGGGAGGGAGGGGGAGCCTGTGCGCCGAGTCCTCGCTCCTTCCCCCTCCCTCCTGAATGCCACAAGCCAGCTGATTGCTGCGGGCAGGAGGCGGGGGGAGGAGGGGGAAGGCGCTGATCCGTGGAGTCTGCCAGCGGCCGGAGGTGCTGTGGGGGGCTGTGTGTGTGTGTGTGTAAGGGAGCTATGGACAAAGCAGGCAGTGAAACAACTTTATAGTGAAGCATTGCACAACTTTAAATGGAGCATGTTCTGTAATTGAGCAGGGACGTAAGATCGAAACAGCGTTAAGCGAGAGGACGTTAAGTGTTGAGTTACTGTACAGCCATTGGTTTCAATAGATTAACTCTTTATTTACACTGGGGAAATTCAGAGCGGATTTTAGCCCACCAATGTTCAATATACACATAGATTGTTGTGGATTTTCAAAATGTTGCCAGTATTTGCTTATATAGATTTTGGGAACTGCACACAGAAATAGATCCACAGGATTTTTTTCAAGATACCCCAAATACAGGGTCTCATCCTGGACCAGGAAGCAAAGCATGAATAAATAGGCTTTGAAATGTGGGGCAGCAGTACACAGCATGCATGGGTTTCCCCCCATACCTCCAATACCCTCACTTCCACCACCTCTACAGTCCATCTGAGACGCTGTATGCAGAGGGCTGCAAATGCAATGGGTGTGTTCTGCAAACTGGAAATGCACCACTTCCATTGCTTCTGACCCAAAATGTCTGATTAAGTGGTCATAGCATGCAAATGCTACATGAGTTTTTTTCAACCCTGTTCAAAAATGGATAGGGAATGGGTGCAAAAAAGTTGCACAAATTTTATATTATATACAAGTTGGCTACAATGACAAATGAAATTTTCACTCAAACAGGTTACGTGTTATAACAAACACTTTCATAACAACAGTGCCTGCCTTCACTTATTTTTGCTGCTAAAATACCTTATTGTTTGGATTAAAGGGAGGATATTTATAAGGTGAAAGTGACTGTGTACAAGATGGCAAATTGACAGGAATCCTGTAGCAAATTCCTCTGAACCTCATAAGGAATTGAATTTTAGATAAACATAATTTGAATACACCATTTTGGAATGAGAAAGAGATTTGGAAAGTAAAACACAGGATCACTACTTCTATTCCAAGGCTTTCAAGATTAATTTAGTTTTTAAAAATGTTGCAGAAAACACCTAGCTAAACTGGCCAATGGGGGATAGGAGGTTGGGTTCTGAACTGACTGAGATGGGAGTTCTGTGGAGCCAGTGCACTCAGTACCTCGGGTGAAAGGTGTTGCATTGTTCTAAAGAGATGCTCTCTGAGTAGCCCAGGAGGTCACAAGTCTGGAGGGAGTTGCAGCCAATGGGAAGTGCCAGCTGGACATGAAATGCCTGATTCTCTGCTGCCCTGTACCTGGTGTAATCATGTACAGCAGAGTAAAGGAAATGCAAAGTGGGTGTACAATGCTACCATTCTGCTTTAGTAGTATTTACACCCTCTTTAATGTAAAATCCTACATAAGGTGCAGGGCACTGGAGAATTAGGCCTGAAGGCTTTTTGATGATGGCATAGCAAATAAATAGGGGATCTGATCCCAGAGATCCCTCCCCTGCAAATCCCTTCAATACTCAGTTGTTATCATCAACAGCACACTAAATGTGACTAACATATGATTATGTGTCATATTTCTTTGAAATAAGCAAATAGAAAGTAGACTAGTGGAATTCCTTACTGGTGACTACACTAATGGAATGACTTATTATGACTTATTTCCTCTTATTCATTTTTGAATACTTTATTTAAAGCCCTGTTTGTAATGCAAATTATATTAGTGGGAAGATAGAAAAATACACATCTACCTAAAAGCTTGGTGAAATATTTGCATGATTTCTGAAAACTACTATATATGAGTCTGGATATTGCCGCATGAATTTGGAGGTAAAATATTGTAGTCTGGTTCTATGAATATAATTGTTCAGCTACCAAAATTGACTGATCACCATTATGGCTTGAAAAAGCAATGATATATCTCATGCTATAATCAGTCTTCAAGCGGTCCAGAAATATACAATAAAGAAACAGAGAAAGAACAAATTATCTTCCATAGAATGCAAGAAACATTTAAAAATGAAAATAATTTTACTAACCAACCATAATTTTGAAGTAGATAAATGGGAAAAGAGCAACCTAGTGTATATATTACCAGCATTTTAATTATGTATTTCATGTTGAACTTTAACGGTTTCCTTTTGAAGAATATCCTTACTTAATTCTATAAAACAACAATGAATGAAGGAGCATTGTAAATCTGAGTGCTTTGTAAAAGTTTTGAACATCTGCAGATCAGTTAGGATTTACATAAGGAGCTGATTCTGTGAGGTGCTGAGAACTTCTTCAAAATGCTTGGTGTCTTCAACTCCCATTCACCTCAATGGGAGCTGAGACAACTCACCACCTCCCCAGATCAATCCGTTACTCGCTTGGAGTCTGATTTTCAGAAGTAATGAATGCCAGCCTTTCCAGCTATAATGAAGGGGTGGTGCTGGTGACCAGCTCCTATAAAAATTAGGCTCTCACTGTGAGATATCAATACATCTACATTGGTATTATTCATGGTGCAGGTAATGTTGTCTATAGTTAAAGTTGCCCAACACTTTCCATTATAAGATCTTGTTTTCAGTTGCTTGTAATTTTCACAAAATTAAACCATTTTCCATCCCAGGTGTCTGCCTAAGGCTGAACTATTTTGGAAAGTTTCAGCTAAAATAGTTTAGTTTCATCTCAGAATGGAATTAGGGAGAAGTACATTGTTTTTTAAGATGGGGAAAAAAAACATTCTTACAGCCATTTTGTCGAGAAGCCTAGCAACTCCATGCTTTGGAGCAGGGTCTTAAATTTGTCGTGGAAATTGCCCTGGTATCAAGGATGTGCCCTTTGCTGTCCCTGTGAAAAATCTACCCAAAGTTGGGCACGTCATAAGCCGCTGAAAAATCTCAGTTGACACATCTCAGTGGAGACTTAGGCCTGGTCTACACTAGGAGGTTATGTCGAATTTAGCAGCGTTAACTCGAATTAACCCTGCACCCGTCCACACAGCGAAGCTATTTATTTCGACATAGAGGTCTCTTTAAATCGATTTCTGTACTCCTCCCCGACGAGGGGAATAGCGCTAAATTTGACATGGCCATGTCGAATTAGGGTAGGTGTGGATGGAATTCAACGCTAATAGCTCTGGGAGCTATCCCACAGTGCACCACTCTGTTGACGCTCTGGACAGCAGTCCGAGCTCAGATGCTCTGACCAGCCACCAGCCACACAGGAAAAGCCCCGGGAAAATTTGAATTCCTTTTCCTGTCTGGCCAGTTTGAATCTCATTTCCTGTTTGGACATCGTGGCGAGCTCAGCAGCACTGGCAACGATGCAGAGCTCTCCAGCAGAGGTGACCATGCAATCGCAGAATAGAAAGAGGGCCCCAGCATGGACTGATCAGGAAGTCTTGGATCTGATCGCTGCGTGGGGCAATGAGTCCATGCTTTCGGAGCTGCGATCGAAAAAACGGAATGCGAATATCTATGAGAAGATCTCAAAAGCCATGACGGAGAGAGAATACAGTCGGGATGCAACGCAGTGCCGTGTGAAAATCAAGGAGCTGAGACAAGCGTACCAGAAGACCAAAGAGTCAAACGGACGCTCTGGATCCCAGCCCCAGACATGCCGTTTCTACGAGGCACTGCATTCCATTCTAGGTGCGGCCGCCACCACTACCCCACCACTGTCCGTGGACTCTGACGATGGGGTATTGTTGACGGCCGCTTCCTCGGAGCTGTTCGCGGATGGGGAAGATGAGGAAGGAGATGAAGAGGACGAGGCAGTCGACAGCGCTTTCAACGCTGATTTCCCCGACAGCCAGGATCTCTTCATCACCCTCACGGAGATCCGCTACCAACCCTCCCAAGGCAGTAACCCGGACCGTGAATCAGGGGAAGGATCAGTAGGTAAGTGTTTTAAGCATTTATTTTGAACAGAATAGGAATGGTATCTTAACAACGGGTTTTTCATGATTAGTTTGCCCTAGGCGCTTTAATTTTTAGTCCTTGCCAGTGCAGCTACTGGAAAATTCTGTCAATATGTCTGGGGATAGAGCAGAAATCCTCCTGGGACATCTTCACGAAGCTCTCCTGGAGGTATTGTGAAAGCCTTTGCATCAGGTTCCTGGGGAGAGCGGCCTTATTGCATCCTCCATGGTAGGAAACTTTTCCGTGCCAGGCTAGCAGCAAGTACTCCGGGATCATTGCCTCGCAAAGCATGGCAGCATACGATCCTGGTGCTTGCTGGCATTCACACAGCATGCGCTCTTTCTCTGTCTCCGAAATCCTCATCAGAGTGATATCACTCATGGTGACCTGCTTTGAATTAGGGGAATGTTAGTATTGGGACTGATTGCCTGTTCCTTTACATAACTGTAACCGGCGGTTTACAGCCAGGTGGTGGAGGCGGGACAGGGGCAGCATGCAGGGATCTTTCCCGGGGACAGCCGCGAGGGGGGTGGGACAGGGGCAGAGTTCATGCTGGCCGGATTGCTGGCAGCAGGAACTGGCCAATGCTAGGAGCATTGCTTGGAATGTGAAAGGAGGGCACTGCTATAAATTAAGCTTTAAGCTGCCAAAAGTCTACGGCTTACCATGTCTGCCTGCTAGCCGAATTCCGTTGTCTGGCCCCGCTTGTGTGATCTGTACAGCAAGACCCCAGGCACTTAATGGGAAGGCCGAAAATTCGACCTTGTACTGAGTGTGCATGTGATAGGTAATGTGCATGGTCTTGTTCACAGAGAAAGACTATATTCATTGATCGCAAAACTGTATCTTTGTGAGGAATTCACTCCCTTTTTCCCATCCCACAGCTGCGAGTGTCTCCTGAGCTACCCCGGCATCCTCCTCCCAGAGGCTGGCGCAGATCAGGCGACGAAAGAGAAGGACACGGGACGAGATGTTCTCAGAACTTATGTGCTGCTCCCGAGCTGAGGCGGCACAGCAGACCCAGTGGAGGGAGAACATGTCGCAATACCAGCAATCACACAGCGAACGGGAGGACAGGTGGCGGCAGGAAGACCAGCAGGCGACTCAAACGCTGCTTGGACTAATGAGGGAGCAAACGGACACGCTCCGGCGCCTTGTAGATGTTCTGCAGGACCGGAGGAAGGAGGACAGAGCCCCGCTGCATTCTATCTCTAACCGCCCTCCCCCGCCACAAAGTCCCATCCCGCCCTCACCCAAAGTCCCAAGAAGGAGGGGTGGCAGGGGCCGTGAAAACAGTCACTCCACCCCTGCAGACTGCTCAAGTAGCAGAAGGCTCTCATTCCCAAAGATTTGATAAGTCCTTTCCTTCACTCCAAAAGCACCTCACCCAAGCCCCCGTCCCAGTTTCATCCCCTAACTGTGTAGTTGTTAATAAAAAATAAGTTTCTGTTAATTACTGTTTCCGTCATGTTCTTTTAGAGGAGAGTGTGTTTGAAGGGGGGGGGAAGAGGGGTGGTAATTGGAGAGGACAGTCATCTTTACCAGGGTACAGACACGGGGGCAGGTTCAGCAGAAGGTCATACACACATTGCAGTCACTAGGCACCCTGGTCAGTCTGGGAGGTGGTTTTCATGTTCTGTGTGTGGGGGCTATGTGAGTTTGTGGCGGGGGAGGGTGGTTACAGATCTTATGCAGCGGTCCTTAGCCTGGATGACAGCGCCACGCAGCAGGGGATCTGTAACCGCCCTCCACCGCCACAAAATCACATAGCCCCCCCACACAGAGTCCTGAAAAGGAGGGGTGACAGGCTCCTTTGAAACAACCAGTCCACCTTTCCATCACTACACTCGCTCCCCACCACAGTCTGTATCCCAGTTTCAACACTTTACCATGAAATCCTTAATAAAGAAAACGGTGTTAATGAACAAAGTTTCATTTATTTTATTTTTAAAGGTGTGTTGGAAGGGGGGGAATGGGGTTGGTAACTGGAGAGGATAGTCAACATTAACTGGGTAAAGAAATAGGGGCAGGTTCAGCTTCTGTTTAAACAAACTTAATAGTCACAGGTTACCCTGCTCACTCTGGACCTAGCTTTCAAAGCTTCCCGGATGCACAGCGCGTCCCGCTGGGCTCTTCTAATCGCCCAGCTGTCTGGCTGGGCGTAATCAGCAGCCAGGTGATTTGCCTCAATCTCCCACCCTGCCATAAACGTCTCCCCCTTGCTCTCACATAGATTGTGGAGCACACAGCAAGCTGCAATAACAATGGGGATATTGGTTTCGCTGAGATCAGAGCGAGTCAGTAAGCTTCTCCATCTCCCCTTCAGACATCCAAAAGCACACTCCACCACCATTCTGCACTTGGTCAGCCAGTATTTGAAGAGTTCTTTTTCACTGTCCAGGGTGCCTGTATAGGGCTTCATGAGCCAGGGCATTAGCGGGTAGGCTGGGTCCCCGAGGATCACTATAGCATCTCCACATCCCCAACAGTTATTTTGTGGTCCGGGAAGTAAATACCTTCCTGAAGTCGTCTAAACAGACCAGAATTCCTGAAAACGCGAGCATCATGAACCTTGCCCAGCCATCCGACGTTGATGTTGATAAAAAGTCCCCTATGGTCCACCAGTGCTTGCAGCACCACTGAAAAGTAGCCCTTTCGATTAATGTACTGGCTGGCCTGGTGGGCCGGTCCCAGGATAGGGATGTGAGTTCCATCTATAGCCCCACCGCAGTTTGGGAATCCCATCGCAGCGAAGCCATCTATGATCACCTGCACGTTTCCCAGGGTCACTACCTTTGAGAGCAGTAGCTCAAGGATTGCGTTGGCTACTTGCATCACAGCAACCCCCACAGTAGATTTGCCCACTGTAGATCAATCTCTGATAATTTTCATATGACTTTACATTGTGCCTCTTCATATAACCTTGTGGTGGGTCTACCCACGTGTGACCTCTGTTTTCATGGAACTTTGTATCAAAGCCTCATTTAGAAACTTTGCATTGCCCTTAGTATAATATTATAGCCCCTCAGGATAGAATAAGATAGAAGAAAAATTTCTTTTTGTTAGCAGTAGAACAAGAGCTCTCCCCCCCCCCCCTTAATCAATTGCCCTGTTGAATGAATGAGGTGTGGATGAGCAAGGCATGGAAGGCAGCACCTCCAGACAGCCTCAACTGTTGGAGAGGGGCTGGGAGCCAGACCCAAGGACAATAAAACGTGTCAAGTGGGCTCATTAAAGACAAGCAGACATACCGGCCTCAGGGGTTAGAAGCAAGCACCTTCTTTTGGAAACACCCTCTTTGCAGTATTGGGACAACACTCAAAAGAAAGCAGCACAAAGGACCAATGGACACAGACACAGAGTTTGAATCTGGTATAGATTTGCATAAGAGGAAAGCTGCTATAAAAGTGAGGTGTCTTGCAGAGGACCCCGGGTCTCGTCTTGTCAACATGGGAGCATCGATCCGGATCGGCAGAAGCCCGGCTCCACCCCCTCCCCCATCTAACTCACCTGGCCAGTGAAGTTAAGGGGAGCAACTAATTGGTAACAACAAGACGGAGTGTGTTTGTGTGTGTGTGTGTGTGAGTGTAAGTGTAATATATTATATGCATATAATACAGTGTTAATGAATACATGTATTACTAATAAATGTGGCATTTTGTCTTATTCCCCCTGAAAAGATCCTGTGCAGTACTTTAAGTACAACACCACTCCAAATTGGTTCGCGACTGACCGGTAGCTGTCTGGTGTTGCAAGCTTCTAGAGGGCTATGGCCACTCGCTTCTGGACAGTCAGGGCTGCTCGCATCCGGGTGTCCTTGCGCTTCAGGGCAGGGGACAGCAACTCATGAAGTTCCAGGAAAGTTCCCTTACGCATCCCAAAGTTTCGCAGCCACTGTGATTCATCCCAAACCTGCAGCACTATGCGGTCCCACCAGTCCGTGCTTGTTTCCCGGGCCCAGAATCGCCGTTCCACAGCATCAACATGACCCATTGCCACCATGATGTTCATGGCGCAGGGTCCCGTGCTTTGTGAGAGGTCTGTGCCCCTCTCAGACTTAATGTCCTCACCGCGCTGCCATAGCCTCCTCGCCCGATTTCTCAGCATCTGCCTCTGAAAAAGGTGGATGATAAGGTGTTGACAACGGTCATAACTGCAGTGCCGCAGTGCTGTGGCGTCCGCGCTGTCAATCACCAGAAAAGTGCGCAAACTGATTGCCCGCCGGCGCTTTCATGGAGGGAGGGTGGGAGTGAGGGTTGAATGACAGTTACCCCAAACCACCCTCGACACATTTTTTGCCCCAGCAAGCACTGGGAACTCGACCCAGAATTCCAGTGGGCAGCGGGGACTGCGGGAACGGTGGGATAGCTGCCCACAGTGCACCGCTTCCAATGTCGACGCTTGCCCCATTAGTGTGGACTCACAAAATCGAATTACTGTCCTTAGTGTGGAAACACACATTTGACTTTGTAATATCGGTTCCACAAATTCGCTTTAAGTAAAATAGAACTACTCTCGTAGTGTAGACATACCCTCAGAGTTTGGTAGCTAAATTCTCTGAAGAATCTGGCTGCACCATGCAACATCCCTGGGATGGAGAGGGATCTTCTCTGAAAGTGATTCTCACATCTGCCTGGGAATGCTATGGAACTGGAACTGAGAATAGGGAGACAGTCTCCCCTGTGCATTCAATGCTCCCCAGGCAGAAGATAGGGGAAAACAGGAACAAGTGGAAGGGCAGAAGCAGGGCACATGGGCAGGAGCTGGGAGGGGGCTGAAAGGGGCAGTGGGCAGGAGAGGGGCAGAAGCCAAGCGGGATATGGTAACCTAAATTCTGGCATTTCATTATTTTGGTCTGCTTGATTTTGCAACCATAATATTCTTTTAATGTAAGGTTTGTTTGTTTGTTGTTGTTTGTTAATGTAATATAATTCTAAAATATCTCATATAAGAAAAGCAGAATAACCACCACTGAACACACAACCAGGTAGGCTAAGGCCTTGTCTACACTACAGAGTTTTGTGGACGCATGTTAAGCCAACAATCAAAAACTGGTACAATTCCATCGCTTGTGCATGTTCACACAACACTCCTTCTGTTGGCAGAGTGCGTCCATAGTTGGTGCTCTAGCACAGACAGTGAGAACAGTGCATTGCAGGTAGCTATGCCACTGTGCTACTCACCACCTTCTTCAGCTAGGAGTTGTGGGAAGGCGGAGTTGATCACAGTGCATCCTGGGTGCGAGCTCAACATCCCGTGATGCAGTTCTTTCCATCTTAGCATTCCATGGACTTCTGATTGTTTCGTGGCATTTTTCAATGGCCCCTGTTTACTGTGTGCCCGCCATCTGTGTCTGACAGGCTGGATCCCACACTACTCTCTACTGTTGCAGTAACTGTTATGAACACATCATGGATGTTCATGCAGTATATCATGAGCTCCCAATCTGAACAAGAATCAGAGTTGCCTGACCTGCTGTGTGCCATGGAAAGAAACAACACCAGATTACTTTTGCATTCACGGATCAGCTAACATGGTGGACCGTTGCTTTTGGGCTTGGGAAACAAGCACTGAGTGGTGGGATTGCATTGTTATGCATGTCTGGGATGACAAGCACTGGCTGCAGAACTTTCGGATGCGGAAAGCCACCTTCCTGGAACTGTGTGCGGAGCTCACCCCAGCACTGCAGTGCAAGGACACCAAAATGAGAGCTGCCCTCTCAGTGGATAAGTGCACGGTGATTGCTGTGTGGAAGCTGGTGATTTTAGACTGCCATTGCTTGGTCATGAATCAGTCTGGAGTTGGGAATTTGACCGTTGGGAATTCGACCATTGGGGATGTGTAAACGCAAGTGTGCAGGGCCAATAATTGCATCCTGCCATGAAGGACTGTGACTCTTGGCAGTGTGCATGAAATAGTGGATAGCTTTGTGGTAATGGGATTCCCTAACTGCGGAGGGGCGATAGATGGCATGCATATTCCACTTTTGGTCCCGGACCATCTTACGATAGAGTACATCAATAGAAAGGGGTACTTCTCTATGGTATTGCAGGAACTTGTGGATCACTGTGGGCATTTCACTGACATCCCTACGGGGTGGTCCAGGAAGGTGTATGACACACATCTTCAGGAACACTGGCCAGTACAGAAAGCTCCAAGTGGGACTTTCTTTCCAGACCAGAAGATTCCAGTGGGAGATGTTGAAGCGTATTGCTTACTCCCATGGCTCATGAAGCCTTACATGGGAAACCTGCACAGCAGCAATGACTGCATCAACAATAAGCTGAGCAGGTGCAGAATGACCATAGAATGTGCCTTTGGCAGATTAAAAGCACGCTGGTGCTTCCTTTATGGTACGTTAGACCTAAATGAAGAAAACATCCCCATGGTCATAACAGCCTGTTGCATGCTCCATAATATTTGTGAGGCTAAGGGTGAAAAGTTTCCCCCGGGATGGAGTGTGGAGGCAGATTGTCTGGCTGCTGAATTTGAGTATCCAGTTACCAGGGCTATTAGAGGGGCACAATGGGGGTTATTCAAATCAGGGAGACTTTGAGGCAACATTTTGATAATGAGCACCAGTAATGTGTCTTTCTATACAGCACTCTGGACACTTTGTTAATTTTCTGCCTTGTATGAAAACTGTGATGATTCCTGACCGAGATTTGTAGCCAGCAAATGACCAAACTGCCACTATGTATTACTACCAGCAGCAACCACCACGTACAGCAGACAAAGAAAGATTGGTTACCTTTCAGAGAGTTCGTTTTTATTAAATACCAATTGACAACACACACAAAAGGCTTGGTGGGAAGGGAGATAACAGTGCAGGGCAGTGTAGGCACTCATAGCTGTGTACAAGTCCAGCTATCATTTTGGAAGCTGTCCAAAGGGATGGAGTGAATGGGGTACTGAGACATTCCAGGAAGGAAGGTGTGGGAGGAATTTGGGGAGGGCATGGAAAGAAGTTCTGTATCGGCTGTGGGTTTGGGGGGGAGGCAAGCACGCATGTGTTCTACCGAAGCGTGACCAGGGACTTGAACATCTGTTTGCTCCTCCATCACTTTTATCATCTGCACCTGGCCCTTTACTATGCACTCCTCACTCTCCTTTCTGTCCTGCCTTTCTAAATTTTTCCTTCAGGGTCTCTCTCCACTCCCTGCATTCTCTTTTTTCAGCCTCTGAGGATTGGAGCACCTCTCAGAAGATGTCCTCTTTACTCCACCTTGGTCACTTCCTTATCTGGCAGAGGTGCTCTGCTGGTGTGTAGGGGGTTCTCCTGAAGGCCACATCTGCAGAAGCATAAGAAACAATACACAGAAGCATGATTGTTAGTTCATGCACAGCATTGAATCACTGTAGTAAAATATACCACTTTTAACATACCAACCACTTTGTCTCTGTCTCTTGGCAAGCGCCCATCTTAGTGAATACCTTGAACATGGTGAGTACGGCCTGGGTGAGGGTTGGGCATTCCAGATAGGGAAAAGGGTTGAGGTGATTTTTTAAGGGGACCACTGCAGGTGACTTTGGACAATATCGTAAATTCTGCCACCATTTTCCACAGGCAGGAATCATTGAAGCAATATCTCACTCCTGAGGGTAAGCAAGGATGCAAAGGTGTATCTCCTGCATGAGTGCAGTTTCAGACCCGGTCCCCATGCTGCTCACCTGTGTGCTGCTTTGGTCCCTGCACAAGTGATTGCCAAGTTGTGTAGGAATGTTTCCTACAATGGGGGAAGGAACAAAACAGCTCTGCCAAGGAACCTTCAGCAGAGGTTTGGTGAGTACCTCCGGGAAAGTTTCCTGGAGATCTCTCTGGAGAAGTCCCATGAAATCTTGGTGTGCATTAACATGCTGTTCCACTGCACTGCTTAGCTGCACAGGGAAACACAGCTAGTCTTGTGCATTTCTATCCCTTCACCCACGTCTAGAAGATACAGAGCAAAGGACGTCTCTACCTCATATAACTAAGCAGCATCAACTCAAAAAGATACTTACCAGGGCTCTCCTCTCCTGCATCATGTACGCCAGAGATGGACTGCAGGGACTGGCTAGACCCCTCTCGGAGTGGCAAAGTCCTGACTCTCCGCATCACTGAACAATCCTGCCATGTGCTCCACATCGTCCTCCAAGTCAATCTCCTTGTCCATGACTTCGTCCTTGGGGTTAGGTCCACTGGCTGCCACCTCCAGCCCCACCAAAGTATTCATGGGTCTCTTGATGGTGGAGGTGGGGTTGCCACCAAAGATGGCATTCAGCTCCTTATACAAGCGGCAGGTCTTTGGCGCAGCACCAGAGTGACAGTTTGCCTCCCTTGCCTTCTGGTATGCCTGCCTCAGCTCCTTTATCTTTGCATGGCACTCCTGTGCATCCCATTTGTAGCTCTTATCCAACAAGCCACAAGAAATCTGCCCATAGGTATCTAAGTTCCTACAGCTGGAGCAGAGCTGGGAATGTACAGCCTCCTCTCCACACAGTGCCAGCAGATTCAACAACTCAGCGTTTGCTGCATGGAGCCACCACGGTCAGCTGGAAAGATGCGATGTGAGCTGTCCACACTGAGCAAAGAGGAAGTGATATTTCAAAAATCCCCATGCCTTTAAAGGCTGAGGGGCAGATGCCTATGTACTTGGGTGCAGGACAGTGGAGTTTGAACTGCTGAACAGAGCAGTCAGGATGGGCATTGTGGGACACCTCCTGGAGGCAATTTACAGTGATATAACCAAGCGTGGGGTCTACCCTGACACTTCGTCAATATAAACTTTGCTGCAAAAAGCTCTACACCTCTCATCGAGGTGATTTTATTTTGTCGGCAGAAGCAGCATTGTAGTGTACACCCCTCCACTGTTTTGTCGACTAAACCTGACTTTTGTTGACAAAACCATGTAGTGTAGACAAGGCCTAAGGGCACATTTAGTATTTCCCTGGTAATCGCCTTGTGTCTAGTTGCTATATGTCTGGGGATTGGGGCTTTGAGCAGGGGGTTGGACTAGATGACCTCCAGAGGTCCCTTCCAATCCTGATAGTCTATGATTCTATGTGGCTATCAGATTGGTGCAGTCTGCGACTCAATCCTGGACAGAGAGTGGGAGGAGTTTGATAAGCACAAACTTAATTCAGCCATCTCAGAGTGGGGGTGCTTCCCTGATGAGTAGAGGAAACCTTCACAGCTGCAGACCCGTAACACTGCAAAGTGCAGAAGAGAACCACAAAAACAATTCAAGAGCTGGAGAAAATGCCTTACAGTGAGAGACTCAAAAACATAAAGAACTCAATATTCAGCTTATCAAAAAGAAGACTGAGAGGTGACTTGATTACAGTGTGCATGTATCTTCATGGGGAGAAAATACCAGATACTAAAGGGGTTTTTAATTTAACAGAGAAAGGCATAACCAAAACTGATGGCTGGAAGCTGAAACTAGACACATTCTAATTAGAAATTAGACACACACTTTTAACGGTGTAAGGGA
The DNA here is from genome assembly GCF_011386835.1 of Chrysemys picta bellii. Taxonomy (NCBI): domain Eukaryota; kingdom Metazoa; phylum Chordata; order Testudines; family Emydidae; genus Chrysemys; species Chrysemys picta. Next base: position 21,181,318 of record NC_088800.1, read on the forward strand.
CTGACCATTGGTATCAAGGGAAGTGGTGTATTCTTCATCTCTTGATGTCCTCAAATCAAGACTGGATGCCTTTCTGGAAGGTATGCTTTAGTTATTAAACACAAGTTATTGAGCTCAATATTGGGTGAAATTTAATGGCCTGTGATATAAAAGACGTCAGCCTAGATGATCAACAAGTCCCATCTGACCTTAATACCTAGGAATCTATCACACTGTTGATGACTCTGTGCTGTGGATGCTCCAGGGCTCTGGATTTGACAACTAAATTATTTGACAACTAAATGAGACTCCCTTAACATTGTACAGACATTTTTATATGTGTTAAGTTTTTTTAAGAAAAATAATGTATGTAGGAAATGTTTCTTAATGGACTCTTGTGTTAGGCGCTTCACCTCTTTCAGGTTTTGACCCTTAATGCTCACATTTCCATTATCTTTTCTCATTACTGCTTCTAGAAGCTCTAGCTATTTTGGGACATCCATGCCTGGTCCTCTTGGGAACCTCTTTCAAATATTTCCTGATTAGTACAAATATCCTTTCTGGGACATTACATAATAATTTAATCGCATTCCAACCATTTTAAATACTTGAACAGAAACAGCCAAATACAACTGAATCAACAGTGTTTTTTTACTTCTATTACAAAATTCTAATACTATCTATTACTGATAGATCCCCGCCATCCTTTTCCCCTCACTCCCTCTTGTTTTAGAAGTTAAAGATAGTAAGTATCATAAATTGTCAGCATTCTGTTGGTCTGACATATTGCCAGATCAATTAAATCTTGATCAATTAAATCATTAACATTTTAATGCCTGCTGCAAATAATTTTGCTAAAACATTTGCTTAATGTGCTTAATAAAGTAATAGGTTTACATGACTCACAAAGTCCTTGGTTCCAATTTTAATGTTATACTCAGAATAGAGAAATTCAGAGATTCTAGAATCTTTTGTTAACAATTAAAAAAAAACAAAAACCCTCTCTCTACAAGAGGTACTCCTCCAATCCCTGCATTTTTTATACAAATCAACTGGTAACCACACATGGGCTGCAGATTTTATCCCATCCAAGAATCAGACTGCATATTTAATGTGTGTGTGACAGAAATTTTTCTAATACTAAAGCAAGGTTAGGCCTAACTGAGCAAGATCTGCTTATCTAATTAACTCTACTATATCGAGAGAGTTATTACAAGGCTGTAAACAATAAAAGTTATTGTAATACTCTTTAATTATTTATTTATTTATTAAGTAAGTATGGGATTATATGTTATAGAGCCATCAGAATGTTGGATCTTGTGTATACAGCAATTCTGTTAACTACTTATTTATACAATAGCCATGCCAATAGTTTGCTGCTTCTATTCCCCAGATAATAACTATTTTGTTTCACTGTTTAAATTTAATTTTCTATTGTTCAGAAAGTAAAGAGATTGTTTCAAGGAGATTGATGTTATCTATAAAGCTGTTATTCATTTAGGCCAGGTCTACACTACCCCCCTAATTCGAACTAAGGTACGCAACTTCAGCTACGTGAATAACGTAGCTGAAGTTCGAAGTACCTTAGTTCGAACTTACCTTGGTCCACACTCGGCAGGCAGGCTCCCCCGTCGACTCCGCGGTACTCCTCTCGCCGAGCTGGAGTACCGCAGTCGACGGCGAGCACTTCCGGGTTCGACTTATCGCGTCCAGACTAGACGCGATAAGTCGAACCCAGAAGTTCGATCGCTCGCCGCCGAACTACTGGGTAAGTGTAGCCAAGGCCTTAGGGTGGAACTCACCTCAAAGCAGAGGGGCCTCAGAAGGCCTTAAGGTCCACTCTTGCCCTACACGGGCGTGAATTTAATCTTTCTGGCCCAGTGTTAACCTCCATTTCCATGAATGGCAGGTTATAGAACCCAGTGAACCTCAGAAGAGAAAGCGCTGGCTCTTCAGCTTGACTTTCCTTCTCTTCAGCCCTGTTTGATGCCCCTTCATGGGCATTCCATGGGGTTTGGCCTCATACAACAGAGGCTGTGCACCCGAACCAAGTGGATGCCTCAGGAGAGCAGGAATCTGTACAGTGGCTACATGACTATGCCAACTGTGGATTTCCAGGCCCCTTGTTCCTTGGTAGTCTGGTTCCTCTGGAGCTGCAGCTTTACCCAGTCAGCAGCTACCTTGTGATACACACAAAGAGGTTCCTCACCACACACCACAGTAAGAAGACTGCAGAAAAATACTAAATCCTGAGGCTGCACCTTATGTCTATTCTGATTGCTGTTGGACTGGCAGTGAGAAATGATGTGAAACTCATAAGCACTGACCTGCCGCCTGCTTCCCCCTACCTCTCTGCACAGATCCCTGGACTCAGGAAGACCGCTCTGTAGGGTCTAGAGGAAAGTGGAGTATAGATGTGGAGGTGTTTGACCCCCTTTCTATTGGGCAAGACAAGGATGATACCTGCATGTGTGTCTATGGCACAACATAAATCTTGTATTCCCAGTTGAAATGACTTCAAATTGTACATTTCAATTGAACATTTTTCCTGTCATAATCATCCACACCCGGGTTGCTTTGAATGAGGCAGTTATTCATAAATAACGTCCCCTGAAACACCACTAGGAAAACAAAGGATACTTCATTGTGACCAATTCGCAACACAAAATGTTTTAAAAAGAAATATCAGAGTCGATTGCTTCATTTGATTGTCCCATGTACAGCGAAATTGCAGGAACCTGCATTTTTCTGACTCATGCAAAAAACTGGGCATCTCTCTTCCTTGCTTCTCAGCAAAGATTTAAAAGCAGAGTACTACAGTGAGGTCCCACACTACTAAGCCTTCATTATTTCCCACATAACAGACTGCAATATCTTTACAAGTACATTATGAAACATTATAACAGATAATCAAAACCTAAATAGCAGTTGTCAAAATTAATGAACAAAATACATGTTGTGATGCATAGCCTTACTTTTCACTAATTTTGTTTGCTTACTTACTAGCTAATTTGCAATATTCACTTATTTGCAAAGGGTCTCTCAGTCATTGATGTAAATTAGCAAAAGTCTTCTGTGCACTCATTAACTAGGTCTCATAAAATGTGTAATAAAAAAACCTGCTAACCTTTACTAATCTTGAGCTGTAGATGCACTGCTGATTTATTCATATTCTGTGCTAAGTAACACTCAGCAAAACTCATTGGCTAGTCTGCATTAGTGGAAACTTTTGTCTTCCCCTTCATATGTGAGTTTGCTGAAGATAAGCATTGACTATTTAAACTTATGGATTTCTGAACTTCCCCTTCACTTCAAAAATCACCTTTCCTTCTAGTATAAACACCTAAAGTATAATCAGAAAATAATTATATTCTAGCTGAGCTGTAAATTAAATCAGAATTAGTACATGCTAAATATGAATTGGTATCTCAGTCTAGATCATTACCGTACTAAAAAATTAACATGCAGAGTGAACCCCTCCTGGACTGGGTATTGTGATGGCAGGAACTGACTAGCTCATGCCATTAAAGTAAAAGAATACAGAAATTCTGTTGGAGGTAAAAAATTCATCATCTTTTCAATAAAATCTTCAACTTTAATAACTTTTGGCACCCTCCAGGTGCCCCAATGGATTAACATTGAGCTCGGAGTGATTCATAAAAACTTCTTACTTTTCCTGAAAAAAATATTACTCCCTACGTAACTTCACTAGTCAAGATTTCAGGTTCATTTATTTGTTCTCTCAATGTTATAAGTTGCTTTTCTGCCTTCCCAAGATAGGAGTTTAGTATTATTATTTTTGGTACTTCTGCTTGTCTATCATCCATCCTACCTACCATCCATTCTTTTAAATATTTCCCATTTCTTGGCCTTTATTAAACAACTCTTGTGCTTTCTGATAGAGAAGGATCAGTTTCTTTAGAAAGCACAGCATTCTCAATATCACATGTTCCCTCCCCTCCATCCCACACTTGCGTCTCATGGGCAAATACCTACATGGCTATAAGGTTCCATGAGGTTGGTTTTGTTGTTGTTGTCATTTTCCAAAGAAAATTCTGCTGTTACTATTTGTAGTGTACAGGAATTGGGTAATAGCCCTTTAAATAGTTCGGGGCCTTCCACTTTAGTGGTCCTCCTGGTCTTCTATTGCAGAGGCCATCAGAACATAAGAGAGCTGCAGCGTATATATGTAACTTGGCATTGTATATTTACAACATAGTTAGCAAACAGGCTTATTTGAAACCCAACTGTGTCTGTATGGTTTCCTCATATACTTAATTTGTATAAAGAGCTAAGACACAACAGTGTTGGTCACTATGGGCTGCTAAAGGAGTGAAAAATATTAGTATTCGGGATTCAGTGTTTTCTCAGCATCGACACAGAGACGGCCAGATCCTCTTGTTTGGACAAGCTGTGCTTGGCACAGGATGGGGAGAGGGAGCAAACCAGTCCTTTAGCATAAATTAGAGCACCCCGAAAGGGAATGCGCATGTAGATCAGGGGTGGCCAAACTTTTTGGCCCGAGGGCCACATCGGGGTTGCGAAATTGTATGGCGGGCCAGGTAGGGAAGGCTGTGCCTCCCCAAACAGCCTGGCCCACCGTCCCCTCCCAGTTCCTGCCCCCTGACTGCCCCCCTCAGAACTCCCGATCCATCCAACCCCCCCTGCTCCTTATCCCCTGACCGCCCCCTCCCAGGACACCTGCCCTAACCGCCCCCGCGGACTTCACCCCCATCCAACCTCCCCTGCTCCCTGTCCCCTGATTGCCCCAACCCCTACCCATACCCCTGCTCCCAGACAGGCCTCCCTGGGACTCCCATACCTATCCAACCCCCTCCCGCCCCCCCGGGTTCCCATCCCCTGACCAGGGCTGCTCCAGGCACCAGCAGAGGAAGCACGTGCCTGGGGTGGCACATGGTAGGGGCGGCATTCCGTTCATTCTTGAGGTGGCACAGTCTGAGTGGCTTTTTTTTTTTCCTCCTTTGCTTCGACAGTTCGGGCGGCAGTCCGAGCGGCTTTTTTTTTTGCTTGGGGTGGCAAAAATGGTAGAGCTGGCCCTGCCCCTGACACCCGCCCAGAACCTCCACCCCATCCAACCTCCCCCTGCTCCGTCCCCTGACTGCCCCGACCCCTATCCACACCCTCGCCCCCTTACCATGCCGCTCGGAGTGGCAGGAGCTCGCAGCCGTGCGGCCCGGCTGGAGACAGGCACACCATCCAGAGCGCTGGCGTCACATTGTGCTGAGGCTGTGGGGGAGAGGGGACAGCAGGGCCACCCGGGGGGCGGGGTGCAAGTGGGGCAATTTGCCTCAGGCCCTGGGCCCCGCAGGGGCTCCCACACGAATATAGCATTCTATAGTATTGCAACTTTTTTTTATGGAAGGGGCCCCTGCAATTGCTTTGCCCCAGGCCCCCTGAATCCTCGGCGCGGCCCCGCAGCAGGGGAGGTGCCAGGGACTAGCCTTCCCGGCTGGGAACTCAGGAGCTGGGCAGGATGGTCCCATGGGCGTAGTTTGCCCACCTCTAATGTAGATAGTTGAGCTGGCTTTTCAGGTGCCTTGCATGACCACAGTGGCACCAACAATCTGACCTGGAGTCTTCCATGTAAACCAGAGGAATGTGCACAGTGCTTAGCAGGGTGAGCCAATCTCTCCACCCACCAGCAGTGAGCTGAACACTGGGGAATAGTGGGGAGAAGTAAGTACGATGACGATTAAGATTGAGAGTCTTAGGGAACTTAAATGTCCACTGTCTTGCCCATTATGCAATTATTTGCATGTGTACAAAATGAGTATAAAATGCTGCCCAATCAGAACAGTAGAGCTTCACACCCACTTTGTACATGTGTAAATAAATGCACAAGATGTGAGGCAGTGGCAACTCACTGGCTGTGGCCAGGGAATAGCTGCTTAAACGTCTAGTGGGTGGAAATGATGTGCCCAGCAGTCTTTGTTTTTTAGGATTTTCAGTTACTCCTACTCTCAGTAAAAGCAATAGCTCACTGAAGCGTGCATAAGAGCTATGCTGAGAGGTGGGAGACTGAGCAGCCATGAGGGACAGCCATTGACAGAAACACTTCCAAAAGTTTCCATTAAACATTATCTCACAAAGCCAGCTGCTTAGTGCCTCATGGCTTACACTGGGCATAGTGTTCTTACTGAGCCAGTTCTCCTCAGGTTACCTCTCCTCATTAGTGAATAACAAAGCACTGAGCTCAGCAGCTATACCAATGGCTCTGTGCTACAACCTCACAACCCTCTCCATGCCCATGCAAGATAGACCCAAAAGAGTTTAAGGTCAAAATGGACCATAATATTATCTACTTTGACCTCCTGTATATCACAGTCTATTACATTTAACCAAGTCCCCCTGTACTGAACCCAATAACTTGTGTTTGACCAAAGCTTGTCTTCAAGAAAGGCATGCAGTCATGACGTGAAGACATCAAGAGATGGAAAATTCAAAATCACTTTGCTTGGCAGTTTGTTCCAATGGCTAATCACCCTCACTATTAAAAATGTGTGTCTAATTTTTAATTTGAATTTGTCTGGCTTTTGCTTCCAGCCATCGGTTCTTGTCATGTCTTTCTCCGCTAGATTAAAGAGCCCTTTAGCATTCAATATTTTCTCCCTATGAAGGTACTTGTACATTAATCAAATCACCACTTAATCTTCTTTTTGATGAACTAAACAGATTGAACTTTTTAAATCTCTAACAGTAAGACATTTCCACCAGTCCTCAAATCATGTTTTTGGCTCTTTTCTGCACCCTTTCCAATTTTTTCCAACATCCTTTTTAAAATGTGGGTCCCAGAACTGTACACAATGTTCCAGTATCAGTGTCACCAATGCTGTATATAGAGGTAAAATCATTGTCCTCCTCCTACTCACTACACCCGTTTATATATCCAAGGACAGCATGAGCCCTTTTTGCCACAGCATTACACTAATTGCTCACATTGAATGCTTGTTCATCTGACCCTAAATTCTTTTCAGAGTCATTGTTTTCAGGTTACAGTTCCCCATTCAGTAGGTATGGCCTGTATTCCTCATACCAGGACGCAGAACTTTGAATTCAGTTTATTAAAATGCATTGTATTTGAATGGACCCAGGTTACCAAGCAATCCACAATGAATCTTTGTCATCCACAAATACATTTTATCAGACAGCATTGTAGAGTCAGTTTTTGAAAATCTGGCTGAGTCTGTGTGTATGTCATATTATAGACACACACATCTCCCCTCACACACTTCTCAAGTACTGAAGTAGCTTTCAGAATCATGCTCCCACGATATAATCTTTAATCTAATCTGTTTATACATTCTAAGGGTACACCCTAATGATTGTTATTTGCCTAAACTTTAGAACCAATGCGTGTGAGAGTTCAAACTTTAAATGTCAGTAATAAAATATTATGCTGAATGCTGCCTTTATATTTCAAATTGAACATGATTTATTTAAAAATACTGAAATACAAAGTAACATTGACCTTCTAATTTTTCTTCCTTCTATCAGAGCAATTTAACACATGTACTTCCCTGTAGTTATCCAATTCACTGCTGCCATAGCAGGTGATATGCAATTTTTTTCAGAGAGGGTTTTTCATTTTAATGAACAGCATACTATGAATAAGGCAAAGATTTAGTCATGGGCATTTTTAGTAAAAGTCATGGACAGGTCATGGGCAATAAATAAAAAATCACGGCCCTGTGACCTGTCCGTGACCTTTACTATATACCCCTGACTAAATCTTTGGTGTTCTGGGCAGCTCCAGAGATGCAGCTGCTGCTCTGGAGTGGGGCTCTGGGGCACCTGCTGATGCTGGGGGTCCATGGCACCTGCTGGTACTGGGGTAGGCCTCCGGGGCGCACGCTGGTACCCAGGGTGGGGACTTTGGGGCACCCACTGGTACCCTGGGTGGGGACGGCACAAGACCACCACAGCCGCTGCTGGCATGGGACAGCCCCACGAGCCCGGGACCATCACCGACACTGCTGGCGGGGGTGGCCTGAGACCACGGCAGCCACTGCTGGCAGGAAGCATCCCGGGACCATTGCTGCTGCCGCTAGTGGGGGACAGCCTGGGACCAAGGCAACCGCCGCTTGCGGGGGTGGCCCAGGACTGCCGCTCTGGCTGCCCTGGGGTCAGTCGCACCTGCCATCTGCAGAAGTCACAGAGGTTCCCGAAAGTCATGGAATCCGTGACCTCCGTGACAGATTTGCAGCCTTAACTATGAGTCAGGATATGAAGTATCCCATTCAGAAAAAGTGATAGAGTAGTATTGTAGAACAATCCCAGGCTCTATAACTTATATTTTAAAGTTTTTAAATCTATTTTGCCTGTGCACTACTTAATGACTGTTTCATTAAAGAGTTTGATTTTATAATTCTAAATGTTGAGTGAGTGGAAGATTAGAATATATATTCTGGTCTGAAACAGACATACATATCAATATGTTCATTAGATGTTTACTGATATCAGTCATTTTAAATAACTAAGGGCCCCAGACTGTACCTTGTTGCTCAAGGGTTGTAGCAGGCTCAAGAACTTTCCTTGTTGTGTTTCCCTGCACAGCAGATGGGTACAATCACAGACCTTGCACACCCTCCTAATGCTTTCTAGGTAGAGCTGTTCTACATTTTTCCAGCAAATTTTGTTTCTCACTGTGAAATAGCCTTTTTACTAAATGAAAAATTTGGAAAACAATTAGTTTTTTGAATATTTTTTGTTAATTTTAATTTGTAATTTTCTATTCCCCCCCCCCTTTTCAATGGCAAATGGGGCGGGGGAGAAAACAAATTTTCAGCAAAAACATTCCAGAAAATTTTCAAAAAGGGAAAAAAAAGTGTTTTTCAAAAAACTTGACAGTTTATCATCTCTATGCCCTCACTGTTTTTTGACCAGCTCCATTTCTAGGGTGTAGGACACTCAACTGGAAAAGGGAGCGGGTGGCATCATGACTTTGTGCACCCACTCCAGTCCTGCACTGCACAACTGCACAGGCATGCCAGGGAATATGCTGCACATCTGAAGTTGACTGCAAAGGAGCAATTTGTACCAATGAAATGCAGCTTAGAAGCCTCCCAAAGCTCTCCTTGGGGAAGTGTAGTGCCAAGCTGATCTTGATACACACCAGTGCCTATAGGGCATAACTGAACCCTATTTTAAATGTGGAAATCCAAGCTTTCCAGGCTTACTCCTGAAATTTGTATTCAGTTCATCCAAATTAGGGTGTATAACTTGCTTTAGGCATTCAGTAGGAGTGCAAGAAAATATAACACGCAATGATGGGGAGATGGGTGTGGAGCAGGCAAAGTAACAGCAGGGTATTAGTTAAAACAGGTCTCCTCTGCAGTTCACCCCAATTCCATGTGCAAGTTACACCCATTTTGCTCCCCCACCACATAGAATCATAGAAATGTAGGACTGGAAGGGACCTTGAGAGGTCAAGTCCAGCCCCCTGTGCTGAGGCAGAACCAAGTAAACATAGACTATCTCTGATAGGTGTTAGTCCAACCTGTTCTTAAAAACCTCCAATGATGGGGATTCACAACATCCCTTGGAAGCCTATATCAGAGCTTAACTACCCTTATAGTTAGGAAGCTTTTCCTAATATTTAACCTACATCTCCCTTCCTGCAGATAAAGCCCATTACTTCTTGTCCTACCTTCAGTGGACAAGGAGAACAATTGATCACTGTCCTCTTTATAACAGCCCTTAAAAATTAAATTATTGAAGACTATCAGGTTGCCTCTCAGTTTTCTTTTCTCAGAAGTAAACATGCCCAGTTTTTTTTACCTTTCCTCATAGGTCATGTTTTCTAAACTTTTATAATTTTTTGTTGTTTTACTCTGGACTCTTTCCAATTTGTCCACATCTTTTCTAAAGTGTTGCACCCAGAGCTGGACACAGTACTCCGGCTGATGCCTCATCAGCACTGAAAAGAGTGGGACAATTACCTTGTGCATCTTACGACACTCCTGTTAATATACTCCAGGATGATATTAACCTTTTTTGCAACTGTACCACATGGCAGACTTGTATTCAACTTGTGATCCACTATAACCTCCAGATCCTTTTCACATGCCTATTCAGAGCAAGTTACATTACTTAGGCCTGGCCTACACTAAAATGTTAGGTCAATCCAGCTACGTTGCTCAGAGGTGTGAAAAAATCCACACCTCTGAGTGACATAGTTAAATCAACCTAACCCCCAGTGTAGATAGTGCTGTATCAACTGAATAATTCTTCTATTGACCTAGCTACTGACTCTTGGAGAGGTGTATTATGTACACCAACAGAAGGACCCCTCCTGTCAGTGTAGGTAGTGTCTACACTGAAGTGCTTCAGCTCTGCCACTTGTGACAGACCCAGACCAGTGGGGTACAGGAGTCTGGTAGAGGGCAAATATACTGGTCACTGGATGAGTAGTTTTCTATTCCCTGAGTGACCAGAGCAGGGACTGCACTAGAGTAATCAGGAACCTGCTAGAACCAGTTAAGGCAGGCAGGCTAATTAGGACACCTGGAGCCAATTAAGAAGAAGTTGCTAGAATCAATTAAGGCAGGCTAATCAGGGCACCTGGATTTTAAAAAGGAGCTCACTTCAGTTTGTGATGAGAGTGTGAGGAGCTGGGAGAGAAAGAGAGAGAGAGAGAGAGAGAGTGAGTGAGTGAGTGAGTGAGTGAGTGAGTGAGTGAGTGCGCGCGAGTGCTGCTGGAGGACTGAGGAGCACAAGCGTTATCAGACACCAGGAGGAAGGTCCTGTGGTGAGAATAAGGAAGGTGTTTGGAGGAGGCCATGGGGAAGTAGCCCAGGGAGTTGTAGCTGTCATGCAGCAGTTACAGGAGGCACTATAGACAGCTGCAGTCCACAGGGCCCTGGGCTGGAACCCGGAGTAGAGGGCAGGCCTGGGTTCCCCCCAAACCTCCCAATTGACCTGGACTGTGGGTTCTTCCAGAGGGGAAGGTCTCTGGGCTGTTCCCCAACCCACATGGTGAATCTCTGAGGCAAGAAAATCTGCCAATAAGCACAGAACCCACCAAGGTAGAGGAGAAACTTTGTCACACACTGTAGCATTTCAAATGTAGACATGTCCTTAATACTTGCATTTTCAAGCCAATTTACACCCAAAGGGCCTGAATCTCTACCAACTTGCACTTTGGGGAATAATTTACACTTATGAGAAGTATAGGTACAATGTTGCCATTATGATTTGGTTATACTTGACACCCACTTTATATTGAAGCAAATGTCTACACAAGTTCCAAGGCAATGGAGAATCAACCCCAATGTGTTGGTGAAATAACTATTTGAGTCATTGCTGAATTTGCTTTTGATTCTTGAGTACGAGTTCCTTATTTCTGCATTGGCTAGGCACATTTGTTTATTGTCCTTTAGCAAACTATGAATAAAGTAGAATAATAGCTATATACCACTCAAATGAAGAGTTTGGTTTTGCAGATTAACATTTTTGTTTCCTACAGTAGTAATTTCAGGAGACACTAGGAATTGGCTGGAAAGCTAAGCACAACCTATAAACATTCATATAACCACTGGGTGGACACTGTGTCAGAGCCAACTCTTATGTTCAGCATTTCCCTTGTAAAACAAGTTTGACTTTTTCTCTTTCTTTTAAAAGGACAAATCAATTTGTAACAGAGATCACAGCCGTTTGCTTCCTACTACTTTCAGGATCAAACTGAATTAGTGCTATTGAAATACAGGTAGCAATGAACAAAGGAGCCACAAATGACAACTGGAGAAGTAAAAATGTGTCAATGCAAAATGAGTATCTAAATGAGAAAACCGCAGCAAAAAGAGCATGAGTTAGCCAACCACGACTTAATTCATCCTTCTAATTGTCTACCGTTAATTCTTAGTACTGTAGTGAATTGACCAGGTGTTAAACACATCTTTTAAAAAGATAACTATCTTTTGTGTTCATTTTGAAGCAAATGCTATCTACACTTTTGGAAAACAATACTGGATACCTGTTTCAGACCATGTCAATTCTTTATCTGTGGTACACTTTGTAGTTATTCCACCCAGATTCATCCCCTACTGCTTCATCCAAACAGACATTATCAAGGGATCTGGCATCATTGCAGAAACAATACTTCATCTCTATTCAGCCTATTTACAAAAAGTATTTGGCTTGCAACTTAGTTTTGTTCAGCTTCAGTTTAGGCCCTGTGTGGATGGAAGCTGGGACCACATCAATAGGCCTTTACAAAGGCTGCACAAAGGAGATGATACTCCATGTTGCAAGATCCTTCTGGTGCACATGCACCAGGACCTGGCTCAGTCTGCGTATAGTGTATGGATACCAGTTTCTCACTCTTTTTTTTAAAGTTCGTCAGGATTAATCTATAATTTTATTAATGTTTCAATAATAAACATGAAGTAAGAAACTAACAAAAAGCCAGAAGGGAGCTGTTAAATTTTACATACTTTTGTTCATTTGGAAGGATTTATTTTAAACGAGCTTTGCTAACAAGAAACACACAGTGTGCAGTAGGTTATCTTAGGTTGATCAAACTACCTTCATTGTAATGCCATCATTGTAAGCCAAATATTGTCAGCTTTTCAACTCGAGAGGTAGGATGGTCATGTGGTTCAGACACTGGACCAAGGCTTGGAATAGAGCTAGTTAGGAATTTTCTGACAAAACAATTTTCATCAGAAAATACCGATTAGTCAAAACCAAAATGATTTGCGGAAAGTATTGGTTTAAAAGAACTTCCGCAAAAACACAGGCAGTGTTCTGATGGACCCCTGCCAGTCAGGAAACCTGTCTGGCTTCCTGCCACCTCACTTGGCAGCTTTACTGGGGAGCCCAGGCTTCCAGGGTCCATGTCTCCAGGGCAGCCTTATCATGCTGACTGCCTCAGAGTCAGAGACCCCAAGGGTTTCAGCCACTCTGTTATGCAGCTGGGACCCAGATGCTCAGGATGGAACTGGGATTCTCAGGTCTTGTGGGCTCCCACTATGTGGGCTCCATTTTGTTTCAGAGAATTCAAACCAACATTTTGATTTTTCCAAAATGAGTTTTTTTTTTTCAGAATTTCCTTTCTGTGAGAAATTTTAAAATGTTAATTTCCTGTAGAACAGAATTTCTGAGTTTTGATCAGCTCTACGCAGGAGATCAGAGTTCAGTTCCCAGCTTTGCACAGATAGTCCTGTGTAACCTTGGGCAAGTCATTTAATATCTTTGTACCTCAGTTGTTTATCTGCAAAAGGGGAACAACAACACTTACTTTCTCCCACCCTCTGCCTTGTCCATTTAGATTGTAAACTCTTATGCGTGTGGAGTGTTTCTTACTATTTGTTTGTACAGCACTTAGCACAATGGGACAAGAATCTCAGTGGGGTGATATAAATAATAAAAGCAACATAATGTTAGAACAAGGTGATTATAATGGAGTTGAATTTAGATGGAATGAAGGAAAGGCACACTGAAGTATTTTTATATCTCAGTGTTTATAGCATGAAAACATATGTTTTTCCACATGCGCACACACACACCTGAATATGTAAGATTTCCATAATTTATCACTGGAAGGCTTTGCAATTAAAATTTTTCTTCTTAAAAATGACACTTCCCTTTTTCCTGATATGTATAAAATGTGCTTTAGCAGAGATTTAAAATCCAAAAGGTATGTTTCTGCTAAAATATAGTAAGTGATTATTATAATGATCAGCAAGGTTCAGAATGAACCTCATTTCAACATAATTGTTACTTTTTAGTGTAGAAAAAAAGAATTGTGCCTTTGCAATTTCAACTGAAGTATTTAAAGCCACAATAGCAGATTTGGCTTCAGCTCCTCCAGTGAAACCCTGTACAGTGGGTGAAACAGCAGGGAAAATATATGGCAGGGCTATTTTCTATGACATTACAGCTGTTATTAACTATTATTGTCTTTCTCAGTAAATGTTTAATGCACTGTGAAGGTGTCAAACAATTTGGAAGAAGTTACATCAAACTCTTTGAACTCTATAGGAGATCTTATTTTAGTAACAACAATGGTGCAGACCTCCTACCAACAGATCACATTTCATTTAATATTCACTTTGCACTGCCAGAACAATGCCAGAAGCAGAGAAATACCAGTGAGTGTATCTGCAGAGGCAGATTTGCAAAGTTGGTAAAATGTCTTTATTCCTATTAGGCTACATTATGCCCAAACAATGTTCTAGTCAGATGGTGAACGTACCCGTGTGAGGGGAAAAAACGGAGCATTAAGCTACAGGAAACACTTGCTCTCAGAAGAAGTGGGTCTCATCTTGTCAAAGCTAAACTGGAAGCTGTTGAGTGTGAGCCAAGCCTTGTCGTCAACCATAAAAGAGAGAGACACAGAGACTGCTCCCACGTTATTTAATTGAAATGTTAAATAGATGTCGTCATAAACACTGGAAAATGCACCATTACTTGCCTAAGGTAACAGGCATATTTCATAACACAGGGACCATGACAGACTCCTGGATTAGTAGGTACAGCTTTCAGTCTACAGCCCTGAAACATTTCCAACTGAAAATTCTGAAGCTGCTAAAAAAGAAAGCATTGAAGATCACATATGTGTCCAGTGACAGACTCTAATCTCCATCCATTCAAAGTAAAATATGACTCATTAAGATTAGACAGAAATGTATGGGGATAAAAACATTGATAAGATCTGCATCCAAGACATTTATAGTAATAATGATCTCAGTCTCTGGAACAGTAGAAAACTCATTAGATCAAAGGGACACATGCTGCTGATCTTTTGCAGATCTTAACATGGAAATTACCGATTTCTACAAGAAAAAGTGCCTCAATGAGCTGTCCTAAATTATGGCATTTTTTATGTACATATACAAAGTGTACAGTGGATGCAGCACAAAAAACACACTGATTGTATCAGCTGAAGATGGTGAATGTCATCTCAACAAAGTCCTGATGTTTGAAAACAAGCACACACAAGGCAGAAAGACCCTAAATTACTCCCAAGATACTGCAGCATTGGTTGGCTGCATGGCTGACATGCACCAATGATTGTTTGCAAATTTGTGCCATGAAGGGCAATGTCACTGTCATACTTTATACTACTTGCATAAGTCCAATATCACATTTACTCTGGCTCTTCCCACTTTCCACAGACCACACCTCACAACCCCAATATCTTTCTATTGCATATTGAATACATTGCACATATTTTGGGTTATGTGGTAGTATTCCACTGTATCACATAGGTGTCTCTCTTGGGTGTGGTCTTTTCAGATACAATTTGCCATTCCTGACCCATCTTCTATGTGACTTTGAGGCACAAGAGAGGTTACATGATTTGCCCAATTTCCTCACTTTTAAAGTGGGGATAATACCACCTACTTACCTCAGAGGGGTGTTGTGAAGCTTAATTAATGTTTGTAAAGTTTCACCCTTTTATAGTGTCTTTAATTCCATTATTTAAAATGATTATGACAAGTAATGTGATCCGTTGCTCCCTGGCAATGCAATCAATATCTAGGTAGAAGACATTAGTTACTATTTTACTTCTTTTATCATGGTCAGTGCCAGCTCAGTCTTCAGTTGACATATTGCAAGTGAAAATACAGTGGGTCATAAGCCTCTCCGATATCCTAAGGAAAAGTGAAAGATACAAACTGATAAAGATCCTCTTGTGCATTTAACCATGTAAAGAAAATTTTTTACTGAAGATGTGAATAGGTGAATTCTGCACGTAAACTGCAGTTTGCAAATTATGCCTTTTAAAAACAAACATCACTCAGAGTATTTTTGATTTGGGGCTGTTCATGGTTTGAGAGAAATACGACCTTTTGGGGATTATTTTCCAAACATATTTTGAACAGGCTAATCTCTCATTTCATTTTACCTGCCAAAGTGGAAGTGTAGGATGCCCGTTTTCTGGAAATTTGCTGCTAACTGAGGGCTTGTTCCTGAGAGCTACAGACAATTTGCTGCATTCCCACTGACTTCCTATAGATCCTAATGGCAGCAACTGTGAGTGCTACTTAAGGCTATCAAAGCTGCAAAAGTGATAATGAGGTAAGGCTACTTTTTAATTCTCCCCCTGTTTTTCTTTCATTATCTCCTTGCTTTCTTTCTCTAAGATGCTAGTACTTGATGGACAATGGGGACATAAAGAAAGGGTAATTTCTTGCCTGCAATGCTTTTTTCTCTTGATCTTTTGTGGTTTTATTTTTGTACTTTAGAGTGAAATATTCCTACTGTGCAGCCAGATGTTCTGTTAATCCTATTTTTACACAGTCCAAAGGACACAAATCCCAGGTAATGGCTGTTCCGTGACATCTTGAATGATAGGTATATTCGGACTGAAAAAACAGAAGAGTTCAAGGCAGAAAGGAAAAATGCTTTTGCTAAAACAAAAATTAACTGCTAGTATCGTCCACATGTAAATAGTCTATTTTTTTTTAATCAAAAGAACAGGGCCCAGATTTGTAGTGCACTGGTATAGAAAACAAATTAAGGTTGTGAAAAGCTAGGCATGCAGCAAAAGATATAAATAAGAGACACATATTTCAAGCTAGGGTGCCTAAAATTAGGCACCTAGATTTACATACACCTAAAGAAGAAGAGTAACCTGATTTACAGAGGTGCTGAGCACTTGCACCTGCCCCTGACTTCAATGGGAATTCTGCCCAAGTAAAGAATTCAGGATATTTTTATTATTTTGGGCAATTCCCAGGATCAGTATATTACCCCAGCACTTTCATTATATATATATATATATATATATATATATATATATATATATATACACACACACACACACACACACACACACACACACACACACATATACAGAATATGCTCATGGATTTGCTATACATGAGATCTTCGCACTCGCTAAGCTGCAATAATACAGTAATTCATCATCACAACAATCTGTAAACATATTGATGTATCAGTATATTATATTTAAGGTGATTTTTTGGAAGTGCTCAGCACTGGTCCAAATGTGATCCCAGTGAAGTCAACAAAGTAGAAACAGAGTTAGGCCAACGCTGAATGCTTTTAAAAATCCTACCTTTAGGATTCTATTTATCAGTGTATTGTGTACATATAACTACATCTTCATTTTATTATGTTTGGTGGATCCTCCATGTTTAGATTGCAGCACTGAAGAGACATGTATTTCCCTATTGTTTTATACTTCTGTATTATTGAGGTCCTCAATGTGACCATCATCCTTCTGACTGAGGAGGACTGCACAGGACTCCCTTCAGAGCTGATCAATGCCACGCTCTAAGCAGCAGGAGGGGTCACTTCTGAATAACAAAAAATTCCTTTCTGCACCATGCTCAACCCTTGACAACCAAGTGAGCAAAGCACTGGGACTGGGAATAGAACTCAGGTCTCACGTACAGCAGAGAATGAAAGCCTTTATGCAGTACATTGATTCTTAAGTGAATTCTCTACATGAGCGGGGAGTTGAATTCACTGTATACTAGTCACCACAAAAATAAAGAACTATACAGTAGTGAACTGGATCAGTCACTCAACTGAGTATGAATCTCAAATGAGGGAAGAAACGCTTTTCCTTTTAACACATGCTGTGTCATAACTGCACATATTACTGTGAACTGAACACTTTATTCCCAATCCCTCACTCAAGAAACAGCCTCCTTCAGCTTGTGGAGAGTAGGAAGAGGTCAGGTTTGTAGAAGAAGGCCACTCAGAACATAGAGCTACTTATGATGACCTAAATGTTCCTCCACATTATAGCTCCTGATGCCACTATTTACTTTAGAATGATAGAGTTAAATTTCCCAAGAGGAAAATCAATAGGAAGACCCTCAAAAAGAGCCCTGTCCTGAGACTGGGATCCTGCAGGACCATAATAGCAGGAGAGGGTAAAATGTACTTTGTTGTGGGTGGAATTGGGTGGGGGGAAAAAACGGACTGCAGTAATTTGCAGGAAAACACTAAATCTCTCGGCAGTTTGTTATAAATAGAACGTCAGCAGTGCAAAGCAAGTTTATTTTTAAAATAAAGGTTTTAATACTTAAATTTAAGTGAGGGATAGAAAGATTTGATGTCCATTATAACAGGAGTTAAAATATTTGTACATGGTTTAAGCAAAATTTGTTTTATTCATTTAGTGGTAAAAATTACAATGTGGGAGTGGGTTTTGCAGGACGGGATGGGAGCACGATTAAAAAAAAATTGTCCCACACAGGGCTCTACCCTCAAGGCTGAACTACTACTGCAGTTAAACATTAAACAGCTGCTATATGGCACTATGGTTTCAAAGTCTTAAAAAGAGACATGGGTTTTGGACAAAATCTTCTTCCTGCTTTGGTGTAGAGTGTGAGAGAAACAAAGGATCTCATACACAAGTGGAAAGTGGGTCCTTATTTGTTAAAAAAAGATTTGAGCATGACAAAAATAGGTGAGAGTCCATGCATGTCTGAAGTTGATGAAATTCATTGGCTAGATTCAGACCCAGGTTATACTAACTTCTGTTTGTAATCTTTCCTCCACAGGGAAGTGGGGGAGGGGGGAGCATGGCTACGCAATACTGCCTCAGACATGTGCAGCTCTGGCTGGGAAGTGTGAGACCAACGTATGCCCTGACTCATCATTGCATCACTGCGTGGCCTTTACATGTGGAGTTGCAGTGGGGACCCGTATTCAATTTAAAACTGACTTTCAGGGGTTCAGCAGCCCCCACTACTCTAGGAAGGTACAGTTTGCAATTTGCAATTCCTTGCATCAGAGAGATTGAATGGAGCTCCATATTTGTATCCAACATGTTCAAGATAAGTCAATCCTAGTAAAACTATACCTCCTAGGGATAATTTCTCTCTTAGTGTGCATGTGAAATTCCACTCAGCACAGTCATGCAATAGGATCATGAAACATTACCAGCCCCAGCATAAAATCTCACCCACCCTTACCCTGATCATGACTGATAATTAAAGCTAATGGTATTTTACTCACCCATAAAAAAAATTACTCACCCCAGCAGAATGGGCAAATTGAATTTTCAACAGCTGAATTAGCTGCAAAAATCAGTTATTTAAAAGAGTGGATAAGAGGCACACTGTAAACTATGTAGATCAACAAATCCTTTGATAAGGTCCCTCACCAATGGCTCTTAAGCAAAGTAAGCAGTCATGGGATAAGAGAGAAGGTCCTCTCATGAATCAGTAACTGATTAAAAGGTAGGAATAAATGGTCAATTTTCACAGTGGAGAGAGGTAACTAGCAGGGTCCCCAAGAATCTGTATTGGGACCAGTGCTGTTCAACATACTCATAAATGATTTGGAAAAGGGGGCAAATAGTCCGGTGGCAAAATTTGCAGACAATACAAAATTACTCAAGATAGTTAAATCCAAAGTTGACTGGGGAGAATTAGAAAGGGATCTCCCAAAACTGGGTGACTGGACACTAAATAGCAGATGAAATTCAATATTAAGTACAAAGTAATGCACTGGAAAACATAATCCCAATTACGCATACAAAATGATGGGGTCTAAATTAGCTTTTGATCTCAAGATAAAGATCTTTGGAATCATTGGGGATAGTCCTCTGAAAACAGCTAAATGTGCAGTGGCAGTCAAAAAACAGAATGTTCGGAACCATTAAGAAAAGAATAGATAATAAAACAGAATACACAATAATGCAGCTATATAATCCCTGGTATGCCCACACCTTGAATACAGTGTGCAGTTCTGATTGCCCCATCTCAAAAATATATTAGAATTGGAAAAGGTGCAGAGAAGGGCAACAAAAATAATTGGGGAAATGGAACAGCTTCCATATGAGGAGAGAGTAAAAAAACTAGGTCTGTTCATTTTAGAAAAGAAATGACTATGGGGGAATATGATAAAGGCCTATAAAACATGAATGGTGTGGAAAAAGTGAATAAGGAAGTGTTATTTACCCTTCACATGCCACAAGAACCGGGGATCACCCAATGAAACTGATAGGCAACAGGTTTAAAAAAAAACAAAACAAAAGGAAGTACTTCTTCACACAACTCATTGCCAGAGGGTGTTGTGAAGGCCAAACGTATAACTGGTTTCAAAAAAGACTTAGATAAGTTCATGGAAGGCAGGTTCATATATGACTATTGGCTAAGCTGGTCAGTGTGCAATCCCAGGCTTTGGGTGTCTCTAAACCTCTGACTGTCAGAAGCTGGGACTGAAAAACGTGGGATGGATCACTCAAAGTTACTGTGTTCTGTTCATTCCCTCTGAAGCATCTGGAACTGGCCACTGTCAGAAACAGGATATGGGGCTGGATGGACCATTGGTCTGATCCAGCATGGACATTCTTATGTAATGTGCAATGCCAGTTTAGCTATAGTTTTATTGCAAGTCTTGGACATTTACCCAGGGGTTAGTCTCATCTGTGAACCTTACTTTCTTCCCCAAGATTTTTTCATTAAGGATGTTTGCTTTATTATAAACTTTTCTCCCTCATTCTTAATCCTCCTTCCTGACTGCCTGATAAGTGTCTACTACCTTATCTTCCTCAGTGTTGCTAACTCATACGATATGTATTGCAAGCTCATGATGTTTGGTGATCTTGTGAAAGCCCCATGCAGTTATGTGATTACATGGGAACCTCAGCTTTTATGGAAACAAACAAACAAAAACAAAAAGAGTAAGTTTCTAGCTCTCATGGTTGTGGAGAAAAGCTTGAATTCATGGCCTGAGTGCACCGTATAGGTTTAAAACCAGAAAGCAAAAAAAGCCCCATTATTTTTTAAATTTAATAGTTTTTGAATGCCTGGGGTTGGCAACACAGATGTTCCTTCAAATCTCTCTTCGTGTCCCACTTCTATCAAAATGCTTACAGAACACTTCCATCTTACCATGGCAAGAAAAGGGGGAGACCTGGGCTTTCCGCTACTGATGATTTATATAATCCCACCTTCCTCCCCAACAATAAGAATATTTATACCCAAAAATTGTCCATGCAAACATATTTTTGCATAGACTAGCTGTATTATTGTTATGCTGTCCTCCCTTCCACCCCCGCTTCATTTGTTATACCCATCTGTTGTGTTTGTTCTTAAACAGATTGTAAACTCTTTGGGGGTGTCATGCTCTGTTTTTGTATATAGTGGGGCTCAGATCTCTCTGGGACCCCTAGGAGTTACTGTAATATAAATAACAAACAACCATAAAATAATAGAAACTGTATTGTCCTCCCTTGTTGATAAATTTGATTTAGTTTAAACCAGTCTGGACCCCACACAGAATTTATTTTCACATAAACATTGAACAAATCAATGAAAAGCCCTATTTATTTACTTAAAAAAAGAAATGACTCTTTTACCATTATGTAAATACATTTTTGAAATCATCTCAATTCTAGTTCTGGCCATCCCAGTGACTCACTGAACAAATTAAGGCAAATCGTTGAATATTTCTGTAACCAAAATTTACTTGCCTGGGAAAATGGGGATAAAACACATCATCACATCAGCGTTGCCAACCCCAAGCACACAAAAATCATGAGTCAAACCCCCAATAGCATGAGATTTGCTTAAAAATAATGAGATTGTCCTAAAAACAATAATATATTTTGAGTTTTGGTGACGTTTTTGCTTTCTGGTTCCTAAGTCTGTAGGTCACATTTTGGACATGTTTTCAAGCATTTCTGCACAATCACAATAACTAGAATCTTACTATGCTTTTTAAATGAAAGCCGAGGTTCTCATGTAATCACTAGCTTCCAGGACCTGGGGATTTCAAAACAACACCAAATATTGCAAGAGTGAGCAACACTGGTGTTGTGAGGTGTAATTAAGTGATGTTTGTAAAATAGTTTGCAGTCCTCATCTGAACACACTATAAGAATTACATACTATATAATTCTTTGTAATTTATTACAGTGGAAATTCTATATAAAAGTAGACTTAGGATAGTTTGTTATACAGATATTAAAATAAATCTTGTCTTGTCTGTGAAAAGTAAAACAGCTGCAAGCAATTTAAAAACACCTTGAACTGTATAAGAACATATAGCATGACTATACTACTAAGCAGGTTAAATTTTAACTGCTGCCTTATGTCACGTCAAACAGCTGGCACTTCTCATTAAAAATCTTTTAAATTAATCTTTTATTTAATGTACTCGAGGTTGCACTCCTAATGTTTTATAAACAAATTAAAAACATCTCAGAAAATACAGGTTGATAGAGCTGTCAGTCTCTAGAGAGAGAAAAAATTGGATTTCTAATCAATCAGGAGATCCTAATTTGTCTGCATAACTTCTAGACTTCTCCCCGCACTAACATGTTGGGGAATGCAGCTCATTATTACTGGTGTTGAAATAAACTCACCCCAGTTTAGTGGGCAAACTGAAGTCTCAACTTCAGCTTTTATAGTATTGAAGTGTAAGAGTTTACTGGGCAATTTCCCCCCCCCCTCCCCCCCCCCGGCACTATGGGAAATCCAGGTTCAATTACTCTCTCTGCCTGATGTGGAGAAGGGATTTGAATTTGAGTCTCCCACAGTCCAGGAACATGCCCTAACCACGAGGCTGTGGGATATTCTCGTGTGTGTGTGTGGGGGGTCTGTCTCAATTTTTTCTGGTGAAGCTGTTCCACTGTGTATAAAATAATTAAATAGTCATTGAAACAGGAAAGTGAATTTGGGTGTCCCACATTCTAGGTGAATGTTCTAACCATGAGACTATAGAGTTATTCTCACTCTATTTCCCTAGCCAATGACTGTTATGAATTCGATCTGAAACTAAATTTTTTTGAATTTTTCAGAATTGCTAGCAAACCAGAAAAACCATTATTTGCCCAGCTCTAATCCTGACCCAACTGCAATCAATGACAAAACTCTTATTGACTTCACTGCGGCCAGGATTTCAGCCTAAGGTTTTTAATAGATGTTGGTGTACTCCAAAATATCTAAATGTGTCAGATACAAGTCCATGACAATCATATTTTCATGTGTGCGCATAGATATACTATTAGCAAATAATGGCAAGGCATTTAAGATGTATGTGCAGAGGCCTGCTGAAAGTTTGTGTCATGGTGTTCAATGACCTTCATATTTACATATTCACCTCTGGTGGTTTGACATACACTGGTCTGTAATAGGAAACAATGCAACCAGATACACAGCTATTCTGATAGCAATGGTATTGTTAAGTTCAGGACTATTTGTGCAAGTAACCAACTGAGGGATAGATTTTTAAAAGGAATCTCTGCAGCACTTTCACTTTAGCATCAGCAATTAATTATGGGTGCATATAAATAATAGCATTTGGACATCTTAATACTTGGTTTATGGGTGTAGGCAGTTAGCTGGTCAAAATTTTCCATCAAAACTGTTCCTACCAATTTTTTTTTTAAAACAAAAACTATTTTAGAGATGAATGCCTGCTTTCTGCAGAAAACTGATTTTTTCCCTACAAAAACCAACCCCCCAAAACTAAAAACTTTCAATTTGGAAATGTTGCTGCAGTGCCTCATGTCCCCATTCTTTTCTATAGACTGGGTTCCCCAGTCAGGCTGCATACCCCATGATGCACCAGGCCCATGGGACTCCCCTGATTCATTGCAGAACTCTGTAAGAGGGGAGCCCATGGTGCCTCATGGGAGATGTAGTCTGGCCATAAATAGTGGGGCATGAGGCACCCAATTTATAACATCAATTAGGCACCACTATGGCATTTATGATTTAAAATTCATTTGTGACAATATATTTTCAGTATTCATCCAGTTCCACTCATACAGCCCAAAAAGTGGCTCAGGAGGTGAGAACATTTTCAAAGTGCTGACCTCTTTCTTTCATTTGCAAGTGAGATTGCAATTTTGATGCCTATACACTTAGATGATAGGCACACTTTACATGCTTTTAAAATATATAAATGTGGGTTTTGCCAGGCTTGTTTTCACTACATATATTTTAGGGTTAAAATCTGGTTTTGATGGGATTATTCACAATTTTAAAAAGTGAAGATATCTCACACACACGATGCTTTTCTTTGTGCTCTAGGAGCAGCAAAACAATAAATGTTGCAGCAAATCTAAGACTGATAGAAATTCCAATTAGAGATTTAGTTCTGCATAAATACTATTAGAATTAGATGCTAATCTTCATACTCTTATCTGCTACCCTATAGACAAACTTACTCATTATCACCTCTCCAGCATGCTAGATGCAAGATCATCTCAGAAGAATAGATGAGAACGTGGAACCTTGGCTGGCAAGTCGGACGATGTTTTGGTGCCTTTCATGGGAAAATCTAAACCTTTGCCATCTTTAATCAGATATTCAAACTTTGCTTTCCTGCCTATTTCTTTTCTAAATAGGTTTTAAGGGATGTTCAAAATCTGACGATAAACTTAGAATGAATTCAGAACCTGTTCTCTGTGCATTTTTATTCCATGTGGATGGACAACTGGACACACACATTTTAGACAGATTAGACTGTTAAATAAACCCACTTCATCTCTCTTTTCTATACTGATGCTGCCAGCAATTGAGGCACAATGTGGATTTTAAGCCCTTTTGAAAACCACAAAAGTTTTTCTTTTAAACAGAATGGCAAGCAGCCATTTCTAACCATAACTACTATCTGCTTTTATCTCTGATGACAACCATACAACTAGTTTCCCCTGCAAATAATGTAAAGTTTTAATGGCTAAATACTTAAGCAGGAAACAACATATTTGGGGTAAACCTGTTTGTGTCTTTTTACTAGAAAATTACCAAATTAAAAAAAATTAAAAGTATAATTGTACATTAAATATTTTGTATTAAATCCAACAAAATCAGTATAAATCAAGATGAAATCATATGGTGCAGATCAGAATGCTCTGAGTCATGTTATTTACATAATGCTGGGCAAAACCCATAATTTTCTCAAATCATAATCTTTCTATTCAGTTTTTTTATAAAAGATAATAGACAAGCTCCTATTGCCAAAGTGAGTTTCCACAATGTCGTTTAGTTTCACTTCTCAAAAAACCTGCAGTCCATTTAATTTTGTTTTTGCAACCAACTAGATTCTGGCTTCACCAGCTTTATTGTTGGTGTATTGCACTGTCTTGTTCAAAGCAAAACAAAGAAGCATGAAAGTGTTTCAGACTACACTAAAACCTTGAAAGAAGTAACAGAAGGGAGTAGTGGAGCTGAATTATATTGTTTCCAAGTCCGATGAGCTACAAGATTGGATATTGGCAAATGCCATGCCACTTTTTAGTTCTGCTGTACAATCTCATTTCCTGCTTCACACCAATCACTGTACTGTTACTATACCAAACACTGCTGGAAGCTTTCATTAACAAACTCAACAGTAAACTGTTTTGAAAAAAAAAGATTATCATGCAATATCCAGCATAGTTTGGAAAAACATAATTAAAAATAATAATGATAAACAAACAAGCTTTTGTTAAGGTTGGAAAAAAATTGTAATATATGCGGAGAGATGCAAACATTTTAAAGTCCTCTCCCTGTTAGATTTTCTAAAGAAGTTTTCCTTATAAAAGGCTTATTTAAAAATAAGAGCACAAAGGGGTTGTGGAAGAACTCCAAGACAGTGAAAACTGTCTTAGAAACTGTAAACAAAGAACAGTTATCAGTGAGAAATACTTCAAGAATCCCATGGAAACAGACCAAATAATATTTTATGAATTGGCTCCTTTAATCCACATTTTGTAGACTTTCAACCAGCCCTTTGGAGCACATGTTCTTGAGATCTGCTATTCATAATAGTCAGCTTAACCTTTCTCGCTATGCTAATAGCCTAAATTAAGAGGAGTAAATCTGAATGCAATAGTCTAGAGATGAACTCTCACAATGTCACACATTAGTTGTACGGCTTTGGCTTCATTGGGACTTCTATTCAACTACCCCAGGATCCAATTTATTTGTTTTGCTCAGTTCCCAGAGTTAGCAAGATCTCATAGGAGCCGAGCTCAGATACTTTCTGTTTCCAGAAGATGCTCAGAACCAGCATTTCTCCTGAGGATAAAACAAAATTTTCATTGTTACAGTAAGTTTAAAAAAAAACAAATTCTGCAATCTTTTCTCCCACAGAGTAGCATGGATTTTTATGGGGTCTACTCACGTTACAGCTACTCATCTTGAGTAAAAATTGCAGAATCAGGTCCTTACTGAATAGAAGAAAATGAGAACAGACAATTTAAAGCTCTGATCGTCCTGTTTCTGTATTGCTTTCCCCTAATTTACTTGACCTAACACTGCAGCATTAAAAATAATCCACCACCTTTTCCCTACACTGATCTCTAGCTAGACTGTTATCTACTTCCTAGAGCCAGATTCTCCTCTAACGTACATCAGTGTAAATCACATGAGAATCTAGCCCCTAATTTCATAGTTAGAATTAACAAACGAAGAAACTTCTAGTAAATAATAATGAACTTATTGTCTGAGTTTTAACCCCCACATATATAGTTCACTATAAGTAGATGAGCTATATCTTTAACCTTCTTGCATACATGTATTTTCCTACATTAACACTGTAGGTAAACTATACTATTATGTTCAAAATACATTTTTACAATTATTTTACTCAAGAATATTCAGAGAACTTATAACTATGAACACATACAGATTGTGACATTTGGCCACTATCACTGGAGACTCTAAATGCCTCTCAAGCATTTAAAATGAAAAAAACAACAGTACTCTCTTTCTTCTTAATCTGTTGGAGAAATAGCTTGAATAATTTCAATATTTTTAATTTTTTGACTGGTTTATGTTTATGTGTGAGCTGTGTGTGCAAGGAGAAGAAGTTATTGAGGAAAAAGCTAAATTGAAGAAAACAGTTTTGCAATTAGTTCTGAAAGTGGTTAGCTCCACGATGATACCTCTCTTTTGCAGCCAGGTTTCCATGAAAGTTCTCTCTCCTGCACTGCGTTTCTCATTATTGGTCAACTGCTGCATTGTTCCGGTGGAATGCAGTTGCCACAGGAGGTCAAACACAGAGGGAGAGAATCTCCCTGGTAGCTAACACTGATCGCACTGAAGGTTTGACTATCACGGTAGAAGCCTTAGACAGGACTCTGTTTTCAAAGGGGCACCAGTCCAGACAGCAGAGCGGCAGGCTGAAAAGCTTTTTCAGGGTGTGTAGTTTCATACCTAGATATAACAGGTTGCAATAATCACCACAGTCAGATCAGTGTCTGGTAGCATAGGGGGCAATCTTTGAACTTTGATCAAATAAATACAGACACCTACATACACACAAACACTGGCAAAGGGTTACGTGTTTCCAAAGATGTGTTCACTTGCAATTTTATAAAGCTGAATTCTTGATATTTTCTATCCACATTCATAATCTCCTTTATTTTATTTCTCTAATAGATATTCACAACTCCTCATAATCTATACCATTTGCAGATCTAATATGCCATTTATTCCTTTTCCAGGTCATTAATAAAGATATTAAATAAGGCACATGAAGTAATAGGTGGCTATTTTAAGGTACATATTTATGTTAATTGAAAGAGACCCTTGGATATCTAAAACTCTAACATAGATTTGAGCAGAACAACTGTACGTGTGCTATAGCAATGCAAATTTTTTTCTTAGGGATAATTACTAATTTCCTCAATCTTATGTTGTTAAAAGGGTATTTAATATAAATACTTACAGTGTAAACACACAGTAGCATATATACACGTATACCAATAATATATATTACCTATAGCTCTGCGTGGCTAGAAAGTGGAGAGAATACTTTCTTCCCATCTTGAAGTTCCTAGTTACTGGATCTTACCGTCATAATATTGTGATGTATAGAAAAATTATTTTCTAGAGATGTATTAGTTATTAATTTTTCTCTCTTTCTGGGGTTTGGATGGATGGTTTCATGATGTTAAAGGAGCCTAACTTTATTGGTGGAGGCATACAAAAATATTTGTTAAAACACAGTAAACTAGCCTAAATATTTCTAAATGAGGTTTTCAATACAAAGTTTAGAGAGAAAAGGGAATATCTTTTATTGAAGCAACTTCTGTTGGTAAAAGAGACATGCTTTTGAGCATACACAGAGCTCTTCTTCAAGGTGGAACAGATTGTTTAGCATAAGTACATTTCCTGGACCTGAAGAAGAGCTCTATGTAGCTTGAAACTTATCTCACTCATCAATAGAAGTTTCTCCAATAAAAGACATTACACCTCACCTATCTTGTCTCTCTAATATCCTGGGACCAACAATGCTACTACTAAACTGCATAGTACAAAATTTGGTATGTGAGAAGTGTATTAAGGTATACCATAAATGGTTAAAGTATATGTAGTTTCTCAGAAATACTGTATTTAGTGTATATTTAATGATTGTGTGATTGTCAAAATGTTCTGGAAGAGGGGGCAGCAGTTATCACCTTTGTGTACTTGCTTGTGGTTTGATAAAGACAAGAAGCCAAATGCAATAAGGTCCAATCTAACAGGAATGCACTGAAGTCAATAAAAGGCAGGGCTGAAAGTAGGCCGGTATGGCATACCGGTAAAAAGCCAGTACCAGCCCGTATGCAGCCGACGTTAAAGCACTGCTGCTGCTGCCCTGGGGCTGACAATTTAAAAGGGCCTGGGGGTCCCAGCCACCGCCGCTGCTACTGCGGCAGCAGTTGGAGCCCTGGGCCCTTTTAAATCGCCACTGGAGCCCCGGGAGGTGCGGGCCAGGCAGTGCGGATGGGCTGGCCAGGGGAGGCTGACCCCCCCAGCCCTGCCGCTTCCGCCTGAGGCCCCGCGCCTTCCGGTAAGAGTTTAATATTACTTTCACCCCCTGATAAAAGGCCTCCCATTGACTGTAAGGGATCCTGAATAGAACCCACAGTTCGTTATTGCTTCTTCTGCTCGCTGCTCATGTGGATCGTTAAAATGTAGGATGTCCTAGTCATGTCAAAGCTGACATACCAACTCCTATGCCTGTTCCTTTCTCACTTGTGCTTTGAATTTTCAGAATACTATTGTGGTCTACATAAACTAAGGAAAATATCAGATTTGTCACCTTATCAATTTTGATCTTAATGTCTGGAGGGACTTGAAACAGTTGTATGCCAATTTTTGGTTGCAGTGTGTTATCCCAACATGCCCTTTACAATTGACGTCTGTACTTACCAGAAAGAACAGCACTGCTATGCACACAATA
This sequence comes from Chrysemys picta bellii, assembly GCF_011386835.1. Taxonomy (NCBI): domain Eukaryota; kingdom Metazoa; phylum Chordata; order Testudines; family Emydidae; genus Chrysemys; species Chrysemys picta. The sequence continues at coordinate 21,210,415 of NC_088800.1, forward strand.
CAAATGTTCATTTAAAAATGTTTCTTCCTATACCATAAAACTCCACTATGCAGCTATCACCAAATCCTCTTTAAGAAAGCATCATTCCATCAAAACAAACACAGTGGTCCAACACAAGGTACTGAAAAAATTTACATTTTAGGCCTGAGTGCTTATTTCAGTGGAACAATACTTTTTTAAAGAAACAGCAGGAATACCTGGCATCATGGAGCCCATTCTAGTCAGTTTTCAAAACTGGCAGTCAAGCTAAATTTACAGCTAAGTTGGAGTAGTGGACTGTTTACCAACTGCTTTCTACCCTCCAGCTTCTCACAAACAATACTGATTTGTTTAGACAACTGGCATCTTCACAAAACTCAGACATTTGAGGTGAATCACAAGAGTTGTACCATAAATAAAGACTGGCATCTATTTCAGAGGAAACATTCACTAGCATTTCTGGAATAAAAGTTCTGCTATAATCATACATATTCCAGAGTTTATAATCTGCCCATGAAATTTAATTTGGGGTTAAACTTTGACTTGCTCCCCTTATAGGTGGTACACAGGGGAGGAACTCAGTGATTACGTGTCTCTATTAACTAGGAATCTACCTGTTTTCAGTATCTCTACTAAAGCCTTCCCCCCCCACCCCCCAAAAATGTTTTGTCGTGTTTCTTAAACCTCCCCCTGCAGGATGGTCACCTAAGAGAGACCCCAGGCAGATGAGTTGGTGAAACTGACAGGAAGTTGTCAAGGTGCACCTGAAGAAGAGCTCTGTGGAAGCTTGTCTCTCTCACCAACAACAGTTACTCCAATAAAAGATATTACCTCACCCATGTTGTCTCTCTAACATCCTGGGACAACAACACTGCATACAGGGTGCATGGGTGTCTCAAAGACCTTCTACAATGAGGCCCATTGCAAGTTGCCACCCGGCCCTCTCAAGTCTATGCAGCAATTAAACACCTGTGGCTGGCCCAGGTCTGACTCAGGCTTGCAGGGCTGTAAAGTTGCTGTGTGCACATTTGGGCTTGGGCTGGAGCCTGAGCTCTAGGACCCCACAAGGGGGAACGGTCCCACTGCTCAGGCTCCAGCCCAAGCCTGAATGCGTACACATCAATTTCTAGACACTGGTCTTTTATTCCAGTGTGGATGTACCCCAACTGTGCAACCCCAGCCCTCACGAACCATACATCCCTTGCACATGAAACTTTGAGCCATTCTTCACCCCCATGCAGTGTGAAATCTACATACAGCCAGGACTCTACTCTGACTCCAGGCAGTGCTACTTCGGGCAATCCAGCCACACGTTTAGTTTGTACAAGCAACCACAGATCTAGCCTGGGCATGTTCCTTCCCATCTCCCTCACCCTAGAAATGGGCCATGGTTTATGACAGAGCATTGTTTCTACCTGTGCATGCGGGGGGTGGGAGGGCATGGGGAAAGGGTGTGTGGGGAGACTAAATGAGATGAGAGCATGAATTCATGTGGCAGTGAGAGTGAGCTAAGAAGTAATGGGAAGAGGAAGAGGTTGTAAATGAAATGTTCAAGGAGGGGGAGCAGAAGAGTAGAGAGAGGAGGAGCATAATAAGGCAAGAATTGGAGCAAGGGCAATTTTAAAACGAAACAAGCTGGAGGTACAGGTACCAGGAAGAAAATACCAGCATTTATGTCCTACTTTTGATTTTTAAAGTGGGGAGATTGACAAGGAAAGAGAACAGGAATGACTGGCTTAGGTGGGATGGAGGGGGGAAGAGAAGTAGGTCTTTTTTGCCTTCACCTCCAGCTCTGAAAATAACAAGGACTAGCGAATAAAGCAATGGACTGGGAGTCAGATGACCTGGGTTCTAACCTATGTCAGTCTTTGACCAGTACACAATGGTTCCAAGACTGGAGATGTGCAAAAAGGGACTTAAATGGCTGGAGCAGATTGCACACCCCTCACTTACCCACTTTGTCCCCGTGCACATGGAGAAGTCCAAGGAGAAATTCTGCTTGCCTAAGGGCTGATTACCCTGGTGCTCCTCTTCTTGGAGCAGTGCTTTGTCACACTACTCCCTATTCTGGGCTATAAAAGCCATGATCTAGCCTAGAATTTTAACCTTATATTAAATATAAATCACACTAAAATAACATACTTTTGGGCTTAACCATTACCAAATGGAAGAGTCACCACGGGTGATATTCTGTGTTTGTTCTCTGAAACAGGAGTTCACAGTGCATACATGCACAGACACACTCAAGCATTCCCTTTAAGTGAACATGTTTACAGTATAACAGCACAAAAGTGGGAACAATGGCTCCTAAAAGAGAGCAAGTAAAAAAAAAAAAAATCTTACCTAATGATCAGTTTTATTTGTACTGCATTCTCCCTCCTATCGTTAAGGTATTGAGGGAACTCCCACATACTAATACCTGGAGTGTGTTAACTTCCAAAAATAATGTCCTCGGCCACAGTGTGTTCTCTGACACATATGTGCAACTTAAGCAAAATTTACCTCACATTTGGAAAGCTAACACCCTCTGAGACATTATAAAATACAAGATGTAGTGGTAAATTCATTCAGGGAGCAGCCAAAACCACTGCATCACGAGAACAAAGATCAGGAACCTCTTCCTAAATAAATACAGAAACAACACATAAAATATTTTTATTTGTATCTCTAAGAGACTCAAGATACCGGTGAGCATTATAAGGTTGCCTTGCACAGACTCCTTGTCTTATTAACCAGCTGATGCTTAGTCCACTAACACTTGTAGGCTATTTTTCCATACTATACTCCCACTCAGATTGTAGCTTTTTATACACAAACCAGCAACAGATATATTAGCTGACAAGCAACTGTTATGAGCTTTAGCACACATATTTATGTGTTCACAAGCGTGTCTTATCACCCAGTGAATATATTCAGTATCTATCTGTACATATTCACAAGCACATATAATGAAAATAATAATGTTTAGGACCAGAATAACTTATCTGATAATAGGTCTAGTAAGTAAATAAAATGGATATTCTTTTAAAAATTACACACAAACACCTGATACATTCACATGGCTCACTTGTTTTCTGAACTCACGTAAAAATGGATACATACATATAACCAATACAGAAAATGGAATCCTTCCTCTGTCAAAGCTGCTAATCTATCAGCACTGATTTTCAGGTGGAGCTCCTCAGTTAAAACTCTTCAAGGAGGTAATATTAAGTGAAAACTGCTCTTGCTCTCACTCTCTCTTTTTTACAAATAACAATAGATAGCCATAGACTGGAGTGAATTTATAGCTGTATATCACTCTTGGGACTCTGCTTCTGTTCATAAACAACTTGATATATACTCTCATGGTTTATGCTGTTGGCAGAGTCCCTAGAGGGACTTAAAACTTTGTATTCATGCAGTAACTTTCCATTATCCTATATATTTTAGATGATGGAATTAACACCCAAGAGATACATTTTCAAAGCATTGCATGGGGTTTTAGCTCTGTGGTTCCCATTGACTTAAATGGTATGTGTAGTTAAGCCCTTTGCAATGCTTGGAAAATTTACCTTAGGATACTAACCTACAGGACAATATCAAGACAATTAAATTCTAACATGCTGCCATCAGGTAGCTTTGTTTAATCTATGGGCATGATTCTTCACTGAATATCTAGTGATGAACCATTTTATACTGCAAAGCAGCATGTGACATCTCTCTATGCTGATCATGCTCCTCGACTTATGCTTGACAGTTCCCACATTCCCTTTCAAATCCACTATCTTAGCAATATTGGAGAGGTGAATGACATTCTGCTCAAGAAGTGTGTGGAAGAGGAAAAATTAATAGAAAAATATTGCCCTTCACAGAAGGCATGATGTGACCTTCTACTGTCATGAATCCCAATCTTGGCTCTAAAGAGCTTAGCCTGGCCCTTAGTGTACTGCTTTGGGCTCCCTCCTTGTTTCTGACAGGTTTCAGAGTGGTACCTGTGTTAGTCAGTTTCAGCAAAAAGAACGAGGAGTACTTGTGGCACCTTAGAGACTAACAAATTTATTTGGGCATAAGCTTTCGTGGGCTAAAACCCACTTCATCTGATGCATGCAGTGGAAAATACAGTAGGAATATATAAATACACAGAGAACATGAAAAAATGGGTGTTGCCTTACTAACTCTACTGAGACTAGTCAATTAAGGTGGGCTATTATCAGCAGAAGAAAAAAAACTTTTGTAGTGATAATCAGGATGGCCCATTTCAAACAGTTGACAAGAAAGTGTGAGTAACAGTAGAGGAAAATTAGCATGGGGAAATAGTTTTTACCTTGTGTAATGACCCATCCACTCCCAGTCTTTAGTCAAGCCTAATTTAACGGTGTCCAGTTAGCAAATTAATTCCAGTTCCTCATTGGAGTCTGTTTTTGAAGTTTTTTTGTTGGAGAATTGCAACTTTTAGGTCTGTAATTGACCAGGGAGGTTGAAGTGTTCTCTGACTGGTTTTTGAATGTTATAATTCAATTACAGACCTAAAAGTCACAATTCTCCAACAAAAAAACTTCAAAAACAGACTCCAACAAGAAACTGCACACACTGGTTTTTGAATGTTATAATTCTTGATGTCTGATTTGTGTCCACTTATTCTTTTGCGTAGAGATTGTCCGGTTTGGCCAATGTACATGTACTCTTTTCTGGCAGCACAGCTGCTTCGGTGGCCTGGCTGCTCTTGGTCCTTTGTGTCTTGCCTATACACTTGTACATTAGAGAGAAAGTATAATGGAAATTTATGCTGCAAAGACCAGTATTAACTTAGGCAGGGAACTGCTCCCCAACTGTGCTGTATTCTCAGGAGAATGTTTTGCCTACTGGCATTTGTTCCCTCTGTCTGCCAGGCCCCTTAATACTGTTGGTCACGTGCCCAAATTCTCATAGACCCCCAAATGCACATTATCACAGGGGAGTTTTGGGCTCAGAAAGAGGAAGGACAATGTAGCTATAACTCCCTAGACAAATTTTACATGAGTTACACACATTTATCTCCTCTGTATTGTGAAACAGAATAAAGGACTTGGCCCATTTTTTGATATACTTTCCATGTCCTCACTTCTCCCTTCATGTAAATAAGGTAGAGCACAAACTGAAGAGGTGGACAGAATGTGTACACATGCACTTTATAGTGAAGAAAGAGGGGAATTATCATAATCCTTTATTTCTTGTGTATTTTTGCATATTCACTTAATCCTCCCCCTTATGGCTGAAAGCCTAAAAAATTGGGGGAAAGAATCAAGCTTTAGACAGCATGTCCTGTACATAAAAAGATCCTGGGAATATTACAGAACAGCAGAAGAACCATTTTAATAATTAAAGGAATCCAGTGAGCCTTCACAAGCCAATAATTCTTTGTTTCAAACTAAACAGTCTCTCTCTCTCTCTCACACACACACACAAACTGATCTGAACCTCTCTCTTTGTTAAGTCAAAGCATTTATTTTGTTGGGCGAAAAACAAAATAGCATTTATTAATAAATGTTCTTAAGTTACTTGCTTGCAGTAGCTGCACACTTCAGATTTTAAGTATGATTGTACACAAATTTAGCTCCAGTTTTTCTTCTGCCCAACAGCTAAGAAATTAGTGGAAATTGCATTAGAAAATCAGTTTCCTCTAATGGCTTTTCACAAAATAACTCCTCTCAGATGCTGTACTGCTTATGGAGGTTTTTCATAATGAAGAATGGACAGCTGCACTAGTTTGGATTCCTAATGTTCAAAGTAATTTAATACCAACTACCATTCTTGAAAGCCTTCTAAATTTTCTACAAATCCAAATTCAATTATCTTAGTAGGAACTAATCAGTGACTACACAAGTGTTTTCTTGGTACCTGGGACACTTCTTAAAGCAACAAATCCATGTCCCTTTCAAGCATTTTTCTCCAGCAGGGAAGCAGAAAAATACAAGAACAACTGTATACTGAAATGTCTTAATGCAATCCTGCTCCTTTGCCATTCATATACTGCCAACTGCAAAGGTTGAACAAAAGGGAGGCAAAATAGGGAAGAGAACATCTACACAAGGGAAGGAAGAAGGTGTCAACTCTGCAGCAACACAGAAAGCTTGGAACTACAGGAGACTATGTATTGCACCTGGGTTATTACTAACATTTCAGTACCAGGGGCTATAAGGGAAATAAACTCTAATGAGTGGACTGAGAAGCAGAAAGACACCACCAAGATATTGGAACAGCATGTGGACAGGGGAACAAAAGATGGAGAAGCGGGTGTTAGGTTAGTTTGCCTAGAAGTAATGCTTGTTGGGGGAAATAGCATATTTATTAAAGATATTAGACATATGTAGGCAGAACTGAAAGAAGATAAATCAAATAGCCCAGCTTGGGCTCTGTGAAAGAAATAAAGGTTTAGTTTTGCAAAATGATACTGGTTGTTTTTTCACGTTGTAAAGCAAAAAAAAAAAAAAAAAAAAAAAGGGGGGGGGGGGCTCAGACCCACGTTCCACTTGATCATGAGCACCAAAATTCAGTGCTTTGGGTTAGGGCTATTGAATGACAAATTCCAGTTTTGGAACATCAGTGGCCAAGACGCGTAGGTTGAGTGATATAAACCAAATCTGACTAACCACCAGCTCTCCTTTTTATTTGAAAAGGAAACACCATTTGTACAGGATGCTTAACCAGGGACTGCTGCATTATGCATATCAGTGAGGTAAAGGGAGGAGGAGGAGATAGAGAAAGAGAGAGAAAATGGCAGTCAGATACAGTTTGCTGTTTGTCACTGTCTAAACTCATCAGTGATATGGGATTATGGGAGACACCTGAAAGACAAAGGGCTTTATTGGAACATTTAAGAATAGTATTAGTCAGATTTGCAGCAGCACACAATGAAAATTAATGTTTCCCCTCTAGCTGACATGGTGCAGGGAAAGAATAAGAAGGCCTCAGGCTTTTCACTTTGCTCCATCTATCATCAATATCACCACCTGGTTTGGGGGCTTGATCCTGAGTACCCCCAGCTCCTGGCTGGAAAGTAAGGGTGACACATATTGTCCTTAACGGGTAGGAACCAGGAAGTTGGTATCACTTCTTTCTTGTCCAAAGGCTGAGAGACATCTCTGATATTTTTATGCAGAAATACTATTCAGGGACTTGTATCTGAAGAGAGATTTTAAACTTACAAGAATAAGTAAACTCTGTGCCATGGAAAAATACTGTAGTAATAATACAGAGTGTTATGAAAAAGGGGTCACTTGTAATTGTTAGAGAAGGGAGGTATATACTTTTTTGCCACTCTGGGTCCAGATTACTGGTATTGCAAATATAAATCTGGAAATGGTGCTACCTTAATAAAAATGGAAATAAGACAATCTGAAATATTCTCAGCCTTCATTCAGGGAGGAGGCATTCCTCACTTGCTCATTCTGCATGACACCCTCATTTTGAAGCACAATACAACTCTGGTTTTCCAAACTCACATTAACTCAACTAAAGATGGCTGTTATGACCCTTGTGTTCACATTGACTGAAGCTCTGCTAGACAGGAGCTTCACCACTTCAGTCTTGTAGAGCTACTGAACTCTGCCGGACAGGATCTTCTAAATTCAACAGGAATGCAGCTTTGCTGCAGCTCTGCAGTTTACTTTCAGGCTTGAGTCCCACAGAGTTTAGAATCTCCAAAGAACTGAAGCTCTTGGCTTTCAAACTCTCAATTTAATAGAAGTGTTGGATGTCATCACTAGACCTTCGAAAATCAATCAGGACAGACCTGGTCATCTCCCCCTTTTTCTGCAGAATAGGCCTTCTCCCACCTCAACACTGTCCCAAAGACAAACATAAGTTCCCAATCACCCCATATCTTGAAATGAACTGGAATGCAAAAGATGTCTGCAAGTCCCTTATACCCCACGCATTCCACAGAGACAACTAGGGGCCAGATTATGGTCACCTCTCATCTACCCACCCCACTGTACTGCAGAAAAAGTGCCCCCACCACTTCTCACTGTCTGGCTCATAAGGGGCTAAACCTATATAAATACTGAGAATATAGGGGCTGAAAACAGGCATGTTCTCCTGGTTGTTGCATTCCCCCAATCTTTACCTGATGAGAACTCTGGTATGTTTGTCTGATTCACATTTGGAACTCAACAGCAACACTCTCTCAGAGTGCAGGCCCTGTCTCTTTTGCTTGCACAGCCCCACTTCCCTCCCTTACTGGGAATTCCTGTCCTGCTCTCCTCTCTGAGGGCTTTCCTGGTTGCAGGCCAGTCCTAATACTGAACAGCACTTCAAAGTCTTTGAGTACCTATGGCTTGCAGCCAAAATGTGGGTGATAAAATGCTTTCTATAAACATGGGGATGAAGAGCATAATTTGCGGATCGCATTAAACAATGTGGATTAGTTGTCAGGTATACATTTGTGGTGTTCAGCACCTTGCACGAAGCAGAGTGCTCTTCATGGGATCGGGCCATTAATGCACAAATTACATAGCTGCTGTGTGAAGCTACATAGATTGGGAGTGGCGGTTCCATCCTAATATTGAGTGATTTCAATTACAATTTCCTTAGCAAAAGGTCCATAATTTTGTCTGTGTTTTGCACAGCACTAAGCACACTGTGAGCATTCAAGAAATAAAAATAAATGATACAGTTATGGCAAGAGTCACCATATGGTGCTGTTACACACAGACTTACAAATGCTCTTATTGCACAAGCAAGTTTTTAGTCTTTGAAGAAATGCTTTGTTATTGTTTGCTGTGTTATGCAGTGGTCCTCAGAGAGAAGCTGAGGCATATAACAGTTTGTTCTCTGCCTTATTCTCGATATTTTTCAAGCAATTCTAGAGACAGAGCAGCTTTCTGGGAACCAGGCATTGGTGTGTGAGCTGAGATTTCTGGACGAGGGGAGTGCTTGGGGGATTATTGTGACTCCCTCTCTGCCAGGACTGATGTGTAAATGAAGCAAGTTACACTTAGATTATACCTAGATTCCACATCACTGATTTCTCTTTCCCTAGTAAGCCAAGCTACAAGGCCTCAGAACTCTGCTACCACATACATGACAGAGGAGTGACACTAGTGAGGAAGAAGAAGCAACAATACTAATTAATGAGACAGTTCTGAGGAAAGGGAGAAGATGCTGCCTCTGAAACAAAGGGGCAGCGTCAGAATAGGAAAAAAGGGAGAGATAAAAATGGATCAACTCTCCTCCACGTTTTCTATCTTGCTCTCATTGTGTCTTGTACTTTTCCATTCCTTTTGGTGCCCTTCTCTCCCTCTCTTCTGTCCCTCATTTAAAGGATTAAACACCCTGTTCTTTTAAAAGAAATATTCTTGTACTGCAATTTTATTCAGCTGAGCCTATAGGCTGTGGGTGCCTTATGTTGCTTAATCAGCACTCCTGGAAGCAATACCTCCTCTCAATTGATTGACAGGAGGTATTGCTTCCAGAAGTGCTAATTCAGCAGAGTGGGGTCTGACAGACGAGCAGTGACTATGATAAATATAAATGCTGTAAATGGTTGTTTTAAAGAAGTTAGGTACTGCGCTTCTACGAACATGCAGTACTAAGAGATCCCGCTCCTGAGAGCCAGTTGCTGGACTTTTTGATAGGAGGGATAGCTCAGTGGTTTGAGCATTGGCCCACTAAACCCATGGTTGTGAATTCAATCCTTGAGGGGGCCATTTAGGGATCTGGGGCAAAAATCAGTCTGGGGATTGGCCCTGCTTTGAGCAGCAGGTTAGACTAGATGACCTCCTGAGGTCCCTTCCAACCCTGATATTCTCTGCGATGAAATCTGTGACAAACTATAGGTATGAAAATGGAGAGGCAGACTTCAGAAAGGATGGAGGTGGGGTGACAGAGCTTAAAGTTTGGCTTCTTGAAGGCATGGACATTTATTAACTTGTCCCCACAGCCCATGGCTGTTAGCAGACAAGCCTGTTTGCTGCTGCAATTGCCAACTACTCAATGAAGTACAAAATTACCTGGTCTTCAAGAGGGAAGAAAAGCTAGCTGAGGAGATGGAAACCCACTATGTCACAGCTATTAGATTAGAATTCTTCCTGCACCAAGATTGAAAAGGCGCAGGACGGAGGGTGGGTGGGTCTGTGAGGGACTCAATTGCTGCTGTTTGATTCTCAGGAGGCTCTGGCCACATGGCTAGTCTGATATAAGACAGCAGGCTATGGTCCATAAGGGATCCAATGTTAGCGGTGAACTGGCAGTAAGGAATTATGCCCCATCTCTTCTCACCAGACATGCCTCATATGCCAGGGTGGGGGAATATGGGGAAGTGGTGGGCATAGGTGCCTTGGCCAGTGGAATTCGCAGCTTCACAGCTGCAGTTAGGTTCTAGTCCCTTTCTACTGTTCAGGCCAGGCAAAGAAGCCAGATCACCGAAGAATATATTTATTTTAAACACTAACCAAACTTATTCACTGTGACTGACTGTTCTGAAAACTGGGGATTAGTTTGGAAGGAGGGGGGAATACAGCAAAGCTTTAAACCTTTTCCCCATCCTATTTGATAAATAATATTTCTAAAATTAGAAGTTTAAACAGCGTTTCTACAGTGCACATTTGTCTCCTGAGAGATTTTGCTGTTTTTTTCAAAAAAAATTTAATATATATAACTGGATGGCAAAGTCCAGGAACAAGGAGAATGTTTTACTGTGAAATTTTTCAGAACAATTGTGTGTGTGGGGAATTTTCCTCTTCATAAGATCTGGACTAGATGGCTCCCTCAACTTCACAGTGAAAGTATTTTATTTGCAAATGACATTATTTTTTGCTATGGTGTCTCTACAATGATCAGTAACAGAAACACTAAACCCCACAGCAAGAGAGTTTACAATCCAGTGGAAATGTGAGTTGCCTTAGGTGGTATCTTTGGTTGTGTTGATAATTCCTATACTGAATAATACAGATTTATATTTGACTTTTTTTTCCCAGAATTTTTGTTTCTAAAAGCATAACCTTATAATTAATATTTGCACCAAACAGAATGTGTTTTTCATCAGAATAAACACTATTGCACCACTATGTCTCCTATAGACTAGAAGGAGAGTTTTACAAACAGCAATTGAGAGCAGTGTTTCATCTCTCTGTTACACTACTTACCTCAGAGGCCAATTCCAGACACCTCAGAGAAGGAGAGAGAAACCCATAATGGAATAACTGGCCTATACAGAAGTTTCTTTTTAACCACCTTCAATTAGTGGTTGACTTATGCCCTAAAGCTATAGAGTTTACATTTCGTATAAAAATGTTTTATCCTGTTTATTGTAAACATGGGTGTTTTCATTTTACAAAGAAATATTGAATCCATTTTTGAATCCTACTAAGCTTTTTGCCACAATGGTAACTTGTGGCCGTGAACTCCCTTCCAGAAGTTCTTGTTATTCTGCTATACTTTTTTAGAAAGGGTGATCAGAGCTGAACACAGCATTCCAGTGAGGGCATACCATTGATTTTGAATAATGGCATTGTAATAAATAGATTTTAAGGCCAGAAGGAACCATTATGATCATCTAGTCTGACCTCCAGCATACCCCAAGCCTTAGAACACCCCTGTATTAATTCCTGCTTTAAGTTCAAAAGCTGTGCCTGAACTAAAGCACTTCTTTTAAGAGAAAAAAAAATCTCCATATAAAAATTTCCAGTGATGGAGACAACCCTTGGTAAGTTATTTCAGTGATTAATTACCCTCATTGTTAAAAAATGGTGACTTATTTTTAGTTTGAATTTGTCTAGCTTCAACTTCCAGCCATGGGTTCCTGTCATACCTTTGTCAGCAAAACTGAAGAGCTTTCTATTATCAAATATCTGTTCCCCATGTAGGTACAGTACTTACAGACAGCGATTAAGTAACCCCTTTACCTTCTCTTTGATGAGCTAAAGGATTGAGCTTTTTGAGTCTTTCACTAGCAGGCATGTTTTCCAGTCCTTTAATCTTTCTCATGGCTGAACCCACTCCATTTTTTCAGCATCCTTCTTGATGTGAGGACACAAGGACTGGACACCATATCCCAATAGCTAAATACAGAAGTAATATAACCTCTCTACTCTTACTCGATATTTTACTGTTTATACACAGTGGAGCAGAAACAAAAGGAGAGACAGAAAACTACATCAGAATACCTCATTGCCAAGTGGTGAGTGCACTTTCCTGGGAAAGGTACACCCAAAGTTCAAATCCCTGCTCCACATCAAACAGGAGAAACCCAGGTTCCTGGGTAAATATGCTAACCAATAGACTAAAAGTTATAATGGGGGAACCACCACAATCACTCCTCTTTGTTCTTTGCCAGAAAGATTTTAGGCACTTGTCTCTCCTGGAATTGTCATAGCTGTGAATCCTTAGCAGAGGGAGATTCCTCCCTCCAACCAGATTAAGACAGCTCAGTCCCTTTGAGGGGCAGAGGTTAGGGCCGTTCTTAATCCATTTACTGTGACAGACATGTTGATTCTGTATTGTTCTATTTTCTGAATCAAATGTTGTGTGGTGCCAAGTCGAAGTATATTACCTCAACATTATTATCTCTAATAATCAAACTTGTAATCTAATCAAAAATATCAAATTATTGTGACACAACCTATTTTCCATAACACATATTAACAGGTATTAATTATATTAGCCTCCTTTAATTCTTGATTAATCAAGTCTGTATCAGCCATTGCATTATTTTGCCTGGGATCAATGTCAAGCTGAAAGGACTATAGTTACCAGGGTCATCCAGTTTATCCCTTTTTTAATACTGACATTTTTTCACACTATTTTTAAAATTGTTTTTTGTACTTATCTCATTTTGTTAACTTTTATGACCACCACTGCCCATTGTAAAGATCCTTAAAATTAACTTCCTGTAAATATATCCCAGGCCATTTTTCTTGGTCATTATAGTTTAGACGATTGTAATGTGGTTTAAACGATTCCTTCCAAATGTGCATTATTTTGCATTAGCCAAATTATCTGCCATTGTGCTGTCCATTCACCTAGCTGAAGTTCCCCACAGTCTTATTTAGTCTTGACTTCACTAAATAATTCTGAGTCCTCTGCAACTTTCATCACCTCACTGTTCCACCATTTTTCCAAAACAGGGAAGTGTTTGACCTGTTGAGCACAGATAATTCCCATCAGCTGCTAATCAGAGGTTATGTCTGACCATCAAAACTGGACTACAGAGCATGAAATTCGAAAACAAGTTGATTGTTATGTCTCTGAGAGCAAGCTTTGACTTGAACACTACTGAATATTAATAATTTAGGTCCCAATCCTGCACTCCATTACATGAACAGTCCTTAAGCAAATAGTCCTAGTAAGAACAATGAGACTACTTGTGAATAAGGCTTTGCAGGATTGACCTCATACTTTTCATACAGCTTTTCTGGATCAGTTTAGCGTTCATGATAGCTGCAGTACCGACAGCCCTGGAAACTGATGTCCTCTGTTTATTTAAATAATAATCTTGTCTATACTTTGCCCTGCCAACAGCTTCCCAAACATAACCTGAAGAGACCATTTGTATTCTGCAGGCCCATTCAAGCCTTGTCATCTCTATAGCAATTGCTTTCATAGACACCAAGTAGTCTGAACTGTGATGGTAGCTTTGGTGATGAGGACCCCTCCCCACCAGGAATTGGAACGAGACTACAACTACATTTCACGTAGGCCACTGAAGAGCCATTATACAATAACTTTAGGTCACTATCAGCCTGAACTGGATTTGACTCAGTGTATATGGAGCCTTTCACCTATAGATCAATGTCAGCAGCTAGACTTTAGTACAGTACATACATTTATTTAATGTCTGTTCAGAAATCTGCCCAGTATGAAATGTTTACAACCTGATAAACACTATGTGATGATGTAATACCTTTTTACTATTGAAGGGAAAAAGCAAAAACTGGGATATTATATGCTTGAAAGAAAATTGTATTTTAAGAAAACATCAGCCATTCTTTTTTCTCTTATTCCCCAGTGCTAGCAGTAACATACATTAAGGCCTTTGAGGAAGGTGTTTTGCCTAACAGAACAGCTTGGTATATCCAGTTACATCTAAAATAAAAAGAGTGTTCAACTGTTTTGTAAAACTAAATTGCATATCATCATACCCTGAACATTTTGAAAGCAGAAAATATTATGGTAGATGATTCAATTATTCTTCTCCTTCATTACAAAGCTTTCTATTATAATGGTCTAACCAATATAAGCTGCAGTAGTTTCTACATTCCCAAGTATATTGAACCCCATTACAATCATTCTTGTAGCAGCACCTCCTTAAAACGTTCAAAAGCATAGCTCCTGAATGGGTCTATAATCAGTGTTAAGTACTGTGATGTTATGAGTGTAATAGAATATCTCACTGAAAGATGACAGGGCCAGAAAGAGTTAATTAACTCACAGACTGACCTGACCCATCAGTGAACCTTAAGGACTGGTTAGGAAGATATGTAAATGAATAGAGCTTTGAAATGCAAGTCTGCATTGTTAGAGATCTCAAGGGTAGATGTTTGCTCAGGTCTTGTGATGTAAGCAAACAAGTCTTGTCTATTGCTATAATTCAAAGATCAAAAAAGGAATATTAACATTTATGATGATACTTGAGTGAAATAGTATTATTGTCTCTATGTCTCTTTGAAGGTTGTGGTAACCTGTATCTGAACTGTTTAATGGATAAATTACCCTGTGCTAATTGCCAGGATGTTTGGGAGAAGGAGAGTTAAGCTTATTGTTTTCTCAGGCCGAAAGGCTGCTGGAAATGTATAAGAACCCTGGGACACAATCCTACATCATCTCAGATCTGCTTTGGGTTTCAAGAGGGGGAAATCTTAAGCCATAAGGATTGAGATCCCCAGTCATTGACTGGAGTCACCCTGAATATGGACATCGGACTATAACCTCTGGACTATTTCTAAAAGGACTTTTGTCAACTACAAGCTCACCTCTGCTATGTATCTGAACCTCAAGAATTGAATTCAAGTCTGTATGTATATTGATCTTTTAACCAACACACTCTCTTTTCTTTTTCTTTAAAAAATTTTAGGTTAGTTAATAAGAATTGGCTATAAGCGTGTTTTTTGGATAAGATCTAAGTAATAATTGAACCTGGGTATGTGGCTGATCCTTTGGGATTGGAAGAACCTTTTTTTCTATATGATGAGGTAAGATTTTCAGTAATCATCATCATATTTGACGTGTCTGTCTGGATGGAGGCCTGAGGCTGGGTACTTTAAGGGAACTGCGTTGTTCGGACTTCTGAGAAACCAGTGAGGTACTATAGAAGTTGTTTTGTGCTGGCTTGGTAAATCTAAGTATTGGAATATCCACCAGCGTTTGGGGTTTGTTTGCCCCATTTTGTTTGCAGTTCACCCTGATTGAGTGACCTCAGCTGGCTCCCATGGGCAGCACCATCACAAGTACACTATACAATCAGCAAATGTACTAACAACATTAACATGCTACACTAGTGGCTTATGGTAATAATAAAATAGGAAACAAAAATGGTGCAATAGGGAGAATTCCATATTAAATTATTTGATATCAGATTTCTGGAGTCAGTATTAATCATTTAAGGTTAGCTCTTTTATTTCAGTGTCTCACTAGAGCAAGTACAGTACTCCAGAAATATATTAGTAATAACTGCACCTTGGGAACTTTGTAGTAAATTGCTTCAGGAAAGAAGCTGAAACTCACAGCCAAGTTTATTTCACAGTAAAACCAGTCTAGCTATGATTAGTGTCTTTCAAAATGGGTTTCTAACCTAAATCTTCTGGTATACTGTCACATTCATATGGACTTTTGGGGTTTGATTCAGCCCTCTGATTCATGGCTCTCATTACTGTACTATTTTTGAATATCGGTTTACTGAGCATGCATGTACAAAAGCATCAGCAGCCATCTTTCCAAAATATTCACGAAGGACAAAGCTGAGACCTTATAAATTATTACAAAACTTCAAAGAAGCATACATCAAATTACTGCCCTATCTTACCCATCATGCATTAGCAACTGTTCTGATGAACAGATACAGCTGTGGCCCAAATTCAATATTGGTGGCTTCAACACCAGAGTTGAACAGCTGTTTTTATTTGGCCCCCAAATTTCAACCCTTCATAAACAAAATAGAATTTGATTGTGTTTATGAAGGAGTGGGGGAACCTCCAGCACTTTCATTTCCATAACTTTGCCAATACTACTATGGGAAGTACAGGTATTGAAGGGTATGTGCTGTTTAGGAAAGACAGAAATAAAGGCAAAGGTAGTGGAGTAACATTGTATATCAATGATGAGGTAGACTGTAAAGAAATAAAAAGAACGAGGAGTACTTGTGGCACCTTAGAGACTAACAAAATTATTTGGGCATAAGCTTTCGTGGGCTAAAACCCACTTCATCTGATGCATGCAGTGGAAAATACAGTAGGAAGCTATATACACACAGACACACAGAGAACGTGAACAAATGGGTGTTACCCTACCAACTCTAACAAGACTAATCAATTAAGGTGGGCTATTATCAGCAGGAGAAAAAAAAACTTTTGTAGTGATAATCAGGATGACCCATTTCAAACAGTTGACAAGAAGGTCTGAGTAACAGTAGAGGAAAATTAGCATGGGGAAATAGTTTTTACCTTGTGTAATGACCCATCCACTCCCAGTCTTTAGTCAAGCCTAATTTAATGGTGTCCAGTTTGCAAATTTATTCCAGTTCTGCAGTTTCTCATTGGAGTCTGTTTTTGAAGTTTTTTTGTTGGAGAATTGGGACTTTTAGGTCTGTAATTGACCAGGAAGGTTGAAGTGTTCTCAGACTCCAACGAGAAACTGCATAGACGTCAAGAATTATAACATTCAAAAACCCAAATAAATTTGTTAGTCTCTAAGGTGCCATTAGTACTCCTCGTTCTTTTTGCTGATACACACTACCACGACTACCACTCTGAAACCTGTAAAGAAATAAGAAGTGATGGAATGGATAAGACAGAGTCTGTCTGGGCAAAAATCACATTGGGGAAGAAAGCTACTAGAGCCTCCCCTGAGAAAGTGCTCGGGGTGTGCTATAGACCACCAGGATCTGATTTGGATATGGATAGAGACCTCTTTAATGTTTTTAATGAAGTAAATACTGATGGGAATTGTGTGATCATGGGAGACTTTAACTTCCCAGATATAGACTGGAGGACAAGTGCTAGTAATAATAATAGGGCTCAGATTTTCCTGGATGCGATAGCTGATGGATTCCTTCACTAAGCAGTTGCTGAACCAACAAGAGGGGATGCCATTTTAGATTTGGTTTTGGTGAATAGTGAGGACCTCATTAGAAGAAATGGTTGTAGGGGACAACCTTAGTTCGAGCGATCATGAGTTAATTCAGTTCAAACTAAATGGAAGGATAAACAAAAATAGATCTGTGACTAGGGTTTTTGATTTCAAAAGGGCTAACTTTAAAAAATTAAGGAAATTAGTTAGGGAAGTGGATTGGACTGAATAACTTGTGGATCTAAAGGCGGAGGAGGCCTGGAATTACTTCAAGTCAAAGTTGCAGAAACTATCAGAGGCCTGCATGCCAAGAAAGGGGAAAAAATTCATAGGCAGGAGTTGTAGACCAAGCTGGATGAGCAAGCATCTCAGAGAGGTGATTAAGAAAAAGCAGAAAGCCTACAAGGAGTGGAAGATGGGAGGGATCAGCAAGGAAAGCTACCTTATTGAGGTCAGAACATGTAGGGATAAAGTGAGAAAGGCCAAAAGCCATGTAGAATTGGACCTTGCAAAGGGAATTAAAACCAACAGTAAAAGGTTCTATAGCCATATAAATAAGAAGAAAACAAAGAAAGAAGAAGTGGGACTGCTAAACACTGAGGATGGAGTGGAGGTTAAGGATAATCTAGGCATGGCCCAATATCTAAACAAATACTTTGCCTCAGTCTTTAATGAGGCTAATGAGGAGCTTAGGGATAATGTTAGGATGACAAATGGGAATGAGGAGATGGAGAAATTACCACATCCAAGGTAGAAGTCAAGCTCGAACAGTTTAATGGGACTAAATCGGGGGGCCCAGATAATCTTCATCCAAGAATATTAAAAGAACTGGCACATGAAATTGCAAGTCCATTAGCAAGAATTTTTAACGAATCTGTAAACTCAGGGGTTGTACTGTATGACTGGAGAATAGTTCCTATTTTTAAGAAAGAAAAAAAAAGTAATCTGGGTAACTACAGGCCTGTTAGTTTGACATCTGTAGTATGCAAGTTCTTGGAAAAATTTTTGAAGGAGAAAGTAGTTAAGGACATTGAGGTCAATGGTAATTGGGACAAAATACAACATGGTTTTACAAAAGGTAGATCGTGCCAAACCAACCTGATCTTCTTTGAGAAGGTAACAGATCTTTTAGACCAAGGAAACACAGTGGATCTAATTTACCTCGATTTCAGGCATTTGATACGGTTCCACATGGGGAATTATTAGCTAAATTGGAAAGGATGGGAATCAATATGAAAATTGAAAGGTAGATAAGGAACTGGTTAAAGGGGAGACTACAACGGGTCATACTGAAAAAGTGAACTATCAGGCTGGAGGGAGGTTACTAGTGGAGTTCCTCAGGGATCGGTTTTGGGACCAAGCTTATTTAATCTTTTTATTACTGACCTTAGCACAAGAAGTGGGAATGTGCTAATAAAGTCTGTGGATGACACAAAGCTGGGAGGTATTGCCAATACAGAGAAGGACCAGGATATCATACAGGAAGATCTGGATGACCTTGTAAACTGGAGTAATAGTAATAGGATGAAATTTAATAGTGAAAAGTGCAAGGTTATGCATTTAGGGATTAACAACAAGAATTTTTGTTATAAGCTGGGGATGCATCAGTTGGAAGTAACAGAGGAGGAGAAGGACCTCGAGTATTGGTTGATCACAGGATGACCATGAGCCGCCAATGTGATATGGCTGTGAAAAAAGCTAATGCGGTCTTGGGATGCATCAGGCGAGGTATTTCCAGTAGAGATAAGGAGGTGTTAGTACCATTATACAAGGCACTGGTGAGACCTCATCTGGAATACTGTGTGCAGTTCTGGTCTCCCATGTTTAAGAAGGATGAATTCAAACTGGAACAGGTACAGAGAAGGGCTACTAGGAAGATCCGAGGAATGAAAAACCTGTTTTATGAAAGGAGACTCAAAGAGCTTGGCTTGTTTAGCGTAACCAAAAGAAGGCTGAGGGGAGATATGATTGCTCTCTATAAATATATCAGAGGGATAAACACCAAGGAGGGAGAGGGATTATTTAAGCTCAATACCAATGTGGACACAAGAACAAATGGATATAAACTGGCCATCAGGAAGTTTAGACTTGAAATTAAAAGAAGGTTTCTAACCATCAAAGGATTGAAGTTCTGGAACAGCCTTCCAAGGGGAGCAGTGGGGGCAAAGGCCATATCTGGCTTCAAGACTAAGCTTGAAGGGTTTATGGAGGGGATGGTATGATGGGATAGCCTAATTTTGGCAATTAAATATGCCCAATGGCCTGTGATGGGATGTTAGATGGGGTGGGATCGGAGTTACTACAGAGAATTCTTTCCTGGGTGTCTGGCTGGTGAGTCTTGCCCACATGCTCAGGGTTTAGCTGATCACCATATTTGGGGTCGGGAATGAATTTTCCTCCAGGGCAGATTGGCAGAGGCCCTGAGGCTTTTTCACCTTCCTCTGCAGCGTGGGGCAAGGGTCACTTGCTGGAGGATTCTCTGCACCTGGAAGTTTTTAAACCATGATTTGAGGACTTCAATAGCTCAGACTTAGGTTAGGGGATTGATACAGGAGTGGGTGGGTGAGATTCTGTGGCCTGCGTTGTGCAGGAGATCAGACTAGACCCGGGGTTCTCAAACTGGGGGTCGGGACCCCTCAGGGGGTCACGAGGTTATTACATGGGGGGTTGTGAGCTGTCAGCCTCCACCCGAAACCCCGCTTTGCCTCCAGCATTTTTAATGGTGTTAAATATATTAAAAAGTGTTTTTAATTTATAAGGGGAGGGTCACACTCAGAGGCTTGCTATGTGAAAGGGGTCACCAATACAAAAGTTTGAGAACCACTGGACTAGACGATCATAATGGTCCCTTCTGACCTTAAAGTCTATGATTCTAAGAACATTCAAACAATGGTACACATTGACAAAAGCGTCCGCTCCTCTTGATGATAGTTTAGACTAGGTTAAGTATTTGTCCATTTTAACTTTCTCAGCTTCTGGAAATGAACAGACACACTGGTAGCAATTGTGATCTCAGGAATACCATAACAAATGCCTCAGAGTGTGTCAGAGTAATAAGGATTGTTTGACTCCCTTCAGCTGTACTGGAGAGAAAAATATAGCCAAGTACATTTCTGAATACATCTTCAGGCGCAAGAGTCATGCAGAAACTCATTAGAACTCTCTACTCATCATAAGCATTCTGATTAAGCTGGAAAACATAAAATGCTTTAGGCCAAACAAGCAAGTGTGTCATTGTATATAGATCTCTTTTATGCAATTCTTGTAAATCATCTTCCAGAAGATGGTTTTAAATGGTGAAGTGTAATTAGGATAATTGCTGCTTTGCAAGTAGCAGTAAGTTTTACCCAGTAGGGATAGATAAGCCAGCTTAAAGGGGGGGAGGGCAGGTTGAGAGAAAACATAACAGCGCAAACTCTGGTTCTGAAAACATTCAGAATTCATTCAGAACCATTTGAAGGATTTGCATTAGCTTGGTAATATTTTGTTTTGCTAACACCTTTGCTCACAGGGTTGCTGATGATTTCCTCCCTTTCTTTACTGAGCTCATGGGTAGTCCTGTTAAGGGTCTCAAAAAAGTTGGAACTATAGTAGGGTTGGATGGATTGTCAACAATAAAGCCAGAGTGAAGACTTTAGGATAGTGTTATGATTTAGCATACTGCTGTGACAAGAGAATGGCAAGGTGAAGCACTAAAATCATGAACCAGTCACAAAATGTTTAATTTATTTTTTAATTGAAAGATACCCAGACACAATAAGCACCAGGTAATGTAAAGCAGTATCAGACCTACAGGGTGCAAGGCCTAACAAATTACAATAGCAAATTTTGTGTCTCTTTTTATGACACTCAGGTTTTAAAAGAAATAAAGACCAAGCACTATCTATGAATGTCAATGGGATAAGAAAATGCTCAGTACTTCCCAGGAAGGACTCAGCACTTTTCAGGATACGAGCCTCAGAAAGGGTGCAAGAGATTTTAGCAGGGAACACGTCCCCTATAGCTTTATAAATTATTTTGTGAAGTTAGAATATTAGTACAAAGTAGTAGACAAAGGGGAGGGACAAAGATTGATGTGCAGTGTGGGGAACATGTCTGAGCACAAGCAGCCTGAAGATTTTGACGGCTCCAATACATGTTGGAACCTACTTGATTTAGAATATCAAACTCTTTTGAGATTCTTAAATAGCTGCACCAGTGTTAATTTTATGTTAATCTCTTACTGTGTATATACATGATCATTAAGACTGGAGGAGATTGGCTATTATACACAATTACTGATCATTTGTTAAATAGAGAGCTAATGGAAAATATCTCTGATAAATCTAAACATTAACATATTAGCTTCCAGTGCAGCTGCACACAATGGAGAGTTATATGGCTCGTATTAACATATTCTATTTTTTCATGATTGAATATGTTAAATAATGCCTCATAATATGAAAATAGATCTTCAGAGAACACAGGTTCTTCAAACCTAGGGCAATACATTCATATCTAGTTTGTGTAGTTCAACAGGAAAAAATACTGCTTTATTTACAAGACTCAAATATTTCTCTCTGATTTACTAGACATCACCTTACCTGTTTTCATCTCCCCAAATTAATCCCATCTCCACAGATATTTTTTTAAATTATTTGCCCACAACAAAGCACTCCTGCTGATAAAACTGAAAGAACTGTCATTTCTTGGCTGTGCTGATCAACTTTAGTCTTATTCCCAAAGTTAAATATCCCAGAGCAATCCAAAATTACACTGCATGAAAATCTGGATGTGCATCATTTGCTCTTTAATTTGGGTAAATGTAGCCTTCAAAGGTCACATACTCATCTGTTAGTGGTAGTCAGCTTTATAAAAGTATTGTTTAAGTTTCCACAATACCAGTGTATTTCTTTTCCTTTCTTGGAGATTAAAATATAGCTCTGCTTCCATAGTTAGGAAAAATAATTGTGTCTACATTCAGCTGTGTTTAGAAATGTGTGCCCTGGAAGTAAATAAAATAATTATGTTGAAAAATCAAAGATACCTTGTGGCAAGTGCTTAAATTCAGCTCATGAACTAAGGGCCAGAGGGACCACTTTCACTCAGTTTCACCTCTCATGGTTCAAGGTATTGGCTCTAGTTTTACTATCGATAGCTCAGTCAAGGTGGTTGCTGAAATAATTCCCACTGTGTTTGCAACAGTTATTTTGAATGGGCACCTTAATTTGCCATGGATATACTCACTTTGCTCCCTCGTACAAGGGCAAGAATGTGAATTGTTATTACCAGTACAAGTTTCCAGGCAAAACTAAATTCAAACTTAAGTCTGCACCTAAAAATAAGGTATGGAAATTTTAGTGATGATCATCTGAAAGATCATAAGTCAGCTCCTGTCCCTGACTTACTGTCAACCCTGGGCACCCATTACACCATGAGTCAGATTCTGATCTGTGGCATATAGGAGCAGCAGAGAGAATGGAACAGCCTCCCAGGGAAATTTCCCCAATGCAGGGTTCCTCACCCTTTTGTATCTACCTTCACTCACCCACATCTATCTGCCCAGACCCAAGATCTGGGTAACCCACATGTGAGTATCGGGGGGAGGGGGTGTCTTACTCCTCCTTTCTAAACACCCTGCACAGGCATGTAGTCCAAAATACAATCTAGACCAGGGGTCGGCAACGTTTGGCATGCGGCTCACCAGGGTAAGCACCCTGGCGGGCCGGGCCAATTTATTTACCTGCTGACACGGCAGGTTCGCCCAATCGCAGCCCCCACGGGCCGCAGTTCGCCGTCCCGGGGGTGGCGGGAAGCCACGGCCAGCACATCCCTCGCCCGCGCCGCTTCTCACCGCCCCCATTGGCCCGGACGGCGAACCGCGGCCAGTGGGGGCCGCGATCGGCCGAACCTGCCGTGTCAGCAGGTAAATAAACTGGCCCGGCCCGCCAGGTGCTTACCCTGGCGAGCCGCGTGCCAAACGTTGCCGACCCCTGATCTAGACCTAACATATTAAGACAATTTTAGAGTGCTTGCGCTATGCCACTTTTGGAGTACAGTATGTTGTAGAATAAAGGTCTTAATTAGTATGAGTTTACAGTGATCACATTACTCAGTAGTTGAGAAACTAAACTATGAAGAGTGTTGTGTCTCTCCATAATATCATATATTACTATTTATTTGATTTTCTATGAAGCATACTACAAAAAATACATAAGGAAAATATAGTTATTAGGTATTATTAATCTTTTCCAGTTCCTTCCTAGCTCTCAGCTCAACCACCACTTCTTTTTAATCTACTATACCCTACTGTGTTAACTGGAAAGAAAAATGCAGGTGTTGAAAAAATCATAAGGAAACTGTTCTGCAACATGTTTATTAATTACACCTAGTGATCATTTCTGTGGATATTTATTGGACTATTTACTCATTTGTTAAAGAAAAACAGGAGTATTTCTTGTTTCAAGTCCTGTATTTTGATAAAATACTATCACAGTCATCTATTGTGCCTTTTTAAAAAAACATACACATTAAAATAATATATGCAGTTCTGTAGTTTTTACATTGTTGTAAACTATGTAAGAGCACATAAATTGTTTTTCAATTAACATTTTCTCCCAGTTTATTTTCTGTTTCATCTACTCAAGCTTCAATGAATAAGAATTTGCATAAATACCAGCTGGTTAGATGACTACTGGTCCTTCTGTGGTACGAAGAACAATGTTTTCTCAGACCCAAGTTTAACTGTTGACAAGTCTGCCTGCCCCCGCACCCCATTTTAGAATATTGGCAGAAAATGCTCCTTTTTAAAAGTGGGGGGCCCATTCTGATCTGACACCAGGTCTAGGAGTTGCACTTGATTTACAGTGGTGTAAGTGAGAACAGAATCTAGGCTGCTTCTGTATATTTTTCAAACTTCAGCAACAATGTCAAAAGATGTGTCAGTATGATTACTTTTTTAATTAAATAAAAATATTCAAAAACTGAAGCAAAAAACTCCTATTATACATTCAACCACATTTTCTGTAACAATTTATTGTAAGGCCATTACTACTGTAATCCATATTTTTGTTTTGAGAATTACAAAAAACAGAGCCTGACTCTCCCCATACTACGTGATCCCCAAATGTTCACAGACATGAGTGGGAATTTGGGGTGAGCAAAGAGTGCAGGTTTGGCCCCTGGATGAATAGCTTTCTTGGGGAAGGGGGAAAAAATAAAATTGTTACTATTTGGTTCCAGAGATGTTGTAGGAAGATGAGCATACAAAACACACGTTAGTTAACTGTATAAATACATGACCAAATAATACCATTATTTCTTAACCAGAAATCCCCTTTGATATCAACCAATAATACTTTCTGACCCATGGAAAAGTATAGTCAGAGGTTGGTAACACCTGCTATATTTAAATTTGCAAATAGTTTTCATTATATTGGGACAATTTAAATATTAATATTATGCAAAGAAAATGTCTTTTTCCTATTCTTTTTAAAACAGGGAGATTAAACGTAGAGAGCCTATGTTAATGCAATGATAAGGCTGAACATTTAAAGCAACAAAAAGTCACAAGATGCAAGTTCCAGCATCAATACCAACTTGGCCACTTTGCCATATACTGTATTTCCTATTCCTGTTGGAATCTCAGCTTTTGCATTTCTGGACTAATTTTAACCATGCAACTTTAACATGCGGTTCAATTTTGAAGAATGCCTTTGTAAAAAAAAAAACGTTGTGTGATTCCATGATTACTCTCCCCACAATACATGTCCAGATCTAATTAGCTTACAAGGAAACAATGTTTTTCTAATTGCCAGGCCTGCAGACTAAGTCTGGGATCTGAAAGTCAAACTAGGTTATTTTTTGCTCATGCATCACCTCCAGTAATAGATTCTGTAGAGCTACAGCTGCCCTCATTTATACCTGGACAACCACACCAGCCTCAAAATCTGTTCTCAGTGACATAACTACCATCTTGTTGATTTCATGGTCATTGAAGGCGTAAGTTGAAGAGAAAGGATTGTAAAGGTAGTCCTAAAAATGCTACCTAGTTATACAAGACAGAAGTTATTCCAGTGTTCTCACCCAGGGCTGTATGGCCTGGAAATAGTGAAAATCATACTGACTCCCTGTCCTCCAAAGTAAGCATGTGTATCTCTGAATATAGGCAGGGAGCAGATCTGCTGAGTAAAAAGGTGCTGTTTTCACAGTCACCTTTCAGAACAGAACTGCACTTTAATGCCACATTAACATAGCTCTTTCTGTTTAATTATAACATAACAGAAAGATGTATTCAGTCGCACAGCTAATACAAAACTTCAGACCTTCACACTTCTAATATGGTGCTACCTATTTACAATTAATTCGTTTAATAGTAAGGATCAGAATTGATTGAGATACTAGTAAAGTCAAATGGAATTTTTACATTTTCTTTTCCACATCTTTAATAATGGTGTCTAATTGTTCTGCATGTTCACAGTCCTAGCACAATAAGGCTTTTGTTGTCTGTCATTCCATAAATGGATTGGTTTTAGTAAGGTGGATTGTGTATCCCTGTCTGTCTCTCTGTGTCTATGAGTGCATGCACACACGCTTGGAAATTGTTCTTTATTGGGATTAATTCTTGCCTTTTTGCCTGCATAACAGGTCCATGTTCAGAAAAAAAACTCACTTCTTTGAGAAAATATTTCTCTCTAACAGGCAATTTACAGAAGATAGTTTCTACACCGCCTGAATTTCTAGATGGATTTCTGCTGGGCACTCTATATGCCCTTTCATTTCTAATGGGAGATCCATAATATATGGTATGAATACTGCATACATATAGAGATGTTATCATCATAAATTACAGATATGGCTTTATTCCTGAACATTTCAGTTGTAATGTAGTACTTTGTCACCCTTCTTTCTGCATCTATTTTGTGACATCTATTCTTTCCCCATCTGTAGATCCCCAAAAGGTATCTATTCTGGATTCAGTACTATTAGCATGAGAGTTCTTTCACTCCATCTTGTTGTCCTAAAGCCCAATTTTTGTTTGAAGTTAGTTAACCTGCAAAATTATTTCCTCCAGGATCTGGAGATCATCATTCAGTGGGGCAGCCTGTATATTTGGGCCTTGTGTCCATTATGACAGGAATGATACAGACAAATTTGAAGAGAGAGAGAGAATTCAGCTTACAAAGCTTTGGGCGCATTGTTGCCTGTTGACATTGTTTTCACCATGAGTGGCACTCCGTCATAAATGGAAGAGATGAACTATCAAAAATAAAATACATTGAATTAGCATATGTTTTCTCACCTGCTTAGTCAGGCCATGCCCCACATGTTATGCTTTAATGTATCTATAACTTTTAGTTCTCTATTAACAAACATTTTTAGGAACTATGAGCTACTGATACCTGCATGATAATTTCTGTAAAGTTTTTGTAATGTTTAAGGGCCTGATCCTACCAACACATATGCACAGGAGTAACATCATTCCCATGAAATCAGTAGGACTACTCAAATGAAGAAAATTGCTCGGAATAAGTGTGCGCAAGGAGCATGCCCTATGGAATTACTCTGGGGGAAATTCTGCACTACTGTGTACATGCACAATTAAAGAGCCACACATTTTTGTGCAGAAAAAAGCTTCTGCTGAAATGTTGCTGCAGTTCTGACTTTGGCCCAGGAGAGGGTGCTGTGGCGCAAGAACAGCAACAGCTTCCAGCAGAAAATAACTTCTGTGGTTCTGTCTTTTGCCCACCAGAGGACGCTGTGGTGATAGAACACAGCAGCAGCTCCCAGGCAGCTAGGGAAGAGAAAAAGCCTGCGTTCTTCACAGTGCCTGTCAGGCCCGGTTAGCGGATAGGGACTATGCAGAGACAGACAGTGCGGGTGCTGGGGGGGCAGACAGGGACTCATAAGGGTTAGTGGGGAAGGATAGACTAGGGCAGGGGCTGAATGGGAGTGGAGTTACAGGGCATACTTGCTGACAGGTGTTTTGAAATAAATGACCAAAAATAATTGAAACTGGTTTGATTAGATGGTGTTATTTTGACAAATAAAATATGCAGAATGTTGCATAATTTTAAAACATTGTGCGCAGAATTTTTAAATTTTTTTTCCGCGCAGAATTCCCCATGAGTTAAGAATGAAAATAAAACAGAGAGAATAACATCTGGAATATTTCAAAATTCTCTGTGCTGGTCAAACCTTTATAGAATTTGCTCTGCAACCAATTTCTGAGTTGTCTGCACCTAGTATCAGAGTATTTCTAAGATGAAAAGCAGTATATAAACATAAGTTATTGTTACCTTTTAAATTCAGACAATCAGTCTAAAAATTCCAGTTGCCTATTTACCTGGGACAAGTATATTTTGACAGTGTAGTAACATATTGTTAGTTTTTTCCTTATCATGATAAAAAGCAGAAGAATAGATTCTCATGACCAGGTAGTAAATTCCGATAATTATGTAAGGTAAGAATAACAAACCTGTGAATAAAACCCAACCCTATTGTAATAACTAAAGAATTATTAAAGAGGGATTGAAACTAGTATAATAAAACCATACAGCAGAGTTATGGTCAATATATAGACCTTTTACAATAGGTACGAAGGAAAATATAAAATTATATAGTCACCTGTGAAGAAAAATTAAGTGCAGTCTCCAATGGCTTGGAGACAGGAGGAGAAACACCAGAAGGAATTTCCATCAACTGTTGTGCCACTGCAAACAATGCTTGCTATGGATTTTCCTAGAAATGCATATAAGCTGGAACTTTAGAGCATCCTCTATAGATGCTGGCACATATTCAGAGACTCAAAAATATTCAGCTCATGGCAACAAAGAATTGCTTTTCAACTCCCAGTTTACCATTGAAACAGAGGTGATTTTTGCCCCCCCACCGGATTTCTACCAGGGTGGGAGTCGGGCGGAATGCACTCAGGGAGACGTGCCTGGGAAAGGCCCTGGCACCTAGTGCTCCCGCTAGGAGATGCCCAGAGCAGGGAAGATAGATGGGGCAGGTAGCACAGCTCCGCCAGAGGGGGCATGGTAAAGCCCTCTGAGTTGAGTCCCATCCCTTCCTTGCCGATAGCCATAATTACCTGCTCAGCAATAGCTGTCTGCTCTGGCAGGTGCTGTGCCCAGATCAGGGAGGTGATGGGAGAAGTAAGTGGGGAAGGAGCTTTGAGGGGAATGGTGCCAGCTTGCAGCGGGTATGGGAGGCACAGGGAGGATGGGAAAGAGACCAGAGGCAATGCGAGGGTCAATCATGTGCCCCCCAAATCTTTAAATTGTGCCCCTCCCCCACCATCAAGAGTTAGAGGTTGTCTCTGCTTTGACAGGTAAGCAATTGATAAGCAGGAAATTCAAGCATTGAGAAATATAATAAAGAACTCATCCTCAAGACTGATTGGAAATAGGCCTTCCTGCCAAACAAATGGAACAGACCTCGAAGGAAATTGATGATTCTGCAGATAAAAGTCATGATGACCACAAGATATCTGCTGAGTGCCAAATCATCAGTTTTCCTCTCTGGTAGGCAGCTGCTGCTCCATTCATTCTGCCCAAAGTGTCACAATTTATCATCAATTAAATTGCAGAGGCTGAAGACAAAATTCAATATTATTCAGAGCGACTTTAGTCAATTATGATTTATATATTAACAGAAAAATGAATGCAAACCCCTCATTGTGATGAGAGACCAGTGATTCTCAAACCAAAGTGTTTGCTGGTTCAAATTCTCCAAATCTCTCTAATACAGTATGTACTTTAAGACAAATAGAATGGTAACAAAATATGTTGCAGTCATAGCTTTCCATTTCCACTCATAGCTTTCCATTTTGCCTACTAGCACTACTGACATAACAGAATATATATTGGCCCATGCCCACAAGGAAGTAGATTTTTTTCTTACAATGTATGCTTTATGCAATATTTGAGCATCATCCTTAACTTGGGTGGTAGTTCATTGCATTGGTTTGTCATTCTTTAGGGCATAAATTTATTGAACATTGGAGTGTACTTTAATTACAGTAGTAAAAACTAGATATTCTAGAACACTCAGCTACAATGGACAAAAATCTCTTTATATCTTCTGCATTAAAATGATGTGTTTGTCTAGACCAGGGGTAGGCAACCTATGGCACATGTGCCGAAGGTGGCACGCGAGCTGATTTTCAGTGGCACTCACACTGCCTGGGTCCTGGCCACTGGTCCGGGGGGCTCTGCATTTTAATTTTAAATGAAGCTTCTTAAACATTTTTAAAGCCTTATTTACTTTACATACAACAATAGTTTAGTTATATATTATAGTCTTATAGAAAGAGACCTTCTAAAACCCTTAACATGTATTACTAGCAGGCGAAACCTTAAAGTAGAGTGAATAAATGAAGACACGGCACACCACTTCTGAAAGGTTGCTGACCCCTGGTCTAGACAGTTCCACAAAATAGCCCTCCATTGCGGCTCCCTTAATGCCACATATTACAGGAGAAAACATATGCCTGGCATTGGTATGAAGATGATACTCTATCTAATCTACCACAAAGAGGATAGACTTGGACAATAATGTGTAAAGGGGAGAAATTATATGGCGTTCAAACAAATTCTTAATATAAGGATTTATGATGAGTGGAAAGGAAACAGAAGAGTTAGCTTGCATCATAGTTCCCTGCAGGAAAGAGAAGAGAAGAAAAGGAAAGCAGCAAAGGAAGGAAGGACAAAAGAAAGTTTGAACAGGTAGTGTAGGAGACTGGCTGTACTCATATGATAGCAGTGCCACATATGCTGGCAAAGGAGGTAGCTTCGCCTGTTCTTGCTAAGTCTCCATCTTGGTGGCAGAGCATCAGCCATGACTACAGACATGGATAGAATGCAGAAGTTCACCTCAATAAGCCAACTGAGATGGAGCAAAGACATTTTTCAGTGAGTTAGTCTGTTACATTCTTTTGGTCAGTAACCTCTGAAACAAATGAAAGGAAATCAATTTCTTTATTAAGAAAAATATATCACTGCAAGTTCTTTGTGCATAAACCATGGTTTAAGGTCTTGTTAACCACTTTGAGTAAAGGAAACAGAGGCTACAAAGTAAAAGTAACTTGAAATGAACAAAAAAAAATATTTGGATTGGACACCCAAGACTCAAAAAACCCCTTCCAATAAAGGGAGTCATCCACCACTGAATTATTTGTACAGGGCCCATATGCTGTAGACTAAATGTGCATAATATTTATTTATTATAGTTTGCCAGGCTCATCTGCAGAAGGTTGGTTGTTCACTATTACTATACTTCATGAAAGCAGACTTAATTCACTAAACCTGTATTGAATTAGCTCACAAACTGGACTTCACAACATTTCTCATTAAAATAAATGGTATCTAAAAATGAAGTTTAAAAGTTTCCAAAGGCAGTAAATGTAATCATTGTTTGAGTTTCATCAGCTTAAAATAAAAGATGGAGAACTGCCAAAGGCTGCTTTAAGAAAAACAAGCGCAGCTTATTTTTTTCTACCTTGCCTTACAGCTGCCAACTAAATTTAATAAGTCTTTGTTTCATGAAGAATCATAAAAACAGTCCAAAAAGAAATTTTATATAGCCAATAGGTACTAAATAAAATATACCCCCACAATAATCCACATTTACAATTTTGGTATCATAGAAGTGGACTCCAATAATCTCACCTTAAATTTTCTCCTGTTGGTAGAAACTATATATTTTCTCTGATAATGTGCAACGTTTCCCTTAGCTAGGTGGTCTCTGGTTTCTCTGATGTGGAGTTCCACCTGTATAACCATCATCTAGTATCTTTCAGGATCACCTTTCTGTCCCCTCCATCTCATCTTCACCCAGTTCTTTTGTGACTTCCAACCTACCAGAACTGATGATTTTTCGCCCACTCTCAACCCTCTCCTCCCTGCTTTCCTTTCCCTTTCTTCCACTGACGTGTTTATTTTCTCCATGCTTCACTTTTCTTCACCCTTCACACTTTTGCCCCTCTGTCCTTTTTCAAGGGGCAACCAGTCCTGGTTCACTTCCAGCATCTGCTTCATCTACTCCTGCTCTTGCACTGTGAAGCATCCCTGGTGGAAATCCCATGGACCAGGCTGACTTCTTCCACTTCAGATTTGTTCTTTCCTCCTTCAGTTCTGCCATCTTCCAAGCTACGCAACTCTCCACTCTAATTGAATCGCATGTCTGCAATCCCCACCAACTTTTTGCTACCTTTGACTCCTTCCTCAAACCCTCACCTCTTCTTGCTTCCACTTCTCTCTGTGTACAGAATCTCAATGATTTCTTCAAAGAGAAAATTGGCAAAATATAACCTTCCCTTCCTTCCTACAGCTCTCTCCCTCTTCTCCATGTTATAGACACAGACCTTTTCTCATCTGCTCTTCTCCTCTAACCCCTCCTCTTGCTCCAGTGACCCCATTCTGTCTCTTGACCTCCCTCATGCCCTCCTTTAGTCATACCCTTAATCTCTTATTCTCCTCTTGTGCTTTCCACTCACAATACAAGCTTGCTTTAGTCTCTCGCATGTAATCCTCCCTCCACCATTTACCTCACTTACCAACTACTGCCCCGTAGCTTCCATGACTCTGTCCTCTCCCGGCTCTCCTCCTAACTCTCTAACCACACGCTCAGCGTGTGTTTCGGAGGCTCCTCCTCATTCTCCCTCCAACATTCTGTGGGGGTTCTGCAGGGCTCTGTCTATAGTTATAGTTCTCTTCTCCCTCTACTCCTTGTCATTTGGAAATCTCATCCGCAAACACAAATTTACCTATCATTCCTATGCTGATGACTCACAGGTCTACCTCTCTACTCTAGACCCATCTCCTCCTGTACAAGTTAAAATCTTCACCTGCCTTTGATACAGAGTGATGGGGATGGAATGGGGTGTGAGGTAATATCTTTTATTGGACCAACTGCTGCTGGTGAGAGACAAACTTTCTGTGTAGCTCAAAAGTTTGTCTCTCTCACCAACAGAAGTTGGTCCAATAATACATATTATCTCAACCACCTTGTCTCTCTAATATCCTGGGACCAACATGGTTACAACAACATTGCATAGAGCGTATGTCCAGCTATCAGTTTAAGCTCAACACAGACAAAACTGAACCTCTAACTTCTCCTCGACAAGCCCTCTCCCATCCCTTCTTTTTTATTATTATTCTTAATCATCATCATGTTATCATTATTATAGTAGTGTCTAATTATTACACTAGTGTCCACTGGCCAACCAAGAATTGGTCCTCATTGCACTATGCACTGTACAAACACAGAATAGATGGTCGCTGCCCTGAAGAGCTTACAATTTAAATAGACTAGACCAGGGGTTCTCAAACTGGGAGTCGGGACTCCTCAGGGGGTCACGAGATTATTACATGGGGGGTCGCGAGCTGTCAGCCTCCACCCGAAACCCCGCTTTGCCTCCAGCATTTTTAATGGTGTTAAATATATAAAAAAGTGTTTTTAATTTATAAGGGGGGGGGGTCACACTCAGAGGCTTGCTATGTGAAAGGGGTCACCAGTACAAAAATTTGAGAACCACTGGACTAGACAGACACTGGGTAGGGGAAGGGCTAGAACATACAAGTAGAGCAAACAATGTGATGGTGGCAATCATCATATTAGTTCCACAATTTTTTGGAGGGTGACGGGGGTTAGTTAGGAGGGAGATAAACTAAATGGGGAAAAAAGGGAAGGGAAGGGAGCAAGGGGGACTCGGCAGGATAGAAGAGGGGAAGAGAGATACGTGTGGAATGAATCTGAAGTGAAGAGACTGAAGTTGAGGGAGGGAGAGGGAAAAGGGAGAGGGTTGGAGCAACCAGCCAGTCAGTACAGGGCAGAGGAAGTCCAGTCAAAACTTTAAAAAATTCTCTGACTGTCCAGAGGTCCCTGCTTTGGCTGCTTCTGCTCCTACTGGCTAGAGTCTTTGGCTACTCCTCTCTGCAGCTTTCCTCCAAGGCCACATAGCAGGGAGGAGAGCCAACTCCTGAGTCCTAATGACCCCAGAGGAGGGCAGTCTACCCTGTACAGTTCTGGGTGCTTGGGGGAGGGAGGGTCCCACTTTACCCCTTCTCCCAGTGTAACAGTGTCTTCTTCGGCTGCTTCTGTCTCTATGGACTAGAGTCTCTCAGTCACTGTGGATAATACCACCACCCTGTATGTCACTCAGGCCCGTAACGTGGACACCATTTTTAATTCTCTCTAGAGCAGTGGTGGGCAACTTGCGGACCGTGGGTAATCCACTGGCGAGCTGCGAGACAGTTTGTTTACATTGACCATCCACAGACACGGCCGCCCGCAGCTCCCAGTGGCTGCAGTTCACCATTTCCAGCCTATGAGAGCTGTGGGAAGCGGCGGCCAGCACATCCCTGGCCCGCGCCACTTCCCGCAGCTCCCATTGGTTGGGAACAGTGAACCGCGGCACTGGGAGCTGCGGGCGGCCGTGTCTGCAGACAGTCAATGTAAACAAACTGTCTCGCAACCCACCATCTATACATCTATTGTCTCCTGCTTTGTATTTGCCCCAAAAAGTTTACAATCTAAGGACCATCTTTTTGATCTGTGTTTATACAGCACCTATGACTACTTGGTCCTGGTCTGCTATGGGAGCTACTCCAATAGAAAAAAACAATAATAGAAGAGCCAGAAAAATTCAGATCACAAATTCCATAAGACAATATACACATTTTTTTCTTTTTCTTTTAAACAAGAGCTATTTCTAGTGACATTTTTGGCTGCATGCAAGATCTGGAAATTATCTCTAACTATCAGAGGTGAAAGCTGCTATCTAGTCACCTTATGATGTGCACATGTAGTTCTGATTAATGTTAATGGAAATTTTACACACACAACAAGGGAGGACTAGATCCCAAAGTCTGTTGTAGTGTCACGTACAGTGGCAAGACAGCTCTCTCACTTGCAATAGTTAATTGGTTAGTGCCCAGTTTATCTCAGATGTCATTCCCATGTCCCTTCAAAATGCACTTAGGCAACACCCTTGGATTACCAATCTTTTCCATTTGGCTGCAAATCATTGCTGTTGTTTGACATTTATATATATGTAAGTAAAATAGCTGGACATAAAAACTATAATGCAAGTAATGAAAATCTGTGTTTGCAGATGCATGCCTTGTTACAGTGTTCTGGTCAGTCTCCTAATTTACAAACACACACACATACACACCACCACCATCTGGGGTGGAGGGGAAAGGGTTGTTGTTGTTTTAAAGAAACAACAGATTTAAAAACTAAAGATCAGGCAAATAATCCATCCCTCATTTCTGGACTAGAATAGAGTCATCCTGCATTTAGTCAATGGGACAGTTTCACTTCAGACTTAGGGTGCCCCCCCATTTTAGCATAACAGTTAATAGAAAAAGATAAAAAGTGTTTTGGTCAATGGCACTTCCTTCTTATATCTGTACAAATAAATAGATTTGATTACACTGATTTTATATCAGTGATATTTAGGAAGTATCTCTCACCATGACATTTTAGCTCCACACAACAATTAAGCTCTCCTCAATATGTTCCTGAGCCAGTTCTGATTAAAGTCAATGGGAGCCTTTCTACTGAGTTAATGGGAGTTGGCTGAAGCCCCAAAGTAGTGGTGAAAAAAAAAAAAAAGTATGATACTTCACTTATGGGCAAACTGACTCTGTCCTTGAAAGATAACTAACAGGAACACATTTTTATCTTCCTATCAGTTCATACCCACTCTTGGAAGCCAAATGCTAAATTGCAACCTCTCACCAGTGGTTACACTGTGAAAATGATTATGCACAAAAGGTCTATTCCTGCTCCCACTAAATGGGAAGGCAAAATTACAATGAGAGCAAAGATAGGGTCCCAAATGTAACTAACAAACAGAAGACTTTTCCAGTAAAAAAAAGCAATGAACAGGGACTGACAATGTACATTACTGTGCTACTTTATAATGTGTGCTTTTGAGCAATAGTAGACATAGGAATTTGAAACAGGGGTGGGTGGGACTGGCATGCAAATAAATATTATTCATTTATTATGCAAATAGCTGCATCTTATAAGGTCAGTGAATAGCACAATATCTAACGCTTTACACAAGCAATTATATTTTGAGATCTGAGCTGTCTTGCAAAGTGGTGAATTTTAATTTTCTCCAGTTTTTCTCTTGAGTCAGTGAATGGGTTTGGACCACACATGGTCAAACCAAAACAAACCCAGTTTAAATTCAGCCTAATTTTCAGTTTGTTTTTGAAAAACAAGGTGATCAAAGAGAGCCCTTTAAAAATGAAGAAAAAAATAAGCTGGAAAACTACAAAAGGTTCCCTTTTACAAATACAAAGGAGGAGCATGGCGATCAGATCAGAGTCTTTCTGGAGGGTGGTAGGGAGGAAGATATTGTGTGGAGGAGGGTAGTGGGGGGCAGAAATGGTAGTATCAGCCAGTGACCTGGAATTGGCAGATTAGGAGCCATGAGGCATTTTGTGGGGTAAAGCAGGGGAGAATATCAAGGCCATTCCTGTGGGGTAATTTCTAGGTGGGGGGATAGGGTCCACAGATAAAGGGAATTTGGCAAGGAGACAGAGACAGAACTCTCTGCTGGCAAACGGCTTCATTCACAGCCTGAGGGAACTGTCAGAGTTTTGTGCCAGTACGTTGTACATTGCAAATGAGCGTCCGTCAACTGAGTCTTTGTCCCATAAGTTATTGGGGTACCTTGGATTGTGGCCTCCCAATCAAATCGGTGAAAGCACTTTTACCTGTGCATCCTATTTGCATTTCAGTTGACTGAAGGACTGAACAATTGATAGATTTGAGAGAGAACAGGCACAAAAGAAGGGAAGGAAAATATACTGATAAAGTTCTTTAGCCCACCCCATATTAACTATATCTATAAAGTTTTGTGCTACTTTTTTTCAAAAGAGTATCATTTTAAATGAAAAGTGCTTCATTTAACTACAGAAAGTTTCCCAGAGAAACCTGACATTTTCCATATGACTTTTCAAATGATGGCTGGGCCTTGTAGCTTTCTCAAGGGATGACTTGCTGAAAGTGCTCATGCCCGTCTGTTCTACTCTGGAAACTCTTGACTCCTAGAGATGCTGCTACTCAATCATTTGAGTAACTAAGGCCAAACAGGCTATACATTCTTTTTAGAGCTACTTAAATCATTTGTCTGGGTCTCTGCAAATCTGATGGGTTTCTCATTCTCATGCCTCCTAAATTTGAAGAGAGGCTCATTTTTTCCTCCTCCCTCCCCTATTCTCACCCCTCTTGCCTCCACCTGTAAAGTAAATTGGTCTCATAGAGTTTAGATTTTAAGGCCAGAATGGCCCATTATATCATCTAGTCCAACCTCCAGAATATCACAGGCCATTACATTTCACCCAGTTACTCCTCTTCTGAGCCCAGTAACTTATGTCACATCAGCCAGAAAGGCACCCAGTCTTTAAGACATCAAGAGAGTGAGAATCCACAACTTCCTGTTGTTTCAGTGGTTAGTCACCCTCACCGTTAGAAAAGTGTGCCTTATTCCCAATTTAAATTTGTATAGCTTCAGCTCCCAGCCTTTGGTTCTTGTTATGCCTTTCTCCACTAGATTAAAGAGCCTTTTACTATCCTGTATTTTCTCCTCATGAAGGTACATAGGATAACATCTACACTAGGATTCTTCTGCCACTATAGTAAATCTGTCTCCCTGGGAGGTGGTTGAATTCTTTGTCAACCTAGCACGGCCTACACTGGGGATCAGGTTGGCATACATACCCCACAGGCATGAATTTTTTAGACCCCTGAGTGATGTAGCTGGGTTGACCTAACTTTCTAGTGTAAACCAGCCCTTGTAGAGTGTAACCAATTTATCTCTCAATCTTGTTCTTGATAAACTAAACAGACTGAACTCTAAGCCTGTTCATTTTCTTCAACACTCAAATCATTTCCGTGGATCTTCCTTTTCACATTTTCTCAAAATTTTTAATATTCTTTTTAAAATGTGGACACCAGAACTGGATGCAGTATTCCACTACAGGTCTCGTCAATGCCACAAAAAAGGTAAAATCTCCTCCTTACTTTCTACTCAGTCCTCAAATTTATACATCCAGGAAGCGCATTAGCCCTTGTTGCCGTCGCATTGCACTGGGAGCTCATGTTGAGTTGCTTGTCTACAATGACCCTTAAATCCTTTTCAGAGTCACTACTTTCCAGGATATTGCCATTATTCAGTAGGTATGGACTGCCTTCCTTTTCCCTAGACGTACAACTTTACATTTGCTATATTAAAACACATTTCGTTTGAATGGATCCTGCTTACCAAGGATCCAGATTGCCCTGTCCTCATTATTTACCATTCCGCCAGTCTTTGTGTTAGCCGCAAAATTTATCAGCAGTGATTTTATATACATTTCCAGATCATTGATGAAAATGTTACATAGCATCTGCCCTTGTATTGAGTCCTGTGGAATCCCACTAGAAATACTCCCCTTTTAGTGATGATCTCCCATACGTGACACATTTTTGAGATCTGTTAACCAGTTCTTAATCCATTTAATGTGTGCTTTATTGATATATAGTACTTTAAAAAAAATCAGACTTGTGCAGTAACCCCCTTACAAAAGTCTAAACATATTACATCTATGCAGTTACCTTTATCAACCAAACCGTAATCGCCCCAAAGAATTAAACAGATTTGTTTGATATGACCTGTTTTTTTACAAAACCACGTTGATTGGCATTCATTATATTCCAGTCCTTGAATTCTTTATTAACTGAATCCTGTAATAGCTTTTTCATTATTTTGCCTTAGATTGATCTCTTGCTTGCCCTTTTTGAACACTGGCACATCAGTATCACTCTTCCAATCTCTAGAATTTCCCTGGCATTCCAAGATTTATTAAAAATTAACATCAATGGGCCAGATATCTCCTCATCTTCATCTTTTAGGACTCAGGTGCAAGTTACCTGGTCCTGCTGACTAAAATATGTTTATCCCTATAAGTTGTTTAACTTCCTCCTTAGTTAAGAATAGACTCAGAAATACTTCATCTTCCTGTGATTGGAATTTATCATCATGCTTCTTTCCAAATACAGAACAGAAATATTTATTAAACACTTTGCCTTTTCAGCATAAGTATTAACATTTTTACCATTTCCATCTATTAATAGGCTTATATATTTCTAGGATTGTTTTTGTTCTTAACATACTTAAAAATATTCTTTATCATTCTTAGCGCTGCCAGACATAGATATTTCACTGAGGTCTTTAGCTTCCCTTATCAATTTTATATACTTTCATCACTTCTAATTTATATTGATTGTTATTCATTTCCCCTTTTCCATTACTTATTTTATTTCTAATTGCTGCCTTCACTTGGCCACTGAAAAAGATGTCCTCTTTTTTCATTGTGGAAATATGGCTTTTTGGCCATCTACTAAACTCTTCTTAAAGAGCTCCCAACAACGCTAATGTTGTCAACATTTAAATTACTCTCCAAAGAGAGTCTTCTAAGTTAAGATCCCATTGAGATGATTGGGGGTGTTGACTGTTGTGTGACAAAGGCACAGATGCAGCCTGAATCTTAATTTAGTTAACACCAGAACAGGTAAATTTGGGTATAACATGGAGAAGCTGATGACTCCCTGACTAGCTGGAAAGAACTGCTGGATTTTCAGAGATGGAAGCATATAGAAAGGTTTCTATGGTTATGTTTACACTGCAATAAATATGTACGGCATGGCTGTGGCTGGCCTGGGTCAGCTGACTCAGACTCATGGAGCTTTGGCTGTAAGGCTAAAAATTGCAGGGTGGACGTTTGGGCTTGGGCTGGAGCCGAGGCTCTGAAACCCTGTGAAGGGGAGTATCTCAGAGTCCAGTCTCCAGCCTGAATGTCTACACTCCAATTTTTAGCCCTGCCTGCTCTCTAAGGCCTGTGAGGCTGAGTCAATTGACCTGGGCTCTGAGACTTGATGCTGTGCATTTTTTATTGCACTTTAGATGTACCCTAAGGGTTTGACTACCTTACATTTTGTAGCTGTTTGCCAATTAACTCAAGATGGTTAATGCTTTTGTAAGGGCTAGTCTGGACACTCCCCAAACATTCATTCCAGGCTACAAATGTTTGATCCCTAAGGTAAATTGCAAATGTTTGTAGTTTAGAATAAACTTTGGGGAGCGTCCAGACTAGTCTTTACAACAGTGTTAACTGCCTCAAGTTAACTGGTTCAGTAAAACAAAAACAAAAAATGTGTAGACAAGCCCTGTACAGAGGCTGTGTACCTTCTACGACACCTCTTGCATCTGACCAGTGCCACTGACTAGTATATATGGGAGAAAATGCCCAAAATCTCTGCTACCCTGATTTAGGTAGTAAGGAGGGAACAATTCTTTATAGGTAGTTGGCATGGGCGGCAGGTTATGATAGACTGGGGGAGGCTGAGCTTTCCCAAACAGCCAGGTGTGGCCCCGTCCACACTCCACCCCAAATCTCCTTCCTCCTTCTCGCTCTGCAGGTGGCTCTTCCCCAGGGCCATGGCCCCAGCTGGCACTGGGGCTACACTGCCTGCCCTCCCAGTGCAGGGGCATACTGGCCGGCCACCTGGGGCTCTAGGGCTGGGAATGCTGGGGCCGCACTTCTGGGCTTCCTGGTGCTTCGGGGCTGGGGGGAGCTGGGAGTGCTAGCCTGGGGCGGGGGCCAGCAGCTGCAGTGGGGGGGCTCTAGGCTCCAGTAGGGGGCGTGGAAGGGGTGGGGCCTCAGGCAGAAGGGGCAGGGCTGCAGAGCTAGCCTCCCCGAGCCAGCGGTTCACCTGCTGCCCATGGTATACATTATTCACTGCTGAAGTACAGTAGTGGAGCACTGTGCAGAAAGCTGCTTCTCTACTATATGTATTCTGTGAATAAACAGAGGGCTGGCAGTTACTGGCATCTCTCAAACACTAAAAACAGTAAACCAATAAAAAAATTCTATTGGTTCAGTGATAGAATTGCAATTTTGAAGTTCTACAAACACTTTGGAGTTAATTCCATTATATATAGTAATGCAAGTAGAAGACAAGTATTCACTTTCATTCCAAAATTTCTGTAATGATCTAAACATTTATTCTGCAAAAACAGTATTTCCCTGTCAATTTGGGGCCAGATCTACACATCTTATAAAGTCAAAACCTCTGATTTTATCTGTGTAAATCTTCCAATCCTAGATGCATTGGCACAGCTACATATCTAGGAAATTTGCCTCTATTACTGCACAGAAGAAAATAAATAACTAATTACCGCATTTTTCTAGAGTCCTGGGTTAGTTCCCTGGCCTTTAAACTTTGCATTTCAGCCTATTTACGATCTGCAGGAATGTTACTAAGGAAATCAATGCCTCATCCATTCATTTTCTTTTCCATTTTGATGCTATCCTACCTCTCTTTGATGGTGTGTCAGGGTACATCTACACATAGTGGCTAAGCTACTGCTACATTGTAGCTAGCGCCACTGTGGTGCCATAGTGTAGATGCTTCCTACAATCGACAGAAGGGGTTTCTCCATTTATGTAGGTAATCCACCTCTCTGATGTTTTAGTTAGGTCAATGGAAGACTTCTTCCGTTGACATAGGTCAACCTAACTCCCACTGTAAATACAGCTAACTACATTGCACGGGACACAAAATGTGTCTTCACTGTAAACCCTTTTTGCTTTATTGTATTTTAGCAAACAACAGCTTTAAAAACAGAAGAAGATTAAAAGAAAAATATTTAACATGGAAAATGTCAAAAACAGCAGCAGGAATCTATACATAAAATTGTTCTCTTAGATCCAGATGGGTGATCTTAGCTGATATTCTGCTCTGCCTACATGTGCAAAACTCCCATTGACATCAGCGTAGAAAGGTTAATACACACACTTTCTCCAAGTGATCTTTCTGATTGCTTGTCTCTTGGAGTTTCAAGTTAAAGGATCAATCTCAAAATGATGACAACACTGCTGTTGGTGTTTCATCTGAATGAGTGTTTCATCTGAATGAATGTGAAAAGGCACATCCTCAATGAAAAGATATATTTTAGTTTAAGTAAATATAATCTAAGTTGATGATGGAAATGTTTTTTTAGGAAGAAGTCATTTGTTGCATGTGTTTTTGTTCCTATAAATCCTTTGATAAGCTTATCAAAGTTGCACAGTCAATAAAGTGTTACAGTAGTTTGCAAGTCACTGTGAGTTAGATCAATTAGTAAATATATTATTTATATCAAAGAAACAACCTGTCCTGGTATTTTTACTTTTTCCATTACCAATGTTTGAACTTCATGGGATAGCACTGCAGCCATTTTTAAAAAGTGGCAGTTTCTCCCACCCTTGGATTGAGCCAATAGCTGAATGGTTTAGACCCAAACCAGTTAATCAGTGTAATATTTTTGATGTGTTTGTTAACTCAAAGATGCTGGACTATCTATTTCCTCCACAGAATACCAGTCATTGGAGAAAATGGGGAGGGGGAAGAGGGGAGAAAATCACCACCCAGAACAAATAAATAATTCATGGATATTAACCTCTCAACTATCTGGAAAGTGTCCTTTGTGGCTCAAATGGTTAGCAGGCTCTTTGTGAGAATCAGTGTTTATCATTTATTTAATATACATTGCCACAGACTGCGGAAGAAAAGTTTAAAAGTAATGTCAACAGACAAAGGATCATACTCGAAGTCATCTACCTAACCTAGTGTTTCTCCCCGAGGCAAAAGCCTCTATGAATTCATTCAAGGCCGTTCTATTATTCATGCAAGGAGCTGCCTATCATAAATGTAATATGAAAAGGAGTTGCTCCTGGTGTGAGATTTGAAATATCATGTCTAATAACCAGTGGTTTAATTTCAAGATTTCAGGAATTCTCATTTAAAAGTACCTGAAGCAAAGTCTAACACAGAGAATGATAAAGAAAGTAATTGCTGTATCAATTTGGGAACCATGTCCTATTTTTGATATGAGACACAAACTCGGTTATACTGATAAGGAAAATAATGCAAAAATCACCACCAACAATAGCATATGTAAAGATGACAGTGTCAGTGTTAACTCTGAATTTCCTGATTTTTATTGGCCACTTTAAGAGTGCTAAATCTTTTAGATACATTTTCAGTTTAATTTCCTTGATTTAAAAATAGAAGCTTTCAAGGAAAAAATAATGAATAAGGAATTATTACTCAAGAGATTGAAATAATCATTCCCCTTCAATTTCCTCTTTTTGCTCTTTGTTCTTCTCTTTCTCACAGGTTTCACTTCAAAGTCTTCCCTTTACCTCTCCTCCTTTATCTTCACATTCTTCCCCACTCCACAACTTTCTCTTTCCCATCCTTAACCTTTTCACATCTTTTCCTCCTCCTCCTTCCCTTACTTTCTCCTTCTTCACTTCTCCTCTAAACGTAGGCCTTTCCCTTTATCCTACATTTTCCTGCCTCATATTTGTCTGTCAGCCCAAATTTATTCATGTCCACTGAGCAGTCAGGCAACTTCAAAAAAAAATTGGAAAACTGGATTCTTTGGTAGCATATAGCTGCTTTGGAGCATTCAATCACCATAGAGTGGTCATATTCTTGGTGAGGAAGGCCAGTGGAGAATTTCGCTTGCATAGATGAACTCAGCTGCTGAAAAGAGAATGGAAATGCCATAGTCACCTCCTGTGCCAGATGCTTACCAAACCACCATTGTAATGGGGTGGGGTAGGGGCAAGAGGAAATGGCAGAGCAGAACTCCACAATGTCTATCATGCAGCTGGGCAGTGAAGAGCAGGAAGTGGTACAGCTGGCTCCCTGTAACCCCCTTTTCCCTTGAAGAATCTAGCCTCAAGGATTTAGGCAGTTCCTGTATTTTTAAATAACGTGCATCATTAGGAATTCTTCTGGTCTACTGGATAAATACAGTACTTATTTATATGGAGTTTTAAAACAAATATTTCTCAACATACCACAGCAGCATCTATGTGCATATCTGCTAAATTACTCCTTCAAATGTTATATTTGCTCATTTAAAGACATGCAAAAATAGTTTTACCAACGAGAAGGGAAGAAAAACTGTACTAGAGCACTAAACTTTCTTTTTCTGCATTTTCTTTCTTCATTGAACATGAAAAAGGAAGCGGTCTGGGCCTTGTTGTTGCTTCATTTTTAATTGCTTACACGGATTTGTTAAACCACATTTTCAGCATAATGCACATGGAGTAATGCACACAACACCCATCATCTCTAATGGGAGCTTTGTACATAACATCCCATGTGAAAAATGTAACCCATTATAGGTT
Organism: Chrysemys picta bellii; assembly: GCF_011386835.1. Classification (NCBI taxonomy): domain Eukaryota; kingdom Metazoa; phylum Chordata; order Testudines; family Emydidae; genus Chrysemys; species Chrysemys picta. The sequence goes on from NC_088800.1 coordinate 21,253,863, forward strand.
TTTTCTGAGCTACAAAAAACATGCCATGTAGAAAGGGAGCTTTGAGTTTTAATAAGCCAGCATATAAATGCAATGATGTTACAAACATATAGGATCTTCTCTATTATAAAGGCTTATTTCATTATTTTGATTATGTTTTAAATAAGAGTGGAAATGTGTAAGGAACTAACAGAATGGTTCAGTCAAAGTCATGAGCATGGGCTGTTTGAAAGAGCTGTTGTATTCACACAATTGTACTGTTAAATTATCTTTTATTATTAATATAGTTCCTGCTGGTAGCTGTGGTTAGCAAAAACATTTCTGCTAATTTGCACTTGACTTATAGGTGAAAGGTTAATAAATGTTTTGACAATATTAACTGGTTTGTTTTGTCTTATAAATACAATACTCTGCTTTATGAGAAGTCGGTTTAGAATTATGCAGCTGAGGGTGGGTGGAGCTAGCATGCAGATAAATGACACTGAAAAAAAACAGCGTTAGCGACATCTTGATGAAAGGTATTCCATCAATGCCCTATACAAGCAATAATCTTCAAGATGCTGGATGTGTTGTAAATTAGTAAACTGTATTTTAGCTCAGATTTTTAGTGACTTGGGTTTCAATAAACAAGCATTAAAGTTACACAATTCCAGCAGTCCATCGATAGTTCTAAAGGTGAACAGAAGTGGGTGGAGAAAACCCACATCCTCTGGTAGATGTAGTAACAGGAAAAATATCAAAGATCTTTAGAAATGGCAAAAGAATACCAGGTCATGTTCAGTCAGAGTTTCAGTATGGTATTGTGTGGTACAGACTTCTTTCCTTGCCAGTGCTGAACTCTATCCCTCAGACTCAATAGAGACCTGGTGTGAAATACCAGCCCCACTGATGTCAGAGTTTTGCCATTCACTTCACTTCAGCCAGGATTTCACAACTAATGCTTAACTTCAGGTAAATTTGGAAAGTGGCATTGAATGGATTGTGCAAGTTCACTGTAGCTGTATTTGCTGAGAAACAAAGCTACAAATCGGTCAGTTAGCTGTGTGAATAAAGTGTCTGTAAATGGGAAGAAATAGTGAAGTCTATAATATTGCTTTATAGAATATTATGGATTTGTTGTTCCTTGACAATGCAGAGTACTAAATATTCTAAGCCAACACCACTTTCCATTTGTTTTGCTTTTTCACAGTTTGTTGAATTCACCCTCATTTTGATGAGACAAAGTGGGTGAGGTAATATCTTTTATTGGACCAACTTGTGTTGGTAATAGATACAAGATTATGAGCTACATAAAGCTTTTCTTCCGGTCTGGGTCTCATTTTGATGCCAGTTCTGGAAGAACTATTGCACCATTTCAGTATGGCAATTGGCTACCAGCAAGCCACATGCAGTACAGTATAGTCACGGATGACACATTATTTCAGGTAAAACTGCTTCATGAATATTGAGAGAGATGGTAAATTTTGAATCCTGCAAAGCACAAAAGAATATTTGCAACCCCTTGTGCTTATTATGTCCTTCAGAGTATCTAAAGCTACGGAAAGTATTAAATAATGCAAACATCAGATCTGTTAACCTCATCAAATGTGGGAAAATATTTGGAGCGTTTTACCTGGTGTCAGAAGCACTGTTATAATGCCAGACAAGCCACTCTTGGTTAAGTTATTGAACGTTATGGTATGTTGTTTTTGCAACAATTATGAATTGCAGGAAAATCACTATATGTACTGATTACTTCTTCAGAATTAGATTTCATTCGCCCACGGAAGTACTAACAGTCTTTGTTAATCAAAGGCCTAGACATAGTTCCCTACTCACTTTCACAGCAAGAAAGGTCAAGAATCAGATTTACACATAGTATGCTTGAGAGCATATATCACTTCTTTTTGTGTAAAGGGGCCAAATTCTTGCAATAGGGGCACTATATTTCCAGATGTGGGTTTGGTTTGTTGTTTCTGGGAATTCATAGGGTTGTCTCGGATGCAGGTGATCTTTTCTGGGATAAAGACGAGATGATTCCTTACAATAAGAGAGAGAGAGACAGACACTGACTTTCTTGTGGTTGAATTAAATAAGTCTAGTTTACTAAGGACAGATTTTGACACTCTTTACAACCACCGTCCTCCATTGACTTCAAAAGGATTTCTTGTGGAGCAAGATACTATTCCAGTTGAGTGAGGACCAAAAATTATTTGCTCTCTGGAAGAGTTCTGAGGTGTAAGACTTTGCTCCAGGTGGCTGCAGAGAAATAGGCAATAAGTAGGAGAATTTCAAATAGTTCCTTCCAGGATACATTTGTCAACAATCAATTTATTTATTTAATTTATTATCAATTGAATTTATATTTCTTTCACTCAGAACCACATTATTGTAAAGCCAAATTAAAGCAACATATTTGGGGATGAATTGCAGCCCAGCTAGCACCTCCTTATGCCACTCCTTATGCTGGGTCCTCATGTCACAGTGTGGGAGAGGATGCAGAAAATTGTTACATTCCTTACTTACACCAGGTGGGTAGAAAGAGATGGGAGTCAGTGGAGCCTTTAAATTCTGACTCTCCCAATGCATGCAGCAGCATAACTGTACAGGCATGTCAGGCAGCGTATGCATATGCTGTGCTGTTATAGACCCAGAGCACTTTACTCCTCTGGAGTAGCTTTGAGAGAGACTGCGGTCCCCAAAGTCACAATTTCCCTACCAGAGCAATACACCAAAACTTTTTATACTGAGTAGAATATAATGTCACAAGCCCTAAATAATAATAATAATAATAATAATAAAAAAACCCTTTCACAGATAACACTAAGCACTGGTGTCAGCATGTGCACCTCCACTGACTCCTGTCAATGGACTTACACCTACTTATGGACTTGCACCTACTTCCTTTGGGAATTACTTAAATATTTGCTGCATAATTTCCTTCCTAGTAGGCAGGGCCGGCTCTAACTTTTTTGCCGCCCCAAGCAAAAAAAAAAAAAAAAAAAAGCTCCGCCCCACCGAACCAAAACCAACCCCCCTCCCCCCCCGAGCGCTGCCCCGCTGAACCAAAAAGAAAATCAATCCCACCCCGGAGCGCCGCCCCGCCAAACCAAAAAAAACAATAACAAAACCCAAGCACTGCCCCGCCGAACCAAGATTGGCCGCCCCTTACAAGCTGGCCCTGCTAGTAGGCCATGAAATGCGTTATATACTAGCTGAGATGTAGCACCTTGGACTGATAATTATTGGCTTTATAAAGGCAACCGTAACCTCTTTATATTCACTTCCCTTCTTCTATAAATGTGCTTCCTTGCTAGCTCATATGAAACAATCTCTAAACAGAGAAGTTAGAACTCTGTTGTTTTGCTCACTGGGACTCAGCAGTGGACAAAATGTTAAAAGGCACCTATTGATTACATGTAAAGTATATGGCTATACTTTTAATATTAGAGTCTGTGAGCTAAATACTGTGACAACCTTATCAAAAATTCAAAAGACTCGCACCTATAAAAATTACTCATGTATTGCTAAACAATCCATGGTGCAAATCTTGATCCCAGGTTACCACAAAGTATGGTCACGTAAGCCCCATAAGACTACATAAATTGGTTGTGTACTGGGCTGACAAATCTTGAGGAAGTTTCAATAAATGTGCAGATGTGGAGGAAAAGGAGCCTCATCCCTACACCACAGATGCCTACTCCCTCTGCTCAGCAGCCCCCTATGTACCTCAATCCTCCCTTTATCTCCCTGTGGGAGTTATTGTTCTCTAGGGATAGATTTACACCAGTGCAACTCCAGCAATGTGAAAGAAATGGGCCAGCTTCTTTCAACCTCAAATATACGTGTATGCATACAGGATGCATATATAAAGTAAACCCCAACTATCCACGTGGGGGACAGGTCTTAAATTTGAAAAATTCAAAGCTACACAAATGCTTTCAGCTGTCGATTGTATATCCTCTACTTAGACTTTACAATGACCTACACTGGAGAAAACGTATAGATATAGACTGGAAATAAGGCATACATGTTTAACCGTGAGGGTAATTAACCATTGGAACAATTTACCACGGGTGGTAGTGGATTCTACATCACTGACAATTTTAAAATCAAGATTTGATGTTATTCTAAAAGATATGCTTTAGGAATTATTTTGGGGAAGTTCTACGGACTATGTTATTTAGATGGTTAAACTAGATGATTACAATGGTCTCTTCTGGCTTTGGAATGTATGAATCTACATTGAGAATTATTACCCAAGTTTGTATTTTTCTTTTATATATAATTATGCGTGCATGTGTGTGTGTATATGACAGAAACTTGATTAATTATGTGTATATGTATAGACATACAGAATAATTAATATGTGTGTGTATAGTATTGAAAACATTACAACTAATTTTAGCGGGGGCAGCATCATGTCATAAGAAGAATTACCTCTTACAGACAAACTAATGGCCTTTGGGAGAAATGCCAAAATATTCATTCCGTAGTTAAAAGTACAACATAGAAGCATTTTAGGGTGGATTATGTGGGATGCCTGTGCCCACAATTTTGTCATAATTCCCAGGGACTTATTCTTCTCTTCCACTCCTTTTATTTTAAATGCTCCAAAAATCTCTTAGCACTCAAGTGCTTAACAATATGCGAGTTCTTCATAAGCTCCTTCAGCAACTGTAATATCATCAGGTGTTCAGTAAATGAATTACAGCTGGCCAAAGAAAAGCAAATAATCAACACTCCAGGGTACAGCTAATTACATCTGATAAATTTCAACCCTTTATGATTTTTTTCCCAAAAGATCTAATTTTGAAATTGTAGAACAATTTTAATAGTCCTCACCCAGTTTAAAGAATGATTTTGATATGCATCCGTATATTTGCTATGGTAGCCTCATTTTTAGTAATTAAATTCTGCTCAGACTTCACATAGAGTACAAAAAAGCATTCAGATTTAATATTTTTACCAAAAATATAGTTTATAGGATTCATATGGAGCTGATTTGATTGTTTAACACTCTTTGAAAGAGAATTTCTGCAGCCACAGATTTCTGCTGGCTTTAATCGGGTCTCAGAGTATAAAATACTATTCCTCCATTTATATGCTGTCTTTCATCCCCAAAGATCCTGAAATGTTTTACAAACATAGAACTATATACTCCCCTGTGTGTATGCAGTACAGAGAGATGAAAGGCCCAAATTACATAAAGGAAGCAGGACACACATTATACAGCTGTTTGGAGAAGGGATAAAGAATATTGAATCCAATTGAAACTGTAGGGGAATGTAGGCAGATAACCCAAACTAATATTTGGCCAGGTCACTGGTCTTAATATCCCCCTACTTGCTAAGGTTGCCACAAGATCTTTAATGGCTACAGGTGGTCAGGACCTTATTTTTACATATCCAAAACAGAGCACCTTTGGCAGCACAGTGCTCCTTAACTTTATGCTGAGGCATTGATTCAACAGAGACAGTGAAGACTGAATCATATCTTGAATCATCTGTACCACTTTTGCAGCATTTAGATGTTCTTCAGAGGTCTCCTATCCAAATGCTGATCTAGCCCTACTTAGATTAGAAGATATGATGGAATCAGAGCACAAGATAATATGGAAAATAAATACTTCAGAGTAGATAAATGCAAAGTAATTCTCTCTGGAAGGAATAACATGGATGACTATTACATATTTCCGGTGTTCTAATTGAACTGCAGCCACACAGGAAAAAGACCCTGAGTATCATTGTGGACAGCTCAATGAAAGCCTTCACTCAATGTTTAGGGGGGGAGGGGGAAATGTTAAGCAAATAAAATATTAGGATGTAAAATGAATGAGATTAAAATCAATATTTAACATTCTGTAATGTCATTACACAAGTCAACAATATAAAAAAGTAGAAATGAGTTCTGATCACTTTTATCACCTATCTCTAGAGGCTTGTAAGAAGTATTTAAAAGACTGGGGATATTTATGAGGAGGTGGAGAGTTGAATAAGAGGAGACATGATAAAATTATACAGAATAATTAATTGCATAGAGAAGGCAAATCAGGTATTCCTATTTATAGTACAAGAAAAAGGGGAGATTTAACTAAATTGGAAGGCAACAAAGTTAACACAGATATAAGGAAATGCACTTTTTGCATGGTGCATAAATAACTTGTGGAACGTATCATCAGAAGACATAACTGAGGCCAAGATATCCGGAGCTATGAGCGAATCTCTTACCTCTCTGCCTCAGCAAGTGTGAATTTTGCTGACACTTAGATTGTGTGTCAATTCCCTACCATATCAATCTGTCTTCCTCACCAGCAAACTCCTGAAGGCTCTCCCTGTCCAAACCTCACCTAGCAGATAACAGTCACTCAACTCCAGCCTCTTAGATGTTTCTCTGCAATGCACAGCCCCTACCCTACTGTGCATTCTCAGAAGATATTAAGTTTGCCACTCTGTTAAAGATTCAGTACATCACAGGTTATTAATTTCACTTTCCACCCTTCCCTTCAAACACAGGACTGAATTGGTTTATAGTAAACATAAAAGGTTTATTAATGAGAGCATGGATTAAGTGATACCATGTGAAAGAGAAAAAAGGTAGAGATTGTTACAACCAAATAAAACTGAAAAGAAGCATCTAAAAGTCTAAAACTTAATCTAGCAAGATACAGTCTTTGTTCAAGATAGTTTATTTTACCCACAGTCTGCTTTCCAGCTTTTTTACTGGCCAGCCTGGCCAGGACCCATCACGAAGATCAAATTGTTTGGTATCTTTGTCTCATAAGGTCTCTTCCTCTGTTCTGTATATTCCCAAAGGGATGTCTTTGTATTACAAGTCAGGAAAGCCTCCTAGGGACTCAGTCTCCTGCATCTTTTTGGGATGCAGGAGCCATGTTAGTTCTCGGTTTCTCAAGTTCAGGAGCAGGACTATCCCTACTGATTTAACTTGATAGCTTTGTTTTCTGCTAATACGTAAATTGAGGTAAACCCACATTCCTTAGTCTAGGACAGACCTATTTATCACCTTTACCTAGGCTAGGCTGTCTAGTCAAACATGTTCTAGTAACGTCTAGAGGGAATTCATCACTTTACATATACCATTAACAAACACAAATGCAATATGAATAACCAGCATGTTATTAGCTTACATACAATAACTCATAAGGCATATTTTGTACAAATATTATTGCAATAGTGTGTAGGGTGTGAATACGGGGTGCCTATGATCACAGATTCCGAAAAGCATTAGACATTTAAATAAATAAAGAAGTGTACCCACAGATACACAGATCTGGTTTAAAAATATATATATTTAATATATGAAGGTATGTATTCACTCATGTTCCAGGACCTAAACTAACCACTAAGTGATGGGGATTAGGATGAAACTTTTCCTTATAACAGGTTATTCTATTATTGCCCACTATGGGTTTCCTTGAAAACTTACCCAGAAGCCTCTGGTAATGGCCACAATCAGAGACTGGATACTAGTCTGATCTACAGCAATTCGTATGATCACAGATACATGTATAAAATGATATATGTATATATAGACACACACGACAGCCCCAGTACCAGACACTAATTTGCTTCTATTACTCCTGTATCAGTTTGTTAAAGAGCTAAAGTATGCTTGCATGAAGTGTAATTGAGAATGGTTTACATACAGTAGCCACCAATTTTGTACATATAGTACAGTCTTTAACTCTTCTATATTGTCAAGGTTTTCTGTCCCCCCCTATGGTTGTCACCAAAGAGAAAACAATGAAAACATTATATCAAGTAAACAAACTTCTCTTTCACACAAAAACCAGTGTGACTAATGCTCACTGTTCTTTCCCATTTGTCTATTTTTGAGAGGGAGGTTAGACTTTATCCGAAGAAAGTTGAGAAGACTCAGTCTCAAGCAGGTTTCCTTTATGACATAGATTAATTATAAGCTATTATACCTTTCCTTTGAATGTAATTTGCTAACATTTATTTAAAAGGCAGCTTTTTGTATTCCCTGAAAAAAAGAAAAAAGAAAAAAAACCTTCTTACTAGAATTTTAATAAGCCTTTGATTTCTTCTGTAATATTTTACAGTAGCCTGTAAGAAAACAATTGGAGAAGAACAGATGTTAAAACCTCTGATTATAGATGGTTTGGGGTTTTTTTTTAGTTAAAAAATGCTCTCCTATAAAACATGGTTTATTACTTTTTTTTCTGATGCAATCAGACTGATCCTGCACTTTTTGTATATCCAAACATTTCACTAAATATCATATTAATGTATTGTTTGATGTGATATTTCATACTGAAAAAAGTCAGGTACATTTAAAAAAAATCTTTGTACATTGTTAGTGAAGCTTTCTTTAGTCATTCTAAAAACAAATTGGGCTTGTAGCGCATTATGGTTTCTGCTGGCTTTCAACTTCAAACATATAATTTACTCTAAGCAAAGCTAAACGAAGAAGTCATTTATGGATGCTGTATATAGGAAAAATGCACTGGGACTACTGACTACGGTTGCATATGCATTTTGTGGTTTGATGCTTCTGTTAGCTATTACCTCACCGCATGCTAGTGTCAATATGAATGAAGCAAATCGCTTTAGAATTCAGCATGTAAACGTATCTTTTCTTACGAGCGGCCATTGATACCAAACATATCAAAATCCCAAGTAAATCCCAGAGTATAGCTCGTTTAGGATTTTTTTAAAATTACTATTTAGTAACAGCAATAAGATATCAAGTAATGCATTTCTAAAAAGATTATTGCACTACTCAGGTAGTTAAATTATCTCTCCCTTCAGCCACAATATGCCTGAGGTGTACATTCATGCCTCTGAAATATACTCCCTGTCACGCTTTATTGTGTAAATATACATTGGCTACAGAAAACACAAAATGCATAATGATATTAAAGTGCCCAAAGTTGTTTTTTTTCTGATCATGGTACCCAATGGATAACTACTACTTCTGAAACACCCTTATTTAGCATTTATTAAAACCTATTTAAGTATCTTTATTGTTTGACTACTGACTGACTCAAAATAAGAAATTCCAGCAGCAGTCGTAAATTTGTGGTGTGTTTAGGGCATAGCCTTTGAGATAGCAGATGAGTAGCAAAGAATCTGCGTACACAAAAGGAGAAAATGCACCAATAGTTCTCCTTCAGGAAGTGTAAATGCATTTTTGAGGGGGGTGGCAGAAGTAAACTGAGTGATGGTGAAAGTTGAAAGATTGATAGCATGGATATGTAAAAGTCCTTCCACTGTAAAGCAGAAGTAATCCCATTGCAGTCAATGGAATTACTCTGATGTAAAACCAATATAAGGCCTTGCCAATACACAAAGTGGTATCGATATAAACTAAGAGTTTGTCTCTCAGGGCCGGCTCTGGCTTTTTTGCCGCCCCCTCCCCCCGCCCCCAACACGGCAGGGGAGGGCGCCGAGCCCGGCCGCGGGCCGCTCTCCCCAACCAGCTGGAGCGGCCGGGGGGGGGGGGGGGGGGGGAGGGCGGCAAGCCTGGCCGGGGCTCCGCTCTCCCCGGCGGCCAGAGCGCCGGGGGGAGGGCGGCGAGCCCGTCGCGGCTCCGCTCTCCGCGGTGGCCAGAGCGCCGGGGGCCGCACCGTGCCACTCCCCTCCAGGTGCCGCCCCAAGCACAGGCTTTGTGGGCTGGTGCCTGGACCAGGCCCTGTTGTCTCTATACAAAAGCTGCACTGGTTTAACCAAAATCAGTTCAAACCAATTTAGCTAAACTGGTAGAAACCCATGTGGAGACACTTATATTGGGTTGAGAGAGGCTACATCAGTTTTGCTTGCACCTGTACGTTTACTGGTACAAGCTAAACCCATAAAAGCCAAGTTTAAACCAATATGAGTGACCACACAGGGTTTTGCATTTGTAACAAACATCAACAAGCACACACACAACTCTGTGCATAGGCTAGGCTAAAATGTGCATTTTTAAACTGATGTGTTTAAACTGGTGCAAAATCCTGTTAGTAAATGTAATGGTACAAGCTAAACCAATAAGACACATTTCAAACCCATATAAGTGAATCCACAGAGGGGTTTGCACCAGTTTAATTTTTTTAAAAATGTGTTTAATTAAATCAGTGCTTCTGTGTGCAGATAAGGTCCAAGGGAGAGGAGACTCAGGCCCTGAAATCTGCATTTATCTACAACACAGGCACTACAGAAGCAGTGGCAGTGCACGCTGGCTACACCATCTTGCCAATGTACACCTCCACTCTACTTCCAACAGATCAATTTCTGACAAAGTGTACAGTGCACTGGGCAAATGTTAGTATCAGTTAAACCTGCTGGAACATTAACAGTTTGTTCAGGCCCCCTACACGAGTAAACAGTAACTTGGTTGCAGAAGCATTTCTTCCATTGGGGGTAGCAAGGGGATACGACTCCCCCACCCCCCAGTCTGTATGAGTCTAAAGGAATCATTCTCCTGTTCATTCTGCTTGCAGTGTATTTGTGGCACAGCATGAAAAACAAAGGACATTTCTCCTGTGTTTCTTAAATATTGGCTGTCTCTGTGATATAACTCCTGAGTGACACCTTTGTCTGGATAATCCATGAGGAAGCACTGAAACCAAGGTCATAGTGAAGTCTGCAAACATATTGGCCCTGGATGTACATTCTCATTCTGTTTTTTCCCCCGCTCAGCCTGGCAAATATTATAACCCTTTTTACTAGACAAATTAGTCTATAAGAATAAAATAAATAACCTCACTGCAACACGCACACTTCAGGCATATAGTGGAGATTTATACAATCCATGTCATACATCCTTAATGGTTCTTACTTTGAAATTTACTTTATAGAGTGTACTTGTTTTCAATTCTGGTTCTTGAAATATTCTTCTAAACAAAGCTACAATGTAGAAACAAACCATCTGGACATAAATTAGAACAAATGAGCATTCATGAAATGCAAAGTCACATAACTTTTCCACCAAACAGATGGGCAAGATAGGAATTATTTTAGCTGCACATAGGTGGAGCCACCTTGAGTACAGGTTTTACATCAGTTTATAGCAGGGGTGGCCTAACTGTGGCTCGCAAGCCAGATGTGGCTCTTCTACCGTTAAAGTGTGGCTTGCGGACCCCCCGTTTCCGCCCCCCATTCTCCACCTGCCAGACTGGTGGGGAGAGCTCAGGACCTCTGCTTTGCAGTGGGGTGGTGGGGTAGGGGTTTCTGGCCAGCAGGGAGGAGGGTCACAGGGCTTCAGCCCAGCGGGGCACACCTGCCGGGTCTCAGAGCTTCAGCAGGAGTGGGCTGAAGCTCCAAACCCCATCAGGCGCAGCTCTTGAACTTCTGAAGATTGTAGTATGTGGCTCAGCAGGTCAGTAAGTTTAGCCATTCCTGGTTTATAGGGTTCCCCCCACAACACACAAATATAGCTAATTCTAGCATGAATTGATTTAATGCAGTGCCTATTTGTGCTCCTGAATTTGCTGGTCAAGGGACACGTATGTCATTTTGTAAGCTGGATCTAAGTAAAAAAAAATTAATTTTAAGAAATTCCTGCTTAGTCATATATATGATTTTAATCAGGATACCTGCTGAAGAGACTGATTCTATCACACTATTTTATATTTGTACTCACAAACAATCAAAGGAAGACTGTAAAAGAAGTATTTTAACACTTATGATAATAAAAATGATTGCTGAATATGCTGGACAATTTCTGTCACATGAATTTTTATTAAGTCAGTAAATAAGTATGATCAGTTAATTAATGAAAGTTCTTTATGAGCAATTAATACTAATTGTTTCCAAAAACATTGCAGACTAGTTCAGTAGTGTAATGAAATATTGATCACAATTGTTAATTGAAACCTCTTGAATCTTAAGAGTAATTATATAATGTTAACTTTCAATTTTCTTTGTTAGTTTTATAATAGTTTGCAGATTAACACCTATGAGAATATACTATAGATAGCTCCAGGAATCTATTGAGACCCTTCACATATACATTTAGTGCTACAAATGGCCATGGAATACAAGTAATTTGTTTCCAAGAAACAAGCTGAAATCTGTCATGCAATTCACAGGTGCAACTCCCATGGGTCCAGCAGTTCCTTTTACTTTGGGCCAAATCATCAAGCTGAGTTGCACAGATGTTTAGGGCTAATTAGTTTCTACTTCCCATTGTGTCTGCATTAGTTTGACTAGCTGTAAGGACAATAAGACTTTGTGAAGAAGAGGCACAGATACATGCTAGCCCTCCTCCACTGCAACAAGACACAGAGCTGTTTGGAGGTGGTTGGACAAGGATTTTGTGTAAATTAAGCCCCCCCTCTCCCAGTCATCCAGAAATCTTGGGCAGCTCCTCTCTCTCCCAGATTGTTAGTGCAGCCCCAGGGCAGAAGCAAATCCTGTGGAGCAGCAACAGGGAGAGGAGAGAATCTTCATCCAGGGAACCTCAGATGAATTTTGTTAAAAATTAGAGTTCTCCGAGATGCTTTAGGGAGATAGCATGGGAGACTTGCTCATCCTCGCTTTTCCCACAATAGGCCACTTTCCTCTCTCCCTTTTTCAGATGTGGCAGCCAAGTGGAAGCAGTCAAGGGGCAGCCCACTTGGTCCATTTAGTCTGCCCCGTACACTGACTCAGCCAGAGAGGATTCAGCCCTTTATGAAACAAGTAGGTAAAAAAAACCCCAAAACTGGTTATCTGGAACATAAGACTTTAAAATGTCTCTCAAAACTATTTCCATAATTATTGTGGGTATAATCACATATATTCAACTGACAGAGGAAAAAATCTTGCCTTTTACCTGTAGATCACCTGCTTGAACCCAGCCAGGCTGATTATTATTTTTTGCATACAGAGAGTTTAAGGAAAAGAAGGGACTACTAGATCATGTAGTCTAACTTCCTGCACATCACAGGTCACTTCATCCCACCCAGTTGCTCCTGTACTAAGCCCAATAACCAGATTACACTAAAATATTACAGCTACAAAGGAGACTGAACTATCGTGTGCCACAAACAGATAATAGAAAAATAAGAGCCATAAACATAACTCCACAGATCAGTATAATTAACAAGTCTTCACCTCATTAGCAGGCTATATGAAATATACATTCAACTCGGAGTAAAACTGATTGTGAGAACTGTTCTGAGAAACAAGATGAATCAGTGCCAGAATTTGGCCCTAGCTCCACTCCCTTTGCACATGGGGATTTCACCCAAGGTCTACAATGATTTTCCTATAAAGTAACTCCTAACATAACCTTTGGGAATTGTTTCGGGGATTCATAGCAGCCCTGTATTACAGTCTGGCACTATTCTGAAAGAATGAACAGGGCCAAGGGAATGGATCAGATTGCAACAAGTGTCAGGTATATAAAAAAAAAATCCTCAGGAGAGGATACACCAAGATATTACCTCTACAAGGTCTTCTCTCTCTCACACACTTCATATTACCTCGAAAGTTGCACTATACAATCACTGCACTAAGTATATTTTTGAGTAACAAAGTGTCAATCTTGCAAGTGCACTTAATATACATTTCTTCGCGAAGTGATGTTGCCTTTTTCCTTGGTTAGCAGAAAGCACTTTTGTTTAAATGGGAAAAAATTCCATAGTCACTCACTCTCCCTTCTGCAGGCACGTGGTACACAAGGTTTAAAAGAGGTAGAGGAGGAAATTATGGGACTCCTTTTCTAAAACACTGGCAGCACATCGCTGCATCTGATGACATGAGCATTCATATCTGAAGAGACCTTAAATCTATTTTGTCCCTACAGATGTACTTCAATAATTCATACTGAACTGCAGTGACACCTCCTGGTAAGAGACTGAAGATCTTTTGCAGCTTGTGCTAGAGAACTTTCTTTGCAAGGTATTCATGCATTTTTTGGCGAAAAGGCAACCATGAAGTCCCCAACCTTGGCATCACAGGCACATTGTCTTGAATACTAGGAAAAAAGTTTTGATTTATAAGTAGTATTGGCACTTCAGAATCTCAGGAGTTTATTTTAAAATACTCCAGTATCATTCTTTAAGAAGGTCTCTAGATTTATCTTACCAAGGATTTGCTTTCTTTGGGTGCTTGAAAAGATAGCTGCAAAATGTAATCAACTAGCACCTTAATTCATGCCATGAATCTTGCAAAGTGTGTTTCACAATTCTCTACGTCTATTTGTCTATTTACCAAGATCTTACATTTGTATCCTCTATGGATTCCTGACTAATAGAGCTGGCAACTATTTTTGGGAGGGATTAAATTACAATAGGAATTCACACAGATAACAATATTGTAAAACTGAATGTGTCTCAGAAGGCACAAGATATATCAAAAGCTTCCCCCCCCCCCCATCACTTTATAAAAACTGATGAGTTCTGTATAATGTGCTAATGCTCTGGTATACAAAACTGAAACACTTTTAGGTAGATAGATTAGGGATACTATTTAGATAAATAAAACAGTGCTGAAATGAAATTAACTATTTCTAATTCTAAAAGTTACTGTGGGCCTCATCCTGCACATGTCCCAGGAGGAGAGGGATGCCCATTGACTTTAATGAGAACGCCATTGCCAATGCTCCTGCAAGATTGGTCCATCAAACATTCAAATTATGCTGATAATTGATAGCAAGTTTGTGTGAAAGTTTAAGGTTATTTTTTTCTTACATTTATTTGTACCTATTCAAAGTCTTAAATTGCAGTCTGATTTTTCAGCGACAACACCTATTCAGCATTTTCAAAATCTTGATTGCTCATGTTATAACATTTCTATTCTGTCTTCTGTGGTTCCTTTAAACCATACAATTTTCTTTGTATATTAAATGAGAATGGGAGGCTGAATTTTAGCTTCGGTTTCTTTTCTTTTTTTTCCCCTTTAAAAAAAGGTAATTATGACATTTTGAAGCTTTGCACATGCACAGACAATCAAGAAAATTCATTTGACAAAAACAGGCTTAGAGAGTTTAACAGTCTGCCAGCCTGTAAAGCAGTGACAACACATTCAGCAATCTCCTAGTGAATACACATCTGTTAAAAAGACTCGCAGCACATTAAATTAATGCACAGGATAAAAAGAAATCCACCATTTCAATTAAAATAAAACAAAAACATGAAATGTGTACTTTCCCCTGTCACATACAAAACTAAAGAGTCTAACTGGAAAGAAATTTTTAAAATTCTAAACACCAGCAAGGTAAATCCTAATTTAGTAATGAACTGCAATCTTTAGAAACTCCTCGTTGTCTGTTAAAAGTGATGAACCATGTATGTGAAGTTAGATGTGGTAAATTGATTATAACTCCATAACAATGTTATTTTCCAAACTATACTGGTTTATAGAATTCAACTGCATTTTATCCTCACGCTGTCTCACTCTCAAGCAGATGAATACCTACATGCAAACCAATGTCTTTCTCTTCCCATATCTATCTATTAACATACGTACATCTCCCAATTGCGAGTAATGCAGTCAACTCAAACTCTTGTTGGACTGCTGCTGAAATCTTTATGCCACCCATCCTATCTTGTATTCTCATTTTATTTATTTAATATATTCTATCTCACATACTGTCTATATCTATATATACACATAGATACACACATAAAAAATTGCTTGTCAATGTATGACACCAAACCTCCAAGACACTCTGGATGGGCTCAGGAGTCTGAAGGCCAGAGTAACTTGCAGCACTGTACCTAGGTATTATCAACTAAAACAGTTTAGATGTTTTGGAGAACAAGATTAGGGAAAATACACTTATACTATTATTACAACTGTTTCATTGAGAAGCTGTAGTACTCCTATGCTAGAAGCATGGCCTTGAAATTTAGTACAGGGAGGGTGTCGCCCTGGTGTCGAGGATGTGCCTTTTGCAATTCCTGTGAAAAACCTCCCACATTTGGCTAGGTTATAAGGTTTTAATCTCCATTTGCACATGCTTAGTAGAGACTTGTTAGTGTTTGGCAGATACATTCTGCGAAGATTCTGTCTGCATGGACTATGTTCCATCCCAGGCTTGCAGTGGCTGAGCAGGACTTTATCTTCAGTTGCTGCTGCCAGTTGCTGGAGCCACTATGCCACCAGGTACCAGAACAAAGAGCAAGGAGACTGTCTCTTCTGTACTCTTAGGGTATACCTACACTGCAATTAGACACCCGTGGTTGGCCCATGCCAGTTGACTCAGGCTCACGGGGCTTGGGTTAAGGGGCTGTTTAATTGTGGTGTAGATGTCTGGGCTCAGGCTGTAGTCCGAGCTCTAGGACCCTGTTACATCACAGGGTCATAAAGCCCAGGTTGCAGCCCAAGCCTGAATGCCTACACTGCAATTAAACAGCGCCCTATTCTGAGCCCTGTGAGCCAGCGTCAGCTGGCACAGGCCAGCAGTAGGTGTCTAACTGCAGTGTAGACATACCCTTAGCGTCCCCCTTCTGGGGCCAGGCAACATGGAGGAGGAGGCAGCCTGACTCATATAAAGAGAGGAAAGAAGCTGAAGGGGGTGTCAGCAGGAGGGAGTAGATTGGGACAAGGCATTGTGAGGTGGGGTTGGAAGAAGGGAAGACTGGTATTGAAAGTCAGCATGGTCAGGGCGGGGAAAGTCATACAAGGAGGTGGGGAGAACTTGAAATGGTGGGGGAGGAGGGGGGGGGGAATAGAAAAAGACTGGGATTGTTTGGGAAAAGAGACTGTGTCTGGGAGGAGGAGCCTGGGGTGGGAGGTTGAGACTAGTTGCCAGGATGTGGGAGGAAGACTGGGATGAGAAACCAGGGAGAGCAGTGGGCAGAAACAGGGGCAAAAGGGTCTGTGCCCACTATAGAACATTCCCTTCCAGACCCCAAATGGAACCCAAGATTTCCAAGTCTGATCATTCCTCTGCTGTAAGCAAATATCTGTGAAACCCATTGACAAAGCGTATGTCTCATTCCCCTCTCATGCTGGTCCACATAGTAGATAACAATCTACTACTGTTAACAGTTATACCATTAGAACAAATGGCAGAGGTCTATGATGCAAATGTAAAGGTTCTTGCTGACGACCCATATGGTGGAATTTCTATTTTTTTCCCCACTTTGCTTTTCTAAAACCATAGGAAATTACACATATAAGTCAACATTAAAAGACAACATTAAAAGAATGCTAAAAAACTCAAAAGGTAGAATTATGAGTTATGATACAGTTTTTAATTACATGAACACATACTGTTTTTTCCAAACAGGATCCTTGCCTCTTTCAGTGCAAAGGATAGACAATGCGCTGGGGATGAATCCGAGTTGTGTAATGAAAGAGGTTGTTGTCTATAGTATCTGTGCTTCATTTGTTGCAGCAGTTGAAAGGTGTGTAGTGAAAAAGACAGATTGCAGGAAAGGAAAGGTTGGTCAAAGCAGTGGAATGGCTGCCCTGAAGTACGGGATATTATCCCTTCCACTGCCACAGAGTTCCTATGTGATGCCAGGCAAGACATTTAAACCAAATTTTTCACAATTGGTCACTATCTGTATGTTCATTTTTGGGGTGACCAACTTGAGACCCTAGGATCTCCAGAGCTGCTAAGCACTTATAGCTGGAAGTGAAGTTAATGGGAGCCCTGATTGGAACATATAATACTAATTGCTCTAAAAATCAGGTCATAGGTATTTCAAAATATTTGAAAATAAAATAATTAATATTTGTGAAGCACTCAGATACTATAGTGATGAGCACCAGAGAAGAGCCCATGAGGAAATTAATAATTCTGTCTTCAGAGAAGATTTGAACAGTGTGTGTGTGTGGGGGGGGGGGGGGGGAAAGCATGGGGCAACACACTGAACAATGGGGATAAAACAAAATACTGAATAGCTATTCATTAAGTGAGCACCATCCATCCTGTGCACTGAATAAGGGAGGGGGAAAAATAGTACACCTCTACCTCAACATAACGCTGTCGTTGAGAGCCAAAAAATCTTACCGCGTTATAGGTGAAACTGCGTTATATCAAACTTGCTTTGATCCACCGGAGTGCGCAGCCCTCCCGCCCCCCCGGAGCACTGTTTTACCACATTATATCCGAATTCATGTTATATCGGGGGTCGTGTTATATCGGGGTAGAGGCATATGTGATAATGTAATACAAGACTGTGTTGCACAAGAGGTTAAATTAAGGTTGTACAGGAAACCTTCATTCCAGCATTTCCTAACTTTAGAGTGCTTGATTTTGCAACCTTAAGGTTCTTTAAAAGTTTTTGTATGTAGTACATATTGCAATATCAAAAGCTAAAGCTTATCATCATTTTTGGATTTTTCTCATTTCTAGTTGAGATGAGATGTTCCATATCAATCTTCTGCTTTGTTCCATACTTGACTTCCCCTCACCCAGAGATGATTTTTATTTTTTAGCCAAGTTTGAGAGAAATCCATTCACCTGTTTTTGAATTATGGAAAGGTGAAAAAAGTAACATTTACTTGAAATGGGAAAAGTATAAGTGATTTTTTTTAAAAACATACACAATTTGAAAATGACTGATCTTTACGATCTGACATTTTCAGGTTGGCTAGCTCTGACTCAGTACTGGGCACTTTCATGACTTGCAAAGGGGGAAAAAAGAACACCCAAACAACAGATATAAGCATTTTTTAAAAATTGGTTTTGTGCATGCATGGTAGCAATTTTTGCTAATGTTGGGAACTACATCATCATCTGCACTGCTGAATTAGCACTGTAGTTAACAACCATGATTGTAAGTTTTCAACATCTTTCTCTGTAGGAAAATCAGAAAGCAGGAGGATTCTGTATTGAAATCCTTATGCTCCTGTGGAGCTCATAAACCCTGCAAAAGGGAAACTTTCTTCTGCAAAATTTATCACTACAAGAGAGAATTGTTAGCCGCAGAAGATCTGCTAGTAAAGGAGTAGAGGCTGTCACCTTGAGAAAACCCATAATTTCTTTTCAAGAAATTAACAAGCTCCATGAACAAAGGTTGTAAGTAAACTTCACAAGCCTAAAAGCCTGATATTCTATTACACTTCCCAGATAATGTGTGACTGGTGGGCCCAATCTCCTCCTTCTCCCCTATGCAGAATCTAACATCTTGAAGCACTGTTTGTTGGGTTGTGAGAATAGTGCTGTAGAGGTACCTGACTCCTCCCCAAATATTCTGTATAAGAGAAGTGAGATATGTCCCTGGAGAGACCCATCCACATGTAGGACTAGATGTCACAAACTGGTCCATGGAATTTAAAATGCAAAACCTTGTCTTCATATAATATTAAATTAAAAAACTTTAATGCTGCAAAGTTGGGGAAAGAAAATGTTAGTCTTCTCATAGTAACACTCTTTGGGGTTAGTTAGTGAGTGAGTAGGGGGAAGGAACAGTAGGTAGGAGGGGACTTGGGGAAAGCAGGTAGGTGAACTTTTGAATTAAAGGAAAGGGTATTAGAATTATATTGGATGCACTGGGGAAAGGACTTATTAGCTGGGGAATTGATAAATTTGGAATGGGTTTGAGAACTGCATAGGATGAGGGAAACTGAGAATGGAACTGATAGACTGGGTGAGGCTGGAACTGATTTAATGAATTGGGGAAGGGGAACTGAGAATATAATAGACTGGGAAATGACAATGAACATTTGATTGAGTGAAAGGGGATGCAAACTCAATAGACTGAGAGTAAAGACAGAATTAATAAACTAGAGGAGAGGGAATAAGATTGAAGCAGATTATTAACTGGTACCACAAAACTGATGTAACAACCTCTGTGCCAATTTGTCGTTGTGCATACAACTTAGAATCTTCAGCTTCAAGAAAGACTCCTGTGCTACTTGAGCTAAAGGAGTAACTGTACTAGTTAATAGCTTTAGTAGGCATTTATCCTTTATGTTGACCAGGCACTTAAGTGGAATACAACATACTGAGAAAGCAATAACACTCTTCCTGTCAAGGGAAGCTTGGACTTAGCAACCAAAGTCTGTGTTTGAAATCTAGTATCTTTCCACCCCACAAGGTAATAAACAAGAGCTTTACACCATCAGAAAGGGGAGATTCCTAGTGTTCCAATGTGATAGCGACTACCTTGTAAATCTTGGAACTTCCCAAGATATCAGACTTCAAAATTATGACATCTTTCTTCCCTCCCTAGCTCTTTTTTTTATTTATAAATGTAATAAAAAGGTTCTCATCCCTTCTGCTTCTCTAAAGGCAGTTTACATTATTTGAACAATAAACCAAAGCCAAATCAGCAGCAAAAACTCCACCAAAATCCCATCCATGACAATTCAAAAGGTAGGGCTTTCCCCACTAAAACTCAACTACCCACAAACCAAATTTCCGCTATCAAACTCACCCTACTCAGACATGAGGGGAAAGGATGGGGCTTGCATAGTGGCCTGCCAATCAAAAATCCCAGACTATTTCAGACCAAAGATAGTGCTTCTACCACAACTGAAGGCTCCTCATGGAAGAAGCTCTATCACCGATCCTCTCTATGTCAAATAAAAAAGAATCCAGCTCATGTGTGTCTGCTGATCAAAGTATGGCAGCAGTCTCTCATGTAGGAAGGCCCCAAACCAGTTGGGGCTTCACAGATTACCGCCAACATCTTAAAATCCACCCAGAAACCAACAGGCAGGCAGTGCACATCATGGAATACTTGTGTTCTGTGCCCTCATTAAAGTATATCATTTACTAAGTGGGCTACTGTATTCCGAATCAACTCGAGTTTCCAAGTTAATCTGAAGTGTAGCCCCATTGCAAGAATCTAGCCTCAACATAAAACACATAAACCACTGCAGTCAGACCCACACCCAAGAGAAACGGTTGCAGACTGCAAATTTGAGTAACAAATGGCCAATGCACTCACTCAATAGATCATCTACATCACAGCATTTGGCTGTTTCCTGCAGGAAACATCACTTTGGTTTTATCTGGATTGAGCTTCAGCCAACTATCATCCAAGATCCAGCCTCTTCCAAACACTAGGGCAGTCTTTCCACAGTTATGGTGCAGTCAGGTGAGACAGTACTATTGAGTTGAAGAGTTGTCAGCATATTGAAAGCTAGTAACTATAGGCTCTGGTGCTAATTCCTCAATCAGCACCATATACAGATTGAACAAGATAGGAAACAAGATGCAACCTGGTGGAACTCCACACCATAGCACCCTATGGAGGAAGAGCAATTGTCCCACCTTCTGGGAACACTTAAGAAAATAATGGAGTCACTCAAGAGCATCTCCATTTACTCCCACTGCAGTCTGCAAATAAATCAATACCCCCTCTGGTCATCAATGTCAATGGCTGCTGATACACCTGACAATATCAGCATAGACATCCAGTCCTTGTTCATCCCCAAATCATTTACTAATGCCACCAGTACAATTTCTACCCATATACCCAGATCTGTACCCAAAACATCAAGGAGGTCTGAGGAATCTAAGTACTTAAATAGTTGTCTCACCACCACAAACTTCTCTATGATCTTAACCCATAATCGAAGATGTCATACTGGCAAATAATTAATCAGACCGATAGCATCAAGGATTGGTTGTGAAGCAAATGTTTCACGGTTGCCTCCTTAAGAGACCACCTGAAGGGAAACGTTGACAATCCCCACCAACAATGGACCCCATACTTCCTTACTACCCTTTATCATACAGGAAGGACAGGCATCCAGAGGACAGGTATTAGTTATAACTTTTTTCCCCTTCTGTGCAGTGAACTAGTGGCAATTAAGTCTCTTCCAGCTTTACAAAAGGGGATACGAAAAATAGACATTTTTGTAAATCTGTCTAAGACGTTTTGAAAATAGATTTTCTTTAAAATATAAGGCATATGCAGAATACTTTGGATGATAGCATGGTATGAGGTTTTTATTGGCACCTGTTAGGGATAACTTTCATACGTCACACATGACTTATTACTTATGATTAATGTGGCCATTATAAATTGATGCCAATAAAATCTTGTAACTCCAGAACACCATCATGCCGTCTCTCACATATATACACAAAAGTAGGTATATAGTGTTGCTGGCCAAAATCTGAACTGACATTACAAAATCTTTACTGTTGACAATATCAAAATAAAAATTCTTATAATGGACAGTTCTAGCAGGTTCTCCTTATCCTACTTACTCTCTCCTCCAATTTCTGCAGGCCAAGATCTTCAAAAGTGGCTTGTTACTTTGGCAGCGGGGGGGGGGGGGGGGGGGGGGGGAGGGAGGGCGAGAGGGGTGTTCTATTTTTGGGTGCAAAACTTGAGACTTATTAAGGGTGCCTGATTTTTAGAAAGTACTGATAACCCATATTCTGGACGTTTCTCTACAGCAAATTACTGCTTGGCAACTTAGTGTGCTGAAGATTCACACCCTACCTTGCTACACACTAACTTGCTATGTAGATAATTCTTCTTCAGACCCCATAGTATCTACAGATTGAGGCACCCAAAAATCACAACTCATTGCTGAAAAGCTTGGCCTAAAAATATGGCCCGCTTCCATTGACTACAGTGGGCTTTCAATCAAGCCCATACAGAACAAAAGTCACAGTATGACAATAACTGTTTTAATAATACTCACGCTTAAGTAGAAGTGAATTGTTAAAGTAAAATAAATATTTATGTATAACAGTCCAAGAAGTACTGACCTAATCTTTCTTTTGCATCTTGATATGTGCAGCCAGGCAGTGGATTACCAATATTTATATAAGATGCCCTTTAAAATTAGTACATAGCTTGAATTTAGAAAGGTCAAAGGAACAATCTTCATTCTAGTCTCAGACATTTAGTAAAACCTGACCTTCCCTAGTGTGTTATATGTCCTCTACTCTTACAAGATTTAATAAAGGCTGCTCCATCCATGCAGCTTTCCCACACTTCTCAACAGAAAGTTCTATAACCTGAAGACGTTCGAGGTATTTAAACATAAATTTATGAGACAGGAGTAGACCAACAAAAGATTTAGAGCTAGTAGAGAATTCATTTAAAAACAATGGCTTTTTTATTTATTTCTGTTTTTACAGTGAATCCAAAATCAGAAAACATGTGAGCAGCAGTATACAAATAACTCTCTATTTTGGAGTCCTGAGAAGTTTCAGCAATTGCTTGTAGTGTAATGAATGTTTGTAATTCATTAGATTCTGTTTAAACATGCAAAGCACGCCATGACATCAATGATGTTCTCTTTATCTCAGTAAATAGGCTATTACACTTAATATACTTCCAGTTAAGCCAGCATGGTTAAAATAAGTATTTCTTGTATATATTCTAATTTTAAATTGTGTATTCATATTTTAATAAGATTTAAATTAATTGTCACATCCTAGACAAGACCACACTCTGCCAATTATCCCAATAAGCTTCAGAATCTTTATAGTATACTATCTATATATTATATCTTCTCCACAAATGTATCTTTGTTTATATAATTTTGCAAATGATAAGATGTGTAGGACATCTAAATAAACTCAAAATTGTCATGGACAGATCCTTCATAGATTTTCAGTTTGTAGCTGTCAATCTTCTTACAGCTGCTACATAACAAAACAACAGTTCTTTTCTTCATGCAGACAAGCAAATTCAATAAACATTGATAAAGCCTCTTTTGCAAAAGAAAGAAAACCCTGGATCTCCAACAATCTATTAAACCTTTTCTTATTTACTTCTGAACTTCTACATGATTTTTAAATCATTCATACAAGTTGTACATATTTTAATGCCGCATTTAATCAAATATGAATTTTGCAAAACATGAATCTGCTGATTGCTAGACACACGTTTTGTTGACAAAAGTATGATCAAGACTATTAATGAATAAATTCATTAACAAAGATAGATGTACTGACTTACCATTCACATTGCATTATAATTTGGAGTCTGGGGAACAGAGAACGCAAGTAGTATGCAAGGAGCTAAAAGGGCCATTAAGGGTAGTCAAATTTATATTTCACTTTATCTCAATCAAAATCTGCTTGAAATGGTCCATGTTATTCTAACATTTGAAAAGAACAACAAATGTACAATAGAAAGATCAATGCTGTGCGCAATAATACAAATTCAGTGCTCTAAAATGAAGAGGACAATAGGATAGATGCTTTTTTTTTTATATAAGATGGAGACAAACTGAACAGTAGTTAGAAATACTGTGAAAGGTTGAACTAGGGACAGACAGCTATGATGACAGGCAAACAAAAGCATTTAATCAATAAAAATCAATGTGTAAAGGACAATAAATTGAAAAATGAAAACAGATTGCTACTAAAGAAGAGAAATAATAAATGGGTACAATGATGATAGATAAAACAGACATCTAGCGCCGGTAAAATACTTATAAAATGAAATATAAGTCACTTCTGAATTTCCTATTTCTTCAAATAAATTACACATCACTTTCTCTAATCATAACACCAGTTCTATGTCGTGGATTTTCCCTTTGAAATCAAGCTCTGAGTTAGACAGAGGTTTTCATATAACTAACGTGTTTCTCCTGGGGGCTAGAAACTAAGCTTCAGCAGACTGAAGCACTTAGCAAGTCCGTCAAGAACTGACAAACCAAAATACATTCAGGGCATTAGATATGTTAGAGTCTATTGGGATTTACACCCAGCACCACTTGATGCACATGAATAATTTCGTGTTACGAGTTGTACCAGTTGTTACCAAAAGAATTTTTTTTTTTTAATCACTAGCATCTTGTTTAGCTAAATCAAACCCCCTTTGTGGGGGAAGTAAACAAAGTGACCAGGGGATGGAATTATAAACAGGAAGTGGAAACTGTATGCGTGTATACAGTTATACACATTATTTGAAAGGTGTATGTGTGTGATATATGTGCATCAATATTGTATTGATCTATTCTGCTCTGGGTGCACATGCATTAGTGCTAGGAGGAGTTCATGTGGACACTGGGGGGTGGGGAGAGGAATCTTTAATAGCATGTCTATGATATACAGTAAGATCTGAGAAGTGGATAACATCATTAAAAAAATTAGAATTCCTCAGCCCATCAAGTAGAAACTGCTGAGCACTCCAGCTGAGAGAATAATTGGAAAGTGGAAACATCCTGAACAAATTAAACCAAGAGAAAAACCATAGAAGGTATATAGGTGCAAATACATACACAGTGCATAGAAAGAAAAGCACATATTGTATTGTACATATTTGTGCTGAGATTATATACACTGAATCTCTTATACCAATATTTTAAAATAAAAAAAAATCCATTATTAAACTGCATCCCCCTAAAATGCGTTCACTGGCTTTACAGAGAGGCTTTCATTCATCTCCAAGCGTGTGCTTCCTTTACGGGGGGAACAGGCTCTAAGTTTTACGCTCAAAGCCAGTAGCTGTCTGCTTTATTCATAATCCCTCATCTATCCTGAGATTGTGGTGAGGAAATCAGTTTTACCCCCAGACCAATCCTTCTCAGCAAAGTACAGAACCCTGCCATCTCCTCACGCTTAGAGACCATCAGCAGCGTCCCTGTCTCTCGGCCACTGGCACGGATGGAAATAACACTGCAAAACAATGAGCCAAGAGAAAAGAGACCCACCCAGAGAAATGCAACGAAACGACCAAACCCAGAGAAAGAAAGGACCCCCACACACACCCACACACCACAACAAAACACACACACACACACACACCTTCTCTCTCTCTTTCACACACACAAGACTTTTTCCACGCACCGATTTCCCTTTTTTTTAAACGTAGCAAATCTTTCTACTCACTGACATTATGATCCAGCACCTATGTAACCCCAGAAGGACTCTGTGTGTGTGTGTGTGTGTAGGGATGTCTCACCTCCAGACAGTCTGCATATAGCTACTCTTTGGAAATAAAGATTGAAAAATATCTGGGGGGGGGGGGGGGAATAAGACACGGGCCAACTCACTCGCTTTCCGTCCCTCTCCCCCAAATCCTGAGGTGCAGCAGCTCCGCGTGGGAGCGATGCTCACCCCCACCCGCCCAGGGGGCTCCAGGGGATGCCGCGTCTAGGCTGCAGCTCGCAGCCCCTCACTGGGAAGTGCTCCTGTTCCCCCGGCTAGGTCGGGGAGCCCGGGAGCGCTGCAGCCGAGCAGGCAGCGCTGCTCCCGGCATGGCAGGCTGCTAGCGAGGAGGACAGACTTACTTGGGGCTGCGGCTCGCTCAGGAAAGCACCTGCTCCGGGCTCTGACAGCAACGATAGGCAGGCGGTGCAGGCTCAGCTCCCGGCACGGCAAAGTCCCGGTCCGGCTCCCTCCCAGCCCCTTCAAGTGAAGTGACTCCACTTCAAACCCCACGCCCACCCCCCCGCCTCCCGCCACTCCCCGCGCCTAACGCCCTTCCGCGGCCATTGCCTCAGCGTCCCACGCGCGCCTAGTAGCGACCTCCCTGCCGCTGAGCGCCCCCCCCCCACGGGTTCCGGCCGCAGCCTCCATCCTGACGTGAACCCCAGAGCCGCCTTCTTCCACCCAACGCCATCCCCAGTGTCCCCTTCTCCCAGGGCCACCACATCCTTCCCCCCTCCAGCCTGTGCCTCCTCCGACCCAGCCCCACCTCAGAGCCTTTACTTCCTCCACCCCAGCGCCTCTGCCTGCTTCCATCCTCCTCTCCTCACTGGGTGTCTCAGTATGGCCTTCTCCCCCTCATCCCCGTATTTCCTGGAGACCACCTTACAGCCCAGTCCTCCTCTCCCCCCCCCCGCGTCTCCATCAGCCATGCCTCACTTTTACACCCTCTCCCTTGTCCCCAAAGCAGCCCCTGTCTCAGAGACATCCACCTGTCTTGCAGCTTCTCATACCAAATGTCTCCTCCACCCATGTAGATCCCACACCTGTGTTTTGCCTCATACACACACAGACCCCTCCTCTACACTTCAGTTGCAGTCTCCCAGGTAGTGCCTCCATAAGCCCCTCTCAGGTCTATTGAAACCTATTCACTCTTCATGGTGCTCCACAGTGGTAGGCTGTACATCAGGGGCCTCCTCTTTTCCACCTCCTTCTTGTCCTTCTACCTCTCCTTCCTGTCTACCATTCTTTCTTGGTTTTGGCCTCTCCATTTACTCTGCCTCTCCCCTTCCAGTTTTATTTTCTGTGCCCTTTTCTTTTCTCCCGCTTGCCCCTGCAGTTCCTGAGTTTCTTCCCCCTTCCTTGTCTTTCTTAGTCCCCTGTGTCTCTACTGCCCTCTCTGTAATGCAATCCAATTCACTGGGCTTTTTTTTTTTTTTTTTTTTAATTCTTCTGAGGGTTAGGGACACTATCCCTAATGAAGGTGCATTGACTGCCTGCATTGCCTACATCTCAGGGAATTCAACAGCCTGGCTGACTGAACCAGCTCCCCACCCCCATCCCCAGCTGACACACAAATGCTCTTCAGTAATCAATAAAGCACTGAGTTGGTTTAGCTGTGAGGAAAGATATCAAACAGAGATTTTTCTCTTCAAAATGTATTGTTTTACTTTACTTCCTGGTGAAGTTTCCTGTTTAAATTTAAACACAAAGTGCTTCTCTTGATTTACCCTAAACAGTAAAGAATACTAGATTGGGGCCAAATAAATGATTCCAGTTTGTGTAGATGTTTTCTTTTCTATCCATGCAATAGACGTCAGGGTTTGAGCAAACTGGTGAATGTCATATGTTTGCACATTGAAAATGAGTTTTCACATGCATATAAATCATTGTGGGTTCACAAACATAGGCTGAGTTCTGAATTTTTGGCATCATTACCAGTTTTGCACAGTAAATAACTCAGTTATATTTCAGAGAGAGGGGAACTGGCTAAAGCAACAAAAAGGTGAGCTTGTTCTTGGACCCTTTTAATTCTTTATAAAAATTATTAAAATATAGTTATGTGTCTGCAGTTGCTTTGCAAATAATGTCTGGTCTTAATTTCTTTGTTTTAATTTTGTTTCTGAAATTTTTTTAGAAAGATATTTTATGTATGCTATGTATTTGAGTTCAGATCAATTGCTTTTGTGAATAAATGGAGAAGTCTATTACTAGATAAATTTTTTTGTATAGCATCATTTATAATTTCTTTAAACAAATTACAGAATGCTTCTGTAAAGATAGGTACAATAGAAATGTAGAGGAGGTGGGGACCTTGAGAAGACATCAAGATCAGCCTCCTATGCTGAGGAAGGACTAAGTATACCTAGACCATGTGACAGGTATTTGTCCAGCCTGTTCTTAAAAACCTCTAATGATGGGGATTCTACGACCTCCATTGGAAGCCTATTCCAGTGCTTAACTACTTTATAGTTAGAAAGTTTTCCCTAATATCTAACCTCCATCTCTCTTGCTGCAGGTTAAACCCATTATTTCTTGTCCTACCTCAGGCAGACATGGAGAATAATTGATCACCATTCTCTTTGTAAAAGCCCTTAACATCTGAAGACCATTATCAGGTCAGTCTTCTTTTCTCAAAACTAAACATGCCCAGTTATTTTTATCATTATAAAGGTGGGAGTGGTTATGCCAAGGAGAAATAACACTAATGTTAGAATGATTTTGATATTATGTGTTAAGCCATTGAGCATGTCCAGTATACACGAAATGTTTTCCAGAAGCACAAGCAATGTCAGTCTGAGCTGGTTGCTGGTTCAAACTGACAAGAATCATGTCATCATATTGTATCTGGAGTTAGTGTTATGATAGTGCTCTATGTCTTATATATATATATATATAGATAGCACCAGAGGATGGCCCTCTAAAATATGTAATATAGTTCCTGAATTCTATAATATTGTCTAGCTTTAGATAGCACTTTTTAATCAGGAGATCTCAAAGCAATTTACAATGGCATGTATCATTTATCCCGGTTTTACAGATGGAGAAACTGAAGCACAGAGAGGTTAAGTAACTTGCTTAAAGTCACTGAGCAGTATAGCCTGATTTAGGGTGTAGTGATAATATTAATTTGGATAATATGTGGATTTAATTTAATTTAATTAATTTTTATTTTAATTAATAATATTACTAATAATTAATAGTAATAGTATGGGTTTTAGGCTCGCCAGTCTGTTGGATCAGAAGATAAAAGTTCCTGTCCCAAATCAGGCTCCACAGAATTTACAAAGGACCCTCGGGGGTATGATGGGAAGCTCACACTGAGACAGATATAGCCTTAAAGACTTGTTAAAATCAATAATAGTAAGCAAATGGTAAAATAACCAGAGTTACAAAGTTACAATTGCATTACTGCTATTCAAAAGATACATATGCTAATATAGATTGTATGCAACAAAGCTTTCGTTAATATATTCACATCCTTCCTTGATAACCTGGTGGTAAGAGACAGGAACAGCCTTGTGGTTCAGGTTTCTCAATTCTTGAGTGAGGGATGCAGTGCTTAGAAGAAACTAATCCTACGAGCTATTAAAGTGAACTTAGGGTTTACTTGACTAACTTAAACTTAAAAGCAAAACCTAATAAAGAATAAAACTTAGGGAAACCAAGCTTAGCCTAGTTCCTTTGAAACAAAGTTTAAGAAGAACAAGTATAGCCTACTAAGAGCAGCAGTTATTGTAGATACATAGAATAGATAGAGAATAAGTAAGAATAGACATGGAGTAAGTAGGAATGGAGTAAAGTGAGAAATAGAGTACTCTATTGAGGTGGGTTACCTCTTTTATAGAGCAAATGCCGGAAATCCTTCCACTTATGCCCAAATTTCATGCCTTACCCACAGAAGTGTTAGGGTACACTTACCCCATAGGCTAGTATGTATGTGTGTATTGATGACAGGTATGTATGCACATCAGTCTCTTGTGGTGTACTTGTTAAGTCTGTGGGTACAACATTGAAAAACCTCCTATGCCATTCTCCATTGTCTATTGGTCTAAATAAAAGGTCATAGACATAGGAGTAGGTACTTTATTTGGGGTAGGATAAACAAGATAAAGGTCAACTTTGCTTTCTAAGTAAAAGGTCTTAATATAAATATGCTAACTTTGCTTTAGCTTACCATACAGGATATGGCCTATAGGTCTCTTGCATTACAGCCAAACTTAGGTTTATAAATGTATATTAAAAATATTTCAATAAACCAAATACTTAAACTATAAGAAAAATTATATATATAAACTTTTCTTATAGTTTAAGTATTTGGTTTATTGAAATATTTTATATATATACATACACACAGACACACACACAAGTGAGCAGGTTAGTCCTATAGACTACAGCAGGCAGGGCCAGGAATACAACCTGAGTTCTCGTCCAGTGCTCTATCCTCTAGGCCACAACAATAAAAATTTGTTGTGTACTGCAAAGGGCTTCTAATGTGCAGCTCTTTATATAACATCTTAAATGACCTCAAACAAATAATGAACCAGTTACTTCCTTCAAATGTACTGGGTTTGCAAAGGAAGTTAGTAGAAAAATTGCACCTGCTTAAACAATAGTTTGGTATTTTTCTAAATGCCATTGATGCAGCAGAGACAGACTTTTTTCACATCAGGTTTGGCAATGTTACAGGTATTTGTGGTTTTGACATGGGAGAAGAAAGAAAACAATGGCTATTTCTCAGGGATTATAGATCGATTTGTTAGGTACTGTAACCCCATAAAAATGGTACTTATGAGATTTGTTTTATCCTTGCAGTATGAGCCAGTTGATGAATATGTGACTAAAATAAAGACTAAAGCTGAAACATGATTTAGGGAATGATGTGACTTTTTTTTTTTTAAATGCAAACACTCCTTTGTGGAATACAAAATAAACCAAGAGGGGCACAGACCACTGTGAAGAAGTGATTTAACTTCAGCCTGAGACATACCCACTTGCAGAATCTGTGTCCTAAGTGTTGCAGTTCAGAGTGAACACCATCTCATCGGGAAACCAGTGTAATCTATAGTTCTGAAATTTGCTGCAGAATTCACCCATCATTGCAGAATCATGCTTCAGAATCTCAATCTTTTTTTTAAATTAAGTTTCTGATTCCTATGATTGCAAAGGTAATCTTTAACATGTGAAGAAATTGTAAAATGATGCCCAGCTGAGTTTGTAAAAAGCTTTAAAAATTCCTTGCAAAGAAAACTGTAGGCTTAATAGGCCTGATTTTTTACTGACTTTCATCTTATTTTTTCATTTACCCCTGTGCAAAGTAGATGTAAAAATGCTAGTATTCTGCTTTGGTAGTGTTCACATACACATGAGGTAAACGATTACACAAGCTCCTCGGTGCTTGAGAATCCAGTCCAATGACTGCAGACTGGTAAATACAGCTAAACATCAGTAGCAAAACTGTATCCTTTAACATGGATAATGGCATAAAATGAAATGTTATTCCAATATTCGACTTCAGATAAGAAAAGAGGACAGAGGTGTAAAGCAGAACTTGTTTCATATTCAAGACAGAAAATAGCAGTAAAAGGGCAAGAAACTATATCTTATTTTAAAATTCAATAATCACTTGATAACTTTCCACATAGCAAATGTTGATGTAGCACTTGTTTTAAAATTAAAACACTGCCTAGACATGAAGTTAGTTTAAAAAATAAAAAAGTTTGCTGCAAATGCCACCAGATAGCACAAAGAACATAGACATAATGTGAGAATTTTCAGATGTTTTTCAAAGCTTAAGATGTCGGAAAAAGATAATACTACAATAAGTTAGGCAAATCAGTAACTCTAGTGAAGCAGACACCAAGAAAAATTCAATTTTCCTTAACAGATAAAATAAAAAATGAATTTGATAATATGGAAACCTGGGATATATTTAAAAGGTAGAACAGCTTACAGAATGGTTTAGTTCTAGGGTTGTAATTGAAAAGCCAAATAAAGTATGGATATGCATTGATCCATGTGATTTAAATAAAGCCATAAAACATTAACATT
This sequence comes from Chrysemys picta bellii, assembly GCF_011386835.1. Classification (NCBI taxonomy): domain Eukaryota; kingdom Metazoa; phylum Chordata; order Testudines; family Emydidae; genus Chrysemys; species Chrysemys picta. The sequence continues at coordinate 21,285,576 of NC_088800.1, forward strand.
CTCTGATGAAAACCATTAAAGAAGAGGTAGCTATGATCTCAGAAGCAAAGATATTCTCAATATTAGATGCAGGAGCTGTATTCTGACAAGTAAAGTTAGATGAATCAAGCTCTAAATTAGTGACTCAATAAATGTACCATTTATGTGTTAAAACTTTAAATTAATGCCTTTAGTTATTATACTCTAAATATATATGCTAAAGAATAATATTACCCAGAGTTTCAGAGATTGGGACATAAGGTTCAGAAATCATAATAAATGATTTTGGCCACAATCCTACAAGTTACTCTAATCAGTGCCCCTGGGCCTGGACAGAATGCCATTAGAGTCAAGATTTATATGTTTAACAAAGATGAGGACACAGTGAAAGGGACAGTAAATACACAGAGAACCTAGAATATTTAGAGGGATCATTTTGTACTAAATTCTGAAATGGGCAAAAAGCTACTGAAGATTTCTGAGGATGGAAATGATATATTTATATTTCCATATATGAAGGAGGAGATGAGAAACTACAGTGTTGCTAACTCTTATGACTTTATCACAAGACTCATATTTGGTCTTAAAGCTCCAGCTCCTAGAGTCATGTGATTATGGAGGATCTCAACTGTCATTTAGCTCACATTTGAAAAGAGTTTGAGAACATGAACACTCCATGCTCAAAAATCAGAAAACAAAATTAAAATCTCATGATTAAGCCAATCTTATGATTCTGGATGCATTATTCATGATTTTTGAATGATTGGGATTCACAATGCTGCAACTATGTATTTAACAAAACAAATAAAAAAAATCAGAGTGAAACCTTAGAGAGAATGTAGAGTAATTGGAGAAAAGACAGCTAAAGATGCTTTAGAAATGTTTTGGAGGAATTGGTAGGCAGCCTTACACACATGGGAGAAGCGGCAGGCGAAATAAAATGTAAGCCCTTTGAATATATAAAAGTTTAATTAGGTCATTTAAAAATCATTCACATTTTTCATTGAGATGACAGAGTTACCCAAAAAAATGTTTGTGTCACAGATGCACAGGGTCTGGTCTATGTCCCAGCCTTTAACCAGTGTCTTGGGAGTACCCTTCTAGTGTGCTGGACCCCAAGAATCCTCATTGTTCCACAGAGGCAGGCCCATGGCCTCCACAACTCCAAAACGGGGCCTTCAGGTTCCAGCAATCCCTGTTTCTTGCAGTGGCTCACTGCAATGAGTCCAGCCAATCTAGACTTTCCCCTCCTCCTCACTTCAGGACTCAATGCTTTCATTAAGTATCTGCGATGACACCAGGCAGCCTGTAAAAAAAATGTATTAGTCACCTGGAGTACAGCATCTGAAAGTCTTTGGGTTAGCATGAGAGATGCAGACTTAGGACCGAATTAATGTTGGTGGGTGACATGCATCCCCACTCTGTGTCCTTTGTCTCCCAGTCCCAAGAAAGCTGCCATGTGTCTGTGAACCCTACATTTTTAATACAGGCACCTGTAAACCAGAAACTCTGGAGAGTTTTCATTTCAGAAACACTGCCACATGGTGTTTCTGAAACAAGATATGCTCACCAGGACCTGGCAGCTGATGCCTGAAATTGACAAGATTCTTGTCAGTTTCATAGGTCCTCACCACTGACTAGCAGTGGTGAAACTGTTTCACCATTGCTACTCAGTGGTTGGCAGCCATGAAACTGACAAGAACCACGTCAATTTCAGGCAGCAGCTGATGGGTCTTCCAGCATCTACATCTCTGGGGCATGTGGACTGCCCCAGGGTTTCCCCGACTCCCAGGCCAGCTGGCGCACTTTGCTGCCTGACTTTCAAGGTATCTGCCTCACCAGGCTACAGGTATCTGGCAGCCCAGGGAGCTAGGCTGCCTGGGAATCTGCAAGCCCTGGGATCTTTAGTTGGGGCGGGGAGGGCGGGTGGAAAGAGGGGGAACTGCCTTGGTACTATGGACCTTGGAAGCCTAGAGTCCACAGCAGCCCACCAGAGGAGCTGGCAAGAAACTGGGCAGAACCTTACCCGTCTGGAAGGCTTTTCTTGGAATCTTGCCTGTGGTTTATGAGAAGTTCATTGGACTGGATATGTTTCCAAAACAACCTTTTGGGTTTGACAAATCAGCAATTCCCATCAAAAAATTCCCATCCAGCTCTAATTGATACAAGTCCAACATCCATGCACTTGAAGCAACAAAATGACACCCACACCCAACAGATTATTCTTCTTATCAGATGCGGCACTTGCCAAGCCAATTTATGACAGCCTCAATGGTGAAGTGCAGAGCTTCAGACCATCATCAAATCTGGTCAGAGGGTAGTTGTGTGACATTGTCTGTTTTTGGCCACAACCACATGTGGGATCCTCTTGTTGGCCCTAGTTGTGAAGGCAAATGGATCTTGGCCTGTTTGAATTAGTTTCAGAAGGGCTCATGAGTGCCATAGCACATCAAAGCTGAGTATTTGCATGGTTGGGTCAGTTATAAGAGACTGGTTTATGAGAGATGCAGTAGATTATATAGATGTTCATAATATTATCCTCCCTCTTCTTTCTTATATGCTTTGATCAGCAGTGAGTAGTTAGTAATACTGACTATAACGGGTTGCCGACTCACTACCGTGATACCTCCTGCTGGTTGCTCCGGGAATTAGCTCTGTCCTAGCCATGGAGCGCCCTCTGTGGGTGGTGTCCGCCCATTGCCTGCTTTGCTGTGCTGTCTGGGACCCGCATTGCTCCCTGGCTTGCAGTGTTCTCTTCTGGACACAGCCCTCCAGCTGTGCCTCATTTGGTTCTCTCCCCTTCTGGGGGTATCCACAGTCCTCAGTCTGCACCTGCCCTCATGGTCAACTGCAGCCCCAAAGTCTAGTCCCTTGCCTCAGGGCAAGCCACAGTCTGCATCAGGCCACTCTCCTCCACAGCCAGGTACAGTGTAAGTGGGGGTGGGGGGAGGGGGAAGACCCAGGCCCGCCCACTACTCTAGGTCCCGGCCCAGGAACCCTCTGGCAACAGCTATGTCCTGCCCTCCTCCTCTCCCGCTCTGCTGCTCGTGCTCCCTGGGCCACTTCCCCTTTGGCCCTTGCATCTTCTCGGCCCTTTCTTTCAGGGGCCTCAGCCTGGCACGTATCAGGCTGGAGTTTTCTCTTCGCTCCCCTGAGCCGCTCTATCTAAAGGTGCTATCCCTCCAGTCCTCCTCGGTTGCTTGTCAGGGAGAGACTGATGTCTCTTCTGCTTTGCAGCCTTTATATAGGTCCTAGCCTGGCCCTGATTGGCTGCCTTTCTGTCCTTCTCTGATTGGCTGGGTTCTGCGCAGCCGCTCCAAGGGCTGCTATTAACCCTTTGTCTGCCAAAGTGGGGCAACTGCCCCACTACACTGACGAAGTATCGTCATTGGGTATCTGAGATTTCACCTCTTAGATGAATGGCACTGTTCATTCCTCTCGGAGTTACTATTTCAGGCTCTCTGCAAACTAAGGGCTTGTCTTCACTACCCGACTGGATTGGCGGGTAGAAATCGATCTCTCGGGGGATCGAATTATCGCGTCTTGTCGGGACGCGACAATCGATCCCCGAATCGACGCGTGTACTCCACCAGTGCAGGTAGGAGTAAGCGCCGTCGATGGGGGAGCCGTGGGGGTCGATTTGCCGCCGTCCTCACAGCGGGGTAAGTCGGCTCGGATATGTTGAATTCAGCTACGCTATTCGCGTAGCTGAATTTGCGTATCTTAAATTGATCCCTCCCCCCCCCCGCCCAGTGTAGACCTAGCCTCAGGCTAACATCACTACATCCGTTACACTTGCTTCACATTTTCAGAATTTTCTTCACAACCACAATAGTGAGAAACACTTAAAAAATGAAAGAGTCTGGAGCACAGGATAGCACCTTAGGAGAGGTTCAGTGTGTCTTATTAACACATACCACCCCGATTTGAACCCTGTTTCCTTTTGTGCACAGTGTTTAGACTTGTAAAGTTGTTTCTTTTCTAAGAGCTATAACAGCAATATGCCTCATTTCAAGTATAGAATATATCTTTCAAAGTGACGGAATCTTTCAAAACTTAAGTTTGAGTACTCTATGTGCTTCAACTACTTTTAAAATATGCATCATGAGGATGTGCACTTTCAAAAAAGGAGGCAAATCAAGGTGGCGCATTCTGATTTCAAACAAAAAATGTGTGTGTAATACGTAAGAATAAAGATAGAAAATAAGGTTTTTGGGAAAAAAAGCATGCAGCCCCATGGATAGCAGTAACCTACTTGCAGGGGTTTGAATGTGTGCTAGTTCTCTATGTTCTCGGTTAGAAAAATGTGTGTAAACAATAGCAACAGGCACATTTCATAATACTTATATGTTAGATCATTAAGCTAATGATCATTTGCTTCCTCTAAACTGGTGAAGAGCATTTTTCCTGTTCTCTTAAGTGTTAGTTAATAAAATATTAATAAAATAACTCATAAATGGTTAAACATATTGAGCAGTGGAACTTTAGGTTTCCTTTTTACATTTTCGAATACATGAGTAGAAAGATTGATTTAAAGTAAAACCTACACTTAAAATACACACTCATTATGTCCCTTTTGCTCTTAAGAATGGGATCCAAAATAGCAAATGCAATTATGTCAAGAATTATATTGCTTAGCCTGCTTTATATTCCCACTTCACACCTTTAACCCCACTAAGTGGACAGTAGGGTTTTCACTTTGGTTACATGAATTATTGTGTAATAATAATACTCCATCACCTGTGGACATTTATATTGGCTTATATGTAAGGCTATGTTTTCAAACTCTGAAACAATGTTATGACTTTATTATTTTCTCACCCTTCTTTCCCATTGAAATGTAAAGTGATTAATAGCAGAATTCAAATCATTTACAGATTTTCAAGATATGAAATTTTTTAAAAGTGTCAATTTCTGCACCTCTCTGTGCATATAAAATATAAATTTGAATACTTTAATTTTTGCCTAGAATGATCCAATGTCAAATACAAAAAAATTGCCAAACCATCAGAGAAATTCAACTCATCCCAAACACCAATTGAGGCTAAGGCTTGAGTGAATAAATAGATCTTGTAACATGGCCTTAAGGTCAGGAACTCAGGGTCTGTCAGACCAATTATGGAAGCAAATATCAGAGTCAAAGGTCCTCCTGTCCTCCACTCTCAATTCCCTATCTCCATCCCTAGAGGTACTAATATAAGGACAGTGTGCAAGAATACCCCAGATGATCTCAGCTTCTGGAGTAGAGCAAGAAGATAAGGCAGTGCCTAACAATCAGGACCCAAACCCTATAGGACTTTACAGGTTAAAAGCAAAAAGTTGAATTACTTCCATTTAATATCTGAGTGTAACTGACATCCATAGAATACTGAGTTTTAATGAGCAACACCAGCAACACGTTGCAAAACCTTTTGCATATACATGATAATCACTGTAGGGTTCACTAACACATTAATGGATGACAGTAAGTGATTTACCCTATTAGGTTATTTTTATTCTTGATATGTTAAAAGTAGTAGGTTTTAGCTAATTTTATTTACTATAGAGTTATGTGTAGCCCATTTAAGGACACAGTTTTGCAGTAGTTCCATTGGACAAAATCAACCATTCTTCTTTCTTTGGGTATATCTACATTGCAGCTGGAAGCATGCTTCCCAGCCTGGGTAGACAGACACACAAACTCTGTTCGAGCTAGTGTGCTAAAAATCACAGCATAGCACAGGTGGCTGCCCGGGCTACCTACCCCAGCACATACTCCCCTGGTGAGTTTCTCCTCAGGTGGCTAGCCTGAACTGCCACCCATTCTACCTCTGACTATTCTGCTATTTTTAGCATGCTAGCTTAAACAGAGCAAGCATGTTGTGTCTATCTACCCAAGCTGGGAAGCACGCTTCCAGCTGCAGTATAGACATACCCTTTGTCTATTGTATAGTCTTTAAAGGATAGCTCCAGAAGCTATATAATGATTTTCTAGCACCTCATTTACTGTATTCCCCTCTATCGTATCCAAACTGGAGCTCTATGTTCAGTTTTCTGTTCCTGTTTAAATAGCTCAACTCCAGGCTGGGCCAAGGCCTTCTTGATTATCTGCAGGCTCCAGCCTGTCCCTTGAAGAGGTAGTAGTACAGTCTTTCACAGTGACCAATCACAGAGCTTGAATACTGAATCAAGAATAAAGACTATTTATTTAAAGGAATAGTTACAGTAGCAGCAAACAATTTATGATCATTCAATAGGCTGAAATTTGTTCACCAAAATATTTAGCGAACAAATGCTAATAGCAAACAAATAAATGGATCTCACAATCTGTTCAACCAATTTGCAAATAGAAAAAATGTCTAAATTTGCTGAACAAGTTGTTCATTTCAAATACTTTCCCAGCTTTTTCGCAGGATTAACAATGGCCTACTTAGTTTTTCGAAACAGTGCACAGAAATGCCATATAGATAAAGCTGTTGAACTCAAAGCTAATCTTTGCAATTGCTAATCTTTGCAATTGATGAGAGTATCACTACAGACCATGGACTAGTTAGTTACTTGCTTCTGAATTCATTGTACTAGCAATCAACTGTCCACAGGATTGGGTGTTTGTGTGTGTAGAGGGTGCTATTTTTGGACTAAAAAAAAAAAAGGAAATAAAAATGAAGTTTAACAAATTAATATCCAGTTGCTATAATGAGTTGCCATTGGTAAGGATAATAGCAATCAACCCAGCATGAGCATGGTACAGTAGTTCTAGGATGAAAATAGGCTGACCTGCAAATCAAGGATTAATACTGAGAGTCTTTTGCTTTTCCCAAGAGAACTGTAGCTGCATATCAGATCTTAAGGTCTTGCCCTCAGTTATTTTGCCTGAGAAATTATCCTTGGATCATTGATTCTACTAATATATGGGTAGTAGATAATATCTGCTGCAGGATATAAGAACTGACTTAACAGTTACAAATAGGCACCTGTCATGCAAATAGTAGTAAAACAGAAAATCCTTAATGAGCAGCTCTTATTTGTGTTAAGCAGCAGAAATTAATCTTTTTCCCTCAAAGATATAAATAGTCTATTTCCTTTCTGAGTGAGAATTTAGAGATACCCCTTTCTTTTTGAAGAACAGCAGAGATATGAAAATGATCTTAATCAGTTGATCAGTTTTCAAAATATGGATAAGAAAGTTAGGTTTCTCCTTAACATCTTTTGAAATCTAGCGTAAGTTGTGTTAAAGCGCACTCAGAAATTTAAAAAGTGCAAATCCTACCACTGGTTCAGCTTTGACTAGGGCTCCACTGTAGCAGAATGAATTAAGAATGATTGCATCATTTACATTCTAAGTTTAGTTTTCAAGTATAGTTGATTTTGCTTAAATGAGAATCCTGTAGCTATTTTGTAATTAGGACTAATAATTCTCTGCAGTTCATAATTGGTCCAAAACAGGTGTTTTCTTTTCTCTCTCCTCCCTCCCCCTCAAATTAGATACATTTTCAGCCTGTGCTTAAAGTATGAGATTCTAAAGAATTCTGCTAAGCATAAAACACAAATGAGGATACAGTATTTATAACAATTTCATGTTATAAAGTCTAAAACTCACTCAACATGCTGACACGTTGAATTCAGGCTCCATTTAGGCCTGATTTTTAGATATATCCACAATTCCAAGTGAAATCAGTGAGAAATGGAGGTGCTCAGCACCTTTGAAAATCTTCTAACATGGTTTGATAACATTGGTGAACCTCAGGAAAGACAATGCAGTGAATTCAAATAACCAGCAGAAATAATTTAGGGGAACTGTATTGCTTTCTGGGTAGATTATGCCCACTGTAGGTAGGTAGATTTCTGACTATACTGTTGAGACCCACAGCTGAGACCATACCCAGTATTATCCCTAAAGATGAGGCTCCCTTTTACATTGCCTAATTGCCAGGAATCCCACAATACTTCAAGGGGTCTCCCCCTTAAAGTTTCTGTCTGATTTGTCTTCCCTCCATTATTATAAATTTGTGTCTGTGCTTTGAAAATGGTAGCGCCTGGCAATCATTTATCATATCTGATTGTTCTTCAGTGATTTGAGCTCAGACAACTTACCTTATCATCAGTGCAGGCAATTTTTATGTAAAGTACTCGTATTGACTATAAGAGATCTGATGGCAGTTTTAAAACCTTTCTGCATTAATAGCCTTTCCGCTGCATTTAAGCATCCTGTCTCTTAGATGCTGTGACAAATGTGACACTGCTATTATATGTCCTAAGTACCCACTTTGAATGGTGACAACATCTATTCTTCAAAATGGTAATTACCTAATGCAATCATTCAAATTTATGTCCACCTAGGGAAAACTACACCTTTAAAATTACATGAGTATTTAGTTAGAAATACATAATTAACCAGTTACTCTATTGGAATTACTTTAGGGGAGTTCCATACCACATGATAACTCTCAGATACAATACTTGGCATCCTTTTGTTGGGAAATTGGGGCATCAATTGTTCAAGGTCCTTACCAGTTCCCATTTATCAGTTCTAGAAGGGAGACAGTATGGTTTAGTGGTTAGGATACTGGACTGAAACTCAGGAACCGGTGGTTCTTGTGGTGACTCTGCTGCTAACCTGCTGTGTGACCTTAGATCAGTCCCTTCATTGCTCTGTGCCTCAGTTTCCCCTCCCACCATTCATTTGGCTTGTTTCTTTAGACTGAAAGCTATTTGGGGCAAGGATTTTCTGTGTCTATCAAATAAGACCCTATTCTTAGTTGGGGTCCATAGGGCTACCATTGCATAAAAAAAATAAAATCATACATTCATTCTCTCCCATGGATGCTGGAGGCACTTGGCATCTCAGAGGAGCTAGCTGAATCTACACAATTGGGCCATTGGGGCTCAACTGAAAAATTACAAGTCATTTGAATAGGTAAAGATTAATGAAAACAGAAGAAAATTGCCACAGCAAGCAAGCTGTCCTTATTTCCCCCTTGCAAAGCAGCCACTAGACTCGGTAGTTTTCATCTATCCATCAATCACAACTTAACACCTCAAAACTCAAAATAAAAAGAATCATCATCAGAATACATTATAGATAGTCACTAATGTTAACTGAATTAATTCAACAGAAAATGGTGTTTGACCACACGAGAATTTTTGCAGAAGGTATCAGCTCTCTTGGAATTTTTAATTTTTTTTGTTTGGAAAAAAAAAAAAAAAACAACACCTCGAAACTTTCCAGGTTTTTGCAGTTTTAAATCTGAGAATATTTAAGTGTTTGGCAGGTTTTGGGGGGAAAAAAATCAGTCTTCTCTTTTTCAACAAAAAGGTCAAAATTTTCTGTAGAAATTTTTTTTTCTAGCCAGTTCTAGCAGTCACACAGGGCTTCATCCAAAGTCCATTATAATCAATGGAAAGACTCCCACTGGCTTTGGACAAGGCCTACAGCCAGTACACAGCCTATAATAAATAATAGTGACTAAATGTATTCCTAGTCTTTAAAGATAAAAGTGACTTTGAATAATCTCCTTCCTCCCATTTTTTCTGTAACATACTAATTGTGGGCCAGATTATGGATATTCCAGTGCAAATGGTCCTAAGGGTTTAGCTCTGGAAGGTGTGGAGAACCTCAGTTTATATGGAAGTCAACAGAAGACGAAAGCAGTCAGCACTGTTCAGGAGATTCTCAGTACCATGCAGTATCAGGTCCTAGATGAGAGAGCAGAGGTGGATTTACCGGTGACAGGGCGGCCCCAAATGCAGGACAAATCTCATCTGACAGCCTGCCTCCGAGTCCCAGCCGGCAGCGCAGCAGGGCACAGGCAGGCTGCCTGCATTCCGTGGCCAGTGGCCACACGCCACTCCCAGAAGCAGCCGACTGCTGGCACATCTCTGCATGACCTTGGCAGGGGGAGGTGGATCTGTGCACTGCCCCCACCCCAAGCAGCGCACGGATACCCACTTCCCCCTTCCCCCAAGGGGCGCGCAGAGATGTGCCAGCAGCAGCACAGCAAGGCTAAGGTGGCTCCTTGACCACGCTGCCTCCCTGCCATGCCACTCCTGGAAGAGGCCGGCATGTCCCTGTGGCCCCGGGGGGGGGGAGGGGTGTGTCTCCGCGCATTGCCCCTGCCCTGAGCGCCAACTCCGCAGCTCCCATTGGCCGAGAACTGCACCCAATGGGAGCTGCGGGGGCAACACCTGCGGGCAGCGGCACACAGAGACCCCCTGGCTCTTCCCCCCCCCCTCCTAGGAGCCACTGCCAGAGGCGTGTGCCGGTCGCTTTAGGAGCCACGCCACCCAAGGTGAGTGCTGCCTCCCTAACCCCTCCCATACCCCAACCCCCTGCCCCAGCCCAGAGCCCACACCCAAACTTCCTCCCCCTCCTACACCCTAACCCCCTGCCCCAATCAAAGTACCTCACTTTATTTTCATTTACTTCTTATTACTTATAATATAGGAGGAGGATGAAGAAAAAAAGAATGAAAAACGGCGGTGGGGTGAGGGGGGAGATAAAAGAATGTTCTTTTTCTTGGCTGGGTCCCGAGGGGGGGGGCCTCCAAAAATGAATCTGTTAGGGCCCCACTAACTCTAAATCTGCCACTGCAAGAGAGGGTGCAGATGGCTCTCCCCTCTTGCTTTTCAGTATGTTTCTTCAGTGAACGCTGCTTGGTCAGTACAATTATACCTAGTCCACATCCCCAGCATGCCACTCCCTCAGCGGAGGTATAATTATGCGCCATATGCTATACAATGATCATTTATTCTAGCCTTAAATATTCCAGGAGAAACTGCTGTTATATAGAATGTAAAAAGTATATGCCATAGCCAATACAGATTTTTTTTTAAAAAAGAGAAAGTCACCTCTATTCTACAGTGCCTTTACAATTCTATTATTTTAGCAACAAGTTTTTTCTTCTTGAAATTGAAATGACTGCATTAAATGACAATTATTTAACATGTAACTAAACAGGACATTAAGAATGATATATTCATCTGAATTCGTAAATGTGCAAGGGCTTATTTAAAACCTCCTCAAGGCAGATTCATGACTATGCATTTTATTAGCATAAATGACACTATACTGGGCAACATAATGCACCTGATGAAGCATTGAAAGAAAGATCGAAAGGCAAAACCCAGCATGTAATACAGATGAGAAGAAGGTCTGAAATTTGTAAATGTCATTGTAATGAACTAAAATAAATATACTGAAGACTCAATCTTGCAAAGTGCTGGATTGAGCCCTAGAAGCACTACGCAAGCTTAGCTGATCTTCCTCTGCATTGAGCATAATAGATTTGTTACAATCCTATCCATAGGATGGAAGGATATAGGTCTAAGATTGCTAAAGATGCTGGAGCAGAACCTCAGCTGGTGCAAATGGTCATAGCTCCCTTTACTTCAATGGTCCTACGATAATTTACACCATTTGGAGGATCTGTCTAACTACATTCAAATCTGACTTTAGAACGTCTGGTGACGTATTGCTGCAGCTCCCTCTGGTCAGCATTCACAAGTCCATCAGATGTTTTACTTAATGTTCCCACAATCTCACAAGTTAATTCTTGCACATGTTCTTTGCCAACTAATGCAGCCTATGTTCCTTGACATTTTTAGAGCGACTTATGAGTTTCTATTGGATTATTATATATGTTTGGTTGTAGGATTTTTTTTAAACATAGTTGGGGCGAAATCCATCCCTGTTGTTCTATTCAACTTAATGGAGCAACACTAGGAACGCATTTATCTTGACACCTCATATGGGGAAGAATCAGAGCAGTAAAAATGGTGTCTGTGGCACAGGTCACTTACATATCTGCAGGCTGCTCTCACAACCATAAATCATTCCTTGAAACATTGCACAAAGTGATTGTAACATTTTTATGGGAGGGGGTGGGGGGAGAAGGAGAGGCAAGTTTCTTTGACATTTTGTGCCCCACTGGGAACGGGAAGAACGAACACTCCAAGGTTTGAAAAATTATCCACAAGCCTTCAACTACAGTACAAATGATTCCACTGACATCTGCAGAGGCAGCAATAGAGGACATTCCATGAGAGGTGCTAGGGCAGCATATGTCAAGCTCTGAATTCTTTGGAGCACATGCACATAAAGATCCTAAGCATTCCTGCCCAGTAATGCAGCACACATGGATGATAGGAACAGAAACACACTCATCACTTAGAAAACATATCAAAACAACTCAACACATGAGATAGCAAGGAGATATTTCAGAGGTAAGAGATGAATTTAAGGCCATTTGTACATAATGATGAAACAGTAATGTCACTTGAACAGTGATTATAGTTGGTAGGACTTCTCCACTGCAGTGTCATATGACCCTCAGAATTCAAACCACACAATGGGTCAAATAATGAAGGCATTACTAATTTCATACACAGGCAAACGCCTAATGACTTCAATGAGCGTTTTGACTGAGTGAGGACTTCAGGATTTGTCCTTACAATAACGGATTATATAAACAAAGTGATATGAGCAAAATTAATACACGGTGAACTGTTTCCATGAATTTTCTTAGAAAGATTTCTTTGGTGGGTTTTATGCAATTAAAAGTACAACCAAAGAGAACGACTGAGAAGCAATTTTTATAAAAAGAACTTTTGAAAATGGGAATAAGAATCTTAAGCCACTTAGGGCCAGATTTTTAAAAGGTATTTAGGGCCCTAACGATCCAGATAGGTGCTTAATAGGATTTTCAAGAATGCTTAGGTCCCAATATCCCATTGAAAGTCAAGGGGACTTGGGCTCTGAAATGTCTAAATTTGTTTTGAAAATGGGACTTAATTTCTGATGTCACTTAGATGCTTTTGAAAATTTTACTCTTGGACTCTAGAAAAGCTGATTGGAACATTTTTGACAAAATATGCTTCTGTTGAAATATGCTGTCTTGTGGAAGCTAAAACATTTCACAGAATTATCCTGATTTCACCAAAGTTTGGAGGGATGTTTTCTGAAGTCCAAGGCTCTCTGGCCATTTGAGTTGAATTAAAAACCATGACCTTTTGGATCCAAAAATGGATGTTTTGATACAGTTTTGTTTCAGAAAAATGTTTGAAAGGCTCTGCTTTTGTTCCAATGCCAAATGAAAACCAATTTCAAACCCTCAAAAGTTGTTGTAAGAATGGAATTGTCATCCTCCAGCCAGCTCTATTCACTAATACTACCAACCTTCTCCTGGAAAGAGAGGTAAATAAGAAGTATGAAGGAGGCCATGAGGGAGATTTTGTTGGTTACCACAAGGAAAACGTATTTTTGTTTTTAAAGATCTATGACTCGCAGGAATTATCTTTAGGGTTTGTGTGTAATGTGCCTACAGTTTAAGACGGTGTACCTGAGATTTATGTAAATAAAAAATTAAGGACATCTGTACATATAGACCACAAATCCTTCATGCAAAGCGTAAGTCACCAGGTTTTGTATAGAACTTACGTGTCCTGCCCTCTCTTTCTAACCTGGGACCAGGAAGAAAATAATCACGTAGCTGCTTCATGGCTTCTACATACAGTTCACAGACCTGCAGACTACAATCTTGCTCCTACTTCAATACTGGCCCAACCAGCCTCACCAAAGTGGCTGCACTGCTGTGAAGAAAGTCACTTAACTGCAGTGGTTTGCAGCTTGGAGAGGGTTTACAGTCTCTGCATGGCCTTTGTAGTTTCTCTTTCCCCATGCAGCAGAACCACAGCTCTGCTATTCCACTGTTTTCAATCAGTGCAAGAGAAAGTGAGGTGTAAGGGGCCAGGATTCATATTAGGAACACGGGGCTTTGAAACAGATCACCAGGGTGCTAGGTCCCTTAGCTGTTGGAAGCAGGAGTGTCATTTCACAAAACATATATATGAGAAAGAGAGTGCGCGCGCAAGCACGAGCTCATAGTATACAGCAAATTCTTGACCTTTTTCTGCTCTTCTCCTGTAAACTATGAAAACACCTACGGCTCTGCAATAGCCCTGTTCTCTATAGAAAGTAATTATGCAAATAATGCTGTCTTTATTACATTTGTCTGAGTGGCTGTGTGTGCCAGAGACTTCAAAGCCTTGGCAAAAGACTCCATTCTAATACACTGGTACTTCAATTAATAGAAAAATTGGCCCACTATTTTGGAACACATTTGGTCACTTTTGATAATGGCATCGTTTTCCCAAGAGTATACTAGGATTTTTCTTTTTAAATAATACTCTGATTAGCAAACCCAAAATCACAAGCAAGGACACACAGTTTGGTTTCAAAAGGCGTCATCTGTAGTATCTTACTGTGTGCAGACCAGTGTGAAGATAAACCCTTCATTATGAACAGGAACTGTGTACAGAAATGAGGAATCAAAACTTCCTAGTACTCTGTGTAGTTGCAGGCTGCAACTGACCTTCTGCAGGCGTCTTCATTTCTGCCCCAGCAGAAAATGTCATGGGCTACCAAAGACTACTACATAAAGAGTGTACAGGAAGTTTGGAATCTCTGCACTTCCTGGATGACTTACCCAATAGCACATCTTCCATTTTTTAAAGATCCCTTTACTGAACTAAAACACTATTAAATTAAACAAACCATACCAGACACAATAATTAACTTAACATCCCTTCAGGTTGCCTAAACACAACATATTTCAATCAGCCTATTCAGCAATCTTCCTGATCTGCTGTATTGCAAACCCTCAAGGCAAGTCCTTGTCTGCAACAGACCGTTCAGTCTCATGATCAATAACCGGGTCAGATTGTGACTTGTTTCATCTTGTGTGTATACTCTCATTTCATTTGTCTCAGCCAATTGGTCAGTTATCTTGAGCAGATGCTTACTATTCTTTTGTAAGATTTTGCTTTCATCTGTGAATGCTGAGTACGAGTGAGGTGACTTCTCTGATCACTGTAGCTTTCCCTGGGCAGTGCCCATCCTGCCATATTCTTATTTTTTTCATATTTTTGCCTTATTCATATTTTTTTTAACTGTGGAAGAGGTCTTGCTCCTTCAGTGTAATATTTTGACTGACTTTGCTTTCCTAGACTTTTCCTCACTATTACAGACTCCTTAGTCACCCTGTTGTTGTCATCAAGTATTTATAGGTATTTCTTTTAGAGAAATTCAGCAGGTGATATTCCACATTGCAGCAGTGCAGCTCTGTAACTGAGTAATGCTAAATATGGATCTTCTCTTGCATCCATGGCTTTTTTGAGCAAATTCTTTACCATATGTCAGGGGTCCCCAACACGGTGCCCGCAGGTGCCATGGCACCCGCCGGGGGTGTCTAAGTGCGCCCGCATACTGGCCGGCGGACAAGCATCCGCCAAAATGCCACTGAGAAGCAGCGTCATCCAGAGGCATCGCCGCCGAAATGCCGCCGACACCTCTGGATGACGCTGCTTCTCGGTGGCATTTCAGTGGCAACGCCTATTGATATTGCCGCTTGTCGGCGGCATTTCGGCGGATGCTCATTCGCCGCCATGGTCCTCCGTGGCTCATCATCTGGTGCGTGCCAGATGAAAAAGACTGGGGACCACTGCCATATGTATTCCACATTCAACGAATTCATTGATTTGAGGATATTTGAAACTGGATGTCTCATGGTGAAAATTATACATTTTAGGAAAAGTCCAGGAATTCCTTATTCTTGAACTGTGGTCCATTGTCAGTTATTACTGTTGGAATTTCATGACATGCAAATACAGATTTAATGTACCTGACAACTGTTGCTGCTGTGGTATCTTCAAGTGTGACTGCTTCTGGGAGAGGGGTAAAGTAGACCATTGTAACCAGGTGATGATATCTTCCCAGGCTGAATGTGTCATTTCTAATTCTGTCTCATGGAACTGGACAGTATCATTGGTTCTTTCTGCTGGGAGTTTCTGTACTTCTGATGTGTTCTCACCATTTCTTCACTGTCATTGTTCATCTGTGGCCAAAATACAACTCTGAGCACTCCTTTTTGATTTGGTCTTTCCCAGGTGCCCTTTGTATATTCATTCCAACATTTCCTCTCATGACTGGTAATCACAGTCTGTCTCCTTGAAGAGCACGCCTGAGATCACGGAGAGCTCATTTTTATAGTGGGACTAAGAAGGTTGGAAATATTGATTTTTTTCTCCTCCTTTACTCATTGCTTGTATCACTGCTTGAAGAATTCCATCTTTAGCTGTTTCTGCTTCCATTTATCCCATATATCTGGAGATACAGCACATGACACTTATCATGTTCACATGTATGTTTACTGCTTGTTCCAGATCACCAGGCTGAATACTGTCAGATGGAGCATATGCTCTTGGGAATGTGTCTGTCATTGCTATGTGGTGTCCCAGCTGGAACTCTCAGATCACAACATACTTCTATATTTTCAAAATTAGTCACTTCATTCCTTTGTGTGTCCTGCAGTCAGTGGTTTGTAATCTGTTTTGAAGCTATGGCTATATAGAAAGTCATGAAATATTTACATCTGGTGTATGAATGTACATGTCTCTTATTCAGGTCGTAGTTACATCTTCTCTGCATCTATTATAGCCCTAGATTATATGAGACTGGCAACCAATCAGCTCCATGACACTAATAGTATTGCTCCCAACCCTCCTTTCAAGATGTCTGTGGAGAGTTTGGTGTTTTTAAAGAGGTCAAAAAATTGCAGCACTAGAGCGGATGTCAGAATGTGCTTTAAATCACTGAATTCCTCTTCATGCTCTGGTATCCATGCCCAATTGGTGACCTTGTGGAGGAGATGTCTTAGGTGAGTTGTATGAGCGGTATAGTTAAGTATGAATTTGCTGATATAATTCAAGGTGCCTACTAACCATTGAATTCTTTTATCATCTTCGGGTTTTGGCATGTTCATAGAATCATAGAAATGTAGGGCTGGAAGATACCTCCAGAGGGCATCTAGTTCATCCCTCTGCACAGAGGCAGGACCAAGTGCACCTAGACCTTATCAGACAGATGTTTGTCTAACCTGTTCTTAAAAACCTTCAGTATCAGGGATTCTATAACCTCCTTTGGAAGCCTGTTCCAGTCTTTAACTATCCTTATAGTTCAAAAGCTTTTTCCAATATCCCTTGCTGCAGATTAAGCCAATTACTTCTTGTCCTACCTTCAATGGACATGCAGAACAGTCAATCACCATCTTCTTTATCAGAGCCCTTAACATATTAGAAGATTTATCAGGTTACACCACTCTCAATCATCTTTTTTTCAAAAATAAAGATGCCCAGTTATGGGTTTCCTCTACTCCCAGGTATTCAGTATTGCCTGAATCTTTGATTCATCAGGCAAGATACCTTTTGAGGTCAGTCTCTCTCTCTCTAGTGTGTTATTTCCATTGTTTGAAATTGACATTTGGCCTTATTCAGTTTAAGGTTATTAGCTCTCTCAACTTCCAGTACGCTCCTCAATGGCAGTGCTGCCCCAAATTATGTCATCAATGTACACTGTCATGCCTGCTCACCCTGCTAGCATCTGGATTACTGTACAGTGAAATACTTCTGGAGCCAAACATATTCCTAAATGCTGTCTTAGGAAGCAGTATCTGCCAAATTGTGTATTGAGGGTGCTGATCTTGTAGCTCCCAGTGTCTACGAGGATCTGCCAAAATCCTGCTGATGCATCTAATTTGCTGAAGAATTTCACTCCTGCCATTTCAGGCAATAGTTCACATCTTGTGGACAAGTGGAAATATTCACTTTATGTTCCATACACAGCTCCTTAGGGTCCATAACAGCCACAGTGGCTTTTAGCTAGTATTCAAATTGCTGTCTGAACCATTGCCAGGCATAGTCAGCATTTCCCTTGAGTCTCAGGGCTGGTGGGAGGACTTAGTTGCAGTAGCACAGGGTCTGTAGCAGCCATTTCAGTTACCCCTCCCATTGGGTCTCAGAATACTGTGCCTCCCACCCCGGTACCACAGAGTATCTTACCGATGACCGCTGTCAAGATAAACCCTTTATTATGACCAGGAGCTATTTACAGAGATAAGGCAAATAAACTTCCCACTGCTCTGTGTAGCTGCAGCTGGTGATGGCCCTGTCCTGGGCTTCTTTGTTTTGGCTCCAGAAGGAAGTATCACTGGCTACCAAAGACTATATCTAGAGTGTGGCATCTCTACACTTCCTGGAGCACTTTATATCATATCATCCTTGGTATAGGGTGGTGATAATGGACTTAATCCCGTGACATGGTGAGCACCCTGCATTTCCATTAGTGAATGGGAGTAGAGAGCAGCCAGAACCTCACATGGGTGGATTCACTGCTTCTAGGGTTACTACTTATCAGAAAATGGATAGGAAGAATATTGGTCTTTAATCTTAAGAGTGAAGTGGAACTTAACTAGTTACGCCACTGCCCACTGTGGGTGGGAGGTGCTTGAGGATGGACTGCATGGATGGGCCTTCACCCCATGGATAGCTCAGACTGTACAGGCATCTGTGTCATGGTTATAGGGCTAACTACACCTCAGTCCCCTTTCTGGGCTCACTGAGCACACTTCCTTAGGTGTCAAACCTCATGACTTTACCTACCTCAGGGTGGAATTTCACAATTCTCCCACTCTGAGATCAGTCCCTGGGCCACAGTACCTTGTGCATACACCCTGCTTACCCAGCGAGTCTGAGTTCTGGCACGTGCTGTTCTTCCCTTTGGGCGTCTGTGACCAGGGGTATACAATGATCAGGTAGCTTCTTAAGCCAAAAGTTTGTTCATTTAGCAGTAGGAGTAAAGCATAAGTCAGAAAAGTTTTTAAAACAATGGTTTACATGTATATTTTACCTAAAGTCTTCCCATGGTAATTAAGCAAGCCTAACTTTTTCAGACTCCCCAACAAATTCCTGTGTCTCAGTCTTGTTCCCCTGAACGTCTACTGCCCATCTCTTGAGATGTCCTCCCTCTCTAAACCTGGATCCTTTGCACAGCAAAGGGAAGCTCCTTGCACCTTCTCCTCCCCACGCATAGCCATGACAGAACAAGGAGTAATGGTCTCAAGTTGCAGTGCGGGAGGTTTAGGTTGGATAGTAGGAAAAACTTTTTCACTAGGAGGGTGGTGAAGCACTGGAATGGATTACCTAGGGAGGTGGTGGAATCTCCTTCCTT
Source organism: Chrysemys picta bellii (assembly GCF_011386835.1). Classification (NCBI taxonomy): domain Eukaryota; kingdom Metazoa; phylum Chordata; order Testudines; family Emydidae; genus Chrysemys; species Chrysemys picta. Next base: position 21,304,594 of record NC_088800.1, read on the forward strand.
AGAGGTTTTTAAGGTCAGGTTTGACAAAGCTCTGGCTGGGATGATTTAGTTGGGGATTGGTCCTGCTTTGAGCAGGGGGTTGGACTAGATGACCTCCTGAGGTCCCTTCCAACCCTGATATTCTATGGTTCTATGCAGCACCAAAGGCTAGCTTGTGCATCTGCCACATGTACTTGTAGTTTCAATTTCAATAATTACCTCAATATAGAAATCAATATAATTTTATTTTAAAAAGTGGTGTAGGAAATAAAGCCAAAAATAAACAAACTAGAAGGAGAGAAAAGATAGCGTTACAAACCAAGTCTTCAAACCTAATAGGATTCTTTTTTCTTCCCTAATTGTACAGTACTTAGAGTAATCACATTTGAGAACTGGTGATGGATTTTTTCTCAGTTGACATGACATATGATGTGGTAGATGCTACAATGTTTTCTCCTATAAACTACACATCTCTGAGATCTCAGTTATGCTACAAAGCCTGCTTCAGTCTACTTACCCTTTCTTAGTGCTGTCACCATCTACCTTAGGGTATGTCTACACTACGAGGGTACTTCGATGTCACTTAAATCAAATATGTGGAATCGATATTACAAAGTCGAACGTGTGTTTCCACACTAAGGACAGTAATTCGACTGTGTGAGTCCACACTAATGGGGCAAGCGTCGACATTGGAAGCGGTGCACTGTGGGCAGCTATCCCACAGTTCCCGCAGTCCCCACTGCCCATTGGAATTCTGGGTCAAGCCCCTAATGCCTGCTGGGGAAAAAAATGTGTCGAGGATGGTTTTGGGTAACTGTCGTCATCCAACCGTCACTCCAGCCCTCCCTCCCTGAAAGCACCGGCGGGCAATCAGTTCGCGCACTTTTCTGGTGATTGACAGCGCGGACGCCATAGCACTGCAAGCATGGAGCCCGCTGCGACCATCGCTGCAGTTATGGCCGTTGTCAACACCTCGCACCTTATCAGCCACCTTTTCCAGAGGCAGATGGTGAGAAATCGGGCGAGGAGGCTACGGCAGCGCGATGAGGACATGAAGTCTGAGAGTGGCACAGACCTGTCACAAAGCACGGGACCCCGCGCCGTGGACATCATGGTGGCAATGGGTCATGTTGATGCCGTGGAACGGCGATTCTGGGCACGTGAAACAAGCACTGACTGGTGGGACTGCATAGTGCTGCAGGTCTGGGATGAATCCCAGTGGCTGAGAAACTTTCGCATGCGGAAGGGAACTTTCCTTGAACTTTGTGAGTTGCTGTCCCCTGCCCTGAAGCGCAAGGACACCCGGATGCGAGCAGCCCTGATTGTCCAGAAGCGAGTGGCCATAGCCCTCTGGAAACTTGCCACGCCAGACAGCTACCGGTCAGTCGCGAACCACTTTGGCGTGGGCAAATCTACCGTGGGGGTTGTTGTGATGCAAGTAGCCAAGGCAATCGTTGATGTACTGCTGTCAAAGGTAGTGACCCTGGGAAACGTGGAGGTGATCATAGATGGCTTCGTAGTGATGGGATTCCCAAACTGCGGTGGGGCTATAGATGGAACTCACATCCCTATCCTGGGACCGGACCACCAGGCCAGCCAGTACATTAATCGAAAGGGCTACTTTTCCATGGTGCTGCAAGCACTGGTGGACCACAGGGGACGTTTTACCAACATCTACGTCGGATGGCCGGGAAGGTTCATGACGCTCGTGTTTTCAGGAACTCTGGTCTGTTTAGACGGCTGCAGGAAGGTACTTACTTCCTGGACCACAAAATAACTGTTGGGGATGTGGAGATGCCTATAGTGATCCTCGGGGACCTCATGAAGCCCTATACAGGCACCCTGGACAGTGAAAAGGACCTCTTCAACTACTGTCTGAGCAAGTGCAGAATGGTGGTGGAGTGTGCTTTTGGACGTCTCAAGGGGAGATGGAGAAGCTTATTGACTCGCTCCGATCTCAGCGAAACCAATATCCCCATTGTTATTGCAGCTTGCTGTGTGCTCCACAATCTGTGTGAGAGCAAGGGGGAGACCTTTATGGCGGGGTGGGAGGTTGAGGCAAATCGCCTGGCTGCTTATTACGCCCAGCCAGACAGCCGTGCGATTAGAAGAGCCCAGCGGGACACGCTGTGCATCCGGGAGGCTTTGAAAGCTAGGTTCCTGAGTGAGCAGGGTAACCTGTGACAATTTTGTTGGTTTACAGAGAAGCTGAACCTGCCCCCGTTTCTTTACCCAGTGACTGTTCACTATCCTCTCCAGTTTCATACCCCGTTCACCCCGTTCACCCCCTTCCAACCCACGTTTAAAAATAAAATCACTGAAAATTTGTTAGTGAACAACGTTTTCTTTATTACTGTTTTTGCGGTAAAGTGTTGAAACTGGGACGCAGACTGTGGTGGGGAGCGGGTGTAGTGTACTGATGCAAAGGACGCTTCTAAACTCGAGGAATGCCAGGCTCCTGCTTCTACAGTGGTCCGCACTGGCGGACTGATTGTTTGAACGGAGCCTGCCACCCCTCCTGTTCGGGACTCTGTGTGTGGGGGCTATGTGACTTTGTGGCAGGGGGAGGATGGTTACAGATTCCCTGCTGCGTGGCTCTGTGATCCAGGATAAGGACCGCTGCATAAGATCTGTAACTGCCCTCCCCCGCCACAAAGTCACATAGCCGCCCCCCCCCCCAGACAATGAAAACCACCTCCCAGACTGACCAGGGTGCCTAGTGACTGCACTGTGTGTGACCTGCTGCTGAACCTGCCCCCGTGTCTGTACCAGCCACCTTTCCCCCCCTTAAAACAGACTGTCCTCTAAAAAAACATGATGGAAACAGCAATTAACAGAAACGTATTTTTTATTAGCAAATGGACAGTTAGGGGATGAAACTGGGATGGGGGCTTGGGTGAGGCGGGAAGGAAAGGACTTATCAAATTTTGGGGAATGACAGCCTTCTGCCACATGAGCAGTCTGCAGGGGTTGAGTGACAGTTTTCACGAGCTCTGCAGCCCCTCCTTCTTGGTACTTTCGGTGAGGGGGGTATGGGACTTTGTGGCGGGGGACGGTGGTTACAGATAGACTGCAGCGGGGCTCTGTCCTCCTGCCTCCGGTCCTGCAGAACATCCACAAGGCGCCGGAGTATGTCCGTTTGCTCCCTCAGTCCAAGCAGTGTTTGAGTCGCCTGCTGGTCTTCCTGCTGCCACCTCTCCTCCCGTTCTCTGTGTGCTCGCTGGTATTGGGACATGTTCTCCCTCCACTGACTCTGCAGGGTTGCCTCGGCTTGGGAGCAGCCCATAAGTTCTGAGAACATGTCGTCCCGTGTCCTTTTCTTTCTACGCCTAATCTGCGACAGCCTCTGGGAGTCTGATGACAGGGTAGGTCGGGAGACAGCCACAGCTGTGGGATGGGAAAAAGGGAGCAATGATACCGGAGTACTTGATGGTAGCCTGGCGCGGAAACGTTTCATACTACGGAGGACACAACATGGCCGCTCTGCCAAGGAACCTCATGCAAAGGCTTTCCAATTACCTCCAGGAGAGCTTCATGGAGATGTCCCCTGAGGATTTCTGCTCTATCCCCGGACATATTGACCAAATTTTACTGTAGCTGCACTGGCAAGGGCTAAACAGTAGAGCGCCTAGGGCAAACCAATCAAGATATACCGGACATTGTTAGATTTTTTTGCAGCAGTTGCACTACCAAAGACTAGAACTTTAAGTGCCTAGGACAATCTAATCATGAAAAAGCCACAGTTAATATTAATATTCTTTTCAAAATAAATGTTTACATGTTTAATCCACTTACCGGCTGATCCTTCCCCTGATTCTGGGTCCGGGTTAACGCCTGGGGACGGTTGGTACGGGATCTCTGTGAGGGTGATGAAGAGATCCTGGCTGTCTGGGAAATCAGCGTTGTAAGCGCTGTCGACTGCCTCGTCCTCCTCATCTCCTTCCTCATCTTCCCCATCCACTACCATCTCAGAGGAAGCGGGCGTGGACAATATCCCATCCTCAGAGTCCACGGTCAGTGGTGGGGTAGTGGTGGCGGCCGCACCTAGGATGGAATGCAGTGCCTCGTAGAAACGGCATGTCTGCGGCTGGGATCCAGAGCGCCCGTTTGCCTCTTTGGTCTTCTGGTAGCCTTGTCTCAGCTCCTTGATTTTCACGCGGCATTGCGTTGCATCCCGGCTGTATCCTCTCTCTGTCATGGCTTTGGAGATCTTCTCGTAGATCTTTGCATTCCGTCTTTTCGATCGCAGCTCCGAAAGCACGGACTCATCGCCCCACACAGCGATCAGATCCAAGACTTCCCGATCAGTCCATGCCGGGGCCCTCTTTCTATTCTGAGATTGCATGGCCATCTCTGCTGGAGAGCTATGCATCGTTGCCAGTGCTGCTGAGCTTGCCACGATGTCCAAACAGGAAATGAGATTCAAACTGCCCAGACAGGAAAAGGAATTCAAATTTTCCCGGGGCTTTTCCTGTGTGTCTGGTCAGAGCATCTGAGCTCGGACTGCTGTCCAGAGCGTCAACAGAGTGGTGCACTGTGGGATAGCTCCAGGAGCTATTAGCGTCGATTTCCATCCATACCTACCCTAATTCGACATGGCCATGTCGAATTTAGCGCTACTCCCCTCGTTGGGGAGGAGTACAGAAGTTGAATTTAGGAGACCTCTATGTCGAACTAAATAGCTTTGTTGTGTGGACGGGTGCAGAGTTAATTCGATTTAGCGCTGCTAAATTCGACATAACCTGCTAGTGTAGACCAGGCCTTAGAGAAAGAAGAAGAGATGTAAGGGGACTATTTCATGTTCACTTTATGAATGAATTTAGTTATACAATATCTCATAAGATGAGAATATCTTCTTGTGAAGTGTACTGTGAGCATTTCTAGTGCTGACAAAATGAATGAGACTTTTCTGACAATGCGGTACAATGACACTATGTTTTCTATTAATTTAATATAAATCACTGTGCTAATCTTTGTAGATTTAAATCAGAAATGAGCTGTGTGAATGATACAGAGATTAGCTTCTTTTATTTGTGAACACTACTACAAAAATCCTATAGATTTTTTATTTTAATAAGAACGGTTTGGGACTTTAAGTGTGGCAGACTCTGATCTCAGTTACACCAACATAAATCTGGAGTAATTCCATTGACTGCAATAGACCTACTTCATACTTACATGGGTGTCAATGATTGTCTCTATGTGGCTGAAAGAAATGTTACACATATGAATATTCAATATCTTTCAACCTCACTTCATCTGATCAATTGAACTGTTGAAAATCAGTCCTTATAAAACCTTCATGCTCTTTTTTACATTATTTTCAAAGACTTCATTTTAGTTTCCTCTATAAATCTTTTTAGACCACTGATTTGTCAGTTTTTTGGCTCTAATGTATCCCATGGGCATTTAAACAAAGAAAATGATAAGTAAATGGGATACAAGTTTGTAGTAGGTGGAAGTCAGTACAACTGTTTTTCCTATCAACATATGTACACATATATAGAGCTTCTTCATATTCCAGATGTTCAAGCATATGGAGACAACAGATTCAATGAGTTGGAACCTCTTGATACAATTATTCCGGTGACAAACTCTCTAGCTGTATAGTTCATTGAGAGTTTTTTAGCCTTGCCAAAGTAGCTGCAGTTGCCATTCACAGATGTGCCCACACCTGCATTTCCACCCATACCATTTATTACACTACAAAAGAATAATAAGTTTAAGAAATGAGTCATGTGCCATATGTGGTCTATCCTCCCACTGATGAGCAAAAGATTTATGTGGGTAAGTCCCACTAAGAACAAATTCATTGGAAAATTACTTGTGCATCAAGTGGCTATCAGACCTTCACGTATGGATAACAGCCACCAGTTTTTATGACACATCCTATTTTGTAAATTCAAAAGAATGTTTCATCCACGAGTCATTTTTTTGTCCTAGCAAAATCCTGGGATTTTTAGTGTCACACAAAGATGTTGGGCACATTAATCACTGCAAAGTTTCTACCAAATAGTTCATTATTTGGCCCATCTGTGTATCAGTATAAATTCAATACAATAAGTGATGTCCATGTACTTATAACAATCTCATAAACTAAGCAATACCAGTCTTATTATTTGACTAGGAGAAGTCAATGAAAATCTAGGTTCTGTAGAAAGTATACTATTCCAAATGCAGGAGGTAGTACTGTACTCTTTAGTAGATACTGATTGAACAAATACCCTATTATAATGCTAAAGGATCATTACTATGTTTTAGGTGCCAACTTTTAACAGAGACATAAAAATAGAGGTCTCTGCTAACATGATCATTAAAGCTCCCATGGCATTTTTCATAAGAGTAGTTGTGTCCTAGCCAATTTCCAACATTCTGCCTACCTAAAATGATCCTATATTTTCAACTAGATAAAGTAAATGCTTTCTATTTACCATTGTGTAGTATTGTTACATGGTATTGAAGAGCTGCCCTGTTTCATTTCAAAGCTGGCTGCATTTCAATAATGGGGTAAAACATAGAACATTACCTTGTCACCATTGTGGCAAAAAGAATTGTATAAAATATAAGTGGTTATTATTGTCTTTTAGTACTCTGCCTTTTTCCTAATCCTTCCAAATCTGAATTTTGCCCAAATAAAAAATTTGAGACTTATGAACATGCATAATAAATATGGTAATGGTCACTCCTGAATGAGTTTTAATAAGCCAATATAGGTGCTAGGCAATCTTAATAATTATCCTTGAGAGGTAATTACTCATTTAGTGATTTTTTTCAGATAATGGAAGTTCCTCAAGCAGCTCACGATTTCTATTAATTTCTTTGTTAATCAAAATAACTCAATTGTTTTTGCAACTTTTAAAATAAATTACACTGTGCATTGATCAAAAACTATTCCCCGAAAATGTTTTAAACTTCATATTCAAAATTTGAGTGGTGTGGGTTAGGTGTTATTGATCTGTAAATCACCTTGTACTGTTTCTGTTCTCTGAGTGTATGAAAATAAATCAGGAGCATGGTTTAAAGAAGCTACTGGGCTCTGTATGTGTTTGGGAAAGGTAGAAAATAAGCAGGATTAGGGAATATTAAAACTTTTTCCATTCTGAGCCACAGTACTTTCTCTAAACCTCATTCCTAGAAAAAAAAGTGGGCTACTGTAACATTTATTTGCTTGAGGTACAATTTAAACTTAATTTTCTCATATCACAGTCACAAAATGTAAGTCTGTGTAAATATGGTCATAGTTGTGAAGTTTGTGGTCAGATCCTTGTTTGGTTTAATTGCCTCTCTACTATGAGTCTGGCAAGGGGTTTTGCGAACCTCATCCCTTTTGCTCATCTACAATTAAATATTCTACTTTTGATTCAAATAGTCAAGCTTATGAGCTAGAAATGCCTTTCCCACATCGTTTGTGTAAGAATATCCAATATGAATTCTTTTTAAAATTCAAGCAGCTGCTTATGGAAAATATCTTATGATATTCATCTGGCTCTGCAGTCCATAAAGGAGGACTACAAAACCTGCATATCTATTCTAAAAGTCTGAAGTTAATCATAAGCTCAAAAACTCTTGGCTAATATTGCTGTTTGTTACCTTCTCTGGAAAGAACAAGTACAACCACAGTGACGATTCTGCTGTCTTTTAAGTAAAGACAGAAGCCAGTTCAGGGAGAAACAATAAAAAGTTTCAGAGTTAAATTTGCCTACATGCTGTACAGAAGTGTCCTTACCAGTCTTGCATTTACCTACCGTCTGTCCAAGGCAGGTGGCCTGGCCTACAAATCCATGATGTCCACTAAATCTGATGACAGTCTTATTAAGTTACCTTAACAATGGCAAAACACCATAGCATTTCACTAGAACGTAGATATTTAAGCAAGTAATGAAATCAGAATCTGCTCCTTTTGGCAGGTTCTCCACCTCAGCACCATACTGTACTTTTTAAAATGTTGACTGTGATTTCCTGAGGTTTGAGAGTGGGGATGGGAGGACAGGATAAAATATGCTGTTCTAGCAGTCTCTTCCCACTCCCCAAAATACCAGTTCTCTTTCCGGACCCATTTCCCCACCCTTGTAATTCCAACTGCACAGGAGTTCCATTGACTTGGCAGCTTCCTAGCTAGTCTCTCCCTGCAACTGCTGTAAAGAAGAACAGGATAGTCCGTCTGTCCCGTCTTTGCACACCATACGACTTCCTCTCCAGAGACAGCAGAAACAAGTAAATAACCCTTCCTCTTCTTCCATGGAGAAGACAGAGGAAAAGTAAGATAATTATTCCATTTCCTTAGGATCACTATTATAAAATAGCTGATAATAATGTATGGGAAGCTGCATTTATGAACCATTATCTATTCACTTTCCTACTTTAATGGTGCATTGTATATGTATTACATTTCTATACTTACTGTAGTTAATTAAACCCTTTAAAATGTGACACAAAATAAATAGGAGATTATATAAAATAAAAGGCTTTTGGAAATCTGAAATGTAGTTTTTTGGGTAAAGGGTGGGACACACCCTACTGATATAACACATTTGACCTTTTTGTATTTCATTCTATGCTGTTTGCTCCAATTTAGATCTCTGCCATTTTATGTTGTTGATTACTAATACTGTATTTTTCATTGAGGAGTTTAAAAAGTGCACACAATTAGAATTTTTGTCCTGTATTATACAAACTGAATAGAACATAATAAAATATTATGGCATCAAAGTAATACAATAACATTTTCGTATCTTTTCTATTACAGACATACCCCTCTTCTCTTCTACCCCACTATAAAACAGGCTGAGTAGAAAGGGATGGCATACATTTCTGTTTGTAAAAGGAGCTCCATTCACATTTCCATGGTGACATTCACAGCTCTTTTCTTTGTTACTCAGGAGTAAAATGTGCAGGATCTCTGCCACATACTAGAAATGCCAGTACTTGCCATTTTAATTGCAAAAAGTCCTTCCCCCACTTCTAATTCTATTATTTTTGTTGTGCTTGCTTGCCAACTTCCTTGGAATAACTGGCTCCCTCACAATACCCAACTTCTAGCTGAGAGGGCAGGAAGCATAGCCTTCTCCAAAGCTACTGTCACTGGCTCAAATCCTGCTGCCCTCAGTTTTTACTAAATCCTTACTCAGGCAAAACTCCCTTGATTGCAGTCTTTGTAGTGTTAGTTCCAGACTAGGAGAGAGACAAGGTAGGTTACAGTGAGAATTTTGACTGAGTAAAAACTGAGTCATGACTTTAAGATCTGACCCACTACAAAGGCATATAAAGGTTATAAAGGCATCAATGGGACTACTCATATGAGTAAGTATTATTCCACCTAAATAAGGACTGCAGAATCAGGATTACAGTGTTCAATTAGCATTGTCCTGGAGACCAAATTTTCCATCCCTAATACTATGTTAGTTTACTACTGACCTACTGAGGGGATGTCTTAGGAAGGCTTCAGCTAGGGAGTCTATTGTTGCATCTCAGTTATAATAGTCATCATTTTCATCCATGTAGGCATTCAGCTGAAAAGGAAATAAAGAGCTGTTGGTTTGTCTTTATACTGCTCACTCCCCAGGTTACAGACTGCAGTAAAAATACTGGGATAGATTCTCAGCTAGCATAAATTGGCATAGCTCCAGCTGAGAATCTGCCCCCCCCCTTTTTTTTTAAATGTTTCATCATGTTCTTCTTTTTAATGGAATGCTAATTCTTCCTGCACTGCAAATGCAATATTCCCTTTTCTCTACTATGTCCGGATCATTTTCCTGTAGTTTTGCAGAGAGTGAAACCTGAGTCCTGTTGTGTCAGCCTTAAAAATCAAATCAATCATATGCACATTTCAACAGCACGTTGTATACAAATGCCCTAGGGCAAATGCACAAAGATTGTAAAATACAATAAAATAAATATTTAAAAAGCTAACTAAGACAAATGGATTTTTCATTTTGACCTAAAAATAGACAGCATTTTGGAGTTGTAAAACATAAAGGAATCACATTTCATTGCTGTGGAGTACAGTGAGTAAATGGATATGATCCATTAGATTGTCTGTACAAGTAGAATAGATAAAAGCTATTTAAGAAGCGGAACAAAGCCCCTTGATTAAGTCTCCAAAAGACAGAACCAAGACATGCAAAGCCTTGTAAGTTGGTATCAGGACTTTAAAATCTAACGTATTATTACTGCAGGCCAATTAGGTTCTTTTCAAATAGGGGTAACACAATGGAAAGGCTCACCTAGTCTGGGAAGCTATTTTCAGCACCTTATAAATCCTGTACTTGAAAAAGCAACATTCAAGGGAAGTTGCTGGAATACTCACAAATAAAAAAACGGAAGCAGTCAAATTAAGATGAAGTGAAGAATATATATAAATTCTCTGTTTTTTTAAAATACAGGGCTTAATTGCCTTTTAGAAGTTTTGAAATAGAAAGCATAGTTGGTAAGGAAATGCATTTCCATCAGATAATCACATTTTCAAGTGACCTTTGTGTGCATTCTGCAGAGCTCACGTTTGCTTGCATAAATTAGGAAGTGAGGCGTACAAATATCGGAGGTTCATGTACTAGTATGAGTGTATGCATGAAGAAACATGGGCAAACAAAAATTTTGCAAGCCGTCTACTGGAGGCTAGTTGTAGATTTGGCCCTGATTTTGTTCCTGTGTTTAAAAGGAGGTGATATTAAAATGGCTATTTTTTGTTTTCACCTTTGCTTTATGCACCAGTATTACTAATATAAACCCAAGGCAGAGGCTATTGCGAACCTGGTAAGTGATGTTGCAGAATCAGCAGAGGGAGTGTAATATAAAAGCAACTGGTTAAAATTTTGGGTTTGAATTTGTTTTTTTTTGTTTTTTTAAATGATGGCCTTTTTGTCAGAATGGAAATTTCTGCAGGAAGTGTCCAATGTCAACAAAATTTTTTGGTAGGGTTGTTAAGAAACTAAACCCCATCCCCTAAAAATATTTTTTTATTACTACTATTTTCAGTAATTGATAGCCAAAGCATTCTGTCTGAGGGTTTTCAATTTTATGACAAAAACCTTAACTTTTGAAGAAATACATCAATGCAAATGATCATTTTTGTTGTCATTGAAAGTCTGCAGGAGAACAAAACAAATAAAAAACACACCAAAAACCAAAATACCCCAAACATTTTCTAACCAGCTCTTCAAGTAACCCTAGCTGTGAGTCTCTAAAAAGGAAGTCAAATGTTTGTGAGTGTCAAATATTGTTTTAATTTCTTGATGACAAGCAGGTGGATATAAATTTAGAAACACATCTGGATGATTTTTCAGTTCAGAACATAACATTTTTGGCCCAAATAACATATGTAGGGAAAAGAGAATGTCTCTTTAAAAGTTTGATGGTATTTACGTTTATAATGATTTATTTTGAGTTGCACCAGACATGATATCCCTTTTAGACTTTTGGCAGCCTTTGATACTGCTGATTACAATGTTATTTTAGTTTACTTCCTGTCTATTACGGTACTGTCTGGAATAAGGACAGGCTCACTTCCTCTTAGTGATCTATAGTGACATCATTAGAGGCCTTTACTTCTGCTTCTCCTTAAGGTGTACCACAAGTTTTAATATTAGGATTTTTGGCCAAAAGTAAGTAGTGATTCTTTGGTGCCCCACTTGAAAGACTTAAAAGGGTCTGATTTATTTTAAAGTGCTGAAGACCCAGCCTCTAAAATTCAGGTCTCTTTAATGTGTCAAGTTGGACCAAAAAAAAAAAAAGGCACCCACAATTAATCACATTTGAAATTTTTGGCACAATAAAGTGCAGGCTGCTATCTATGTATGCTATCTATGTATGTCCCTCGGTCCACGCCGCTTCCAGCAGCTCCCATTGGCCTGGAGCAGCAAACCGCAGCCAGTGGGAGCCACGATTGGCCGACCTGCGGACGCAGCAGGTAAACAAACCGGCCCGGCCCACCAGGGACTTTCCCTACACAAGCGGCATCCCAAGTTTGGGAAACACTGGATTAGATAATACTTAGTCCTGCTTTGAATGCAGGGGACTGGACTAGAAGGCCTCTTGAGGTCCCTTCCAGTCCTAAGATTCTATGATTAACCATACTTTTGTCACTTCTAGGCTGTACTGCTGCTGTGCACTGTACTTGGCGCTCCCCGAAGATCTTTCTGAGGCTACAAGCTGTGTTGAATGTGATGGCTGCCCAGCTGTAAAGTGGAACTGGCTGATATGAACATCATTGTATTACCTTCCTATTTTCTCCTGGATGTGGTTCAGGATGCTGATGATAGAATGGTCCTGAGCTTTAGAGGTTGTCTCCAAAATTGCTTCCCAATAATTTGGTTGATTTTATGGCCATCTTGTTTGTTTTAATTTTTGTGCCCAAACCTAGACATTGCATGATTAGCATTATACAGCATTTGTTTTATATTACACACACACACACACACACACACACACACACACACACCCCTGTAATGAGCCAGATTCTTGGCCCTTGTTAAATCTCCTTTGCACTGCACCACATGGGATTGCTCTGATGAAAGGAAATCATCTGGTGGCTTTTAACTTGATTTATGTCACCTGATCCCTCTGCTCTTTGCTTAGTGGCATTCTCGAAGGACTGGGTTGTGGCAAGGACCAGAGAGTCCTGCCCTCCAGCAACGTGGGCTACTAGACTATTTCTGTTGCCATAAACTGGAGTGAACACAGAGTTGCTCTAGCTTATACCAGGAGCTAATTCGGACCCCAGGAAACCCAGGATCTGGGGAAGCATACCAATGATTTTAGAGCCATCTTTCCTGTCCTGTTCCATTATACCAACTGTGAACAGAGCACAGATGAGGATCCAATCTCATTAGTTTTGATTTAAATATATGAGAGATTAAGTAAAAGACTGCAACATTTTCATTCCAGGAGTTGTGCAATTCTGTATATTTTTGTTAGAGCTCTTAACACCCCCCAACAAAGTTTCCAAGGCCAATTTTCACCACTTGTTTGATGGCTGCACTTGGCATCAGAAAATTAGAAAATGTGATGCCACTTTTAGCAAACTAGTAGCAGTGATTGTTCAAACGGTTTATCACTCACAGCTAGTTTAAATTACATTACAGACATTATTTAAACAACAATGCCTGAGAGGGAGCATCTAGCACCAGGTAATTGAAGGTATCAAAGTTAACAAAAGGCAAGGTCTGAAAGGCATAACTGCTATTGTAAACCTCAGTTTTCAACAGGAATTATACAGAACTAAAGAGTGTTTTCTTGTGGACATTTACTATAGTGTAATTCCTGCTAGATAATGAATCAGTCTTTCCAAGGGAAAAGTCAATATTTAATATCCAATGTGTTCTGGTTTATAGGACATATTTCAGTCAAATAATAGCAATTTAGACCAAATTAGGGCAATATTATAACTCCCCTCCCCCAAAAGGACTGGATATGTGCCATGAATACAAAAACCCCCACAGTTTACCGTAATAGATTCATAGCAGCACTCAAAACTGCAGACTTAATACCAATAAATTCATGGTCCTTATAGATTCAACAAACATGTTTGTTTCTCTTATAAATGCAAGCATAAGACTCCACAGTTTTATCCCGCCAAGTCCAGTGTTTTCCTAACTGACAAACATTCTGAAGTTTATCATCTAATGTTTCTAGATCATTCAAATATTTTGTCATTATTAAGGAAAGTTTCCACTTGTAAATTGACAATGGCTCAGTAACTGCACAGTTTTACATTTCTGCACTCCTACATATTTGCACCAAAGTAGTTTCATGCCCCCTGAGAATCTCTCACAGAAATCTAATTTTTTGTATATTAAAACCCATTCATTAAACTGATTTATGATTATTATGGCTAATAATAATACTTGGCATCTATAGTGCCTGCTCTTCTTTACAAAAGTAAGTCTCTGATTCTGGATTTACACCAGTGGAACAAAGCAGCCCTTTCCATTTGAGGCCATTAAAGCATATTAAATAAGACTTGCAATACCCTGATTGGAAGTGAAATATTATCCCCATTTCACAGATGAGGAAACTGAGGCACATAAGAACCTAATGTCTTGCCCAATTGCATTTATTCAGAAATAAAATCCAGATCTCCTAGCTCCCAGTTGTGTCTCAGTATTTTTAAAATCAGGAAGACCAGGCAGGGGTACTTTCATATAATAAGCTTGGTTTCGGCCAATATCACGGCTATCTTATGTACATTTATTTTGTTCTTCCTTCTGGGTCTCATTAGATGTATTTTATTGAAGGTGAAGCCCATGCCATTTTTAACTCCATCCCCCAGCTGCCCAATTCCAACTCTGAGATGACAATTTATAGAAAAAGTCATTTTGTAAAGCAAAATGAAGAAACAGTTCAGTACTTGACCAAAACAGAGATTGCTCCTTTGGATATCACATGAACAACTGCAAACTCATAGAACAGAAGCAAGCAGCAGATAGAATGGTGATAAGGTTAACAATGGTGGGTTGTTACACAAGATTTTTAATAATACTCATATTAATATTAAATGAAATATATAAAATAAGAGCCTGGGTGTAGCATCGAACAACTGGGGGGAGGAGGGAGGAAACAGACATTATGGAGAGGTGTTGGTGAGATAGGTAGAAGATTTTATTAAGATTTAAAATAAGTAGTAAATGAACTATGGCATCATACGTTGCTAATGTTTCAGTGCTATTACTCTGACTAGTGTAAATCATTCACTGTCCTTACACATACTTCAACCATGAATGCAATTATCTTGCAGCTTTCTAAAAATAATTAGAATGTAAGGGCTTGGCTAATTTGAGATACTCCCATATGGCTCCCTGCATAGCCTGAAAAACCTCTTACAATGTATGAGCACACACACACAAAAGCAGATTTTACAAGATACCTGGCAGCGTACCTATAGATTTTGGATTAAGAGATACCTCCTTACATGTAATTACAGTATTTCTAGCTGTTAGGAAGAATCTTTTCTTCTGAAAGCGTTAAAGTCAGTTACATATTTTACTGAGCACGTATTTCATACTTGCATTATAAGAGTCATATTCCAGCTCTGCATTAGTTTACCCCAAAACTATTGGGAGACCAGATACCAGCTGTGAAGGTCCCCACAAAAGTCCAGCAAGGAGTTGACTACTGAGATAGGTCAGTTAATGTATATGTGTAGGTCAGTTAAAATGTACTGACAATGACCCTTGACACCAGATCAGTCTCATTCTGTGCATCTGGCTCCGGGTGATCCATGGAGAATGGAGTGTTTGAGAAGAGTTAGAAATGGGGTGTAACAAGTACAGGGGAAAGTAGTTGCATTTCCAAGGATCTCTTTTTACATTTCCACCGCCCCAACTTTTGCTGCTTACAACAATATGAACGAGGCTGTCTCCATCCTTAAAATGTTAGGGACATATAGGGCCTGATTCCCCTCTTACACTAGTGTACACTGGAGTAACCCTGATAAGTCAGTGGAATCCTGGTATAAAAGCAGTGCAAGTGGGATGAGAATCATACATTAACAAAAGTTTTTGAGATGATTTGCACATAACCTGCAAACTGTACACAGCTAAACCTAGGTGGTGCTGAAGAGACTGCACTGATCATATAAGGCGGCCATTTTCCTTGTTGATAAAGGTTAGAACCATGAGCTTTTTTTTGTAAAAAGGTCAGACTATTAAAAAAAAAAAATCTTGCATGGTCAAATGTAAGGCTAAAAAGCCAAAATAAACCAGATATAACCACAGTGCCAAAACAGTTAAGCAAAATCTTTAACAAAAAAGCAAGAAGCTGATATTTCTTTTCTGGATGGTCTACTTCCGAGGTGCAACACTAGAAATCTTTGAATAGAAACCCAGGCATTCAATAAGAGCTTGATTATATTTTACCTACTAGTTTTAAGGGAATTTGAAGACAACTATGATTGAATATCACACAGAAAATTATGCAAAACATCAACTGCTTCACAAGATCTGTAGGGACTGGAAAGTATATTTGAGTATTTTCTGCATACCAATGACACCACAAACAATGAGACTGAATAATTTTACCCAAGGGAAGACTGTAAATGAAAAATAAAAAGGGACCACAAATGTCAGTCGGTAGTTTGCAATAATAATTCCCCAGATAAATGGCATGAGACAAACAACAACAGGAAACAGATAAACTAAGCTTGATGAACCAAACCAAAATCCCAGGTGAAAAGGAACGGACTGTGGTTAGTAGCATTATAAGACACAAAAAGTTCATGACCAGGTAAATGGCATCAGACTCTATGGTAACCAGATGCAGGAAGGGCATGTTTGCAACTGAGCAGTTTCAACTCTACGAGCTGGTGCAAAGCCAGACTAAAGGCCTAATTCACCTCCCATCGCAGATTTACACCATTGCAACACCTATGACTTCAATGGAATTATCCACAATTTACACCTGTGTACGTGAGGTTGTAACTAAACCTGCCCACTAACACTGGCTTCACATCAGCGTAAATTTACTGAGCCCCAATTCATTTGTGCTGGCTCTGGTGATGGTGGAAAGATCCAGCTTGATGGTTTTGCCACAACACAGGGGACATCCCTGCCTGTTGTAGAGCCAATTTAGCTGTCTCTAGGACTTCCTCCACAGGAGACCCTGGTGCAGGAGGTCTGGCCAGATTGCTGTTGCATACTGGTTATTCCTGGCTGCTGCGACATTTCTATGAGCCATTGGCAGCCACATAAAAGTTAGAGTGGGACTTCTGCATCAGGCCTTCAAGCCCTGTGCTGAACTCACTTATGACACAGGGATAAATTGGCCCCACTACTTGATTGGAGTTACTCCTGAGTTTCATCAAGATGAGATGAGATCTGAGTACTAAGACTTAATGATAAAATCAAATATATGCCACTGCTGCAAAAGCTATTTCACTACCACCTTCTTACCTGCCACTGAAATAAACAGAAGGTTAGAGAAAGGATGAAAACTAACTGAATCTAGTCAGATTAATTGAGCTTTTTAATTATAACGGTAATTGCAGCCATGTTCTAATGAGGTGGAAGCTGACCTTGAGTAAGCAGGAATATTAACTAGACTGGTGAAGAGCCCTAGGAAGGGATATGGCCTATTTAAAGCAAGGCAACCAAGGATCAATGAATCAGCTGGTTTGAGGTATTTTTCTGAATAATAAATATAGTCTCATCATTAATGAAGTGGATAAATTTAGGGAAACAAGCTGATAATGGCAACAAAGAAAAATTAAACATCAAAACTACTGTGAAAACTACAAATGGAGGATGAGTGTCATAGGGCAACCCTCACCTGCGGTGACCTGTGGCAGGCTGTATCTGCCTCAGTTGCTCTTTATCTGCCCATGAAAGGAACAGTCACTCAGTGTGTGATACAAAGTCCACCTCTGGTCATAATTTATTCATAGTTCCCCAGAAATCTTGTAGTAAAACTACTCTCCAATTCCCACAGTAAACATATAAAGATATTAGGGGTTTTCCATTGCCCTCTCTGGGGACATCACTTCCAAGTCACCCCCCCAAAAAAGTCAATAGCAGCACTATGTTTTCAGTTCCTTTATAGCCCCTGATCCAGGTCTCCACTCTTCGGTCCCCCGCTTGAGAGTGACTAGTCTTCCTACAACACTTCACTCAGGTCTTCACTCTGAGTGCTCCCCATCCTGCAGTGCTGCACTCCTCCAAGCTTCCCTACCTGGAGTTCTATCTCTGCATAGGGGACCTACCCTCCTGCAACAACCCTCTTGCTTCTGAACTTGGCTTCCTTGACCAAGCTGGATCATCCCCTTTTCCTAGGGGCCACTGTCTGAGCCTCCCACTTATCAGGGGTCTGCAGATTTAGTCAGTGCTCACCAACAGCTTCCTCCAAGCTCCTCACTGGTGGCTCACACTTACTGCTCTCCTTCAGCTCTGATTCACGCCACATTCATCTGCTCTTCCTGAATCTCCAAGGCTCTCTCACACCAGGTCTGCTTCATTCTAGGGGCCAGGTGCCCGCTCTTAAACCTAATTGGGTATCAAATGACCAATCACAGGTGCACAAGCCTCTTTCCTCTTCCAGTACATCTACACAGCCAGCGGCAATGAGCCACTGAGCCTGGGCCAACAGATTGGGGCTCACACTACTTACTAAAATAGCTGTGAAGACAACACTTTTAAGTTGCAGCAAGGCCAGCTCCCCGCCTAGGCTTCAGAGCCCGAGCTCCAGCCCGAACCTCAACGTCTGCACAGCAATTTTTAGCCTGGTAGCATGAGCCTGTGAGCCCAAGTCTGTTGACCTGGGCTGAGAGGCTAGCTACCATGGGCTGAATAGACATACCCTTAAAAGGCCAGTGCCACCCCATGACAGGGAGTTTGTCTGATCTTACTTATTTTCTTCACAAAAAAACCAGAGTTTTGTGAAAATGGGATGTTCATCAATACTGCTGCTAGGGTGTAGGAAGCGGATTGAACCAGATGAATTAGGGGAAGTAAATTATAACCAGGAAGGAGACAGTTAGGGAAGGGGAGAGAGCAGAGATAGAAAGTGAGCAGCTGAAAGGAGAGGAGGGGGAGGGACATAAGATGGGTTGGGAACGCAATAGAGGAAGGGTAGTGGGTGAAAGGAAAAAAGAGTAAGATGAAAGGGATAGCAGGAGAAGAAGAGGTTGCAGGGGAGGAAGAGGATGTTGAGAGGTGTGTGTGTATATATATATATATATATATATATATACACACATGCACACACATAATCAGAGGTATGTAGTGGGAGACTGGTAGCTTCCCACCTGTAGAGCTGAGTGAAATTTTTCACACAAGACCTTTTTTGGGGGGCTAAAAAATGTAGATTTGGGTTTATCAAACCTAAGTGTGACTTCAGCTTGAATCTTCCAATTGTTTCAGCCAGGGGAAGAAAAAAAAAATCAGAAAAAAGTTTCAAAAAAATTGAAAGGTTTATCTGGCCAAACTGTTTTGATTTTACAGTTCAAAACATCTTTTTGCTTTGAATTTTACTGCAATTTATATTATATATTAAAAAGGCTTAAAAACCCAAAAACGAAACAAAAAGTTTCATTTCCAATTGAATGAAATGTTTTGTTTGATGCAAAACTATTTATTTTTCTAATTTTTTGTTTCACTGAACAATTTGAAATCCCTCCCCCACCAGTCCATTTTTCAGTTTGGCCACCAAATAAAAAACAAATGAACAGCTGTTCTCACAGCTCTACTCACAGGGCAGGAATGGGAAGCAAACTAATGCATAAGGATGTGTCAGATATGGTGTTTCCTGAATTTTGGAGGCTCATTGCCCTGAATTTCTAAAGCTTATTGTGTTGGAAATAGGAAGTTTGGCAAAAATGTGCTTTTTGGGTTGCCGAAAGGAGGAAGGATGATCGTGTGGTCAAAATATTGGTCTGGAATTCAGGAGAGCTGGGTTCAGTTCCTGGTTCTGCCACAGACTTTCAGCATGACCTTTGGCATGTCACCCACTCTGAAATGTGGGGACAGCAACACTTCCATGCCTCAATGGGGTGTTGCCAGGATACATTCTTTGGTACTGGTATGTGAAGCTCACATGCTATGGTGGAATTAGGGCATAAGAAATCTAAATAGATATAACTTTGAAAATAATTACTAACACTTTTCAGAAAAAGAATCAGTAAAAGCCACCAAACTGTGGATTCCTTAAATATTATGTCACTTTTGAGACTTAGGAATTCTCTATGGCCTCAGTCATGCCAACATCTCTCCAGGTGCTTAATATGAGTGCTCCCACTTAAGTCAAAATCTAAGCACACACTTACATGGTGGCAGGATTGAAAACTACACCAAATTTTCAAAAGAGCTCAAGACCAAATTTGCACTGGAGGTGGCTGAAACCCCTCTGCCCCAGTAGTTTCCTTAAATTTCCCACAAAACAAAATTTCCTTAAAAAAATAATTCATTTTGGCTTAATCAAAACATTCTGTTTCATACAAATTTTGATTATAATTTTGACTTTTCTTATTTTATATTACAAATTATGATGTAATATAAAATAATAAAGAGAAGAATTAAAATGTTTCATTTGAATAAGGTCAAAATTGAAGGTTTTGACCTTATTGAAATGCTGTTTTTTCGGTTTGTTTTTTTTTAAAGTTAAATTTCACGCCAAGTGATATGGTCCTGCAGAAACTTTTAATGTGGCAAAACAGCATTTTCGTACAGAGAGATTTTTGGTCAGAATAGGGTGCTGTGAGTGGACAGCTGAGATCCCTCCTGCCACCTCTGCCTTTCTTTTGCTGGGTCTTTGAATTCTCACCAGCTGTGAATCTACCTGTGAGTATTTCTCACCCTAGCCTCTGGTCTTTTGGGCTTGGGTGTGAATGCTAAATCCCCCCACTAGAAGAAACCAGGGATGGTCAGTCATAGTCCCCCTGCTCCTTTCCCTCTCAGGCCAGCTTTCTACTTATCAGAAGTTGGCCCTTCTCTCCGTACCTTATTGGCTACCAAATTTCTAGGAGGGGACTTTTCTCTGGCTGTCAGATTCCTTGCAGAGGGCATGCTAGAATGTTCTCACAACAAATTTTTTGGTGGCCGCTCTGACAATTTTTCCTAAAATACTTAATTAACTTTAGGAAAAACAAAAATATGCACCGATACATGTCCAAATCGTTGTAATTTATTTGTGTAGGGTTTTTTTGCGGACTCAATAATAAAAATAATGTACAGTTGTCTCTATTCTTTACTGGACCTATATAGAATAGAAACATAAATAAGTTGTTATCTTTTGTTGTTGTTTCTTTTGTTTTTTTGGTTGCTTTTTTCTTTAGACTTGCTAGCTAGTAAGTCTGCTTCTGTGTAAAGTGATATTTGTATGTTTGTTAATATCACTTTTCAGAGCAGCAGAGTTGCTAGCTATCTGGGAGACAGCGAAAAGTGATATTAGCAAACATACAAATATCACGTTTCACAGCAGACTTATTCAGCCCTGGCAAGCCAGGGGACAAATTACGCCCTAGATGGGGAGGTAGGTCGGGAGGCAGCGGGGCCAGGGGTGATGGAGGGGCAGAACCCGCAGCGGGGGGACAGAGCATGCTGCCATGCAGCTGGAGCCTGCCACTCACCACCCTGCCCCCAGGAAGGAGGGGAACTCACAACTGCTGCCTGTTCCTCTGGCATTTGTAGCTCCAGAGAGGGGCAGGGCCCAACCCCTGCTGGCAGCCCCAGGGGAGGGGCTGCTGCTTGTTTCTGCCCCCACCCCCCCATTACTGCCCAGGAGGCTGTGACCACAAGAGATGCCCCTGGTGGCCGCATACGAGAAATGCTCCTGCCGTAGGCAGCCAGGTCCATGTGGTGTCCTCTCTTCAGGCAGTCTGTGCTGCCCTCACTGGTGCTCATCATGGCTGTTTCCAGTGATACAAACAAACTCTAAGAAGAGGTGGGGCCTTGTGGGGTCCCCAAAAATGTAGACACACTGATTCAGATCTGAAAATGAGAATCTCACACAAATAAACGTATCCTGCCATACAATATAGACAAGTATTGTATTTATTTTATCTGTGACTTGCCCAAGGCTAAACAGCGAATCAATAGCAGAGCTGAGAATCTAATATACAAGTCTCTGATCTTGTCCTGTGCTCCCACAAGCAGATCAATGCCCCCCCCCCTTGTTTTCCTTGTGGGCAGCCCTAATCACCTGAGATAAGTAACACACACTCAACAATCAGTGACAGGTATCACTTGTTGGCCCTTAAAGGGCAATGCCACCAGCTAAACTGGCACAGGATAAACTATAATAGCTCATCAGTTATGCAAAATAAAGAGGAAGAAAAATGATGAAGCCATACAAGTCCATAATGGGGGACAGCATTATAGGCTCTGGTCCTGTAAAGAGTTGTGCCTGTGTGGAGGTACATTGACTTCAACAGGACCGTGCCTGGGTATAAGGAACCACTTGTCTGGTCCCTGGACAGGATTTGGCCCAGAATAGCTAGCAAATATCACAAGATAAGAAAGGAAAGGGAGAGAAACCTTTAGTCAGTCAATAATGGGGAAATGAAAGAGAAGGATAAAGTGTGTTAAATGGCTGAGATTAAGATTAAGTAACATACCCAAATCTAATATATGGCCCGTTTTACAAGAAAGAAAATTAGCATAATGTGATAAACTAAGGAGATTCGACAAATCATTAATCCATTGTAGAAGTGGATGTTCTGAAGCATCAGCATAAATTTCAAAATCACCCATAATAAAAAGCCTGAGAGAGTGAAGAATCAAACCAGGAGCAAGCTTGGACAATTAGTTAACAAATCAAAATGAATGTTTGGTTGGCGATAGAGACCCAAAATTGTACCAAGTAAACAATAAGCAGAATTAATGACCATTTAAAAGTAAATAGATCAGGTAAAGGAAAAAGAACTAAACACACACACACACACACACACACACACACACAAACAGACTTCCACAAATAAATTTTAGCAACATTCTTAATATTTGGAGAAGGGAGAGCTGGCTGAAGTTTGGACATTACTTTAGTCGCTCTTTTAGCATGTCAGTTTTACTTTGTGTCTCTTAGCCCCCTGTTAACAGCAATACAGACATGGTCAGAAAAAAAAGCTTCCTTTCAAAATAGTCCCTGCTTTCATAGGGGTTTGGGCTTATTTTAAAGTCAGGTGATTCACCCAGGATCCGTGCCAGCTAAAGCTGGCCAGAAAACAATTTTCTGTTGGAAAATGCCTCATCAAAAACTGATTTTTTTTTTCATGAAAATGTCTCGATTTCAATGAAATGGCCCATGGAAAAATATTTTGGAAGTGAATTTTTTTGGAATTTCAGTTCACAGGAAATTTCAAAAATATCTGGTTTTGTTCTGATTTGTAACAAAAACAAACTTCAAATCATTGAAGTTTCTCATGCAATGGAAATTCCAAGTTTCAACCAGCTCTAGTGCCCCCTTCTAGCAACAGAGGGCCCTCTGTGGCAGAAAGTCTATCTGGTGAGGGACTGCAGTACTGCATAGCACATGCAACTTCCCCTATGCTGAAGGACCCAACCTAGTCAGTGCAGACCCAAAAATGGGCTGTGATGTCTGGGCAATGAGTGTCACTTGGACAGATGAAATCTTCCCCATAGAGGGTTTAGCAGTCATTATTCTGGAGGAACCCACTGGGAAGGGGATCAGTGGAAACAAGCCACCTACTGGCCCAGTCGAGTGAGAAGATGAACACCCCTCTAACCCAGACACAGTGCAGCTCCCTGCATCAGCGGAGACTAATCTGGTCCAAGAACTGTGACAGATACATTATTTAACTGCAATGCAATCCTCTAAATTATTTTTATTAGTTATTCCAAATCCAAAAACCTCTGTTGCAGAGATTGGCAAGAACGGATCTTTTGTTTCTGGAATTCCCCAGGATTTTTTTTTTGGTACTTTCTCCCCCTTTTTGCTTTTTCATAGCTAAATGAAGACAATATTAAAAAAAATAATAAATGGGATGGGGCGTATCACCAGTTTATTACATGTGGGTGGTAGCACCTGTATAGAGTAAGGTTGAGTCACATTAAAGAGGTGAGGGATGCTGGCCAACCTGGTAATACTTGCTGCAGAGCCTGCCTGCTCCAAAGAGCACCAGAAAAGATATGTGTATTCTCTACATAGTTATTTTAGCCATGCACAGCCAAATGTTGGAAAAAAATGTGCTAGAAATTCTTAGCAAAGTGTCATACCCAAAACTAGAACCCACATTGCTGGGTTCCACAGCAGATGATACACTCTCATACACCATAGTGTGTCTCAGCCAGGGTTGGTTAGTTACCTCATCTAAGTTATGGCTAATAATATGCTTTGCACATAGCTACTGCTTTTCATCTGTTTATCTCAAAGCACTTAGCAAAGGTGTGGGAGCAAAAATGCAGTTGCAACTTACAGTCCTGATCGTGCAAAGACCTATGCAGGTGCTAACTTTACTCATGTAAATGATTCCATCTAATTGAATGGAATGTACTTTAGGATCAGGGCCTTAGTATGGAGAAGCTCATGCCTACTTTAGTGAATTCATGAGCATCTCTCTCCATTAACAAGGGCTCTGTACAATGACAGATTTGTTGAACACCACCACTACAGGAGTTTGGGCATAATGAACAGTTATGTCTAGGACAGCATTTTGTGGTTTGCCAATGGTAGATGTAGAAAACTTGGATTCTGCAGTACAGATGATCAGTTAACAGTCATTTACAAGTTATTGCTTCTGTACAATGCAGTTCTTGTTTTAACGGCATGTTTTGGGGTTCAAATACATTGATGAATATACCTTTAGATATGTTCAAATACGCCAATCAATGGTATAGGTGACAACATTTTATAGACTATTCCATAATCTATGAATATTTTGTTTATAGACTGCAGAAAAGTACACTAGAAATGTGGCTGAGCCACTAAATCCTCTCGTGTCAATGTTTCTCCAATTTTTAATTTGATCTATCAGGAAAAAAAAAAGCTTTTTACAGCATAATCTAACTAATTTATCCAACTGAACCTTGAAGGGAAATATTAGCAGAAGCGTCAAGAAAAGACTATAAACCCTATTAGAAATAGTTTCAAAAGCCAAGTGCAGCTGGAAACAGTCATTTCTTGTAATAATTGTTGGTCTTTGGTAACAAAGCTTTGCTCCAGTGATAAAAGGCTTGCTAACACTACTTTAATTGAAACTTTTTATCCGAATGTTGTCTGATCCTCTGTTAAATGTTACTTTCTTGCTTCAATTCAAATTTTCTTAATCTTCATTTTCACGTTGAATATTGGTACACTGTCTGCCTCATTATGCTAAAGAAAGATGAAGTGAGCTATTAACATGCCGAACAGCCTACGAGATGTTATGATATAGAATGTCATTCATTTTTATGAGTTGGCTGTCAGTGTGTGCTGCAATAAAGTTATAATTCCTCACTGACAGTATGTAATGTCTGGAGTCGCTGCACAATCCTTATTAAAATTTCAATAATTGTAAATCAAAAGAAAGCAAATACGACTTTTATGAAATGGTTGCTTCTGAAAGTCAAGGAGTACAAAGAGGTGAAATACAAAATCAGAGTATTATTCTTGTGCTGTTCCAGGTCATCACCCTACAGTTATTCCTATGCTCTGCATGAGACCTGGTCTTCGTACTGTATATTGTAATATTCTGAGGAATGGTGCACACAGTTTGCTGGTGATATAACAGTGCATTAACAGAACACAAATTATACTTTACTGACACTATCTTCAAATTGCTCTTAAACTTTTTGTTGGGACTATTTAATATCGCAGCCCTACATCTGTAAAGCCAGGTACCTTTGTAACCAGGTATGAGTCTTGGACAGAGAGGAAAGTTAAACTAGATTATTTAAAATAGCATCTCCTTATACCAGTGAGTCATGATTTCAAAGTCTGACTTATTACAACCTGCCACATGTGGGGAAAGAAAGGGACATGTTTGTGGCACCCTCTTTAAAACTCTTTCAAAGCAGTTCAGAGGTTTGGAGTCTTAGTGGACAGAGTGCAGGGGAGCAAGTCACAAATTCAAAGTAAATACAGCTCATGTGGGTATTTATTATTAATTATTATTATTATATGGTAGCAAAAAAGGGTTTTACCACATGGATATTACCATTTCTTATGGTATAAATAAATATCAATATATTCATCCAGCAGCTCTTAAATAGAGAGAAATAATCAGACACTTACCATCTGATATCATATTCAGTTAAGTTACAAAGGGCACATCCTCCATTCCCTGCCTCATACAAGCCTCCTCGTTTGGAGAAACTCATTGTCAGAGAAGAATTAATACCCACAATTGTTCTCCCTATGGGTGAGAATAATTAACCCTCCTCCCCCAAACTTTCCAGCTTCAGCAGTGTCTGTCCCTAACCACAGGACAGCCATCCAGCAAGCTCTGAAATTCTGTTTATCAATGAGCACTACTTCCATGGCAGGATGGGTTGGCAGAGTGATGCGGACATGCCAATGGATTCATCAGTTGCCTGAGTTCACTGGTCTCAAACCCCATTTACAATAGGGACAGGTTGTGTACTGGCTACAGTCTACTATGTTGTTACTCTGTGCCCTGTCCTAAAATTGGGGTGATAAATTCCATCCCCCTCATCCCAAAATGCCTTTATACTAGCTTTGCATAGGTGTTAGGAATTTCACATTAAAAGAATGGACTGCGGCGATTCAGAGCTGTGAAGCTTATTACCACCTGCCTCCAACTTCTGAATTCACTAGTGACACTACAGGTAAATTTCAGCAATAGTTCATAAGCAGAACCACATGACATGATTTATATCCCTCAGATTCAAATTTCCAAACATGTAGGCAACCCAAGTGTATAATTGCATCAAGGTACAAAACCAAATTTGCATTTTTCTATTCACAGACACAAACACATGCAATTGCTCAGCATAAATGCAATATTCAACTTATGTACATGCATCGGTGTACTTGTATGTATAATTCAAGCACATGTATTTGAAAAGCTGGCCCTCAGCATCAGTAACATACAGAAATATTAGAAACAATATGTGCAAGACCTCCAGAGACCTCCAGACGTGACTGAGACATCACAAGTCAGTTATCATTACTAGAAAAGATCAACAGCCAGTGGCCTAAGTTGAAAGATGCTACAGCTTATCAGATATCAACGTTTTCCCAATGGGAAAAATGTCATGGCTGAACTGTCTGAAGGAAATACCTTCTGGGTCTATTTTCTTAAAACAATGTCTCTTTATAGACTCAAACTGTCAGATACTATGGTGAAGTGTAAGGAAGTTGGATCCCATAGCTCTTCAGCGCCTTTGAAAAATCTCAGCTGAAGATGAGAATTCCATGGAAATGTAAAACAACACTACAGCAAATGGAACTCTTTGAATGTAACACAGAACACCATGTAATTTCCACTCTAGGGATATTTGGGGTTTTGGTGGGGAGGGGAAAAGTCAGTCTTGTGGCCAATGAATCACACATTTTACCACCTGAAGAAGGCAGGAAGCTAAACACACGTGTAGTTATGTTTTGATTGGTATGTATGACAGGTTTCAATTTGGAGCTAACTACCCAAAAGGCCCACTCCAATTACCAATAAATCAATGGAAAGACTTTAATTGAATTTATTGGGAGAAAAATTAGGCCCTAATACATGATGGTGCTTGGTGGTACAGTATAATAATTTTATTGACATTAATTTTGGATGACCAAGTGGGCAAAGCCATAAGTAGGTTCCACAGGTCATCTCAAATGATTGTCATTAAAATAATTAGACCACCAAACACCATAATTATTTTTTGGTTATGTTACAGTTTAGAGAAGGTATGGGGAACATTTTAAAGAGTTCTACCTTTTTATTGTTACTATTTTTCATATACTTTCTTCTCTAAAGGCAGATTTACTTTATTTATATGAACAGACCTTGGAGTAACAGACTTAATATTACTAATACATTTTTTAAAACCCCGAAAAAGATCTAAAATAGCTTTTCTATATATCAGAATAGCATGATTTTATGATCTAATATGTTGTGAATGGCTAAGGTTAGAAACACATGTTTTGCTGGTATTAGCCAGGATATTAGATCTAAATTATCACAATTCTAGGATTGAAAAAATATGTCAGTCTTGGATTTGAGACCAGTATAATTTGGTGGGGAAATTCCCTATTTGTGGAAGGAAGAAAGCAAAGTTTTGGTAAGTTCTGCTTCATAATCATTTCACCAGTTCAGAAGTTTGGAATATTAGCAGTAGTTCCAGCTGAGAGTAGAAGGCAGAGTGACGTTGGGAGGGTGAAGGGTACAGAATAAATATAGTTTACTCCATGAGTCCATAGTTTATTCCATGTCATGGCTGTAGAAAAAGAAAGGAAAATTATACTACGGATATCCTAACTTGATAAAAGACACTTCTCCTGCTGCTATTCAAGTCAATAACAAAACTGCTACTGACTTCCGCGGGTGCAAGGCCACTCTTTAGTGACTATGCTACTTTTGAGTAATGCAGTCATTTTACATTCATGTCAATAAAACCTTTATACTATGACAGATGTACCCACATGTGCACAGGCCTAAACCATGTAACCTCAGATTCACATATCTGTAACCCTCATCCTTCCTCATCTCTTTGCCACCTTCACTTTCTGTCCCAAAGATCTAAAATTATAGCTGAGACACAGCAAGCATGTCTTTCCATGTCTTCTGAGAAGTGCCTGACACACATCTGGGCTCTATAAAAAAAATTCTAAACAACAACAAAAAGCACTCCATTGTGCAAACACTCTTTCCCCCCCCTCTCTCTCACATATACCCACACCTTCCTAAGCATTTATTTGGCTGCACATTTCTTACGTTATAAGGGTTATCAGGGTTAATTTTTAATGAAGTTCTGTTATGAATGGAATAAACTCTGATGAATCTAATATATTAGGACTTATAAGGATATATGCCTTTTATGGCTCCTCAGTTCAATAACAATGAGTTTTTAATGGGATACACTAGCTCATTAAGTTTGGTCTCTTAATAGAGAACACCAGATTCTGGTGTTGTCCTCAGCATATAAAGTATCAAAGAGAATTTTTGTGAGCAGCCAAATCACCTAAGATTGAAGTACTTCTTCAATTTAGCAACAAGTTATGAAACTTCCTTTAAAAAGGGTGATTCTACTAATTAGCTCATTCTCCTCAAATGAGCATACTGCTGGGAAGTCTAAAATATGGTTTATTAAATCAAAAGATATGACTGCACTTCGGCACACACATGGACATTAGAAATCAAATAGTCCCCATAGATTAATCCTCACGGCATCAGAGACTGATCTGGCTTGCCTACATCACATTAGTAAACCATCTAATCCAATTTAGGTCAGGCCAGGAATGTTCCATCCATTACAGTATTTCTAGTGTCATTAGAAGCAGCTTGATTGAATCAGCATCCTCAGTCAGTCTAGTAAACCATCATGCTAGTAAACCATTGTGGCTGTGCACATTGAGATTTTTTTTTTAATAAAGAGTTTAAATTTTTTTTTTGAAAGGCAAGATAATAATGCTGGCAGCTTTCCATGGGCAAAACTTCTGTTTCTGGACCCAGGCGGTCCGTAAAGATCTCTTTGTATTCTCACGTGCAAAAGAGTTTCTACACATGAGATGGCTATTACTGATATTAAAGGTTCTTTAATTTTAGGCTGGTGTGTTTTTAAGGAACTCATTGGGAAAAAAAGAAAAGAATAAAGGGTAATAAACAAAGTAGATTGAATGATGGGAGAGCCTGATTCTTTTATGACTAATGAAGTAAACGGTGTGAAACCAGGGAGAGTATGTAATAAAATCTATCAAACACAATAAAGTTTACAATAGAAAAGAGAAAAAGGAAGTTCAGTTACAGTACATACACTAAATGAAAACCAGTCAAGTGCATTAAAAAAAAAAAACACCTCATATTTCCATTCCAAATAGGTATACCTGGAAAAAAGACAATAAATGGTGTAAGTAATTGAATGAAAGGTTGGTGATAAATTGTTGGAGACCACTGCGTGATTGACAACACAGATTCCAGAAGGGTTTTGGGAAGGGATTAGGCTTCAACTTGAACACTTCAGCTAGAGATCACATGCAGACTTGCATCTGAAGAAGTGAGGTTCTTACCCATGAAAGCTTATGCTCCCAATACTTCTGTTAGTCTCAAAGGTGCCACAGGACCCTCTGTTGCTTTATGCAGAATGAAGTAATCCAAATGGCACATGGCTTTTGCTGTGCCTGTGAGACCTACCATGTTCCACCACCGGGCCCCACAACTCTCAGCTGCACTATTTAAGCAATCACCTATAAAAAAATCCACTGTGCCAATGCACAGCCAATGAATATCTATTCAACCTTCAAGAGGGTTTGCTACCCTTGTCCCATGGCACTGCTGCTGTACTACTAGTCAGACAGTTCACACCAGTGTCTGAAACCCCTGTATCTGGGTTACGGAGGAAGCCCCATCGCTTCTCATTATACCAGGTGCAGAAACAGGAAGGATTACTTGTAATGTTGTTCTGGTTAGAAAATGGTTTTGTTTTTCCCCCACAAAATTTTAGTTTTTAACTGAAAAACTGAGAACCCCCAAACAGATTTTTTTTTTTTGGCAACCAAAACCCAAACACATTTTTCAGCCAAAAACTGATTTTTTTTTTCAGTTTTGGGGTTTTCATTTAAAAAACAAAACAAAAAACTTATTTTGACAAAAGCTGATACTTCTGTGAAAGTTGTTTCACTGAACCCGCAATTTTCCACTGGAAAAAAATTTCAATGGGAAACTTTCCACCAGGCCTAGAGAGAATCCTGCTCATATTGCTCCTTCTCCTACCTCAAAAATTAAATCCCTCCCCACAATTGTGTTACATGGCTCAAAGTCTTACATAATGAATCCCACTTGGGTGGAGTAAAGTAGGAGAAAACCAGTCATGACCAGTAATCCATTCTTAAACATAATTACAAGCTTGTATGAAGTCTCCATTCATATTTTTCCTTGTCCTCTGAATTCCAACAGACTTGGTTCCTGGCAAATCCTTCTCAGCAGCACGTGGAAGCAGCACATACTCAGACAGCTAGATTTTTGGAATTCTGTCCTGGATGTCAATTAACTAAATCCTCCTTGGTCTGGATACAACAGTGTCAAGCATTATTATGGTTATTGATAGGACACCCCTAGACTGCAGCAGTAAATAATTTTCCTTCCAGAGATGATTACTTGTCAAATGTTTAGCATCACAGTAAATAAGGAATGTACTCTGACTAGCAAAGCCTAAAGGTTTTGGAAGGTGGGAGGAGAGAAAAGACACGATCCTTGTATATTCTCAGATATGAAGAAAAATGCAAATACTCCCTACAGCTAATGATGGAGGGCTAAATTATAACATCATGAGGGGACCACAGGAACAGAGCAGGACACAATCTGTGACTTTGAGAGTCACATTCTGATTTCCCCCTTTGCTCAAGGGAAGAAATACTCTGCTCCTTACTTCCCTTAGATTGAGTACTTCCCCTCTGCACTTGTTTAGCTTTGATGGAACCATGTTGGTTGGGTGAGGAGTATAAAATAAAGCTGCTACCCATGTCTGCTCTCCTCCCCCCAAGCTCTGATCCACGTAGTCCAGAAGATCAAAGGGCTGCCTTATGCCTCTGTACTCTCCTGGGTGGCCATGTCATACTCATAACTGTCTTACTATGAATGAATTCTCTGTGCCAGAATTTGGCAGTGACTGCTCAAGTTTTAAATTCTGAAAGTATTAGAATAATACAGGACACTAGAGGCTAGCTACCAGTTTGACCATCTCAAGGACATATTAAGGTCCACATTTTCTTGGCCACTGATATTTTTGGTATCTTCATTTTTGTGTGCTTAACGTGGGTCCTGTATTCAGAAGTGCTGAGTACTCCCACCTCTAATCCCAGTCATTAGGAGCTGCTGGTGCTCACTGATCAGTCATTTTAAAAATCAGGTGCAAGGAGGTTCAGGTTGGGAACCCAAAAATGAAGATACTCAAAATCATCAATTGCTTTAGAAACTGTTGGCCTTACTGCTTAAAAAACAAACACTGCTCCAGCCAACCATGCATAAACTGATGCTCACATTCTGTTTTAGCAAAGGAGAGAATATGGAGAAAAAAATGTGGGTTAAATTCTCTGCTGGTTTAATGCCACTGAAGTGAATGGAGTTATGCCAGCAAAGAATTTTGTCTTAAGACTGCAGTATCAATAAAGTTGCCCCCATACTCAGGATTTATATATAGTAATATTTTTAAATAGATCTTCTAAAAAGACACCACCAATACCCAAGTCCTTATGCCTGATTTTCCAAATGCATATGTTTACTCAGGGATGGTGTTATACAGAGGAGCTGGTATGCATCCTTAGAGACATCCTCAATGTAATACTTTACCTCTAACTAGGAGAGTCTCCACATAGAATAATTATGGTCCCTCTTCTGAGAAAAGATGCACCACTGGTATTTTGAAACTGCTCGTCTATTGCATCTATTGGCTTCTATTAGTGCCAAGCTAATAATTGCCATGAAAAGGGTGTGCTAGGCATGTACCAGAGGAGTTTAAAGTTACTTTCTGATCAGCAAGGCAATTCCCTGGGGCAATGTGCTGATCAGCACACTGAGCTGAAACATCTGCACAATGAAGGATTGTGAAAACCCTCTGTTTGATGCCTGTAATTGTGACAAAGTCATTGCATATTCTATACAGAGAAGCTCTTACATGGGGTTGGTAACTCTAAGTACATTTAGGAAATCTGCCAGAGAGAAGCACGTCTGCATTTTCTGTTGTCTTTTCTATGAAGTGTCAGAAGAAATAAAGATACATATTTGCAATGTCTCCACATTAAAAAAGAAATCATTCAGCCACAAATTATAGTTCTTTAGCATGTGTATTATTTATACTTGAGAGATCTGAGTGGCTTATCGGTCCCTCTTAAAGCCTGTCAAATATCTATCTATGCAGGCAGTTTTTAAACTGTATACTATTTACCTATTAAACAAATAGCAATTTACGGTAGTTACATTCTATTGTATCATGAAAATTCACCATGAAGAGCTGTCAACAATGTCTTTTCTGTATACTAAACATGTTCTTGAAAAAAAAATTTACCAAGCAAAAGTATTTTTTGTTTATAAAGTCCCAGCATTGGACTAGATATTTTGCACACAGTGAAGTCCTGCCCAGGGAAGATTACAATCCAAACAGATGATGTATAGTCAACAGGTGGCTCCAGTGGGTGGGTGGAGAGATTCTACTCATCCTGCAAGGTCACTTAGCATAGGAATCTTGCTGGTTCCCCAAGTTTGATTGGATTTTGTCAATTTATATATATATATATATATATATATATATATATATATATATATATATATATATATATATAAAAGAGAGAGAGAGAGAGACTTTTTACTGTCTAGTTAAAAATTTCAAGATGGAAAAGGCTGAACTGTTAGACACAACACTGTTCTGAGCATTGTGCCTGACCTATGGGAGCTTGGGGAAAAATCCCTCCCTGAACTCACCACTGCGCAGTGCATGCTACCCTAGCACACTGCACCACATAAGCTGGCTGGTTTGGAGGAATTGGCAGGAAAAAGGCCCACTTATCCCTCCCTACCCCACACCTGTCAGCTACCAGATGAAGAAATCCCCATGCTACCCCGAATGCAACGACCTGTGACTGTCACTGGCCTTTGCATCAGGAGTCAGAGGTAAAATCTCTTTGTGCGCCCAGCCCTATTTATTTGTACAAGGACCAGGGAACCTAAATGTCCTGTCAAGTTTCATTTTGAAAACAGCCATTTTAAAATGTACATGATAGGAGCCCAAATATCTGTAAAACCATCACTTCTGCTGACCATCTGAGGTTTTGCTCATCTATGACCTCTTTAATAGTAAGATCTATTTGGGGCTACTGGATTTTAAACAGCAAAATATGATTCTGGGATAAAACTTTTGGGGCCTAATCCAGAGCCTAAGAAATTCATTAAAAAGACTCATTGACCTCACCAGGCTTTGGATCAAACACCATCGGAGAAGATGCTGCCTACAACAAGTTGTTCTACTAAGTTAGAAAATGCTGAAGCACAAGATTTTATTATGGAAACTTGGACAGGTATTTCATTAGGGGAGAGCTAGAGATCTGCTGCTATAAACATATTGATCTCTTTACCTTTCCAAGAAACAGGTGTCAACGATAAGGAAAATTGCCAGGGCGCCATGCCAATGCCAACAGGATGCAGAGTTCCCTTGTGAGGGGGCTTGCGTCATAGGCCTGTTTGTCTTGGTTGCAGCTATAAAAGAATTCTTCTGAGACAAGGCCCTATAGGGATTTATCAAGCACCTTTCAATCCTCAACAAGATTTAGCAAGTGAAGCAGTTTCAAAGACTGTGGATTAATTCTACACAATCAATCTCATATAGATGGGCATGACAAGGCACAGCATGTCATCTCAGCAAGTGACATTTTACATGTTTTTGAAGAGAAAAAGTTTCGTTGCACTTGAAAAGCAAGAACGAGGAGACTGTTCTACATTTTTGTGGGTAGAATTACTTACGAAAACCAGGGCTTTCCTCTCCCTATCAGTTGATTCTGACAATTCTAGTGTTCATCACATCGACTTTAGCAGGGTTGACAACGTCGTCAATAGTTTCTTTAACACAGACACCATGACAATGGATAGATTAAATTAGAACCCCACTAAAAAAATAAAACGACAAAGACATAATGGTAGGGCATATATATGCTAAAAATAGTAGGGTGAAATCCTGTCAATAGGAGTTTTGCCATTAATTCAGGCCAGTATTTTACTCTGTATATTTCAGTATGGTTTTTGAATTCCAAAGATTTGCCTTAGTAGGGAGCTGAAAGTGGCTTGTGAGGCCAGGAGAACCTATATTATAGTCTGCAAACACTTACTACGGAGCCTTGCATTCTTGCACCTGGGACAATGAGACTAAATAAAGGCAGCAAGCACAAAGTTCAATTTTAGAGTTTAGAGAGAAAAACCAAAACCAAACCAAAACAAAAACCAGGTAGCGGGGAAACTATGAAATGATGGGAAATTGTTTTCCTGTTTTCTTCTTTCAAGTTTTAAAATTGAAAAATTTCAGTACCAGCTCTGTAACTGGTAGAACTATGCAGGGGAAAAAATAACAAAAATGTTTTTAATTTTTTTCTCTTTATTCTTAAATTATTCTCTTAAATTTTGAGAAAAGAAAGAATTTCATCCAGCTTTGCTACTTCTGTATTAAGTGTTAATAGGGTTGAACCCTTAGTCTGAAGGAAGAATATTGACTTCTGTGGCCTTGTGACAGCTTCTGAATGGCAGACCACAACATTATCTTTCATCAAAACAGAATCTTGAATGGGGGATGTTTGGAACTTCTGGGTCAATTTCTGCCCTTAGTTACACCAATCTAAATGTGGAGTAAGTCTATTGACTTCAATGGAGTTACTCTGGAATAAAATTGGTATAAAAGAGAGTAGAATTTCACCATCCAAACAAAACAAGGTTAGTTTTCAAAAGGTCTCTTCCCAATGTTCCCTTTAAGTTAGTGAGTGATTAATCATCTTTCAGCTACACCCAGCACAGAACAGTGAAGCATAATGATGCTGAGTATTATGATTATTAGCAGTATTTATTATTTGTATTGCACTAGTGCCTACCACCCCCATTGTGAACAGAACAAAAACTTGCTCCGTCCCCAAAGAAATTACAATCTAACTCTTTTGACTTTACATTACCATTTCTATTTAGGAGCAAAATATTTTATTAGTAATTGTACTTATGTTATAACTGATACACGTTATTAGCTTTGCTAGGTTTCAGAGTAACAGCCGTGTTAGTCTGTATCCGCAAAAAGAAGAACAGGAGTACTTGTGGCACCTTAGAGACTAACAAATTTATTAGAGCATAAGCTTTCGTGGACTACAGCCCACTTCTTCGGATGCATATAGAATGGAACATATATTGAGGAGATATACATACACACATACAGAGAGCATGAACTCCCACCTGTTTATGCTCTCTGTATGTGTGTATATATATCTCCTCATTAGCTTTGCTATAACTCTTAAGGTAAGCTAAAAGGTTAAGCTAAACTAAGGTAAAGCTAAATTAAGCTAAGCTACAAGGACCATTGTTTTGGAAATATTAGCTGTCCTAACCCACAGTGTTAGAACAGAGCATGGTTTATTAACCATCACAGTTCACTCGTTTTGAAATCTATCTAGCTTTTGTGGTGAATTTCCATAAGGAAGTGCCCACATTTGATCTATAGTTTAATTTTAGTACTTACAATAGCAATGATGGTGAGGCAGGCCATATGACTAAAGGTATAGTGGCACCATAGTTACTAATTCAGTTCATTAGTAACATTAAGAAAATATCAATTATTTAACTGGAAAGTTAAGACATTGTCAGAACTTCCAATTGGTCAGGAAGATTTGGAATTCATGGATTATGTCATTCTTGGGAAGGAAATTAGCTGAAACAGACACTGAATTAATAAATTATTTCCACCCCAGAAACTTTACATTTTTAAAACTGCTAAAATATTCCCTGTTAATTACAAATGTAAAGGCTTGTTACAGTTCAAACCATGTGAAACTTGGCAGCTTGGGTTCATATGGGGTTTGTAGGAACCTTTTTGTTTTTGTTTTGGCTCAGAATGGTTTGTACCCTCAATTTCACTTCAAGTTTCAGGCTCAAATGAACGTAAAAAAAATCAGAGTGAAACTTGTAAAATTCAGTCAAAATTCACCCATAGTTCGTGCAGTTACTATGGATCAATCAAAACGCAGCCTTCTGAGCTTTGATTGATTCAGCCCTCAGCATACCTGCCTAGGCTCATCCAGCCCTCAGTAACGTTTTTGGCAACTCTGCCATGAGTTTGGGTTTTGTAATGAGACACAAAATTAAGAGGGTTGAGTTTGGGTTTAGACTGTAATGACAGCTATGAAACCTTCCATTACAGCTGTGCAACCCACCGGGCCAAATTTGGCCACTTGTAAATAAAGCAGACTACTATTATTAATCTATGTTCACAGCTTTATCCATCAGAATGCAAATTCTACTCTTGGTTACACTCATGCAATCATATAAACTTCAGCGGGGTAGAATTTTGCACATTACGATATGGTTCCTATAGAAATGGTTTTGAACAGTGGTGGACACTTGGTAGTTAAAATTAGTGTAGTCTATTTATATTTATGCACAATACCACCGCAATTCTTGAAGTGGGAAGATCACTCCAGCTGTTCCAGTTAGCTGAAGGCTCAGTAACAATAACAGTATAGTTAAATAGAACACAACATATTTGTCATAAAGTCATTTTATATGTGATCAGACGCATTTGGATATTCCTCTTTCATTTGAATGAAAGGCATGACGTGCGACCACTTTTGCCAGCAATTTCAAATACAGGCTCTGGTTTCAGGTAACATGATAAACTTGCAGCGAACTAGGATAACATAATACCGGAGTGTCAAATTTATTTGTAGCTGCAGGCAAAGAAAAGAGAAGAAGGAAGAAGACTTCACTGTAGCATTGCAACACAATAAAAATTTGCCCATTAAGTTTAATAAATTCCATTATGAAGTTTAAGGCATATGTTTATATCCCTAATACAGACTAAAGCCTGTATTGCTAGGCATTCAGCAGGAAATTGCTTCACTTCACTAATTTTCATCTGAAACCCTTTAAACCATTATTCCAAAATAAAAGGACTGAATATAAGCATTTCCATCATCCTCACATCTTCATAAACGTGTCTGTATTATTAGGACTGTGCTTGGTGAACCAGCATCAGAAACCAGGTTGTCATAGAGAGATACAGGCCGGGATTTTCAACAGAACCTAAGGGAATTAGGCACTCGTCTATTGCATTTCAATGTGATTTAGGCATATCACTCCCTTAGGCTTCTTTGAAAATCCCAGCCCCTCCCTCTCTCTGACAACCTGTCATATCTAATTTTTAACACTTACTTGGTCAAAGGCTTCAATTACCACAGTTGTGGCCCTTGGCTACAATCTTTTCCCACAGAAGCCATCCCACCCCGTGCAACTTTGTTGGGGCTGCTTATGTGTGTAAAACATGAAAGATTTATGAATTTATCTAGCCCTTGAGAACCAGAAGGAATTTACAGATGCTAGTCAATGCTAAAAATCTCAAACGCAATCTTTTGTATTTCTCCGATATTCTGGATTACAAAATGCAGATTCAGACCATAGTGAAACCAAAACGCAAACACCAGTCATAGTAGATTCTGATAAACATTAGTCAGATAACTAGACAAACATGGTAAATAAAAGTCACATTACAGAAAAACCAGAAATATAAATATTTCTAATTGGTTTACCACAGCATATTTGTTCTTTGTAAAGTTTAATGCTGCCCCTGACAAAAACATTTAAATGATTTCCAGTTTAATTTTAATTAGTCGCGGGGCTGCAGCTTCTGATACCTCACATTTTTAATTGCTGTATTACTTCTAAGGCTTAACATCTTGAAATGCATCGGATTCCACAGTGTATTATATTGAAACGTACAGACTTTTATTAAAAGCCTTCACAGCTGATGTGCCAGGCTAATAACTTGTAAGAAACTCTGTGTGCATGTGTGTGTGCGCATGTGCAAAGATGTATCCAGGTTGGCATGCTGTTATGGCATATTAAGTATAATAGAAATTAGAGTCACTTTTTTATTTATATGCCTGCTTAACAACATTTGTAAAGTTGCCTCAATCCCCCTTCTGTGTCTGAGCAGCAATGTATTCCTGGTATCAAGTCAGCCTCAGCGAAGCACTCTTCCCCGTAATGTCAAATACTGCCCAAGTGTCCCCCAGCATTGGCATGGTTATAGCTTGTTCCTCTGCCTCTTTCAGTATCTGCTCCACCCTTCTACTTTAGGGAGCATATTTTTCCCAGTGTTAGGTTGGCACCATTGATGTTGCTCAGTTTTACATGCAAAGGATCATTAAAGCCTAGTTATGTAACAAGCACGGCCCTCTGTGGATAGGTCTACAGAGCTGGAGGTGTAATTTACAGCACATATCACGTTAGCTTAATCAGAGTTAGTGCAGTAAACAGAATGTAGCCATGGCAGTGTGAGGGACTAGCTACCTCAAGTACAATCTCATATAAGACCTTAAGTGTATATTTGGATGCCTAGCCCCTCCTGGCATTCACACCACCATGACTACACTGCTATTTTTAGTGCACTAGCTTGATCAGAGCTAGAGCAAGTATGTTTTCTCGAGCTTGGAATTACACCTTCCAGCGCTGGTGTAGACATACCCTGTGTGCAGTCAGCTCCGCAGGCTGGTGTGAAGATACTGGCATCCAGAACACGAGAGCTGTATCAGAGGGTGCAGTATCAGGCCCCTACTAAGTAAGGGGTTAATTCTGACTTTACTTCCCTTATTTGTTGGTTGCAAAGATTTGCTCCAGCTAAAGTCTACCTTTACTGATTGATGCTGCCTTTTTGTTACCTAGTCACCCTCCAGCGTATAGACTAACAGAAATGTAGGGCTAGAAGGGACTTTGAAAGTTTGTCAAGTTCAGCCCCCTCTGCTAAGGCAGGACCAAATAAACCTAGACCATTCATGTGACAGGTGTTTGTCCAACCTGTTCTTAAAAACCTCCAATGACAGGAATTCCACAACCTTCCTTGGAAGCCTATTGCAGAGCTGAACTACCCTTATACTTGGAAAGTTTTTCTAATATCTTACCTAAATCTCCCTTGGTGCAGATTATTCCCTTTACTTCTTGTCTCGTTCAGTGGACATGGAGAACAATTAATCACAGTCCTCTTTATAACAGCCCTTAACATATTTGAAGACACTTATTAAATTCCTTCTCAGTCTTCTTTTCTCAAGGTTAGACATACCCATTTTTTCTTCAATCTTTCCGTATAGATCAGGTTTTCTAAGCCTTTTATCATTTGTATTGCTGTCCTCTGGACTCTCTCCAGTTTGTCCACATCTTTCCTAAAGTGTGGTGCTCAGAATGGGACACAGTACTCCAGCAGAGGCTTCACCGGATCCAACTAGAGTGGGACAGTTACCTCTTGTGTCTTATATACAACATTCTGAATAATACACCCAACAATATTACTTTTTTCCCCAACTGCATCACAGTGACGACTCATATTCAAGCTGTGATCCACTATAGCACCAGATCTTTTAAACAGTACTACCACCGACCCAGTTATTTCCTATTTTGTAGTTGTGCATTTGATTTTTCCTTCCTAAGTGAAGTATTCTTTTATTGAATTTCATTTTGTTGAGTTCAGACACATTCGTCAAGGTTGTTTTGAATTCTAATCCTTCCCTCTAAGGTGATTGCAACCCCTCCCAGCTTGGTGTCATCTGCAGATTTTATAAACATGTTCTCCACTCCATTATCCAAGTCATTAATGAAAATAAAGACCAGTAATGGATCCAGGACTGACCTGCATGGGACTCCACTAGATACGTCCTCCCATTTTGACAGTGAACTATAGAGAATTCTCTGAGCATGGTTTTTCAACCAGTTGTGCTCCCACCTTACAGTAATTTCATCTATATCACTTTTCCCTAGTTTCCTTATGAGACTGTCATGGGGGACTATGCAAAAGCTTTATTAAAATCAAATTTTATCACACCTACTGCTCTCCCCCACCCTCATCAACTAGGCCAGTAAACCTGTCGAAGAAGGAAATCAGGTTGGTTTGTTCTTCATATATCCATGCTGACTATTCCTTCTAACTCTATTATTCTCTAGGTGCTTTGAACTGATCATTAATTTGTTTTAGTATCTTTCCAAGTATTGAAGTTAGAATGGCTGGGCTATAATTATAGAGGTTACTGATGGAGATTATGCTTTGGAAGGTGGTGGAAGCATCTTGTACCCTCCTTACCCCTTCTGCCCCTGCATACTGGCCCTAGATATGCAGATAATACATAAAACACAACTTTTTTGAGATTAACATTTTTGCTTATCCACTGTCTGGAGAACCCTGTTATGCTGATGCCTTACACATTAGCTTAACAGTGGAGTTTATTTCCTTTGTTTTGTAAACTGAAGTCAGACACCTAATCACTCTTCCCTAGCCTCTGCTGGTTTCATTTCCATTGTTATGATTAACCATGGAACCATATATATCTCTTGAGACACTTTATACTTCATGGAGTATTACTGACAACAGATTTGTATCTGCTGCACATGAACAATAATTCATATTACAGTGAAAAATACTTACGAGCTAATTCAGCCCCAGTATAAGTTGGCATATCTCCATTGAAGTCAATGGAGTTGCATCTGCTTACACTAGAGAAATAGTCTGCCTGGTGGCTACTCTGTATGAGTCAAATATTTGCTTGGATATTTGTTTCTTCTGTGGAAGCTATTTTTTTAAATGTCCTGTTTAAACATATAACAGAGAAAATGTACAGCTGGAGTAAAATGTAGAACATAGCATTACAGAATGATAGTGTGAACATTAACATTTTTGATCCAATATTTTTGGTCAATAACTCAATAAATTAACTAATATTTTTCCTCATTCAATCAATTCTAAAACTGAATAAACTACCCTAATCAGCAACACATTTATTCAATATGTTGGAATGGAAATATCTGTATGAACTCTGCCTATGCATGTCTAATGAGGCCATCACACATCAGTAGGTGCGATGCATTAGAAACTCCACCAATATCCAGTCCTCTCTACGCTAAAATTTCATCCATTATAAAAGGGCCATGGAAGCCCTCAAAGCAGCAGAACTGCCATGGTTGCACTGCACGTGAGAGAGAAGCAGGCAGATAGGGGGACTCTGCAGCCTCTGTATCATATGGTACCGAGCTCTCTGCAGCCCAATATATTGAGAGTTGGGAATACTGAGTTGGGCCAGGGGACAGAAAATATGGTCAGTAGGTCTGGCACAGGGTCACTGGGTTTGAAACATGACGGTGCTGAAGCGTCATGGAACCTATTCCAACCCAGGGGCTGGATTAATGACCAGAATGTCTAGTAAGCACTCTGGAGTCAGATAATTGGAGAGAAGGCACGCATTTGCATTAATCAGTGATCAGTCATCTCAGATTGAAACCGATCAGGTTTCTGAAAATCTTCTAGTTCACAATGGGCATGCTTAGAGACATAACAGGTATTAGCAGGGCCGGTGCTAGGGTGGCAGGATTTGGGGGGCGGCATTTTGCCGCCCTCAGCGGAAATTCAGCAGCGGGGGGTCCTTCCGCTCTGGGTCTTTGGTGGAAATTTGGCAGCGGGTCCTTCACTCACTCCAGGACCTGCCCCCGAAGTGCCCCGAAGACGCGGAGTGGAAGGAACCCCGCCGCTGAATGCTCAGAGGAGGAGAGCTACCGCCTAGGGCGGCAAAAACCCTGGCGCCGCTCCTGGGTATTAGCATAGCCTTTTGAATACTAGTGATATGATCCATATCCTTAATGTAGCTGTAGAGCTACCCCAACGCTCTGTCCATTGGCTGGAGGCGGATTCTGTTCACTCAGCCCTAGAATAATACCCTACACAAAGTTGTTTAGCATGTACTGAGTACACAGGCTCTATGCTAGTGTGTTCCAAGAAAGAGTTCCTCTTTCCAATTCTGCAGAACATCAGGGGAGCGTGTGCACGGCTATTATGGCAATCTCCAGGCTGAAGCAGTATCTACTTATATGCTGTGCCTGCTCCTCCATGGCCTGATAGACGTTCATAAGTGTGGATTCACCAGCGGTGTCCTGCCTTTCTTTTGCCCTGCCAATGCCTCTCCACATTGCAGTTCAGGGAGCCCCGCTCTGTGGTACACAAAGGTGACATGGCCTCCCCGAATCCTATGCAGTAGAACTGCACCCGTTCTTCTGCATTTGGGGACTTCCTGGTGAAATGCAGGATTTGCACCACAATAAACTAACAGAAGGAGTAATTCTAGCAACTCTTGTAACGGGTACAGTTATTTTAAACCAAAACATATTAATTCTCCAATAGTTCCAAACCTTCTGAAATCTCTGCCACTTATCAGCCAATAAGCAAGTTCAATGCTGAAAATTTAACGGAGGTGTTGGGTGAGTTTTTTGTTGGTTTTGTTTGTATTAATAAAAGTCATCCCAACCTGTTCAGAAATTGAATTCTAATCGTCCTTGGAATAATCTAAGTGTAAAGCCTCATTCCATTTCTCACTGGACTTTATGGAAACCCCTGCATGGTTCAATAGTAAAACATTATACATATTGGAATTTAAAACAAAAATATGGTGACTGGAAAGAGATAACATCTTACTTACTAAAATGTTAATTCCAGTCCCTTGAGCTCATTACAAATACAAGGAATCAGTTAATATCTCACTAGTAAACACTGGCAAAAAAATAATTGAATAAAAGCAAGAGCACAGTTTTTTATCACACTAATTTACATGAAGTGTTAGATTATGGGAGTGATTTTCAAAGGCACAAATAGCAGGTGTGTGCCTAATTTCCATATGTGATGATTTAATATATGCCAGTATATATCTATATCAAACCACAAACTCCAGTTTGTTTTGTGAGCACCCTTTTGATTGTAAAGCTGTCTGGTCCAGTGATGGGGTGCTCCACTCACTGCTAGGATGGCGCCTCCTCCTGGTCACTCTGGAGAATAGCTTGTGAGTTTCACACCATCTCTTCACTTCTCTCTCTGGGTCTGCAGCCACTCTCTTGCTCCATGAGTTTCAGCCTCCTCTTCATGACTTGGCCCGGCAGCCACGTCACCCTACATCTTTTCCCCTTCTGGGGTACAAAGTCTTCCTTCAGCAATCCTAGACAGTCTTCCCATTCACTGCCTCAATGTCACTTCCTTAGTAGCTGGCAAGGGAACCTGGGCCCACTCCCCTATTTCAGGTTCTGGTTCAGGGACCCTCTAGCCAGAGGTCAAGGTCTGTTCCCTTTTAGGCCTTACTGCCTTTCCCTGAGCTGCCTACTACCATCTGGCACTCCCCCCTCTCTGGGGTTTGCCAGCCTCCTAACCCCCCCACCCATACTCTGGGAGTAATTGTAGCCTCCAAGAACTCCTCTCTCCTCCCAGAGTGACTGCAGACTTTCCCAGCCACCCTTTCTGCTGCCATTTCCTGCCTTTATAGTCCCAGCTTGTTCCTCCTCAGCTGGGCTCCCTCACTCAGTCAGGGCAAGGGATCACTTGGCCACCTGATTCCCCTCAGCTGTGGCTTGTTGGGTTAATTAGCCCCCTTCTCACTCTGCACTAACCCTTTCCAGGGTAAGTGTGGGGTTAAACACCCCATCACAGGCACCTTCCCTGTGGTCTTTTTACCTCCGTCTTCAACTGAAATTCTGAGGGGTGTTGACACAAGGCAAACAAGGGCGAGCCATGAAGAGACATAAAGTGTCCTTGTAGCCAAGTGATAAGACATTGAAGTTGTACTGCCCAATAACAATATCTAGATGCTGGTGTACTATAGCTATTCCTGCTTTATAAAGGGCCAAACCCTTCTCTCCTTACTTACACATGTAAATCTACTCAAGTTAATTTCATTATTCACATAAGGAGAGAAATAGGCCTTTAAAGGGATTAACAATACTTCCTCTCCCCTCCCCCAATTACTTTAAAAACAGGAGTATTCAATCTGAAAATCAATCCTACAGCACACTTTGGATAACACAGTATTAGGTTTTTACTGTATGAATGAAATCAATTGTAGTTCCACATATCAAGGACTTGTGAGATGGGGTAAATAGAAGTCAAATACCTAATCATCTTCTGGTGGACACCTTCCAACTGAATATCCATTATCAA
Source organism: Chrysemys picta bellii (assembly GCF_011386835.1). Taxonomy (NCBI): domain Eukaryota; kingdom Metazoa; phylum Chordata; order Testudines; family Emydidae; genus Chrysemys; species Chrysemys picta. The sequence continues at coordinate 21,348,834 of NC_088800.1, forward strand.
CACAACATGAGCCAAAGATTCTATGGATAAAGCAAAAAGCAAGCGTGATAATACACTTGCCAGTGTGCAAGGGGAAACAAAGGAGAAATCAACCAAAATATAAAATTTTGGTATCAGATCCCAGTATCAAATCCCACTGCTTAGAGAACCCTTCATTGCTACTCAACACCAGTTATTAACAGTGTTTCTAGAGAACCTTTCCTCAAAAATAAAATAAAGTATAATAAAAAAAGAAATCTATTCTACCCTTTTCCATTGGAAAGATAACCTTCAGAATGTAAATCAGTGCACTTTTGCCTTGCAGAAAGCTGTCTCCAGTTAAACAATAGAATCAGAAAAAAGAAAAATCTCTCCAGCACCTTATTCACCTCGGTGAAGTGTTCACCTCAAGTCCTAGCTGTGATCATTTAAATGCCAACCCTAGTAATACTGCTCAGACAATCTAAGAAGAACTCTTAACTGGAAACGAGGTCTGATTCTGCTTTTGTGTACATGAAGAGTGAGATCATTGGTGTCAATGGAATTGTACCAGCGTGACAGATGAGAATCAAGTCCAATGTATTTGAAAACATCAGGCCAAATTCAGCCCTTGTGTAAGCAGACAACTCCACTGCCATACAATCTTCCTTAGCCAGCCATCCCTCTCCAGAAAGGAGAGTTTTAGGGAGGGTGGTGTTAGCTACGTGGAAAATATAAAGTATTTATATAACAAAGTGATCAGGTGTGTATACGTAACGACAGACTGACTAGTGTATGACAGACTACAGACTACTGTAGAGCAGACTCATTAATCTCCCTCAGTGGTTTCGATGTCACTAGATGGGACAGAACACCACACCCAGAAGGTGTGTGGGTTACATACTCCCCCTAGCTGAGAAAATGCATCCTGAGCTTCAGAGACTTCCCAGCTGAAATCCTGGATGAGCCCCCACTTGTGACACCGACAGTCCCCGGTTGTCGGCGGGCAGGATTGAACCTAGGATCTCTGGAGCTTAGTGCATGAGCCTTTACCGCATGAGCTAAAAGCCAACTGGCTGGTAGCTAAGGCTGTAGAGTAGATTCATTACTCTCTAAGTGGTTTTGGTGCCACTAGATGGGTCAGAACACCACACCCAGAAGGTGTATGGGTTACATATATGCTGGGGAGGATAGCAGAGCAAGAGGACTGCTCACCCTCTCCCATTTATTAAAAATGAATTATCTTAGTGAACGTGACATTTCTCATATTATACATGGCATCTGGTAAGGGAGCCTCTTCAATGTACTGGAGCATGTTTGTCTTACTAAGCCGAGAACTTGCTCAGGGCACCAGGGATCTCAGCTCTAATAGTCTACACTGAACCCTTTCTCTACTAGGAAATCTAACAACTTTATAGGTGTAGCCGTTCGTATCTTTTTAAAAAGATACTATAAACCCCTGGCCTGTCAAACTCCCTGTCATACAAGTGCCTGATACAGGAGCCACAGAAGAAGTCAGCTCCTGAAGCAGAATAGGATGTTTCCTGTGGAAGACAGAATCAGTGAAGTGTTCTTACAGGAGTTCCTCCACTGATAACATTTCGATAGCGTGTGCCAGCCAGAATCTGCTGGTAGTCCTATGAGCTAGGAACAGCCTGTAAATATGAGACAAGACTGATTTCACATCACAAAGTGAGAAAGGGGTTGTGTTCCCCAACTAAATGAAAACATACTGAGAAACACTTTGGAGTTGTAAGCACCTTTACCCCTGAATCCACTTCTTTGGAGAAAGGCAACACAGCTTCACCTAGAAAACTCAGCTCCTGTTCAAGACAATAAATTCACCTCGCTGATATGTGGACACACAATCCCTAGGATTTGTTAACTGGACACTTCACAACTAGCTATAAACAAACCTGTTCTGCAGCTGCTTTTCTTTAGTCTGATTCCATGAAATTTACAGTTTGGCGCTCGACCCAGATAACATCACTGCAGCTGGCATGATTCGACATCCTACAAAGATAAAGCTGTGATGATCCTGATATGCTTTCCTTGAAAGGAAACTGGAACAGAGTCTATCTACATTGTAAAAATGTCATGTAAAGTAGTGAACTTTCCAAAATGGCATTATTTTAAGAGAGCAGTGAATCTTGATACAGAGAGACAGCTGTTCCTGAGGTCAGAAACATCAGCTTTACAAAAAAGTCCTAAGGGATGCCTGAATGTATTATCTTGAGGTCTTTCACCTCTCACTTAGGCCCTACTGCCCATCACTGTACTATAAATCCATTTCTAGCATTTTACTTGGCTATGAACTTCTTGGAATGACAAGAGGATGATTCATAATATATAGTAAGGCTTCCAGGAAGCTTTTTCACTTGAAGCTACAGGGTAAGTGAATCAGCCTTTTGCTTTCTCCCAGGAACTACTTATCTTCAATCTTTCAATTAAAGGTCAAACAATGAAAGGAGCCAGTCCAGTCATCCATTATGTTTCCCCCTCCTGTTCCTATAGTAAAAAGGTCTGCTCTTTACATGGTTATGTCTCAACCAGCTTAAGATTGTTTTTGCTGGTAAAAATGTGAAAAATAATCTTCCAGGACCTTGCAATTTTCTAAAATTAATGAACAGAAAAGTGGTGGTTCCTCCCATGTCTGACTTACTCTTTTGGCGGCCTAAATCCCTCTGATGGAGGCAAAGCCAAAGCATTTATCACAAAGGTAGCAAACAATGCTTTCTGGGTACCAAACTGAAAAAGTTTTTTTGGGAAAACATTTCTCCCACTCCTTCTTGCTCAAGGATTTGAAAGAAGAGTAGATGGATACAATAAGACTGGTGTTTTTAACTGGAATGCACACAGTGAGGATTAGTTGATTACTTGAATTAACATACTGGGCCAAATTCATCATTGCTCTAAGGTGCTGTTGTGCCAGCTCAGCTAGCATACAGAGATGTCATGGGGCAGGCATAAGTCTCACTAGATAATACCTCTCGCACAGTATGTCCCTATAGCAGGACAAGAACTAGCTCTGCCTGCTCTATGCCAACTATAGGTGCAGGCACGGGCGTAGTTTGGGGAATGGTAGGGGGGGTATTGTCCCCCTAAACTGCCCCCAAAATGAGCCATTCCAGAGAATGAGTGGAGAATCAATGTAGAGGACGGTGGCTCTCCCCAGCCCTCAGAATATTTTATGTTGTTTATAGAGACACTTCCCTTATATCAATGCCAAGGAACGTTTGTTGATTTAAACCAGCCATTTCTCTTTTTGGAAAGTAATAATGCAACAGCTCTCCTTGATCTGAGTCAGTGGATGTGTCTGTGTGATGAGGCAACTAGCTCGCAAAATGGGAGACTGTGCCTAAGCATGCCTGTTTTTAGGTGCACATGCTCAGTTGCATGTGCTTTGGTAGTTACACAAAGCAAATTCTTGTTGTATGATCTCAGTTAATTCCTCCATCAATAAACAGCAGCATTACTATCAGTGAAGCAGGCATGGGCTGTAGACGACAGTTGTCATGGGGTGATACTCTGTTACTGGACTTTCTGGGTACAGCCACAAAAATGATCAAAGGTCAAATCCATCACTGGCTGGGGTTGGACATGGTTGTGCCAGCAGTTATCTGGTTCCTAGTGTATTTCAAATCCAGACCCACCAAGGTGTGACATGTCATGTGACATTCATTTTTAAATAGCTTGGTAAAACATTTCCCCCCTTTGAAAAGAACAGCAGCAGCTTCAAAGTGTATTTTCAGTTTGCATATAGTAATAGCATACACAAACGGCGTAGGCTCCTTGTCAATCTCCAACCTTTTGACAACTATAGAGAAAGGGTTTAGCCAGTCAGAAAGAGTCAATCTCCTTTCACTGGCAAGGAACTTACAGTAGATTAGACAAAGGTTTGTCTTTATAGAAAGATCTTTACATTTACTGGGAAATCAGAAGTTAGCTATGTGCTACTTAGATATTCTGTACATGACTGTCATTAAGCTTTTCTCTAAGTGCATATTTATGCTGCAGGTGGCATTGTTACTGAATAGAGAACCCAGACAGTACAAATGTTGAGTGATTCACTTTTCTAAAATGAATCTTGAAAACGCTTTGATCAGACATTTCCTGCTTTAACATTCCATTTTGAGAACAAAGTGAGAACTATGCATGGCGAGGACGAGAGATGAGTGTAAAACTTACACTGAGTTTTAATGAATTATCTTGTTTGTTCAACAGCTGTAGGAATCCTGATATCTTGTTCTTGGTGGTAGCATGTATAATATGAATGACAACTAAGTTCAAAGTTTTCCCAGCTCCAGAACTATATTTAAGGGAGTGAGAACAGGGATTTGGGGATGAGATAGGGAGAAAAAAATTGTTTAAAGGTGGAACATTTTACTTATTTAGCAGGACAAAACACAGAGCCAGATTCTTATCCCCTGTTCCCTTTACTTTGTGCTACTGAGCACAAAATCAGCCAGGAAGCTGCCCAAAGCAGCAGTTGAGGATTCCACTAATGCAGGGGAATGCACTGAGGGTGTAAAGGTGGCATAGACATCTCCACACCACCTGCTCTCCTTTTTTGCACATATCAGAGACAGGTTAGAGCTAGGTTGACCAGATATCCCCATTTTATATGGACAGTCCCGATATTTGGGGATTTTTCTTATATAGGCTCCTATTATTCCCCCACCCCGTCCCGATTTTTCACATGGCGGGTCCGGCGGCACGCCATCGATGTTCTGGGATCGATTTATCGCGTCTGGTTAAGACGCGATAAATCGATCCTGGATCGATCCCAGAAGTGCTCACAGTCGGCGCCGGTACTCCAGCTCGCCGAGAGGAGTACGCGGCATCGACGGGGGGAGACTTCCTGCCGCGTCTGGACCGCGGTAAGTTCGGACTAAGGTACTTCGAATTCAGCTACGTTATTAACGTAGCTGAATTTGCGTACCTTAGTCAGATTTGGGGACTTAGTGGGGACCAGGCCTTACTGTCTGGTCACCCTAGTTAGAGCTCTTACGCTGCTCTAAATTTCAGAGGCCATTTCAACTCCTGTGATGTTCCCAGAACTGGGAAATTAGAAAGGCAGGCACCTACCCTTTCCTACCCTTTGCCAGCTCCACTGTGGATTTAGCCCACAGTATAGTACTCATGAAAACACATTGGGCCTAATTCTCCTTTTATTTACACCAGTGTAAACTGGGATTAACTCTAGTGAAGTCTATGAAGTTATACTGGTGTTAGCTAGAACACAAACATGCACTGACAACTGAGAAGGGTTTTTCTGGATGGGTTGAGGGTGGGTTTGGGTTCATTTTCAGGTTATTTTGATGTACAATGTACATTCATATAAAATATAACTTCAAAACACAAACACAAAACATAGCTTCCCTGTATTCTCTGCTCTTAATTTAAATTATTGTATTTCACTAATAGCATTTCATATGCTGTTCTTTGAGGTTATGATATGCAAACAGATTAGGAATGTTAAACAGGTGACAAATAATGAGCAAGGGATTTATTGTAACCAGTCAATATGCTCAGGCTTATAACTGCTCAGCACTTTGTGCTCCATAATTATATGGTTGCCACAGTATAGCCATTCAACAATGTCATAATTAGCAAGTAATTAACTAAAGTATTTGATGAGATGCTGCAGAGCACAAAGCGTGTGTGCAGGTTGATAGCAACAGGATATGTAAGCTGCCTTTTTAACAATTTTCTGAAACCAACATGAAAACCCATTCTTCTTCAGCTGTGGCAATTAAGAGAGCTGCTCAGATGCTGATTTTATAGATTAGAGAGACTAAAGTCTTGTCTACACACAAAAGCTATAACACTTTAACTGTACTGATATACTTAAAGCTATATAACCCCCCAGTGTGGACATAAGTATGGGATTGGACTGGTATAACTATATTGGTTAAAAAAAAAAATCACACCCCTAACCACAGTTGTTGTTAGAGGCTTATCCCTTCACCCTTCCATTCCCTGGTCCTTCTAGCGCGAACAGAGAGCAACAATACCCGAAGTCCAAAGGTTCAAACAATTCAATGTTTATTGGGGTGAACTTCCAGCAAGCAATGATTCCAATCTCCTTCCTTAGTGTCCCCCTTCCCAGCTCTGACACCACAGAGCCTTGCCTGTATCCCTGTTTCCATTCCCCCCCCCTTAGCAAAACATGATTCCAATTTCCCTCCCCTCCTTACTTCCTGATTGACTGTGACTGCAGACTATATAGTAAAACTTGAGTTCTGCTTAGCTATACCTTAACCAATCATTTTACTGAAATTTAACTAATCAATCCTAACATATTGTAACATGATTATCTAACCAATTATATCCCACCACCTTAATTGGTTTACACCTAACAAAATTAATTATACAACAGACAGAAACAATCACAGAACCAGACAGAGGTTATACAGACAAACAATAGGGAAGTGGGAACTACAGTGATAGAACAACAAAGAAACGAGGATTTCACACCCTAGCTATTGATAAGTGAGTTCTTGCCAGACAGGATACGATCAAACTAAGTTTTCTTTAAATCTTCTAGGCTCTTCCCTTTCTCTGGAGGTGATAGATTGGATCACCTTTTTAACAGCCCAAAACTGCCTTATTTCAGTGGGACTGGTGAGGATGTGACTGTTCGTTTCCCAGCTTATGGCTGCCCTTGCTGTTTAGCCAAAGGCCTTAGCCTAAGAACAAGGCCTTAGACTATCATAGTGAGAGAAGGCCTATGAACTGGCAGACTGATTTTGATTCTGGTTTTGTACCTCTATAACTAGCTAAGTGATAAGAATACACCTAAAGTCTTAAAGTATAGGCCTTTGCAGAGAGACCTGAATATCTATATCCTAATGCAGTGTTTCCCAAACTTGGGACACCGCTTGTGTAGGGAACGCCTCTGGCGAGTCGGGCCGGTTTGTTTACCTGCTGCATCTGCAGGTCCGGCCGATCGCGGCTCCCACTGGCCACGGTTTGCTTCTCCAGGCCAATGGGAGCTGCTGGAAGCGGCGCGGGCTGAGGGATGTACTGGCCAGTGGCGTCCCAAGTGTGGGAAACACTGTCCTAACCGTTGTTATAACAGTACAAAAAATGAGTATAGACCCAGGCATGACAATTAAGAATTGTCAAAATTGATTTTGAAAGTACTTTATTTTCATATTTACATTTTTAATGAAAAGAATAACTTTTGGGTTAATATTTAAATTAGCCATTTGGGCTGAAATTCACATCAATGTGGAGGGCTCATGCAAATAGAGCTGTGTGAAGGGGGAGGGGTTTTCTTCAAACGGTTCTAGTGGAACTGGGCCTGTCAGGGGCCTAAAAATGCCTCTCTCCCTGACTTTTTAAAATTTCTTGCTCTTTTCTTCTGTCATGGAGCCCTGTCCTTCTCTGTAACCACTCCCTTCACTTGACATTGATTGATCTTATCCTCATTCATTCATTCTGGCCACAACCGATAGATTCTGTCCACTGTTTGTTTGCGGGTTTTTTGCTAGAAAACAGTCCCGGTTGTTCATTTAGAACAAGGCATTTTGCCTAGCGAACACAAAAGAAGGCAAGTGTAAAAATCATGGTTCTTTGTCACACCTCCTAACAGGGAGTTATGCCAGCAATCTTAGTTGTATTTGGGGCCCCATTTTGCACCCTGAAAGGACCATAATGCCCCAAAGGATGTAGTCAGGGCACCATTTAGGGTATGTCTACACTGCAGCTGGGAGGTGCAATTCCTAGCGCAAGTAGACAGGCTTGCACTAGCTTAGCTCGAGCTAGCATGCTAAGAATAGCAGCCTAGATGTTGGGGGGCTGCTGGTGGCTCAGGCTATCTGCCAGAGCTCGGCCCTGGGGGTCAGGTGGACTTGGACTCAGGTGGCTAGCCCAAGCTGCCACTAGTGCTGCTACAGCCATACTACTATTTTTAGTGCACTAGCTTGAGCGGGGCTAGTGTGCGTCTGTCTACCTGAGCTGGGATGCACAATTCAACTGGTCTCTTTGTTCTGTTTCACTTGTTTGCTTTTCCAGCCAAATTCCTCATTTTTCTGCACAAACCATAAAACTGGGCTCACAAACTTTTTCCACTTTAGGAAGCAAGTATGCCACCATGAACTTTTGAAAGAACAGTGTGAACTGCCTGCATTCATCTAAGGGAAGAAGTGTTTACCCTGAAACCTAAGGATGACATTAAATTTCAATGTTTTAAACTATTTCACTCCTAATCATTATATAGCACAACCATCCAACTCACCTGGAATTGTGAACAGAGGTTTGGTAGAGTGATGCCATTACCTGCCTTCATTCTGCCCCCAGGGGCATGCAGCTGTTTAGTTGAAGGATATTTTACTGCTTCCAGGACAATCTGAACTGGGCAGAGATATCCCGTGGAATATAATTAACATTTTCCACATTTTCAAAAATTATTAAATGAGCTTGGTGCTCACAAATAGTATCCATTGGAGATGGATATCTTCCATTTACCCACAGAGTAGCTACATCAGCAGTCCAGGATTCCCGCACAATGCCCACCAATGCCCCTCAGCTTGACCTTGATGGATAACCTCGTAGTGACAGTGTGATTCTGGCTTCACGCTCATTAGCTCCTTCGTAGCCCTTGGCTTCTTTGCTGAGACTGCCATGAAAAGAACCCATCAAGTAGTGCCTGTCCACTAGATTCTAGCTCCAAACCATGATCTCTTGTGACAGCTATCCCATTGCAATGACTTTTGGGCGCTAAGCACTGGAATCACATTTACACCAGTGAAAAGCTACCAATGTCTCCTGAGCCATCCAATTCTCTTCCCAAAACTAAAAAGTGAGGAATGGAAATTTTCAAAAGTGCTTTAACTGGCCTAATTACTCCCACTGAAGTCAATAGGAACTCCCATTGACATCAGTGAGAGCAAAGTTAGGCCAACACTGAGTGCCTTTGAAAATCCTACTTGAAACTCATACATAAATTGAAACATTCACCTTACAGTAAAAGCAGCTCATAACATCTCCAAATAAAGCTACTAACTTGTGGTTTCAGGATCTTTGACTACCCTATTAGCAAGGTAATCAGAAGACAGCAGAGACAATAACTACATTGGAATTCAGCAATGAGGAATGGTTTGCTCTACCTAATGTTGCATTTTTGGGAGCAGGGTAGATCAATAAGAGTTGAATCAATCGATACCAAAATTAGATGTCATGTATAGCAAACTTAGCTATTATTTGCTTTTTTTGAACTTATTGCTTTTCCAATATAACATGTCCATACTCTCTTCATTACCATTAAATACACTAGTGGACTAGATCTATTCCACCATTTATCTGTTTAGAAAAGGTGGGCTCTTACTAAGTGGATTTTTTTTCCTGACAAGAGATTCCAAAACATCTCTTTTTATTTTTAAAATGTTTGTTGGTTTTGGTAGTAAAGGCACTCTGTGAAACAACTGCAGAAGATAGTGCTTCAGGCTCAAGTTATGGCACAGACACCATAAAACTATACTTGTAGAATGTGGACAGCATGCTTAGCACCACATTTCTGGGGCCTTCACATTTCTCCTGTCCTGCAGAGTGGGAGGGTCTTTAATACAAGAACTCAGTGTTATTCAATGGAATTCACTCCGACAGGCAGGGAATTCCTTCAAGGATAAGTGGAATATTAAAGCTCCATTGTTGTATATAGAAAATAGGAATAACACGGCCTCAGCTCCAAGGAGCTTACAACCCATTGAAATGTTTGACAAATATCCAACTGACTTCAATCAGACCAGGATTTGGCCCAAAGGCAAATAATACAGACTCAAAGCACCAGGTTGCCAGAAGTGGATGCATCACATAACTACACATTCTTTTTAATAGTGGATTCACTATGACAGGCTTCACCTAAGAAGAGATTTGAAGAAAAGCAAGTGAATGACAGGGAGTTTGAACATGAAAGGAGATCTGGAAAGGGAACCATAGATATGAGTGTCTGACAAAGGGAAGGATACAAAGAGTGGAAATATGACCCTATTGAAGTCAATGGCAAAACTCCTATTGACTACAACAGGGCCACAAAAAGAACAGGAGTACTTGTGGCACCTTAGAGACTAACATCCGAAGAAGTGGGCTGTAGTCCACGAAAGCTTATGCTCTAATAAATTTATTAGTCTCTAAGGTGCCACAAGTACTCCTGTTCTTTTTGCGGATACAGACTAACACGGCTGCTACTCTGAAACAGGGCCACAATTATACCCAAATTAAATCAAAGATAGTATGAAGATGGAGTAAAGAAAAGAATAAAGTCTGAGAAAACACAGAATTAATAGGGCATGTAAATCAGAGCAAACCCCTTAGGAAAGTGAGAACATGTTTTGCTGTAGTTGGTGTGATCTGACAATACAATTAATCTTGGGACAGCCTACGTCCAAATTTTGATTAGCTGGCAATCATTAAAGAACTGATTGGACACCTTTCAAAAAGGTATCCAATATGGACTGGCAGAGTCTATGACCTTAATCTACACAGAGTATATCTGCCCCTTGATGCAAAAGAGATTTAACCTTAGAATCCTGGTGGTCTTGTTTCTGCTTCTGAATCACAGATAGCTGCAGTGGGGAAAATTACCTTTTTCTATTTATGGCTGGTCAGGAAATTGAGTATTTTCTGATAGATGAAAACCTAATAGCCATGGTGATCCATGCCTTTTCATTTCTTGCTTAGACTGCTTTATGTGGGTGTAATCAAAAGGCCACTTAGAAATCAAAGCTGATACCAGCATGCTGTGGTCTGCCTCCTAGGCATTACAATGCATCAGGAGCACATCACATCAGTGCTTCATGTTCTACATTGGCTGCCTATCCATTTCCAAATTCAGTGCAAGGTCCTGGTCACTTACAACAACACCCTAAACAGATTGGGATACAGTCATCTCACTGAATTCCTCTATCCTTTCCCCAGAAGGTATTTACGTGGAACATTTTGGCTGACAGAAGACAATTTCCATATCACAGAGGCTCAAACCAGAGGAAGAGTGGCTGTGGATTAAACTTCCAATAGAGAGGAGTTTGATCCTGAGTCTGACCCACTGCTTCATCATGGCATTATCTAAATGAGAGTATGAGCACTCTGACAACAAGCTCTGATAGAGGAATGACAGGTGAGCAATGCTCCCATTAGAGAGCATTCCATGCACTAAATTCACTCTATGGATCATATCCTCAGCTGGTGTAAATTGGTGTGGCTCCCTTGAAGCCACTGGAGTATCTGGCCTTAAGTGAGTATTGAAAGACATATCCACAAGATCTGGGTATATGCCTGTTAACTGCAGTAAAACAGCGCATTATCCCCCCATTATTACATAGTATCTTTGACTAAAATATCCCCCCAAATGATTCAACCGATTTACAATTACAGCATCCTGCCCATCAGTAACTAAAACCTTATTTTTTGACCCAATTATTTCATTCATTGCTCAGGTACATTCTCAATGCAGCTCTGGAAAAAAATGAAAAGATGCTATCAAGAGGAAATGTAATAAACCTAACACTGTACAAAGTGTCCTATTTCCGATCAGCCAGGAGGCATTCAGAAGTATAGCAACTTATTACTTGTGGTAAAAGAGTCTGGTACAGGACACCTTACTAGTGACATTGTAGTGTGGGAACTGTATCACTGCTGCTAGGGAACACTTGCTGCCAAGAAACCAGGAGAATTTAGATTATTCTTTAAGCTTCAAACCTTTGAACCTGTTACAATGAGCATTTTCTAAAAGCTCAAAAAAAAAAAAAAAAAAAAAGTTACCAGCATAATTGAGAGTTTAAAAAAAGTCACTAGCAAGCTAGAGGGAAAGGTCTTTATATTTCTCAACATCCTATAGCTTTTATTCTGTATTGCTTAGGATGCATTTATTACAGAAAAGAAAACATTGAAAATGGGATTTAATGTTTATGCATATTTTTTTAAAAACAGGTTAAAACATTTGGGAGAAATGAAAGCTAAGAATTAAATCAGCTAAATAATAATTGGGCAAAACCGGCTGGCTTCTCTTTTCTAGGTCCAAATACCTCTACTGTTTTCAGTCTGCCTCAGTTTCCCCATTTATAAAAAGGTGGCAAATTACCATACTCTTTGCCAGTTGTTTTATTTGGGGAAAAGGTCATTTACAGAATCAGAGCTCTTATGTTACCAGACAACATGATCAAGTACCAAAGTAAATTTGTTTACTATTTAGATTTATAAAGCACACACAAGCATCTCTCTCTCTCTCTCATGCTCTGGGTGCTCATATGTAGTTTTATTTTCACAAGATAAATTATAAATGGCTGCAAAATACAATAAGACTGAAACATAATTTAAAAAAACTACCGTACTCTCCCTACTGTTGCCAATCAATGAATCCTTTTAATCCACTTTCTCCCCAAATGACTGGGGAAAAGTTAGGCATTTGTAGCACACAAGATCTGAAACAGTCCTATTTCTAGCCCTCATCTTGTAATGGGGATAAAGTGGCCCTTTAAACCCCGAGGTCAGAAAACCCTGTTCCAGGATCACTGGAATGAATTAAGCGTGAAGAGTAGGTTTTTTAAGCAGAGGCCTTACAACAACTCAAGAGTAGCTGGTGCCCCACTCCTCAGCAAAGAGACAGACCATCTCCACCAAAGTAGAGTCATTTTCTCCTCACTGGCCAGGAAGATCTTGTGTCCAGCTCCCATGGGCTATAGTTGGAGTAGCCCTAGCACCCTAAGAGCCAACATGAGTGGCATCGGTGAAAACTTAGGATCAGACATTTGTTCCTACAAGACACTTTCTCTGGCTTCACAGGGGGAAAAAAACCTCAGTCCAGATTGGAGAGATTTTGTCTGCAAAGTACTATGGTAATTACTAACAGTGAGGAAAATTTGACTGAGTGGAAGGAGCTGGGATTACTCATGCTATTAACCTCCCAGAACAGTGCTGCTCTGCAAGACTTGGCAAACACCAGGATGGAAACAAAAGGTGAAATTAATGGCAAAACTGAAATCAATAGCAAAATCCTCAGGAGTTTATCCAAAAAAACAAAACAAAAAAACAAAACAAAAAACAAAAAAACCCACCCACATCTTTTTTCACTTCTGAAACAGCCATGGCATACAATTTTAAAATACCTGTGTACTACACAGTCATTCCCCAGCCTCAGACTCTAGCTGCCTCCCCTTTAACTGCATCTGTCATAGATCATCTGTGAACTACAGAGACTCTGAAGGTGGCTAGTACTCCATGTACAATAACAGAAGACAACAGATCCTACCAGACCATGAACAGAATGGTCTAGCAATATTTTTCTTCAAGGCTGCCTGGAAGCTCACCTGTTTTATCAGTCTTCGAAGGGAGCCCATCAAAACAGGTCCCTTAGCCATCCAAGTTAGGTATGCCCAGACTCAAACCAAAGGAGACAATGACCAATCCATGACAATTGTGTAATAGTCACCTTCCCAAACACCACTCTCAACCAAAACCTCAAATCCAGAATTTTCCCAGCATTATAAGTGGCACCCACCCTACTTGGGACAATCTCATATCATTCAGGCAACCATGAAATGTTAGGTTGATCTGGAAGAGTCATCATCTGTGATGAAGCATAATCATCCTTGGTGACACCAAGAATACTGTAGAAAGGGACCTGATCAACATAGATAGGGCCTCTGGATTGGAGCACATAGATATCAGGTCTGAATTAAAACTATCCAGTTTACAAGCAGAAGGAAAAAAGTGACACCAACAATATACCAGAGAACAAAGAGAAATTAAATTAATCATAGGGACAATGCTATTGACATTCAAAACTAGAAGTAGATCAACTAGATAAAGTAATACATTTTTTAAAAAGCACGCATCAAAACTTTAGGACTCTCTCATTCACCAATTATTTATTTGACAATAGCCTTCCCACAAAATGGATAGACACTTTGCATTGTAGGCGCATTTTGGTTCAGAAGACTCAAAGCATGTCTTGACAGCTTTGCAGCAGAGCCAGGGAAATGAGGGTTAAAGGACAGGAATAAGTCTTCAGAGACAGGAGACAGCAGGAAGTTATTGTACTAATTCTGTCAATGGAAGGGAAATCTGAGATGCAAACAGGGTATTTCCAAGGACTAAAAATACTGAGAGACTTCCAACTGGAACATCTTGTGTCTGACTATTTATAAAAATTCCTATGGAGAGAATCCTGTTAGCGGAGTGGAAAAATGCCATAAAAGTATTAATCATTTTGCCTATTCATATGGATTTATCCTGTGGTTTTGTAAATATACCTAAATGCCCTCTTTGAAGCACAGGGCAACGTGCTGTGAGGAGAACACAGAATATATAAAGAAAACTGCATTTAGCCACAGTAAATCTCACCTGAACCTGCCCAAATAATTAACATATATATGAATCCCTCTGTATAAAAATGACACATTTCTATGTACATTTCAATGATAACTTATATGATGGTACTGCACTATGACACCAGAGTGCCTGTATTGTTCTTAACTGTATGGCTGCACTTCTCAGACTTTTGGACCTAAATCCTCATTTGTGAGCTCTGCCCTTGAAGAAATATGGTTTCAGGTGCAGGAACAAAAACACAAGCGCCTACTGAAAATACCAAGTCAATTTTCTTGACTAACTTTGAAGTGTTGAGGTAAAGCAGATGGATGCTCCACTGATGACAACCCAAGAGGACATTGTGTGGGCAGTTCAAATTAGTTTCAAAGTGGTGAGGGGGTGGTATGTGCAAAATCCTATTAGCAAATAATGGGATTTCTGTGCCTACTGTACCTCAAAAGAAGAAAGCTACTGCACTCAATTTCTTTGCTATTTGCTTTATATGATGTGATTGCTGAATTCTCTGGTGCTCTGATGGGTGGGCTGCTCTTGTTTAGCCACATTAGCTGTATAGTCAGAGTTGGCCACTTAGAGAGAGCACAGCCTTTACACAACTGTGTGTGCAAAAAAATTAAAAATATTTCAACCTAGCTCATTTTCCCCGAATGGCTAGGTAGCAGTTTTGCAGAAAAGGACCTAGGGGTCACAGTGGATGAGAAGCTGGATATGAGTCAACAGTGTGCTCTTGTTGCCAAGAAGGCTAACGGCATTTTGGGCTGCATAAGTAGGGGCATTGCCAGCAGATCGAGGAACGTGATTGTTCCCCTTTATTCGACATTGGTGAGGCCTCATCTGGAATACTGTGTCCAGTTTTGGGCCCCACACTTCAAGAAGGATGTGGAAAAATTGGAAAGAGTCCAGCGGAGGGCAACAAAAATGATTAGGGGTCTGGAGCACATGACTTATGAGGAGAGGTTGAGGGAACTAGGATTGTTTAGTCTCCAGAAGAGAAGAATGAGGGGGGATTTGATAGCAGCCTTCAACTACCTGAAGGGGGGTTCCAAAGAGGATGGAGCTCGGCTGTTCTTAGTGGTGGCAGATGAGAAAACAAGGAGCAATGGTCTCAAGTTGGAGTGGGGGAGGTCCAGGTTGGATATTAGGAAACACTATTTCACTAGGAGGGTGGTGAAGCACTGGAATGCGTTACCTAGGGAGGTGGTGGAGTCTCCTTCCTTGGAGGTTTTTAAGGCCCGGCTTGACAAAGCCCTGGCTGGGATGATTTAGTTGGGAATTGGTCCTGCTTTGAGCAGGGGGTTGGACTAGATGACCTCTTGAGGTCCCTTCCAACCCTGATATTCTATGATTCCCCTTGTCTTTGAAAGTGGAGTAGTGAAGTAAAATCCCAAGATCCTTATCCCATAGAAAATAATGGCATGTGTCTTTTTATTGTTCATTTGATTTGGAAGAAAAATCTCCAACTCTCCTATGAGTAAATATATGCACATAATTTATCCTCCATTCATTATATCAACAATATTCACAATGCTGTGCAACAGTCATGCTTCACATTATGACATCACACACTTTAAAGCCCAGTACTTTTTGTAGGTCATCTAAATCTGTTGTGTGACTTTATGGATCCCTAATTGGAACTGTGCATTCCACTGCTCCTGGCTGTTCGCCTACCAGATGTATGCACACCTAGGGATAGACAGGGATGCCATCGTATCATTCCCCAGATTACTGCCTCTGGAAAGGTGATTCCTCTGGGAATGTTGCCTCTAGATCAGCAAACCATTGTTTCTCCCTCATTGCAGGATCATTCTAAGAAGTACAACTTCCAAAAGGAGAACTCAGGGTATGATTCAAAAGCTTTGAATTGCTAATTACAAGGGCAGCAGGTATTACTGTATCCACCTTACCAATAACACCCTGTTTATCTGTAGTGGAATTCCCCCCCGCCCCCAAGAGTTTTGCTGCACACCCCATATTAGATCTAGAGAAAGTTATGTATTTTATTGCTACTAACAGAGGCCATAATTTCTTGCTTGTTACCAAACTGATGTGCATATTAGTGTGTTCTGCAACTGTAAGAGAAAGCCCACAGAAAGTTACCTGGAGCAGGAAAAGGGAAACAACCTTGCTTGTAACAAACAAAATTTCAGCACAGACCATTTCTCACTGATTTTTGGTTTCCAGAGCTTTGACATTTGAGAGACATTAAGATCAACAGCATCTATCACCTAAGGCAAAACACTTCAGTATGGATGACACGCTGGTAATGACAGCGTAGTACATGGATTGTATTAGTTGTTGCAGTACAGAAACAAAATCAACTGTGTGGATTATCTCTAAACTTGAAATGCTGCATGTTTCCCATCAAAACGTTATGTTAATTTTTTAAAAATTCCAAATGTGCATTTTAAAAGCAACACTGCAGTACAAGGAAATGTTGCCTTTAGGTTTCACTAGCAAACCCTTTCATGAGGAAAGGAGGCTGGGTTGTCAAGATGTGCAGTCATAAGTGGGGCTAGTTAGTATGCTTTCATCTAGAACTTTTCTACAGGAAGCAGTGATAGTGCATGTTGCACCATTGCCACACACACATCCCTGATGCAAGCCTGCCATGTTTTTTTGTTTAACGCTTTGCAACTTCTTATAACCTACAGAGTGAGAAGAGGTGGCAACTCAGTCTCAGACCCTGGGGTGGCTCCTGAACTTTGGCTCACTCCAAAACATTCTAGTTTTGAGTTCACCAGATCTCACCCCTCCTATCCTAATGGAGATTACATACTATTCGAGTAGGCTGCTTTGCATCCACTTTGGGCCTCATCCAATGCCCGTTGAAGGCAATGAGATGACTGCCATTGACTTCAATAGGCCTCAAATCAGGCCCTTCATTCCATCGTAGTAGCTTTTTTATGTTTTTCCTTTTACCTTAACACAAAGCCCAAACCTGAACTGTCCCCAAATCACAAATGTTGGGACCAATGCATATTCCTAGATTGGATCATGCTTGTTCTGAGACGTATTCCAAGCCAGCCTTACATGCCATACCTAGTCACATCCAGCTGTTCAGAACACACAGCAAGTCAGTCTTAATCAAGCCTTCTGCACTCATTAATAAAAACTGACATTTCACGTTTCAGCTGTAACATACCTAACCAGCTATTTCTTATATATACAGAATAGCAAATGTAGCATTCTCTGATGCCTGTTGTACAGTGGGAGCATTCCTGACAAAAAGACATTTTATTATGCTTTCCAAACATGATTGCAGTGAACTTTTTTTCACATCCTCTCAAGCATGTTAATAGCAAGTGAGCTTTATTAGTACGCAGAATTAAATTCTCAGGAAACATCAGCAGATGTCGTGATCAGTAATGTGTGATCAGTGCTTGACCTTTTGCCCAGCCTGCTGAATTTGATTAAGTACGTACACTATTGATTAGCAAAATAACCATTCTCAAAAAATACATGTAACAGTTCAGTAACACTTCTCTGTTTCAGGCCATATTTGGCTCTGTGCAGATTTATTCACATGTCATAATTTTATTCCTTGTTGCTTTTTAATCTAATCCTACCAGGTTATTGAGGACATAAGCCTTGTTTCAGGAAAAAACGTCACTACACAGAGCGTGCGCTTTTATAATCAGGTAGCATTTACAGTATATTAAGTCTAGTAAAACTAATCTAAACCAGCATGAGTTATATTCAGAAAGGGTGAAATTCACCCTGTGCTGAGGGCCAACATAGCTCTGTGCATCACTGGGGTCCACTTAATCTCTTGAGGGAGTATTTGGGATTTATGTGTTGCACAGGCCTTGTGCTGGCTGGATTCTGATCACAAGTGGTCTGCTCATGGAATTCTCTGCTGGTGTAAAGCCTGTAGACACCCATGCAATTCATTCTCCCATCTCCAGTGCACAGGGTATATCGGGAAAGGGAGACAATGGGTCCAACATCACTATGCTGATCTTTAGGGACCTCACCTCAGTAATTCACACCAGTGCTGAGCTGGCACAGAATCATTACTGGCCCAGTCCTTTTTGCTGAGTGGTGCTCAGCTGCAGAGGAGAAGAGAGTCCTATGTATAAACGTACTGCTTGCAAAAAGTACCAGACTGGAAGCTATGGGAAAATAGGGGGAAAATTTGGGGCAATCTGCTCAACATCTTATATGTCTATATAAATATACGAGGAGAATGGGGAACAAGCAGGAAAAACTGGAAGTCTTAGTAAACAAGCACAATTATGATGTAACCGGCATCAGGAATAAATCTCATGAGTAGAATACAGATGCTCCCCGACTTACGCAAGCATTCCAATCTGGAACGCCTTGTGTAACTCGAATTTTGCATAAGTCGGAAACGTATACCCGACCATTATGCAAACAAAACAAAGCAAACTATTTCTAGCTTAGGGAACTTTTTCCATAAGTGTGGGTTTGCATAACCCGAGGGGAGAGAGAGAGAGAGAGAGGGGTATAGCTTGTTCAGGAAGAACAGGCAGGGTAAAAAAAGGGAGGCCGAGTTGCATCGTACATCAAGAACGTATGCCCTTGTCCTGAGGTACAGAAGGTGAGAGGCAGACCAACAGAAAGCCTCTGTGTGAAGATAAATGAGGGGCAATGTCATGGGAGGGGCTTATTATAGTCTACCAAATCAGAATGAGGTGGTGGGTGAGCCATTTCTAGAACAATCAACAGAAATATCCATCACAAGACCTGGTAGTAACAGGGGACTTTAACTACCTAGACACCCGTTAGAAAAGAAATACAGCAAAATACGAAATGTCCAGTAAGTTTTTTCAGTGTATGGGGAACAACTTGTTTTGGAAGGTGGAGAAGAAACCAGGGGTGCAGTCATTTTAGACTTTATTTGGAACAGAGAGAAATTTTTTGTGAATCTGAAGGTAGGTGAAAGTGATCTTGAAATGATAGATTTTATTGTTTTGAGGAAAGGATGGAATGATAGCAGCAGAATATGGGCCTTGGACTTCAAAATCTGCTTTTTTTAAAAAAAAACTCAGAACAGGTAGATAAGGTCCCATGAGAAGAAAATCTAAAGGAACAAGTAGGTTGGGAGAGCAGGGAATTTCTCAAGGATACAACATTGAAGGCACAATGTAAACTATTTTGATGCAAAGAAAAGATAGGAAGAATAATAAGAGGTCTATATGACTGGATCAGAAGCTCTTTAATACCTGAAAATCAAAAATGAATCCTATTAAAAATGGAAACATGGACAAATTGCTAAAGATGAGTACAAAAGAATAGCACGGGCATGTTGGGAGAAAATTAGAAAGACTAAGGGGGAAAAATTGAGTTACACCTGTCAAAATATATAAAAGATTATAGGAGCTTCTATAAATACATTAGGAACAAGAGAAAGACAAAGAAAGTGTAGGTCAAATACTTGGAGGGAAAGGAGAGCACAATAACAAGAAGGCTGAAGTGTTTACTGTCTGTTTTGCTTTTTTTTTTTAAGAAAACACTAAAAGAGAATTGTAACAGCATGCTTAACACAATTAACAGAAACAAAAAGGGAGAAGACCACAAATCAGAATAGGAAAAGAACAGGTTAAAGAATATTTAGATGAGTTAGATAGGCCTGATGAAATCCACCTTAGGATACTTAAGGAACTAGCTGAAACAATCTTGGAACTATTAGTGATAATCTTTGAGACAGGGCCAGCTCTAAATTTTTTGCCACCCCAAGCAAAAAAAAAAAAAAAAAGTGCCGCCCCGCCGTAACAACCCCCTCCCCCTGAGCACCGCCCCGCCGAACCAAAAACAAAAAAACCCCTGAGTGCTGCCCCACCACCCCAAGATTGGCCGCCCCTTAGAAGGTGCCGCCCCAAGCACGTGCTTGGTCAGCTGGTGCCTGGAGCCGGCCCTGTTTTGAGAACTCATGGAGAACAGGTGAGGTCCCAGGGGGCCGAAGAAGAGCAAACATAATACCTATCTTAAAAAAGGGGAACAGAGGGAGGGAGGGAATTATAGACCATTCAGTCTAACTTTGATACCTGGAAAGATACAACAAATTATTGAACAATCAATTTCTAGTACCTAAAGGATAATGGGGTGATAAGTAATACCCAATATGGATTTGTCATGAACAAATCATGCTAAACCAACTTAATTTCCTTCTTTGACAGCTCACTGGCCTTGTGAGTTGGGCGGGGGGGAAGAGATCAGTTTTTCTCCATGTCCACTGAAGGTAGGACACGTAGTGATCGGCTTGATCTACTGTAAGGGAGATTTCGGTTTCTAACCGAAAGGATAATTATGTACTGGAATAGGTTGCCAAGGGCCATTGTGGAATCCCCATCATTGAAAGTTTTTAAGAACATGATAGATGAACACCTATCAGGAATGGTTGAGCTATATTTGGTCCTGCCTCAGCACGAGGGGATAGACTAGATGACCAGACAAGGACATTTCCAGCCCCACATGTCTATGACCTACACAACAGGTACAGGATGACACTGCCAATGTGTCTTAATCCCAAGCTAGGGAGGGGAGGCTAGCTCAGTCACAATAAGTAATTCAGTATTTCACCTCTCTGCTGAGGCTGCCAACAAATTTGCCGACCAGTGCCAACAGCAGTTTTCTTCCCTAAATGGACACCTGTCCCATGGGGACTCACCTGAGGCTATCAACTCATTTCATGTAGGTCACTGATCAACCATCAGAAGGTAATTGTTTTCTTACTATCAAGGTGGCTGGATTTGCACTAGTAACTTAGAAGTGAACAGAATGTTATTGGGATGACAGCAGCTCAACATGTTGCCAGTTACTGCACGCATGCATTTTTTGTGTTACAACACATGATTCACACACACGATGGGGCGTTATGTCAAATCAGAGAAATTTCAGAGTTTGTTAAAACTCTTATTCCACTGCAGTTAAAATGAAACAAACACGTACTACTCCTCACTCATCAGCGTTTTCAGCC
This sequence comes from Chrysemys picta bellii, assembly GCF_011386835.1. Classification (NCBI taxonomy): domain Eukaryota; kingdom Metazoa; phylum Chordata; order Testudines; family Emydidae; genus Chrysemys; species Chrysemys picta. The sequence goes on from NC_088800.1 coordinate 21,370,063, forward strand.
CATCAAAATGTTTTATCCCTTGACATTCCAGACATTTTTGTTTTTTTATTCTGAAACTCTCACCTTATGCTGTGAAAATAAGAGCATTCTTTTTTCACACACACACGCACACACAGAGTCCCTATATTTCCCTCTGTGTGATATCTTAGTGAACTGTTTAGAGCTATACTTTACCAGAACCAAACTACTTGCAAAGCTCATTTAATTCCACTTCTGACCATCCGGAGGATGTAGAGCGTGATACATAGATAACCATCTTCTTGCTGCTTCCAGAGCTGGCTTCTTCCTCAGGGAACAAGAGACGGAGTTCTAGTTTCAGACTGGGCTGTCTGCACACCTTTGCATCTCCTTGTTTCTTATATCAACACAAAATGGATGGTGGGGATCTGTTGTAATTGCAAAGCAGCTGTTCTGCCTCCCGGGGTTTGGTGTGGATTCTCTGCATATTTGCACAGGAGGGACAGACACATGGGGGGACAGTGGAGAGTGGGGAGGAGGAAGGAAAGATATTCTGCCATTACACTTATTGACATCTACAAAGGAATCAGCTCTGAGACAAGGTGGAAGAGGAAGAGAGAAAGCAAATTTTTTATTAGTTTAATAAAACCTGATTAATTTTTGCCTTTCAAACGGCTATGTTTACTTCAACATTTTTCACATAGCCAATGGCTGACACCAGATATCTATGGATCCTACAACATCCGTGGCCGCCCCAGTCTCTGCATCCAGTTGTTAGAGGCCCACAAAGAGGCAGGCCTTGAAGTGGGTAAAGTCTATAGCACTGTATGGTCAGAACTGTGAAAAACTCAGTGTTTTTGCTTCCCAGGGTTTCACGGGAACCATTTTGTAGGTTTTGGCTTGGGTAAATTTGCACCCATGGATTTTGCTTTGAATTTTGAACAGACACAGAAAAACACATTGCGAAAGACACATTTGAAATTGCCAACCTCAGCCAGGATTCAGTCCAAACCACAGACCTTGTCATGGTTTCTAGTTCAACCTGTAATCATAAATGAGCTCAAGTTCACTTGAAACTTAGCCCAGGTTTGGAGAGAGATTTGTGAACCTTGGCAACTCTGGCCCAAGCTTCAGATTTCCTACAGAGCCGTAGGTGTGAGTTTCCTTGTTTTGATGTTCTCAGGTGGCCTAATGACCTCAAGCCACTCTTGACTTTGGCTCTGCTGCCAAAGAGAGCTGCTTTTGTGCAAGGGACTTGCCCTCCAGATGCTAGAATGTATTTTCAAATCCCAAAGCCTCTGAAGCCCATTGCCTTGTTATTTTCAAAATGGCACTCATGACCCAAAGTGCATTTAATGCCACTTAAAGAAACACCTACACTTTTTGTCCTGTCCCCCTCTTTAAATGCAATAAAATGCTTCAAGCACTGGTGCTGGTACAAGAATATCTGCACTTAACTCAGGTGATTCAGTGCACTAGGCCTCTCACTGCTCCTGAGGCACGCGAGTGTCCTGGGATAGCCACACACCTTGTTGCGTGTCAGTGCTTGCTTAGATGCGAGCATGAGTTAGTTGATTGTTACATTTATTTGCTTTCCTACCTGTCAAAACAATACAAGTTCCTTCCTGCTACCTCTCAAGTGCCATCAGCTGAGTGCATTGAATCGATTTCTGCTAGCTAACTGCATTTCATGTTTGGCCAAAACCATACTCTGTTCTTGTTTTCTCAATTCTTCTAAATCCATACACTGTATTTAATCTATAAGACATAACAGGCAGCGGTGAATGAGCGATTATTGCACTCCTCATGTATTGTCATAAGGTATGAAGCTGAAGGCCAAATTACTTTACCACCTGAGAGGCACAATAATTCCCTAGAAATGTATGGCTGAGAATGTCTTATTACATTATGAAATAGAATTTTGCAGATATAATACAAATAGGGAAAACAGTTAGTGCATTAGCTGGACACTATTGATATTGATAACATCACTGCCAGCCAACACAAATACTCCTTTCTAAAACTGTTTCATAATATGAATATAACTAAGTATGAAAGCAATACAATCTAGGATGATTATAAGGCTCTGCTTTACGTTACAGCTTTCATTGAAGATTCTCAAGGCAGTTTATAAACATTAGTTAATTGAGCCCCACAACATCCCAATATTAAAACAAAACAAAAAAACAAAACAAAAATAAAAAAAAGGAATTCAGGGACCTGTTTTGCAGATGGGGAAAAAGAGGGCACAGAGACAATGAGTGACTTTGCCAAGGTTGAGAAGCAAACCTGCAAAAGTCACGTATAGAAGTTAGGAGTCATCCCCCACCACTTGCCAAAACTGCTAGTCACATTTCTATAGTATAAGTGGAACTGGAGGAGGGTCAGGTAGGATCTAGTTTGCTGTGCCAACAGGGGCTAGTGAATGCAGGCTGATACCAGCCAAACACAGGCCTCTCTGAAAGTAACACATGCCTTTATGCATGCTCAATAAAGATTTCTTTCCTACAACTCTACCTGCCTGCTGTATTACTTATTGCCAATGAAACAAATCCTTTCCAACCATAGGCTCTGTGATACAACCTCTCCTCCACTCAGCTTAATTATTATTATTGCTATTATGTCACATTTATATTGCAGTAGTAGCTAGAGACCAATCAGGTCCAGACTGCATTATGTATGTATGTAGGGCACCTAGCACATGACACTAGCCACTGACCCAAACAGCTTCCCATGAATCAGAATCCAGAGATAGAAGGAATAAACTAAGGCATTAACTAAGGCTTTCATTCTATTTAATTATTTTATTGGCCTCTCTAATTGTGTATGGTTCTATTTTGGTTAGAGACCCTTTCCCAGATACAGTGTTAGCACTATCCCAGAGCAGATGGTGTTCAACAAGTAGGGAGAAACTAATAGAAATGAAGACTTTTGGCCTACCTGATTCCAAGACAGGACAAATACTTCTGTCACTTACATTGGCAATAAATGGAGTGATTCCACTGACTTTAATGGAGGTACCCCAATTCCCAATGTGTAACAGCATAATTTGACCCAGCAATGTTCCATGTTGGGAAGCACAAGTTATGATTTTAATTGATATTCCTTTAAACAATTATTATAGAAGACGAAGACGGAAGAGGTTTTCCCTTTTATACTAAACTCCCTTTTTGTTTTCCAGTGCAGCTCTATCTTCTGTTACTCAGGGGTTGAATTTACCTAATTCCAGTCTAGTATGGACAGTAATGCAAACTACTTATCCTAACTTGAAACATAGCTTGCTTATACACAGCTTCTGCTTCCCTTGCCACTTGTTGTATTGTGTGCCTCAGTCACTCACTTAACCAGTGGCACATGCATATTAAAAAAGTGCTAAACAACAATTACATTGGTACACCTTGGGGAAGGGGACACAAGGATTGGAGGCATTTTTCATTCATTTAATTAGCCCAACAATGACTATGACTTTTGAGATTTTTCTTTCTGCAAAAATGTCACCTCGGGTTAAAATAGAACCTAAAACTGGGTTTTGGTATAGATCAGTATTTACAATGCACCAAAAAAGGGGTTTATAACATGACTGCTAATACAGAAGCTATTGATCATTGTTGTATTAGTTTTGATGGAATATATAGACCCAAAGAGTCAAATGCATTAACATCACTGTCCAATATTAAACAAGGATTGGATTCAGTATACAGAGATTTCAGGCTGCTTAGAACTGGAGCAATTGTTATTAAAAATCTTTAAAATTTTGTTTTAAAGATACTGAAAGGGGGAAAAAGAGTTAAAGCATTTGAAATGTAAAGTATTAAGAAAGGCTTTCCTTTTTATAACATCCCTTGTTCCCTTTTCATTTGTGTGTACAAAGTTTTAGAAGGAAAACCCCTTTCGTTGACAGTATTTTAGATATTAACAACTGTCCTTTTGGGATGGGGGCAGTGGGGGATAGAAGCAGTTAATTGAGATGGACCACAGCTGCTGCTGTTGAAGTCCAATCCTGTTTCCTAGATGACTAGAGACAGACAGACACAAAAGGCGAGAGAAAAGAACAGCAAAGATAGAAAATGAAGCTTACATTGTTGACTCTCTCTTGCAGCCTCAATAGTGGAAAAACACCAGGCACAGCACATGGTCTTATCAGCCTCTCTAAGACCTGGCAAACCCATACTAATGTCAGGCTGTTTAGAGCACGGCTTTTAGTCGCCTTGCTGATCATAAGCTTACAGCAAAACATACAGTCTTGGCCTGTTAAGCCAGACTTGTTAGGCAGAAGTCAAAAGGAAAGGGATAGCAAAGAGGAGACATTAGAGGGAAAGAAAAGACCATACAAGGCGGTGAGGTGTGGGGCAACAAAGTCTCACATCTCAGATGATGTTTGGGATTAGCAGGAGCCAGTGGCAATCAGGGGTGCTGGAACAATTTGTATAGGGGGGTGGACTACTGAGAGCCATTGAACCAAATTCTAAGCCCTATGTCTGATGGAAACCACTTCAAGCCAGGGGGTGCTACAGCACCCCAACACTTTTAGTTCTAGCACCTATGATGGCAGTGTCAGTGTCATTTGGGTCCCTCTGGCTTGATCAGGTCAGGACATCTCAGCATTAGAAAGAAGGCACAAATGTGTCACTCTGGAACCTGGGTTCCCAGGAGATGGTAGAGCTAGTAATCACGATGTTGAAGCTCACCTGCTCACGCCTTCCCTTTCTTTTAGTCAGCCAGTGCCAAGGTAGACTTTCCATCCCAAAGTCTCTCTCTCTTTCTAAGGATCTCAAAAGGGAGTAATGGACCGAATTACTCATCCCTTCATTATTTTATACACCAATTAAGCCTAATTTCTGACACACCAATTTTGGTTCATTTATTTCTAGTCCCCCACTTTTCTTTTTTACCAGGTACGATCTTAACACAGTCTTTGAATTATACTAGTAGCCCCTTTTGTTTAGGTTAATTCAGTCTTTGTCCCCCTTTTTTGCACCTTTTCCCATCAACATTTGTTAATACAGGTTACTGTGACATTTTATGAACTTTCATGCATTTTTCACAGTTGAGCACACAGCAGGGTAAATTTGTAGGCCCAATTATCATACCACCACATGGGCCAAATTTGCAAAAAGTAGCTCCCCCTGCTGTGTGTGTGCGCACACCCCATGCAAACTCAATTACATTTGCATGTGGAAACAGGATATTGCATACAAATGTAGTAATTAAATGTACAAAAGCCATGTGATTTGAAGCCAAGTTGGAAATTTATTCCAACTAGTGTAATACACTATATGATACATACACTGGCCTTAGAGACCCCAATCCACCAAAGTGTTAAAGCTGTGCACATACTTAAAGCATGTGAGTAAATAAGGTTCCTTATGTTTATAATTATGCATGTACAGGGCCAGAGCCACCAAAACCCAGGATCCACTAAGACAGCTTACTTTGCAAAATACAAACAGGTATTTTAGTGCTCATGGGACCAAACAACAGAGCTGCTGACCTATGTATGATGATATTCCCAGGACAGTGCCTCCAGGAATAAAATGAAGGGACACAGGTTTACCATGCAGATTGGCAAAGGTGTCAGGGAATTAAAAATACCCACCCCGTCTATAAATGTTCTCACTGCTTCAGAGTGCGTCCTCAGCATTTCTACTTTCACTTGCATTGTTTTGGGGTGTCTGTCCAGGGCCAGCTCCAGGCACTAGCCCAGCAAGCAGGTGCTCGGGGCGGCCCCTGGAAAGGAGTGGCACACCCAGCTCTTCGGGGGCAATTCGGCAGCGGGTCCCTTAGTCCATGTCAGAGGGAAGGACCTACCGCCGAATTACCGCCGAAGAATGAAGCGGCGGCGTTAGAGTTCCCGATCGCAGCTTTTTTTTTTTTCTTTTTTTTTTTTGCTTGGGGCGGCAAAAAGTATGGAGCCGGCCCTGTGTCTGTCATAGATAGAAGAGGCCAAATTCCGTTCTCCATAACACTGGCAGAAATCTTAAACAACCATTTGTTAACTTCATTTGTAGTCAGGAGAGTTAATCTGGATTTATGGTGTAACTGAGGCCTGAATTTGGCCCAAGGTATTTTTGTATGAAAAAGGCTAGTTGTTTTTACTGAGAACTACTTCTTGGGTCAGATTTACATTTGAGCTATGCAACTTTACACCAGCTAAATATCTGACCCATTTTCTTTAAATTCTCTTTAATTACAAATGACCTAGTCTTGTTACCAGTTTTTGAAATCACAGAGCATATTTCATAGGCTACTATAAGTTAGAGGCCTCACTGCACTACTTGTGATAATTGACAAAAACAGTGACAGGCATTTGTCAACCTCTGAGCCTAGTTTTCTTGAGGAAAAGAAATTTCTAGAAGGTGGCTAAGCACACAAACTCTCTAATGGTTCTAGGCTCAGAAATTTACATGGGATGATTGCTTTTTATTTTCCTGTTGCCTCTTAACATGACAAATCAAACTGCAATCAGAATAATGAGATGTCACTGGTTGAAGCTATAGCTGGTACTACATATTGTCAAAGATTGTTCACACTAATCAACTAATGACATGGCTTCCTAAACAAAATTCCCTTGGTTGTGCAACACAATTACTACTAATAACCTTGGAAACAGTGTGTTTAAGGAGACTATTGCAGAGACTATCTGGAGACTTGTTTTAGAATGAACTGGGGAAGACAAAAGTCTACCAGATGGAGATTATTCTTTAGTAATTAACTAGACAATGTGCCTTAGGGTGCACAGTATTTTCCAACATCATGAAGCATTTCCTTTAGCATAATGATGCATCTGCATTAATATAGTAGTTTTTATGCTGATGAAATATAGTTTAATATTTTAACTTTTTAATAAATGCATTATATTAATAGCCTTTCTTTAGTCTCAGAAAAAGCCCATACCAAGTGACACTCAACAAATAATTTGAGGGCATTAATATTAAAAGAAATGATGAATACAAATATAATACACAAAAATGCATATGTGTTCACTCCTCAAGAGAGACATACCTTCATGACTATTAATAAAAAATTACTCCAGCACAAGGGCTGAATACACTCTGTGCTCTCTAGTTTAGGAATCGCTTTAGAATTAACTTGCTTGTTGAGTTAAATTTTACTCAGATGCAGCAACATGTCTAGAGTGAGGTGACAAATGAGCAGAGACATTTATTGTGACACAAATGTTGTACGGCTTGTTTTTGAAAATGTTAACCATAAGAAAAAAAAAGATTTCAAAGAGCAAGGAGGAGGTTAAGTAAAGCCATCCAACATCAGTCACATTAAATACATAGTAAGGAAGGAAAGACAAATCTTAGTTCTAGCCAGAAAATCTCTAACAATTTGACTGATCTTTGGTCTTTCTGGTCTTTGAAATACAGAATATCTAAGAGTACAATTTTATCACCTTGCCAAATACGCTCAAGCCATCATGTTACCACCAGATTTCCCGTCTTTTTAAAAATCACAACTGTTCTTTAGAAAGTATCTCAGCAGCACCCTGATTTAACAGACTAAATCTTTATAGAGCAGAATTTGTTATAGAGCAACTTTGGAGTGGTGAGGGCTGAAATGTTTCAGTTAAAATAAGACATATCAAACAAGCGTGCAGACTCTGGGTCTGATCCCATGATCTGATGCTTTAGCATGGATCCCTGTGCTAATGCAGAGCCCCATTATTGTACCAATGAGCTTCAAAGTTCAGCTTCAGATGCAAACTGCCTCAAAGTTCCGTTGGTTCAAATAGAGTGCCCTTGATTCCGGTTCGAAAACCACTTGTTGAATACTATATTTCTTTTTAAATGACATTTTATTCAGTCACCTTTATTTCTTATTCCTCCTAGATCTATAAAGTTGCAATACTTCAGATACTACTGCATAGTAACGTGGGCACCAATTGAGCAAAGCACTGTAATGCATGCTTAAGTACAACCTTTGTTAGCAAAATACTTAAGCATGTGCTTCACATTAAGTACTTTGCTGAATTGGTATGGTTTACTGAATCAGAGACTTGGCAAATAACGTTTTTAACAGCAACCACAGCAAGCATTCAGTCTTTTATATGCTTCTCTGACCTGAATGTGAACTTGAAACCTTCTGAGGTTTTCCCATTCCTATTTCCTATGCCTTTGTGGGCTGTGCCAATGACTCCTGGGATGCAGATCTAGAATGGGCTCTGAATATTTTAATCACAGTTTTCCTGCTAAAGAAACCAGATGTATGCACATATGCACTTGAGCTCTTTCATAATTTGAAACAGTATCATTTTAAACCTATCTTATTTGATACAGATGAACAAGTTTGTTTTTATCCTGGCAAACTGCTGTTTCCATTATTCTTGTCCTTGGCTTCTAGAAATCTTTTTGAATTGCATTTGTTTTCCTGAAGAGAGTAATTACTCTTAGTCTGCCATCTTGAGATAAACCCAGAAAACAAGCCCATTGCTGCATCTAAATGAATCTTTTAAATATAATGCAGGCGCTGTAAACAATAGACTCCTGAAGGTTGGTAATAATTTACATTTTTTCTTTTAGATGTGACTACAGGTATCTAGTTCCATTATCTCCAATATTTTATGGAATTTTCTCCCTTTCTGTTTATTGCTCAAGCTGTAACAGTTTTCATGCCCCAAATGAATAAAGTCTTCACAAAATGTTGTGTAGCTTGGGGTATTCTGAACAGCTTTGCACAAAACCGGCCATTTTTAGAGTAAGTTATTTCCACAGCTGGAAGACTTTTTGGATGGGTGCACTTTCATAGCTTGATGCTTTATCTTTGCATTATCAGAATCGGAAATCAAGTAAAACATCGGACTAGAATCAGTGATCATCACCAACACACAGAGGAATGCCTGTAGCAAACAAAGCATTCAAATCACTGGCTGGCAAAACAGTTCTGTCTCATTTTCTTCAGTGCTTGTCTACAGCTAACATCTGTTTCCAGTTATGGTATTAACAAAGGCTTCTCCTCTAAATGACTGTTATTAAACACACAAGTCCATAGAGCTATTGGGGTAAGTTTCCAATGTGACACATGGGGAGTGAAGTGTAACAGCAGTGCTATAAATGTACCTTACATCACACATACCTATGTCCTAGCTAGATTGGTGATCTTCAAGCATGAGAAACAGAGGGAGGAGGGTGGGGATGGGGAATCTAGATTTGTATTTTATGAATATTACAAAACATGACCCCCACATAAGGAGGACAGAGATAACCTGGATAAAATAAACACCATGCTTTGGCTGTAGAAAATCCAGAGGTGTCTTATACTATAAAAGAGTTTGGTGTGACATATGACAATTTCCTGCAATATCCTTGGGAGATCTCACTGAATTAAGTTTAAGTATCTTTGGTGTCCATTGTATTAAGTGAATGGTTTATTTATTGTAAACTGGGATTGTGAGGGGGGAGGATGTGATAGATGCGAGATTGGGGGGTTCAATAGATTATATTGAACAATGTGCCAGACAAGAATGGATATTTTGGAACAAATAGTGTCAAGTGGGTTTTGCTGGGGAATATCTAGGGGGAGGTGAATTCTAATTCCCAACCTCCAATTATGCAAAACTCCAGCCTTTTGAAGCTATGGCTTGGTCTGCTGATCACCGGTTATATGAGGCCAAGTTCCAAGGCCAAGCAGTATAAAGGAAAGACTGAACTATTCATGGTTATTCTGGTTCTGAATGTGAGACAGTTATGAAATTGTAAAAGCCAATTGAGGGTTTTGAAATACAGACACCTACCAGAGCCTGAGGTTGGGGTAACCTCTAGTAAGCTTTATAGAATTCATGTGGGTTCTTTTATTGTTTTCACCTTAAGAATAAACGTGCTTGCTTATAAAGAGTTGGGTGCTGACTTATAAGTGTGGACATTACAGTTCTTAACCTTCAAAGAGAAAGCAAAGAGCAAAAATTCTGGCCTGTTAGGCAGTCTGGTTTGCTGGCAATATCACAGTGTAGGCAGGGAACTGTGCAGCCTGGAAAACCCCCTGTCAGGAGGGAGAGAGATGTGGATCTCTGCCCAAGAGAAATGATGGCAGAGGAGCCAGGAACCTAGAATGGGTGCCCTCGAGGGACCACAGACGTGCAGTTATCCTGAACTGTAACAGTTGGTGACCTAGTGCTTTCTCAGAAGTATTAGACTGGCATATTGGTCACAACTACTCTGGTCTGTTTTGATTTCTGTTATCAACCTTCCCCAGCATGTTCTCCCCCGATAGCTGGCCTCTTAAATCCAGGAGAAATGACCAGCTAGAGTCAAGAACCATTCTGGATCCCAGTTGCGGTGAGTTTTCATTCTCTCCCTTCCAGGTAATAAGCATTTGGCACATTTTTATCTCTTCTTGGCTTTCTAGTCATTTTAGGAATACCCGTCCCTTTAAGGTAGGCATGTAAGACAACACACTTTTCTCATAATTAATCATATACTCTTTACGAAATGCTAGTACAACAAACCTCCCAGGCAGGCCCATTCAGAGTAGGGTTGCCAACTGTCTAATCACACAAACCCAAACACCCTTGCCCTGCCACCTACCCCACCCCTTCCCTGAGGCCCCGCCCCTACCCCCTCTTCTCTGAGGCCCTGCCCCACTCCCTCCATCCCCCCTCCCTCTGTTGTTCACTCTCCCCCATCCTGACTCACTTTCACTGGGCTAGCGTAGGGGTTTGGGGCGTGGGCTCTGGGTGGGGGTTCAGTATGTGGGAGGGGGCTCTGGGATGAGTTTGGGGCCAGGAGTTGGGGTGCAGGGTGCAAGCCCTGGGAGGGAGTTTGGGTGCAGGAGGGGGCTCATGGATGGGGCAGGAGTTTGAGGTATAGGCTCCGGCCGGGAGGTGCTTACCTCAGGCAGCTCCCTTTCAGCAGTGCAGCGGGGCTAAGGCAGGCTCCCTGCCTGCTCTGGCCCTGTTCCACTCCTGAAAGCGTCTGGCAGGTCCCTTTGGCCCCTGAGCAGCAGAGAGGGCTCTATGTGCTGCCTGCACCTGTAAGTGCCGCCCCTGCAGCTCCCATTAGCCACAGTTCCCTGCCAGTGGAAGCTGCGGAGTCGGTGCTGGGAGTGGGGGCAGCACGCGGAGCCGCCTGAATCAGAGCAGAGCCACCTGCTCCCCCTCACCCTCCAGGGGCTGCAGGGATATGCAAGCTGCTTTCATGAGTGGCATGGGGCCAGGGCAGGGAGGGAGCCTGCCGGGAGATAGGATGTGATTCCGGGAGACTCTTGGCGAAACCAGGAGGGTTGGCAACCTTAATTCTGAGTGTAACCCTTCTGCCCATCAGAGTTGGCAACAACAAGGGCCGGGTTCAGTATCTAGGGGTTCCGTTTCAATAGCACAATGCAAAACCAGCTTGAGCCCCCACCCAGTGACCTGGGACAATTACATACCACCCCCGTGGGCGCCTCTAAGAGGCAATACTTCCCCTCTCGCAAGCACAGAGTCTGAGTGTAGCAAAAGCCTTTTAGTAAAGGAGGGAAACAATGCGGCATTATGTTGGGGGAAATGCCACAAACAGGATTCATAACACAAACATGAGCAAAAGACCCACTCTCAAGTAAGTTTGGCAGCGTCCTTCTCCCCTCATGGCCTTAAGTTCAGCAACCCAACAGTCACCCCTCCCACAGTTTCTGTCTTTGGTCAGTGCAGCCCCCAGAGTTCAGAAGTTCATCAGCAGAGTTTACCTCCCAGCCTGGGTGGAAACAGGGGGAGGTATGGGGACATCTTACATACTCCGCTGCTCGGGTCAATGGCCAATTGCCATGCCTCTCCACAGGGTTCTGCTGCAGTCTCTGTCAGCCACCCTGCCTCTCTGTCAGCCACCCTGCTGGCCACTCCTCTCTGCCAGCTGCCCTGCTAGCCACTCACCAATATGTCTTCAGCCCCCCCCCCACACACACACTTAACACAGCTCTCAGTGATTTCAGCTCTTAGTAACTTCAGCTCTTTAGTGATTTCAGCTGTTAGGGGGGGGGGCAGTGCTGGTGCACTCAGAACCACTAGCCCAAAGTAGGTCTAATGCTTAGACCTAGGAATCAGTGATTTCAGCTCTGCAGCATGAGCATGTAACAAGACTCCTAAGGAAGTCAAAATTAGCTCTGTTATTACACAGTGGAGAGAGAAAGGGTCAAAGTGGTGTTTGGGGCCCACACTACCAGGTACACATACCTGTCCCCAGCCTCTCTCAGTGCACTGGGCTTTGGAACCCATGTCCCTTGCCTAGCAAGTGCTGCTTAGTTGAGGGTGAGTCCCTCCGTCATAAAATGCCAAGTACAGTTCTACTGTCCTTGATTCCATAACCAGGATAACATTTTATTACTCTTGCCCTGATAACAAAGAGACTGGGGGTCCCACAGCAATCAAAGTGACTATTTGGGCAAGCAGTCCCATCATGCTAGGCAGGGTGGGTGTGCCCATACAAACAACATCAGCCCCTGAAGTCCTTTTCCACAACTCACCGCCAGCTGTCACGGTAGAGCTCATTCTGACTCTGCTTACACAAGTAATGGAGAAGAGAAGGTAGGACAATGTCTGCAGGCCAATTAGAAGAAAAGAAAAGAATTAAGCATAGCTCATTTTCTCAACATGTACCCCAGTAGGGGCCCCTATATAGGAACATCTGGACATAGGGAATACACTGAGCTCAACCAAGGTCTCCTCTCTCCTGTGGAAAGAGGTGATGCAAAAGGAAGCTTCCATCTCCTTCTTTTACTTCTGAGGAGATGGCACAGCTTCAGGCAGCATATCACACTACTATAGTACTTTATAAACATGCATCCCTAGGATAGTAGTATGCATCCCTAAATAGTAGTATGCCCATTTGACATTCCACCTGGTGAAAGTGACTTATACCCCTCTGCATCCCACCAGCACCTCTGCGACATGGTTATAAGGGAAGAGACGTCAACTGGAGGAAGGGCAGGCAGTGGTTTTGCTGTTGGCACTCTATGGATTCTTTTTGCAGAGGGAGGCAACTGCAGAGAAGCTGTCAGAGGCAAGCTGGCAGCTTCGTCCAGAGGATGTGCTGACTTTATTGGATCTCCTGGGCACACTTGCCATACCCGCTCTCAGCATGATACCACCTGCTATTTTGGACTGAAGATCCCCAGAGGAACGAATGGCTGTTGTCCTATCCCATACCTCAGCCATTGTTGACAGTAGGTAATTGGGCACAGAGAAAGGGAAATGTCTCACTAAGGTTATGCAGAAGGCCTGGGGCAGAGCCAAAAATGGAATTCAGATCTTTTGCCTTCCCTGTTCTGTTATTTAGCCCCGAGACCATCCTTTGCTCATCAGACAGGCAGACTAAGGAAACATTATACACGCAAAAGTGTTGATTAATGGTGAACACAACACTGGCCAAATGTTCGTGGAAAGATGTTCTTGCTTTTAACCAAGAAATGGGTAGAGGGCATTTCCCCATGCTTGGTTTGTAGAATGCAGGAACAGAAATTTTGTGGCCAGTTGATCAGTAATTTAACTGCACATAACATACCATACCTCTAACTCCTCTGTCCTCCCTCTCTCTGGGGTTGATTCAGTCAGTTGTCAGTGACACCTCTAATACAATGTTATCAATCTGATCAGCTCAACAATGCTTTTTTTCCTCCTTGTCTCCAACATCATTACAACGCTAGAAACAATGCATTCTAAAGAGATGTTACAGTGACAGAACATGCAGGAATGGAGCCTGCATAAAAAGAAACCGAAGAAGCGGGAAAGCATCACAAATAGCAAGCCCAGAAATTTAGAATGAAACAAGTGATCCAGGAATTTTATTTCCATTGTTGAGAGAACATTTGTCAGTTGGACAGGAGATGAGAATGGTGGGGAAAGGAGAAAATAGTGTATGCACATGGCTGAGTTTTGAGATTATTTCAATGAAAACACCACTCAGAAGTGTTTCTTTATAACTAGAACTGGCAGCAACTAAAAGACATTTAGAGCAAGGACAGAGTAATTTTGGGCAACACTAGGAAAGCTAACGATGCACAAACAGAATATCTGAGAGGAAGCTGTGATTTTCATACAAGAGGATAAAGAGGATGAGAAGAATAGGAAGTGGAGGTAGGGTGGTATTAGACAGAATCCATGTAATTAAAAGGGCTAACATAGCATCTCAGAGGCTATTTCCTTTGAACAAATCTAAACACCATCAAGTTAACTGAATGAGAGGCCTGGCTTTGCCTCCTTGAAAACAAAGGATCAGATTGTGATTGGCTTTTGCACAGGTGAGTGGTAAGGCCAGGAGGCTGCTTGTGTCTCTGCCCCCTGCCCACAAGGGCCTGTTAAAGTTTCAGTCCTTGGGCATGGGGGACTGCCTAGACTAGTCCCTCAATATGCTCCCAAAAGGGAGTCAAAAGTGATAGGATCCCTCCTCCCCCCGACCACTGTAATGGTTCAGAGAAAGCGCTGGGCATACTGGAGGGAACAGGCTGCACTATCCAAAGAGAGGGTTCAATCTGTGCAGATTCATGTGCATCAGGAAACTCCCTAAGATCCTCCTTAATCAAGTTGGGTCTTCAGCACCTCCCATACAGACCAATGCCTAAAAGGCTCAGGGGAATCAGGCTCAGGCCCATAATCTATATACACCAGGTTCAAAAAATTGGGCCTAATTCTGATCTCCTTTGACTTCATGGAGTTACTCTGGATTTACCCTGGTGTAGCTGAGCACAGAATTTGGTTCTTCACGTGTATCAAAGATCTGACACTGGGCGAATATAGAAGTCACAGCTACCATAAAAACATACGTAGGTTGGGACTTTCCATTAGATTAGACATCGTTAGAAGTGCAACATCAACAGCACTATAACCTGAAGGACCTGTTCTAAATCAGGTGATGTATTGTTAACGTGGCAGGATCATCTTTAAATCACATTGCTTCACTTGAATGGATGGCAATACTGCGTAGAAGTGGAGATTGGAACTGGATGATTTTGAACTCTGGCTCTAAATCAAAGTACTTGATTTATTTCAGCGATCGCTGCTAGGAGTGTTTTGTACAGCAGGGTGCTATGCGTGGCAAGAATAAAAAAATGGTCCTGGTTGCTGCGTGCACGCCAAACAAAGTGACTCTATGCTGCGTGAAGGATTTGAATTAGGCTGAAAAAGCAGTAGTGCATCACACCTGCCACACTACAGATCTGTGTCTCGTTTGGAAATGTGCAAAACGTTCAGATTTTTCTTCCAGAAAATGGTATATATTTCACCATTTTCTGCACACTTCTGTAACTCCAAGCCTAAAATTTCACTTTGTGCAAAATGTTGCCTGAGTCACCATTAAATCCTGTACATTGTCCCCCATGAGTCTGCTGGGGTGTGGGGTGATTCCACAGGAAGAAGGTCTATTTCAATTCTTACTCCCATTTAGACAGACCCCTCTCAGAATCTCCAGAGCTCTGGCTGTATGGAGTTCATATAGATGAGCTTGCAGGGTATCAGATGGAGGGATGCAGCATGCCGCTCTTGCTTCCTACAGGTTTTGGCAGCTTTTACTCCCCCCCCCCCCCCCCCCGAATCCTTCCCCACTGCCAGCAAAATTGAAAGAGATGATGTGGCCCAAAATGCCTTATTGCAATAATCAGAGTAAGCAAATGAGCCTGTTCAGGCATTTGTTGGCTCAGTAACAGCATGACCACTCTGGTTTCAAAACAGTTGCCCCTAAAATCCGATTCAAGCGGGCTCCTGTTTAGAAGGAAATGGCTTAATACAATTAATTGTAAAAGGAAAATACATCCTTCCTCCAATGGACTTAGACAGTAATCATTCATCTTAGTACTGCAGAAAGTGTCCTGATATAAATAATAGCATTACAAATAACCATCTGTCTTTGGGATGTAAGTATCTGAATATAATCTTTTAGCTACAGTGTCATAAATTTGAGTGCATTTTTGTTTAGAGAAAACTGACCACTGTGCCACTTTCAATCACCTACACACCTTTTCCAGGCTTCCCCTTACACATAGTACAACCCTCATGAGCTTATCCAAAGTCCCCTACCCTCGCCACATTATGATCATTCTTGGAAATGCACTTCTGCTGGGCATGCTTGTTGCCATGTATACTCAGTAAACAAAAAGGAAAAAAGTATACAGTGCTCCCCTTCCCTGTTAGCTCTGTCTGTCTCTCTCTGTCCTTTAGACTTGAGTCTTTAGATTTTTTTTGGTTCGGGGGCAAACTGAAAAACCACACTCCAGCTTGATTTGAACCAAACCCAGTTTTCCCATTGTATTGCAAGGCTCACAAAAACCCACACCAAAAAAATGGTTTCAAGCTGACCAATTTGGTCAACCACAAATCATAGTTGTCTGAACTTTTTTTGTTTTGATTCTGCCATTTGCGGGGGAGAGGGGAGGAGGAGAAGCGGGGGGCGAGAAAGGGTGTCACTCTTTTTGTGCATGTTTTTCCTTTAAAAAATGGCTAAATTTGAATTGTGCTAGGTGAGGTGTGAAAAAACAAAACAAAAAGACAGTCCCAACCCCGAAGAGCTTGCAATCTAAGTAATATATTTTTAGGATAATAATCAGTAACAATAATTTTGGTGTGACTTATTGCCCTGCAGCAGAAGTTATATAAGAGCTCCTGTTTCATGAGCAGACCATTATGTGGACATCTTCAATGATGCTGATATTCAGCTGGAGAAATAAAGAAAAGGCAGCACAAGAAACATAATAAAATTATATGCCCATCAAAAAGACACTAGAACTACTAATAAGACAAGTTTGAAGTCCTAATTCTAATTTCATTTACCATGATGCAAATCAGAAATAACTTCATTGATGCCAATGGAGCTACTCAGGTATGAGATCAGACTCAGGGTTTTAGTTAAGCATATTTAATAGCCAACAAGGGGGAAACTATCAATATGTTGTTGGCAGTTTATTGAATTCATTAATAATACAATTTCACTTTTGGTAAATGAAGGGTCTCTTCAGTTTGTGATATAGAGCTAAGATCCCCATATAGCTACAACAATCATTTTCATTATTACATTGAAAATAATTGCATTGTGGCTGTAACTGAACTGACAACTATATGATACAGAATTAAGACTAAAACCTGCCTTCTTAATTCAAGTGAGTAGCTTTTCCTAATGTGAATAGTTCCATTGGCTTAAATAAACATGTAAATAACGACCAGCACATGGACAAGATGCAAAATTGGGCAACTAATTTCTAACATCCAACGTTTGGATGTCTTTTTCAGATTTTAGCTCGAGCTAACACAACCAATACATAGTACAAGAGTTTTTATTTTCATAACCACTCTCAGTTAAAGGATGCAGATGTGCTAAAAATGTCTCTGAAGTCCAGAGACTTTCAATTAGAGATGAATTTGTGCAGACAAGACTGATCAATATAGGATTTTAAAGGAGTTTCTTTGATAATCTTGTTCATCTAGATGCATGAAAAGCTCTATTTGATGGGCCAAACTCTGCTCTCAGTTACACCAGTACAAATCCAGAGTAATCCCATTAAAGTCAATGGAGTTATTTCAAACTTATAAACGGAATAACTGGGAAACAGAATTTGGCCCAGCATTTTTAACCGTCTGGTTTTAGAAGTCACCATGGACAATGGTACAAAATATAGAAAGCAGACTCCAAATGAGGACATATAAACTCTGAACATAACTAAAGTATCTTGCTACCACCTAACTCTATCTTCCTATCGGGTGGTTCACAATATTCTTAATGTTATTAATACAAGTGATGTTGCATTCTTAAAGAGAATGACTTCATGGCACTAACATTAATTTTTGAAGGTATGCCAGGAAATCATATCCTATAGGCTTTTATAGTAGTATCTGAAAGTAGACATGGGTGGTGGGTTTTTTGAATATCCACACATCACTACTTTTAATATCCAGGCATAATCTTGTCATGAGTAAGTTTTACACCCCTGCCACAAAGCTAACTGGTCCCATCTCTCAAAGGCTAAACATTTGTTCTTGTATCTGGGGGGGTGGCTTTCATGGACATCTTTTCCTGCTCTGTTAAATGCGTATGAATATTGACATAAGACAAAGCAATTTTGTTTATTCTGCATGAGAAGGCCAGAAAGTACTGCAGGGATTTCAAGAATGGAGTTCATTGATTTTCATTTGGCTGAAGCGCCTCTGGTAAGTCACATGGACATATCAGAGAAGGAATAAAGGTGTTTTATGGAACAAAAGCAGCTCATTTCAGGTAAATAACACTGGAGACAATGAACAAACAGCATATGGAACCTCTCTGCTACAAGGTTTAGCCACATGGTGCATGAATATAATGGGTGCAGATTTAGGAAAGCTATAGAATGGATTTCTATTCCAGGAAGAAATAAGGGTGAAATCCTGGCTCTGTTGAATTTAATGGTAAAATTCCCATTGACTTCAACAATGTTTTCATCGGGGTTTTCATCCGAATTGTTTCAGACCAATCCAAGAATCATCATAAATATATAGCACTGGTGACTGCATTCTGCTCCACATTTCCTCCTTATTAGACATGATCTTGCACCTGGTGCAAATAAAACCAGAACATGTGCTGTGATTGCAGAACCCCACTAAACAAAGGCAATTCTGTATCAGAGCTAGTCTTAGTAACCCCCACAACTAGACACTTCAATCTTTCTTAGATTGCCTTTTTTTATCTTCAGAAGAATCTCATGTCTTCAGACTCAATCCAGAAAATGTACACACTTGCGTAGTCCCTATTCATGTGTGTAGTTCCTCTGAAACCAATGCACTCACAAGAAGTCTCATTGTATAAAAGTTTGCAAGACGGGACCCCTTATGGATGAATTAAAGCTTTCACTGAGAGTCCACT
The DNA here is from genome assembly GCF_011386835.1 of Chrysemys picta bellii. Taxonomy (NCBI): domain Eukaryota; kingdom Metazoa; phylum Chordata; order Testudines; family Emydidae; genus Chrysemys; species Chrysemys picta. The sequence continues at coordinate 21,388,809 of NC_088800.1, forward strand.
GGTTTAAGGTTTGATCCTACAGAGTGCAGAGCACTCTGCCCCAGTCCAGCAAAGCAATTAAGCATGAGCTTAGTTTAAGCATGAGAGTGGGACTACTGACATGCTTAAAGTTAAGCATTTGCTTAAGCACTGTGGTAGACTGGGGCCACAATGCCTCAGCCAAGATCAAGCCCTTAGTCCCTTCCGTAATTGCAGTGTTATTCCTGAGTTCACACACACTGTTTGCCTCCAACAACCCAAGATTTAACTTCTCAGCTTGCAAAGCTCTCACTGAAGTTTATTCAGTTGATACTATCACATCAACCCAACCAAACCTCAAAATGCCACAAGTCATCAATTTTTTGGGTTATTAATTGATGAAAGTCCTGCCACAGAAGTCCAGACTTCACTCTCCCTCCTTCTCCATCTGCTTCACATTATCCACTTACCAGTTATCCTTCCAATTCTGAAACTGACTCAGAGACGTGAGATTCAGAGCCACAGAACCTTTCATCAAAGTTAACAATGGTCATGGCTACAGCGCTTACACAGTCCTAGAGAACTCAGGCAAACCCACTTATTTAACCATTTACTAAAACATGTCCCTGTCTGAGGACATTTTGGTTACATCCAGAATGTAGAGTAGGAGTCATTCCCAAGAGACTACTTCCTCGAACATTAGCTAATGACTGAAAACACTTAACTAATACCAGATAGAAATGGGCTGGCCTCTTATTTAAATTATCATGTTCAGCATATTTAGTTTGTACAGGTTTACTGCCATTTTGTCTACTGGGAAGTCTTTATGTGAGTTAATAGTGGCTTTCACAGCTGAAAATAAGTATAAATAATACTATAATTATATGTCAAGGGAGTCAATATTGTGTCATTTAGGTGTATTATGTTGTTACATTGTATTACAGAAAGCCACGAAGTTCTATGCCTAAAGGATAAAATGCTGGCTCTCCTGCTTAAAAAAATATATATATTTTCATGAGCCTAATTTTCAGCTAAGAAAGCTATTTCTAGCTAATGCAGAGATTTTTATAATTTTTAAAAAGTCAATGATCTAGCAATATGCTAAGAGAATAAAATCCTGCTTAGTTCAAAGTCATTTTTACACCTTAATTGCCACTGAAGTTAGGTTGAAGTTTACACAGCTTTTCTCAGAGAATGAAAACCTGAAAATGTCTGCAATAATATACACCAAAGTAATAAGTCAAGAAACAAATCACAACATTAGATAAAATCTTTGTTCCCACTTCATTTTGATGCATATCACTTCAAGTGTCATCTCCAATTTTCTATGAAAAAGGGCATACATTATGGAAAACCAGCTTGTTTACATGAGATGAAAATGCGATCTTTATGAAATTCTGTTTTACTATAAGCATAATCATCTAGTAATTATTTTTATGACTGATTTAGTTAAAATTCAAAAGTTAGGTAAATAACGAATAGGCACATCATTACTTTAAACTAAAATTTCCAATGAAAAATATTTGAAGGTGCATCCTAATGTAGGAAAATATTTTGTGTGTAATTTATCTAGCATATATTGTTTGAATATATATTTTGAGATCAGATATTCAAAAGAAAGCAAGGTCCTCTAATTTTCAAGTGCCCCGTTCTAGAGCGGAGCAAATATTTTTGAACCAAAACATTTTCAATGAAAAAAATTAAAACATTCTATGAATTAGTATGGACTTTGCCAGGTTTTTTTGAGGGTCAAATCTCCCCCAACATATTTTTGGAAAAAATCAGAACCTTTCCATTTCAACATTTTCTAAACAATGTATTTTGATATTTTTAATTCAAGATGACTTTTTGTTTCAAATTTTACTTTAATTTTAAAAAAGTAAAAAACTTGAATATGAAACAAAATGTTTCATTCGACCCAAAACAATTTTTTCTACTTTTCTGGTTTTCCAAAAAGTATGTTTTTTTGTTTTGGCTCAATCTGAAAGGAAAATTGTTTTCAACTTTTTGGGTTGGCCACCAAAGCAAAATATTGGTTATTCACATGGCTCTACTTTGCACTCACAACAAGATATAGATTACCCAAAGACCTCGTTTCCCTTTTAGGCACCAAAATAAAAGGACTTCTCAAAAGTGTTCAGCTACCAGCAACTCCTATTGTGACATTTATAATCAGATTTTGGTGCCTAAATGGGAGTTGAAAAATCCCTGAAAAATCCTTCTGAAAAATCAAGCTCTATGATAGGCCAACATTTTCAGAAAATCTTGGTCCCGCTCCTGCATGTTCAGAAATCACCAGCTTTTACTACAGTGAGTGGAAAATATCCTGTTCCCACTATATGCTAGTAATTTTTCCACAATCTGAATCCAAATCTTCATGTATGATTCCATTTTTAAGTCCCCGCCACAAGGCTCATTATCCGATGCAGTGTGGGTTGAGTACTTTCTCTGAGAGCAGAGGCTGTATTCTTTAATATTAGATGGAGAAGTACTAGCCTACAGTCTTGTGTAGGTCAGTTTCCTCCAAATCACTCTTACTTTTCTCTCCTTTCTGCACTATTCTCTTTGTAGCAATTATGACCCAGGGACCTCTTGATGCCAACTAACAGAGGGCAAAGAGGGGATGCATTGGGATTCACAGGGATCCCCTGGGTCAGGTATGTATAATATTTCACCAAAGGGTGGTGTGTAAGGTCTCTACCAAGAGCCAGTAGCTTACTGGTCATTATAGTCATTGCACAGTGTATGTACAGATAATATCTAAGAAGTTACATATCTATACTGGGAATTATGTTCTTAAAGCCTTGACATTATAATAAATGGAGATATACCTATCTCATAGAACTGGAAGGGATCTTGAAAGGTCATCAAGTCCAGCCCCCTGCCTTCACTAGCAGGACCAAGTACTGATTTTGCCCCAGATCCCTAAGTGGCCCCCTCATAACTCATAACCCTGGGTTTAGTAGGCCAATGCTCAAACCACTGAGCTATCCCTCCCCCCAAAAGTAAAAGTAGGTCACCAGGAAGTGACAGGTCTTGGAGAGATTCTTTTCAGGTATACGGTACAGAGAGACACACTGCTCTCTCTCTCTGGTCAGGTGTGTATTGTATGCATCACATTAGAAGCTTATCTGCATTGCTGAGTCTGTGGTTAATCAAGAGATTGCAAAAAAGTCACAAGAGGAGAGCTGCAGGAAAAAAAACAAAAACAGCAGGAGGTATCCTGTTTATGAGTAAAGACAATGAATTTGGGAGATATAACTGGGGTATTGCAATACCTAGATCCTTCATGGAGATGAATTGTCAGCATGTTCTCTCTTATGAAAGGAAGGTCACAGCCAACCTGTCTGGAAAATGCTGCAGAGGCTTTGACTGAACTAAAAACTTTATTAAATAGAAAATTATCTTGTTAATTAAGTCTAGGTGTCACAGAGTACTTCTTCAGCTACCCTGCATGCCTCATGGCCTACCCTGTTTCCATGGTCCCTCAGTCACAAACATGCTCAGGCTCTTTCCCTTTTACATGATCCTTTGTTCCTCAGTTCTCCAGCAAACAGCACATAGCACATATGACTTCTACACAGCTTCTCTCCTCTGCACAACTCTCCCCTATCCCACTTCCTGTTCCTCCCACTTATATCCTCTTAGTTACTGCCAATTGTATCAATAGCCTAGTGATCATCACCAGGTACTCATAATCCCCCCCCCCCAATAGAAAATGGCTAATTACTCCCAGATGAGCCTGCAGCCTTTTCTGTGCTGCAGCAACATCAATGATCAGGGTGCTACATCCAGCACTCTGTCATACTAGGTTTTAGAATGTGTGTTATGATTTTATTTTACTGTTTCCAAAACTTTACTCACTACATCTCAAATCTCTCTACCTTGTTAAATAAGCCTTTCCTTGTTTTCACTATACACATATCTAACTGAAGCGTGTTAAGTGGAGTGATGACCTTGAGGTGGAACTGGTAAGCTGGTGTGTACTGTTCCTTTGGGATCAGCAAATTTGTGAATTCTGTGTGGGTCCAGTAGAACAGGGGCTGCCCACTCCTGGGAGGAGAGGGAAGACAGTTCTGAGGGCTTGGAGTACATCTATCATTAACCTGCAGAGAGACACCAGAGCTTGAATAGACTGAGAAGGGAGTGTTGCCCCATCTGGTTGTGATGGGGAGCTGACCCCCACTAGACACAGATCAGACTCTCTCACGCTAAGGACAGATGGTAGCAAGGTGCCTCACAACTCTGGGTACTCCAAGAAGTGTCACCGCAATGCTGAAAGGGGGTAAAAGAGGGCATGAGGTGAATATGTCTGTGCAGGATGGAGCATTTATTTTCTGAACTAGTATAAGGAGCTGCTTTGGAGCACAATTGTTCTCCTTTTCCAGTTAGAAACTGCTAAACCCTGTCCAGCATTGTCCTACAAGTTTGTTTTATATGATCCATCACAACTACATAACCCTCTATAAAAGATACAGAAAAAGGCATCTGGTGTCTCAGAAATAAGTAAGTATTTTAACATGTTTGGACCAGCTTCTCTGCTGGTATATATTGGCACAGTCCAATGTGAATGGAGCGATGCTGGGTTAAAGCAGCACAGGAGTTGGTCTGTTATATTTATATGCAGCATTTCTTTTAAGGACTATTACTTTAATAGAGCTCCTGGAGAGAGTCCTCGCCTCCAATTGGCCCAGATGCCAGCCTCCATCACTCACTTGTTAAATTTTCAAACAAGCACTTTTGTGCTATCTTCTACATCTCTCACCCTTGGGGGGAGTTCCCCATCTTAAAGCTACCTTATCCTCCCTCCTTAAAACTCTCCTTTGCCATGATGCCTACAAAAAACTTGACAATGGTTAGGAGGCTGATGTACTGATATTACTGCCTGTCACGCTGAGCAATATTACCATAATAATATCAATAATGTCATTGTTTCCATGTGCTCCCCGCTCTGTTTGTATCCACCTGTTCTCTCTAGTCTTATACTTCGCTTGTAAGCACTTTGGGGCAGTAAGTAGATTTTTATACTGTGTTTGTACAGCATATAACACAATGGGGTCCTGGTCCTAGTACAAAATAAATAATAATCTGCAAAGTGGAAAATTATACCAAGAATTTACTGGATTCCTGCACACTAGTTGGAGTTTGATGTACTAGACAATGATGTATGTTGTCTCATGGGTGGCAATGTGACACGCACAGAATTATACGGCAACATTGTAAATACCTAGTGTAACAAATTCCATAGAAATTGCATGGAATAAATAAATTACCACATAAATCAAACTCATATCTACTCCAGGATTTCTTGTCAGTATACAGACCAAAAAAGACAAAAAATGGATTGCCATTACCTTGTTTGCAGAAAAGGATTTATCCCCCCAAATTAGAAAAGTGCATGTGCTCTGGTTTTGGAAGAGTAGTATAGTGACACAAGCATACAAGCATTTTGCTGAAGATTAACAACAAAGCTCCAACTTTGCTGCACATATTACAGAAGAATATATCTCTACCATAAAAGAATAGATGCATGCAAAAAGTGGTCCCCATTAAAGTTTGCTATGTTCCTTTTTCATGTAGTTAGTTTCTGCCCTATTCCCTATATACAGCATAGGGAATGCTGCAAATATTACAGAGATGTTCATTACCATACTTTTAAAAGCATTTGCAAACTGTGCAAGAAAGAGAGATTTGATATTGCCAGTGAGACTTTGAGGGACCCGGGAATTATACAGTACTCTAGGGTTGACTTGAGTCTTTCTGCTCCTCACAGAATTTAGTTATTTTTCTTATCTGCTACGTATACCATATAAATACACCTCTACCCCGATATAATGCGACACGATATAACATGAATTCGGATATAACGCGGTAAAGTAGTGCTCCGGGGCGGGGGGTGGGGGGGGCTGCGCACTCCGATAGATCAAAGCAAGTTTGATATAACGCGGTTTCACCTATAACGCAGTAAGATTTTTTGGCTCCCGAGGACAGCGTTATATCGGGGTAGAAGTGTAGTATGTATATCTCCATAAACAACAGTTGTTTATGGCTAACATTCATTAGGTACTGTATGTTAGGTCCCCAGATCACCCAGTATTATCTATTATTATTTATTGGTACTGTAGTATTACTGAGAGGCTCCTACCAAGGAACTTGGCACTGTACATACAAGTTTATATTATGGTAATATCTAAGGACTCAATCAGGGATTGGTGCCAGACTTCCTAAACACTGTACAAACATTTCTTTAAAGAGGCAGTCCAGGCCCCAAAGAGCCTACACTCTCATCTAGCTGCTGGCTAGGAGGAGTCACCACACAGCTTAGGAAACAACTCTCTTTGCACAGGGAGCTTTGTCCTTACTGGATAACAGGGAGATCCAACTTTTAAAAAAAAATACTTCACCGCTTCCAAACACCAGTTAAACACAGTGGTCACAGTTCATAGATCCCCTTAAATGTGTGCCTGCTTTTCCCTGGCAATATCAACACTTGAAGCCAAAGGCGTTTTTAACAGGCAGACTCTCAAAATGCTTTTAGCTACTAACAAAATAGAAGAAAATTTAAACAGATGTCAAAATAAGTTTCCATTTACGAAATTCACTTCATAAGCATAGCTTGTGAACAGCTTAATTTGAATAGCATATGGACGGCTGAGGAAAATTTCTCTCTTATGGAGGAAAATATAGAAAACATATTAATTTTTTTAAAAAAGAGCCATATCCAAGGATGCTGTTTGCATTCTGATCTAGTGCAACTGTGGAAAGACATAACTGAATGTCAGATAAAAAAATGAGTCTAGATGTCTTGGAAATACTACCCAAGCAAATACTTAGAGAAAGATACGTACCACATTTAGCTTCATCAATGCAAAAAATAAAAAAAAAACATGAAGCTTATTCATGACAGTATCCCGGCAGCTATGGAATATATATAAGAAGCCAGGCAGTGACTGTAGTACAATTGTAGGAAGAGAGAAAAGAACTAACTGTGAGGGCAAAAGCTTATTCAGCCTCAACTCTATATATCTAATCTCAGTGCTAGCAAGAAGTAGGGGAACAGGCCCAACATTATTAGGGTATTCTCAGTACTCACATGGGGCAGATTCTACGTGGCTATTCTGTCACTTTGTAAATGAAGGAGCTTTCCCTGCCCCTGCATCAGAGCCAGGCAAAGGGCAGCGGCTGCTCTACCCCTGTTCTCCCCAAAATGCAGAAAGGGATGGTGAAATTACTCTGCCCTCCCTAGGCACTGGGTATGTATCATGTAATTAGCTTCCATCTCACACAATGGTGTCATAGTGGGTGCACAGGCTGTGTGCACCTAGGAGCTATGGGAGGATATCGCTTCCTTCAGGGGGAGGGATAGCTCAGTGGATTGAGCATTGCCCTGCTAAACCCAGGGTTTTGAGTTCAATCCTTAAGGGGGCCATTTTGGGATCAGGGGCACAAATCTGTCTGGGAATTGGTCCTGCTTTGAGCAGGGCGTTGAATTAGATGATCCTGATATTCTATGACACAAGGTTAGGTCAGGACACTAGGAAAGTGCATCCTTCTTCAGTGCTGTGGTGCCTAGATCCAAGAGGGCTCCTAATGTACTGTCAAGAAATACAGCTCAGCCAGGGGATGAGGGGCGGTGGTGAGACTGGTGAATCCTTGACTATATGAACCAACTGGCCATTCTCCTCTACAGAGGAAGGGAGCAACTTCTATGGGGTCTACTGCAGCGCTGAGCAATTCAATATTCCTTCTCCCCACACTGCAGCACTCTTTCTCTGCATAGCTGCTTACTTAGGGTGTGCATAGAGGGAAAATTGGCCATTAGCACATCATGAGTTCCCAATAGTGAGGCCTTATAGCCAACTCTCCATGACAGCCAGGGCCCTATCTAATTTGTACGTAAATATACATAACATAATATAAAAAAACCCAAGCATGATATTTATTTGCATCGATACTGTCCTTGATAGGTGAAGAGGAATCACTTATTGGCTGAATTCACCAGCCATGAATCCAAAACATTAAGGCATTCTTCTTAATCATGAGGGAGGAATAGGAGGTTTGGATTTTTCTTAGTAGAATCAATACTCTCTCCGTACCAAATACAGAGCACTGGACGATGACTTGCGGTCATGTTTCAAGACTCATGAAACACATTTGGTCACCCTGATATAATCACACATTATATAGGCCACATGGAGTAGAATTTAACCAGAACATTAAACAAAATATGATGATTATTCAGTCGCTGGACAGAAAATACCAAGCTCATAAATAGACAGCCTCATACTTATCCTCAGAAAGCAATGATGCCCTGCTCCAGTTAGCGTCCAGATACAGCATAATTAGCTTTAGCTCCAGTTTACCTAATTAAGATATAACACAGTGCATTGTTTTGTGGCAAAATAGAATATTCCTGAACATACTTTATCAGGTGGTAATGGAACGAAAACTCATTAGTAATTTAGAGAAAGTAAACACTTTAGTGATCTTATACATATGTAATATTTCTTCATTTGTGTTTACTAAAAAGATGAAAGTAAATGTTATTCTTATAAAAGAACAAAGAAATTAGCTCACGGAGGGCTTAATTATCCCTTCTTCTCCAATGGGAAACAATTCTATTGGCAGCTTGCAGGTCTGTTCTCTTGACAAATCAAGTTGTTGGCTGAGGCGTGAAGTGTTAGATTATGATCGACTCGGTGTGACATTGTGATTCATGGGTACTATATTACGGAGGGAAAAGGGGGATTTATGCTTCATATCCACTTTGAATTCATGGTGAAACAAGTGAGTCATTCTGTTCAACTTCAGGAGCTCCTGTTCTATAGCTTGGGACTGAACAATATTACAGGCTCAAACATATGAGGAATTATTTAATAAGATTAAATAATGCTGTGCAATAGCCTCCCTTTCCCCCCCATACCTTTTAAAATCATGTGGAGAAAATGTTTCATGAACCCAACTCATAAACATGGGGGAAAAGTAGAATGGGGGGGGGGAAGTGAAGGGACGAGTAGGATGACAGTTCTTTACAACAGATATTTGTAATGCACAAGACGAGAGTATACTGGCTGCTTTAACCATTACTTCTTCAGATTGATATGTCCTAGAGATTAAGAGAACAGCTATATACGGTTAGCATAAAAGGCCTAAACATATGCCTAAATGCATTTACAGGCCTTAATTTTTCGAAAGCAACCTCGAATAACTTTATTCCATTGTGCAGCCATATTTAAATGAGGGTGCAAAATTAAGTGTGTCTGCAAATGCACTTGTTTATGAGCCTAACCAACTGACAGCACTCACAAATCAGACAGTTGGGGGTAACTGCAGACATGATTAAATACTCCATCATTTAATTATGGGCACTAAATTGCACCTGTAGTACTTGAGATTGGATTGAGGTCTGGCTAACCCTCATCATCACAGAACCCACTACACTCAGACAAACACAAGAAACCGTCTCATACAGAATAGATGTTCCTTTGCCTTCAATGGACTTTAGATTGGGCCTTAAAAGAACATAACAATGCAGATCAGAAGTCACATGCCAACCCAAATAGAATGTATTCCCTTGTAAAATGTAACTTGAATTAAAATGCATGCAAGACTGAAGCAAAATTTAAACCCAGCCCCAAGGTCAGTTCGGAATTCACATCTCAGCCTCATCTCTCTTATGGATCCAAACATCAGACTCTATCACAATGCAAAATTAGGGGAAACTCAGGAATCTGTTCTCCTACAGGTAAATGGTTCCCCATTTTCTGTTCAAGTAAAAGCTTCCTTCCTAGGTTTTACTCACAAGTGTGAATTCTCTGTAGCTCTTCGTTGCTGGTTTTTGCAGAAAGGGGCCAATCATCTGAAGGACTTGGAGAAAGATTTTTTGGCCTTATCTCTTTTGGCCTGTCTCCAGCTCAGAGAAGGATTTTCTTCTGTACACTTATGACTTTCAAGAGACAGTTTTTGTTTGAGACTGTTCAGAAATAGCAAGGAAGAAAAGCTTATTGTTGTTATTCATACAACACCGTGTTTGTACAGTGCTATAAAGACATATAAAAGGAATGATCTCTGCCACAAAGCGCTTGATATGTAAATAATTATTAATGTAAATGGGAAAAGGGGGGAATTGTTTATTTGTGCTCTTGTATGACCATTTCATTTAAAAAAACAGCAGGAAAAATGGGTGAGTGATTTATTTTAAGGGTGTTTGGCTTTTAAACTGGATTGATGTTTTATTGGATGCTGTTCTGCTATTAAATAAAGAAGTATTTTCTTTTTAAACATTTATGTGTAATATATTTCTTTGAGGGCATATTCTCTAGTCACTAGGTTCAGTGCTGGTGTGGTAGGGGTTTTTGTTGAAATTATGGTTTGCCCAGGTAGCATGGTACTAGGATGCTCTATGACCTCTGACCTGAGAATGTTATGCTGTTCAGTTACTTTGCCGTCTGTGAAAATGGGGAATGATTTACCTTCATGAGAAACAGATTTACAAGTATCATAAATTTCATGGTAAACTGTCTTTACATACTGCATCATACAAGGGCCACACAAACCCTAACTGAGCAGGAAAACTGCAAGCTGGCTTATTCACAACCATTAATAAAGTTAGCAGAATTGTCCCAGTGATGTTTGACATCTGCACTTCAAAAGCTATTTTATAAAGAAGCCAGCACCTTTATGGTACAACTGCTGCAAAACATAATTACTTGGAAAATATGTCTGATGATGACATGCCAGAACCATGTTATAGAAAGGATCTAGGCCAGATTTACAGCTGGTGTAAATCAGCTTCAATGGACAGCTGATTTTAAAGGAGCTACAGCAATTTACCGGGACATTAGCTGAAGATCCAACCGCCTATGTCCAAATCAAGGTTATATCAGTCCCACTCCTTCTAATCTGAGGTTTCTTTAGTTTAGATGGGCATGTGACATTCAATAAGCAATGTTCTTCATTAAAGAGAAGATGAGAGTACTGGATAGGATCATGAGGTGCCAAATGGTAGCAAGAGATTCAGTTTATTTACCAATACAGCTCACTACAGTAGTTGTTAAGAAGTCAGTGGCTATCAACAATTACCATCAAGTGGCAGCTGAGACTTTGCTTTACTTCCAATTCTAGATACAGGAAATACTGTAATAGCTCAAACAGCAATGAGTGGTAAATTGGTAACTGTTGGTAAATGCTGCCTGCTGTATGAGAATGCCATTATGATAAGCTCCCTGGACTAGATTATAATATAGACCTATAGACTTTAAGGTCAGAAGGGACCATTATGATCATCTGGTCTGACCCCCTGCATGCTGCAGGCCACAAAAACGTCCCTACCCTTCCCCAGTCATGAGTGAAAGAAGAAAACGTCCCTCCAAGGAACTATATTTGATCTTAAGGATTCTGCTCTCATCACTAATCCTGCTGCTAAATTTATGGCCCTAGTTCAGCAAAACAGCTAAGCGCGTGTTAATGGCTATCCCTATTCTGCAAAGCACTTATGTGCTTAAGTCCCATTAATGTTACCATAGGCGCTGACTCCGTGGGTACTTCTGGGCTGGAGCACCCATGGGAAAAAAAATAGTGGGTGCTCAGCACCCACTGGCGGCCGCACCAATCAGCTCCTCTCCCTCCCTCTCAGTGCCTCCTGCCTGCCGTGGATCAGCTGTTCAATGGCATGCAGGAGGCTTGGGGGGGAGTGGGGGGAGAAGCAGGGGCAGGAAGAGGCGGAGCGAGGGTGGGGCGCACTCAGTGGAGAGGGCGGAATGGGACGGGAAGAGGTGAGGTGAGGTGAGGTGGAGTGGGGGCAGGAAGAGGCAGGTGTGGGTGGGACCTGGGACGGAGCGGGGGTTCGAGCACCCCTGGGAAATTAGAAAGTTGGCGCCTATGAATGTTAATGATGAATTGGAACCTACATGACCTATCAGCTGGTTGCACTAACTGATGCCTTGCTCACATCAAGTCCTCCGAGACACTGCAGAATAACCAGCTCTATTTGATTAGTGGGTGTAGTCTTATTTATTTTTGAAGCATTTCCCCTAAATTACAGACAGTACAAGTCATCTCCTTATTTCTATTAATTATATTTAGGGCTATGATTTGTCATGGATATTTTTAGTAAAAGTCAGGGACAGGTCATGGGCAATGACCAAAAATTCACAGAAGCTGTGACCTGTCCCTGACTTTTACTAAAAAACATCACTGACAAAATGGGGAGGAGGGTCCAGCACCTACTGCATGCAGCAGCAGCGAGCTGTGGCCCCCTGCCCGTGGCTGGCAGGGAACCCTGATCGCGGGGCTAGGAGCTGGGCCGGATCCCCTATTGCCCTGTAGGGCTGGGAGCTGGGGGGTCCCCTATTGCCCACGGCAACTAGGAACTCCAGAGTCCCTCGCCACTGGCTGGGGCTGGGATCTATGGGATCCACTGCTGCCCGCGGGGCTGGGGAATTGAAGGAGGGGGTGCGGCAGCTGGTCTTGTGTGGGAGGGTCCCCTCGCTGCCAGCGGTGGCTGGGCTGCTGCGAGGCCCAGTGTCACTGAGGTTGTGGAAAGTCATGGAATCCATGACTTCTGTGACATACTCAAAGCCTTAATTATATTATTGAGTAATCTTTGTATTTATCCTACCTCGAGACCCCAAACTAGCCCCCAAACTAGCTTCAGGCTCAGTGCATTACATAGAAAGAGACAGTCCCTGCCACAAAGAGCCTACAACCTAAACGGACAAGATAGACATAGGGTGGGAGAAAGAAAGGATTATTACAGAGGTACAGAGAAATTAAATGACTTGTCCAAGATCACACAGGAAAGTTTGTGGAAGAGCCAGGAATTGAACCCAGCTCTTCTCAGCCCTATTCTAGGTCTTTAATCATAAGTTCCAAAAAGAAATATAAACAATCAAATAGTAACATAATTAATGACTCTGTCATAAATGGCATTAAGAACCCTATCATGGAATCAACTTATCAAATATAATGAAATATTAGTCCCCACAAAATTAATTTCCAGTTACTCATTTATGGGAATACATACATTTTTTAATCAAATTAGAATTGGTGAAAATATCCATCTTGACCCCGAGAAGCACCCAGAACCTATCTGAAAAGAAAGTTATTATTGTAGCTCTTATTTGGAAAGTTCCCATTTTAAGAACTGCAATTTTGACCTCTTCATCTGCGTTTTTAAGGTATGTTCTTTGCCATGGTATTTGCACTGCTAGTATTTATGGCTCATCACAACATGTACAGTGCAGGGGTTGGCACCACCATCTTGCACGGCGGATACTTGACAAAATTACCATACTTAGTGATGGACATTGGGGGGGTTATGTCATTCAATTTTTTGAAAAATTACCATGGGCCTCAAAAATTTTACTACGGACACTTGTGTCCATGTACAGACACGTTGCTGACCGCTGGTACTGTGGGTACAGTAAGCAAATTGGCCATTTACCTAGTATAGCTGTGTTTCAGAGGAGGTTTAGTTGACAGGGAGCTGGGTAGTAGTCAGGCTTTAAAACTTACTACCTGTACAAAGATTATTTTCCAGCCAAGCCTGGTCCTTTAGAAAAATGGAATGGATCTCCTACCCCTTGATCTTTGACACGCCATGTTAACTAAATTGATACCAGCTTTTCTGGACATGCCCAAAGGACTGGCAAATTCCAGATTGCTGCTTGACCTTGTGTGTTAGTGAGCTGTGTTTTCAATCTGCGCTGACCCAGGGTCCAGTCCTGCTACCAATGTACACACAAATCCTGGAGGTGGGCAAATAGTGAAAAGGATTTTTCATAGAATTTGTGGGAATAAAACGAATAAATTCATTTCAGCCATGCTCATGATCCTTTTGTGTTTGCTTTCTACCGCCACTGCAGAAACCATCATTTACTCGCATACTTATTCACGGAAAGCACATCTGAAAGTTCCATGTGAAAGTATTCACAGAAACCAAATGCTAAATAGGCAACACGTCACCATTCGTGCTGGAAGAATTTGCACACACATGCAATCAGGGCACACCAAGACGATATCATGTGACCAATCATAAGTAGGTAACACAGCTTGAATAGCCAATATTGAACAAGCACACAGAACTGTTCCAAATCAAACCACAGAGATAAAAAAATATTTAATAATCAGCTGAGTAATTTGAAGCAATGAATAAATTCATGGGAATTGCTACCTGCTTGCAGACAGCCTGCAAAGCAGAAAAGAAGCTGATTTTGTCTTAGAAACGATTCCTTGTGAAATATTTACTCTGCGTTACTCAGAGAACTCGCATTGGCTTCTAAGGAAGTTCCAGTCTTGAAGCGATGGCAGGACAGCCACTCTGTCTGTACCTACACTCCTAAATAAAGGTCTTGCTCCTGCTCTCACTGAGATCAATGGGAGTTTTGCCAAGTTTCTTTAATTTTAAGACTGGGCTCAAAGTTTGATTCTCATGGGAGAAGTCTGAACACAAGGCAATTGTGCTAGGAGAGTGTCACTATATGAGCATGCTGGTCACAGGGAAATACAGCTTTGGCCCCATACACACAGAATAGATTAGCAGTTCTCAACCAGAGGTCCGGGGCCCCCTGGGGGGCCGCCACGCAGAGCCGGCATTAGACTCACAGGTGCCCAGGGCAGAAAGATGAAGCACCACCATCCAGGACTGAAGCCTGGGACTCTGAGCCTCCCCACCCGGGGTTGAAGCTGAAGTCTGAGCAACTTAGCTTTGTGGGGCTCCCTGTGGCGTGGGGCCCCGGGGAATTGCCCTGCTTGCTACCCCCTAACCCTGGCCCTGGCTTTTATATGCAGGAAACCAGTTGCTGTGGCACAGGTGGGCTGTGGAGTTTTTAAAGCATGTTGGGGGGGGGCCTCAGAAAGAAAAAAGGTTGAGAACCCCTGGAACAGATAAAGCAGTGCATCAAAACATGAGTAAATAAATCATTAGCAAGTGTTATTAATTTCACACTTTTATCTTTCGCAGCCCTAAGTGCGTTAAGGAATTTTTGATAAATTTTCCAATTATGTTTGCTCAAGAGCATTGGCAAAACAATCTGGGCTATTAATGAGATGTTTGGTGCAAATTAATCATTAACTGGACACTCAGCATTCTGAAACAAAACTTGCTTTGCGGTGTGTTTTTATTAGGCATAGCCAGGCTTAGGAAATGTTAATATCCTTAATAGATTTGCATCATAATAACTTGATGGACATTTACTATGAAAGTACTAAGTTATGATGGATTGAACACAGATTCCACTATATGAGCCAAGTTCTCTGGTCGGTTTATGCTGCCTTTGCGCTGCTCAAGAATGAAGCTGAAATCTCTGTAATTTCCCAGTTTGGGATCTATCCAGCCAGGGGGAGTCCCCAGCAGAGGTCTGCTGGAGGAGCCTCTGCTGGCTCTTCCACATCCCCTCCCTGGCAGATTCTAGCCCAGATTATATTGGAGTTGGCAGCAGGAGTGCTCCTTTAGGACAATTACCACCTGTCAAAGTTAGAGCAGCCCCCCGGCTGCTGTGAACAGCTGGAGCCAGGGCAGAAAATCAGGGCAGTGGAACCAACTCCCAGACCCAGCATAAGGTGGACACAGTAAAGAATCTGCCCTATTTGTATTCACCTGGAAAGAACTTTTTTTCTTTGTCTTTTTTGTCAACCAAATAAGCTGTAGCTAGAAAGTAAAAATAACAGTAACAAACTGCATAGTGCTATTATTATAATAAGTGAGTGATTACTGTTAATGCATGCTGTATAGATGATTTTACACTCAAAGACACATAAAGGCTCTATCCAACAATCGCATATATATATATATATACCCTTTTAGCAGATAGACTATATATGCAATGTACCTGTTGTTATTTTCCATATTGAATGTACCACTGTATGTCAGTGACTCCTAGTGGGAACAGTTCTTGCATAACAGAATTATAGTTTATCTAAAAATAACAACTGCACAGAAATTATGAAAACAAAATCAGCCTTAATATCCATTAAGATTCATTCCATTGTTTTAACCTTGTAGTCACACAACATACAATGTTTTTCCCCAGCTATTTGCCTACTTCCTTTTTAAAGATATTTATACTAGAAACTAATATCATTGCCTGTTCTTTATAAAGCATAACTATTCTCTGCTCAGAGACATTCTACTTCCATTCCTTCAGGAACTGAGCCTTTCTTAGCTTTAGTTCATGACTCTTGTTCTTGCATTTGACACGAGTTCAAATGGGATCATAGCATCTATCCTCTCACTTCTCCTCAGAATTGTATATACACCTCAGTAGGGTCACCTCTTTCTCTCTCATCTCTAAAGAGTTTAGAGATGGGGATTTTTTTTTAGCCTTTCTGTAAAAACCAAGTCCCTTGGTTGTTGCAACATTACGGTTGCCATCTGTTTTATTTTATGCATTTCCCTGATATTCTATCTGTAATAAGTTGACCTGACATAATCATGTTTCACATGTGGCCTGATAAGTCCCTTGTATTCTGCCAATAGTCCTACTACTTAGTAAATATAGTTATTATACACACTGACATAATTACATTTGTTCCTTTTTAAAATTGGTTGGTTTTTGACACATTTTAGTCTTTAATGTTCTCCAGGTCATAGGGTCTGCATATGGATTTATTCACCTGGCCACTAGGTGGAGGCACTGAGCAACCAGCTGAGCTCCAGTGACCAGCAAGCTAAAGGCTGAGAATTGACATCGCCCAAGGATCATTAAGGAACGCAGCAGGGCCCATTGGTCCTAAGGTGTGTGTGTGGGGGGTGGGGGGGTGGGGGCAACAAGTCCCTTTGCAGGGAGAAGCAAGGAGATTTTATTGTGCTTGGGGATCAAATTCAGAAGTGATATGTCAGGGGATGCAAAAGTTGGACATCTTTACACTCATTCAAATTCCGTCATCTACTTACAGAAGCTCTATCTGTATATCAGGGAGTCTAAATGAGTGCTGAAAACCTGGAAGACAAAGTAAGTTACAATAGGACAGTGACTACTTTAACTTCCTGTTTATTTTGGTTCCTCAAGCTGAATATTATGTACAAAGGGACAGATCCTCAATTGGTGTAAATAGGCACAGGTCAACAGGGTCGGCACAACCCATTAGGCGACCTAGGCGGTTGCCTAGGGCACTAACATTTGGGGGGCGGCGACCACAGCGGCTGGATCTTCGGCCGCCCCGGTCATCGGCAGTATTTCGGGAACGGGACCTTCCACCGCCTCTGTCGGGCGCGGCATTTCGGGGACGGGACCTTCCGCCGCGTAGGGCGGCGAAAAAGCTGGCGGCACTCCTGCAGGTCAACTTGTTTCAATGCAGCTCTGACCATTTATGCCTACTGAGGAATTAACCCAATATCTTTATAAATAGGGCACATTTCAGCATGGGTGAAATTTATCAGAGGGCTAGGACATCCTTCGTGTCATAACTCAGTATAATAATTCTGGGTCAAATTCTACCTTCAGTGACATATAAGAAAGTGCACTGATTACCTCTATAGCGGGTTCTCTTAAAATGTCAGCATTTGCCACACAGTTGTATCTCAGATGACACAGTTTCTCTCTATACTTTGAAAATAAATTATAAAATATAATTGTGTGATGATATCTGTTGCCAGCTGTTGACTATTTACTGGCAGCTACTGTATCTGTGAGTCTAATATCTTTAGGGATTAAATTTTACAAGGAGTTTCAACTCTCTCCTCCAATATTGCAGGTGCAGTTAATTTCAGGCACAAGTGCTAGTATTTAGATGTTTGCACCCACACGAGTTAATCAGACAATTGCTACAGGTTCAAATACTAAGATTTTGGCCAATAATTAATTTCACTTGCAGGTGATTTAAAGGAAAAATATATGGCCCTAGATTGGGCAGAAAATTGCCATACGAGCTGTAAACTCCAAGACTACAGTACAACACCTATACATTCACTAGAATACCGTAGGTCAATAGGTCTATGCTAGGAGTTAATGGTTGAAGGCAAGGAAGAAATGAGGATACTAATATGGTAGCTTTTGTAATTAAAAAAAGGGACCATTTATGAACAAGGTAAAGAAAATGTGATACCTTTATTGGATCAACATATTGTGTGAATTTTATTATAAAGCTTTTGCACCAAAATCCAATTCTCTTTACATGCTGGAAGATTTTACAGGGCTTTGTTGACTTATTAACTATGAATTGCATAACTACAAGAGAGAGAAAGATTTCCATTCCATGACAGGATGGCTATGTTCCTTTATGGAGGTGTATTTAGCACTTTATAAACATTTTCTTTGCATTTAGGCCCACAACACTTGGTTGGTATTTTGTACAAATGTGAGAAAAAATTATGGATATCTTATAGTCTCATTTCAAAGATCCATGTTTACCATGGAAAAAAAAAGAAAATATTTGCCCTGGACAAATTGCTGAATGTTCAAAATGAAACCACCACAAACCCCAAATCTGTGAAAAATTTTAATTTTTCATATGAAAAATCTGTAACAAAGTTAAATTGTGACTTTCATGCTACACCCTAGTTTAGGCTTTCCTCCTAACAATTAAATAAAAGGTGGTAAGGGTTGTTTTAGTGAGAAGAGTGGTGGATATTCTTGGACTAGCTAGCTATACAGTACTCCTTCCTGTCCTTCAGCACGGGGAACATGCTCCAGCAATCCAGCCATCATAGTGGCCCGGGGGGGGGGGGGGGGGGGGGAGGGCGGAGAGGGGGGAGGCATTACTACCAAAACAAGTTAGAACAGTCCAAGGTCATAAAGGTGGTCATGAAGGTGGTGTCCTGCCTGCTCCACCCCTCTTTTGAAGAGTCCTGGGCTAAGCACAACCCAGCCAACCCAATTAGCAGGGCCGCAATCTTTGTTAGTTACTTTACTACCCAGGGACTTTGATGCAGGTGCTGACATATTTCAGCTCTGGGTAGAGTTTTTTTTCCCCTAAGGGAGCTGTTGTCTCTCTCCATACTGTATCAATGACACCCTGAAATGAGTCAACAGGTTGGTGCTATAGAGTTTTAATTTCCTAGACTTACCATAAATGTGGAAAAAACACCACAAAGATATAAGAGTGATGACAATACAGTACAACTGTGTGGTCTCTTGGGAGAATAATGGCCACGAGGAGTAGAACACAGAGCATCTCTGATGTTAGTTCATTAAGAACTGAGTTTGTCTTGCAGTGTGTTCTGTAAGCTCTTCGGGGCAGTAGTGCCCAGAACACTGGACCCTAATCTTGATTGGGGTTTCTGGGCAGTAGTTTAATGAAATAATAATAATCTTCAGTGCAGTCAAAAGTTTTCTGTAAGAAATCTGAGTCTGCTTCATTAATATAATCTTCTTGGTTTAGAATGACAGTATCCGCTCTTGTCAGCTGGCTTGATAAAGATGTTATTGGATTTTCGTGACTGCTTAGCTTTCCTTTCTAATGGAGAGTGATGGTAATGAATGTTATATGCGATTCTCAGTGGGTTGTAGACTCCAGGCCCGTTAGGAACAATATTCTGCATTTTGCATTTGCTCAGGAAACGCTTCTCTGATTTTTCCATGTTGCAGAACTGCCATTTGAGACAGCAGATTGCGGTGTCATCCACACTGTTCACAAATTGTTTGTAGCCATATTGGTCCTCACCATGAGCATATGTGTGCATTTTTCAAACGTCACTGAAACTTGCTGCCTTAAGGATAATATTAAACACCTTGTACCATATGGAACCATATGAATGCAAGTCCTTATAGGTTTTAGCTAGGTGCTGCATGATTTGCTAGGATGGGCTATGTTCTGAGCATCTTTAGTGACTGAAGATAATAGCCATTCATGTGGTTAAAAACAATCTCTCTCTCCACAAACCCAGCTTAATTAGGTTTGTTGCAATTTTCTATGATAATTTAGTTCTGCCTTTGCCTTTTGGCTGGCAGATCATCCCTGGAAACCTCTTATAGAATTTCCTGTTGACTGCAATGATACTCAGTTAGGACAAAACTGATCACTGCTGCCTTCCCTGCTGTTGAATTCAATCAACAAGCCATACATAACTCTCTACAAGTAGCAAACACCAGTGAGGTCAGAATCTGAAAACTGGCTGTTTGACACAAAGAACAAAATGATAATATAACTGGCTGTGCCAGTACTTGCATCAGAGTGTAACAGATGAATGCATCAGTCCATTGAATAACCTTGCCAACTTTTTCTTTTAATTAGTTTTCTCCTTGTAAATCAAGGAAACCATTCACTCAAATACCAATATACAACCACCAGTGCAAAGGGGGAAATACTAGGAAAATGACAATACTGTAACTTGCACAATCTTTTTTGTTACAGAAGAGAAGACTCCTCTGTCCCCTTCTCAGTTATACTTCCCCAAGCTTGGTGATGATCATCCCTCTATAGGAGATGAATGGAAAGCAGTTTCTTCTGGTGCTCTCAACTGTCATCCTGAAATGGCCAGAGCTGAAAACAAGGCCACTGCCATGCTCTAGCCTTCCACTTCATGATGGCACCAGAAAGGAGGAACAAGCACAAGTCTCAGACTCATATACACATGGATGCCCTTTGTGCCACAATTAACGGAGCTGTGAGAAACAAAGTGGTTTCCCTTCACAGGAGTTCATGCCAACGTCTTCTTTGATTTTAATGCATGTGAGATTCAGATCTCTCCCCACATTTCACTTTGAGTTTCCAGGTTCCAAGACAAAAACATTGAGCGAAACTCAATTGAAACCAGCATTTTTTGCCTGTTTGCACTGCAAAACGATACATTGTTCCAGGAGTATTCAAACCTGGGTCCAAGTTTGCTCGAGTTTTGCCAACCTGGCCTTAGTTTAGAATCTGTAATAAAAAATACACACCCATCCCAGACACATCTTGCATGATTTCAACTTTTGTTGTGATCATTTTACACAGCCCTAGCTGATTAAATGCTGGACCAGCCTCAAGTTAAACCATCTTAATACAGTATTGCCATGAGGCAAATGTTAGCTTAACTCATTGAATACTCTTGGTCTTCTGTAACCCCCTAAAGAAAAACAAAACTGGGTCTCATTCCCAGGTAATACCATAACAGCAGAGTTCTTTGGGACAGAGGAAATGTTTTTACCTTTATTCTTGTGTGTGCATCTTTTCAATGCCATAAAGAAAGACTAAAGGAATCCAATTGTCTTTTAAAAAACTCAAATTAGCATCAGGCTTGGTTTATATTTTAGAATTTGAGACAAATATTGAGATGCATCATAGAACAGGGAGAGAGATCAATAGACCAAATGAATAAAAATAGCTAAATGAAACCTAGAAGCCGGGAAATGGCTAACAATAAAATGGAAAACACGGTTATTGAAACTGTGGTTATAATTTTCACTTTATCATCTGAAATGTCCTTAAAATAAATAATCTCACAAGGAAGGGAGAGCAGCATGCTAATCAGTGTTTCATGCAGTCTGCATGGATAGCGTATAATGTTTTAATAAGCAATTTTACAATTGCCAGGACTAGAGACTTTTCCTCATTTAAATGGTACCTGATGAATAGGAGTATTGTAGGGATTATGTCCCTTAATGACAAAGCTAATCTCCTGTAATAATAGCTGCTGCTGCTGATCACTGCTTGAGTTACGCAAGGTAAAAATGGTTTTGTGTGTGTGTCTGACTTCAAAGGATTTTCATTGTCAGAAAGAGAAAGGAACAGAAAGGGGACATAAGGGCCGGAACCCTAGATTGAAGAAGGGGATTAACTGATTATTTCAATGTTTTGTACAATGTAAACTCATTAGAAAAACATAAGAATTTACTCTTTTAAATATACTTGATTCAAGAAGCTTTGCTATCATTAAGGAAAGGGAAAATGTTCAAATGCTTTGTAATGTGCAGCTGGACAAATGCAAAGCTTTCCATGATTGCATCCCACAAAAATAAAATAAAAATATCACAAATCTAGACCACAAGTTGAGGTTGCTGAATTGCCATTATAAAGAGCCTATAATACCCGCAGGAGTTATTTTTCCTTTGAAGAAATGTTGTTTTCCACTCACAGCCAGCCACATTATGCAAAGGACAACACATTATGCAAAGAGGTATGATTCATACTTCTCTCCCCAGTTTGACCCTCCTCCTCGCCTGGGTTTACCTGTTTCTATTCTATCCTCTCCTGGCAGGGCGAAGACTTCCCCCAATCAGCCTAGCTTTTTCCAGCCACAGCCCTCTCTGGGGCTGCTTTAACCCCTTCAGGGCCGGAGCGGGGTGACCACCCCACTACACACCCTCCCCCTTAAAATCTCCCACTGGGATGGGGGTTCTACCTGCCCAGTTTCTCCCTCAACAGGGCCCACAGGACATCCCTTTCCTGCCGCAGGTTCTCCAGGGTGAGGAGCAACCGGCCTCTCTCCTGAAGGGTTTGGGTGCCCACTGTAGCCTGCTCAGCTCCCACGTGGGTTTCCCTCCCGGTCTGGGTCTCCACCATGGCCTGTCTTGCCCTTGCGTGGATTCCCCTTTTGATCTGGGGCCCCTCTGCCCACAGGCAAAACAGTTTTTAGTCCCTGGCACCGGCCTCCAGCCGTTGGTGCCTGGTCTCCCATATGGTCCGGGTGTCCACCCCCGCAGCAGCTGGAACAACCCCCTCTGCTGCTCGGCAAGTTGGGCCACCAGTCTGCTGCTGGCCCCCGTGTCCCTCCCTGTAGCAAACTATATGTCCATAGATTGCAGAATGTATGGAGGCCTGTGTAAATGTAATGAAGCAGATGATAGAAGAAGTTAATTAAATAAAAAAAAATAGAAGTATAGACAAACACACCCATATTTGGGCATCTGGGAGACTGTCTGGGACAAACAAACTAAATGTTGAGCCTAAAATGATCAGCTGTGAAACAGTTAGCAACATTGATTTTTAACTTATTGAATCTAGGTTTCAGAGTTAACACTTTATTGAGATGAATGGGTAAATTCACTCCCCTTAGAGCTATTGGGTCCCATTCTGCACTCTGTTACAGCAGTATAACACTGATGAAACTGTGATGAAACCCATAAACTTACTTTTTTGAAAAAAAAAAAGTGAAAGCTTAGATTGAAAAGCGCAAGTCTGCAGTAGAGAGTGAAGCAAGATGCAATCATAAAGCATACGGGGTCCTGTTTATATACAGCAAAATTGTTATAGAACAAAAAGACCACTAAGTAACCCCTATGTGATGCTGAGCTCCTAACATGGCCCTGAAAGAATGCAGGGAGGCAAGGAGAGATCTGGGTTGGATATGGTCAGATGCTCTTACAACTCAACGGGTCCTTTCTTCCCTTTCCCTCCCCCTCCACCTAAATATAAGTCTGTGCTTGAGGCAAAGGCTCTCCAGAAGCAAGGCTGGAGTCTACTGCTGTGAAAGGGTTTTGTTCCCACTCCACAGCCTTCTCCTAGGCGTTCCTCAACACCGAGCCCACCCTCTAAAGACAGGCACTAGGAAGCTACGCCTTGTACTGACAAATTACATCAGTTAAAAGAAAAATCACAGCAAGGATTCTCTCCAAGATTTTTTTAAAATGAGAAGCAAAATTAAAAATCTCACACATACTTACCATAAAGTGATTACACTTCAGGATGAGGCAGTATAACCAGCACAGCATTTTTTTTGGGGTGGTTTATGGGAATTCTCTACACTCGGAAGTTCTTTAAAGTTAAATTGCACTTCAAAGTTTCATTTACACACTGTAAAAATGATATAGTTAAGTTTTCAACAGGGAATGAATTATTCATTAAAGAAGATAATGGTGCTAAACTCGACCAAGGAGCTATAACATTAGCATAAAGAATGGCTTATGTCATATTAATTTTAAAAACAGAAAACATACAACACAACAGATCTTGAAGCACAGATTTGTTTTTTGGTTACATTAAACAAAAAGCAATGATTCTTAAAGCAACCTTTCCATAGCATTTTAATCGTACTGCTAGGTATTTTACAAGCCATTTGATCTTAATTATTAATTGCATTGGGGTAGGCTGGGTTGAACATGTTTCTATCCTAATTTTATTATCTCTGCTATTTGATTTTATGCAAAGATCCAAACACAAAAGTGCTTAAAGGGGGAAAAACTTGATGACACATTTTTTTCTGCTTGTTGGTGATATGAAAAATTAATACGAAGGAGAGTAATCTCACCTTTAATTTTCTTTAAAAAAAAAAGGTAAGTGTGAAAAGTATCTACAGGGTATTTTGAATTATGAAAAGGACCATCTTTGGAAAAAAAAGATGAAAAGAGATTTTCCAGAAAAAGCAGTTTAGCTGTAGTACACAGTATACATATAAAATTCAGAGAGCAGTAAATCTGAAGAGCTAAATTAATAAATGTAAAACAATCACTCAAATTCCAAAGGTAATTTATTCTAGTTGCTAAAGTAAGAGGCTGGGAGTCATGAATCCTGGATTAGTTTTCCTCCTCAACCCACCACGCAATAATTCACTAAACTGCTTTTGCCTCACAGTCCCTCCCTGTAACATGGGTATAATGTAACTTTCCAGCAGTAGCTTATGGTACTTTTCTGCATCTTATTTAAATAATGTTTTGAAATCCTTGGATGAAAACAACAACAATAGATCAAATAAATGTCCGAACTGTTTGTTTTTTTCTAAAACTATACTTCCCTATCATCATACAAAACTGGAAATTTACCAGTTTGTTAGTTCAGTTTAAGTAATTGCCCTTACATTCATTTTAGATTATTTTTAACTGTTGTTCGATCTTTGAGGTCCTCCACTTATTGCTTCTAAGTTGAATTTGATTTAATTGTTAGCTTACGGACATATTTTTCATTTTGCCAGCGAAATCATTGCAGAAATATAGGTCTGATTATTTGTGCCATTCAGAGAGTTCATACTGTTCATTTCTGAGAGCAAAGGTGGTTCAGATCTGGATCTCAGTTCATCCAAAGCCCCAAAAGCCCAGTGGAGGGGAATGGAAAAATGGTTTGGGTTGTTCCCCATCTGTAATTACAACATTTACATCTTTTGTTCTCATGAGGTTGGTTTTTTGAGCAGTTGGTATGGGATGAAAAATCTCATCATCCTCCCATTGCATACAGCTGGAAACTCTGGGATCACGGTAGGGGCCATATCTCCTATGTTTACTGTGGAGGATTCAGCATAATTGGGGGGGGGGGGCTATTATGGTAATAATAATGATAAGGATAATAAAGGCCCTATATATTGTGTGATTCAACAGTGTTGGAACTTGCTTCATAATCCATTCTTTGCCTCAGAACCGTTCTCCAAAATCTACCCTTTCATTTCATATATCTGTATCTATCTCCAGCTCTCATGGCTGTGACGAGAACTCAAAAACATGAATTGCATGTAAACAAGTGCAGTGTTGGCTTCCTGAGTCCGCAGACTGCCCAAAACAATAGCTCTGGGAAGTAACTCACTTGCACCAAAAGGTTGTTAACTCTGAAATTTAAAAATAACATTGCGACTATAAACACCAGTAACAATTCAGTGCTGATCATTGTAGCAGAAACATCCAGCTGCTGTCCTTATTCCCCTCATATTGCTTCCCATCACTCTTCAGGCACAGAAAGCCCAAGCTACCCTCTGCCCAGATCCCCAAAACTCTCTCTGCCCCTGACAACTTCTATGATACAATAATTCCGTGTCAATACAAATATCTGCCCTGCATTGAAACTGGAAACCCAGGCGCTTAAAACAAATTGTATTTAACGACACATGAAATATCTCAGGGACTAATGCACTGATTGCACCATGCATTTTCTTATTTAATTCATTAAAAAAAGCTCCATAAGTTAACATGAATGACTGTGGGTTTTCAGTCTGCTGCATCAGAGAGTGGCAGAATGTAGGTCTAGCTTCTTGGGGAGTATGCAGGCCTTCATTATAATAAATAATAAATGTTCATCCAGCTCTATTGATAACTGCATATGTTTTTTCACTCAACCTTCAATTACTCTGCTACCTCTCTAAAGTAATTACCCTTTGAGGATGTCTTTAATCACTGTAATATATTTCAGAAGTACTAAGGGCCCGATTCAAAACCCAATCTATTCTATGAAAGATTCCCAGTGACTTTAATGAGCTTTGGATCGGCCTTTAAGTGTGTGAACATGGAATTGTGTTAGGACTTAAAATACTGTCTTAGGCTATTCAGAGAGCACATCAAGAAGCAAGTAACATATATCACGTTTGGGGAATGTAATGTTTCTTTTATTGAATCCTGGTCTAGCTGATCATGCCAAAAGTTCAATATTTCAAAAGAAAATAGTACTAAAAATATAAATTAGTCTGAAATCAGCCATCTAGCAACAGAGTAATACAGATTCTATTTGCAATAATGAAGAGATACTAATAACGGATAGAATATTGTCACAGGATAATGCCTTCTTGTTGCTAGATATATGGCAAGGAAAAGCAGGGATGTTTATTTTCAAAGTGGGAGGCACTGATATTGTGATAATTTTCTGTCTTATTAACGTCCGTTCTATTATGTAAAATTACTGATGTTTGGAAATAATCCTTGTATCTGATGGATACCGGAGCAACAGGGTGACCGTTGCTCACTCTGCTATTATGGAATGACTGTATAGAATCGTGATTTGAATTCACCTCAGTTTAAATGACTGTCACACACTCAGTGGTGCAGGATCAGGAATAAGTGGTCTGGACCTGTTGCAAAGGAGATATATAGGCCCTGATTTTCAAAAGGGCCTCAACCTTTGGTTTTTGGTCTACTTTTTTCAGATAACCATAGAGACAAATATGCGTGGGTGCATTTTATTGTCACTTAGACAGTAAGTTACTTTTCTGTCTCTGCAAATCAGGTAAACAGATATCAAATTTGCCTACAAAATTACAACCAGTAGGATATTAATTTTGCAGACAAATGAAGCAGAAATTATGGTCACAAGAATAGCTCATATACCAATCTTGTGCAGTAATGGGTAATGCTGAAAAGATGTGTAGGTTAAGATTCAGATTGGCACTCAAACTTTTGGATACTTATCTGAACTTAGTCTGGATCAGCCAAATATCTCTGGGCTGAAAACATGGTGAGGGTAGGCTGTCTTGTGGAAATTCCTGATTCTAACTAGACCAGAAACCACAAGGGAACATAATACTGCGCAATGAAACCAAAAGAGGAAAGAGAAAGAATGGAGAAAGAATACATAAGAGAATATAGATAGGGTTGCCAGGCATCCAGTTTTCGACCAGAACTTCTGGTTGAAAAGGGATCCTGACAGCTCTGATCAGCACCGCTGACTGGACCATTAAATATCCAGTTGGCAATGTAGCAGGCGTAAGGCAAGGCTCCCTGCTTGCGCTGGGTCTGCACGGCTTCTGGAAGCAGCCGGCATTTCCCTCAGGCTCCTAGGCAAGAGGTGTAGCCACGGGGGCTCTGCACGCTGCCCCTGCCCTGAGCGCTGACTCCGCAGTTCCCATTAGCTGGGAACCATGGCCAGTGGCAGCTGCAGGGGTGGCACCTGCGACAAGGGGAATGCGCAGAACCGCCTGGCCACACCTCTGCCTAGGAGCCAGAGGGAAAGGCCAACTGCTTCTGGGAGCCGCCTGAGGTAAGGCCACCCGGAGCCTGCACCCTGAATCCCCACCCGCACCCCAACCACTCTGCCCCAGCCCTGAGCCCCCTTCTGCACCCAAACTCCCTCCCAGAGCCTGCACCCCCCCCACACTCCAAAACGCTCAGTCCCAGCCTGGAGCCCACACCCTGCAACCCTCACCTCCAGCCCCACCCCAGAGCCCACACCCCCAACCAGAGCCCTCATCCCCTCTGCACCCCAGCCTGCAGCCCAGCACCTTCCCCCACACCTGAACCCCTCATTTCTGGCCCCACCCTGGAGCCCATACCCCCAGCCCAGAGCCCCTACCCCCTCCCACACCCTATTCCCCTGCCCCATCCCAGATCCCCCTGCCACATTTCAAATCCCTCATTTCTGGTCCCATCCTGGAGCCCGCACCCTCAGCCAGAGCCCTCACCCCCTCCAACACCCCAACTCCCTGCCCAGGCCGTTGAAAATGAAAGCGTGAGCGAGAGTGGGGGAGAGGGAGCAACAGAAGGAGGGGGAATGGAGTGAGCAGGGGCGGAGCCTCGGAGAAGGGGTGGGGCCTGGGGAAGGAGCAGGGCAAGAGGCAGGGCAAGGGTGTTCGGTTTTCTGCATTCAGAAAGTTGGCAACCCTAAATATAGATGATACATGCAAACACACTCACACTCCTTCAGCTCCTCCCCTGACATTCTCTATCTTCCAATTTCATTTTCAGCTCACAGCAGCCAATTATCAGTTTAGCAGGTGGAGGGGATGTAGAGACGAAGGAGGTAGGCCACTTTAATTAACACACAGACAGCAGAGGTTTATTTTGGTACTCCTTTCTCTTATGAAGAGACAATGCTCCTGCTATCAGACACTATTAAAAATGCATTTATTTCATATTCTCTCATAATGTTCTCCATAAGGAAAGGAATGAACCACAGTGCATATTTTGTGAACGATTTATCAAGAGGTATTACAGATTGATTATCTGATTCACAGGTCTCCATAGAAGGGATGCATCACTTGTGTTAAAGGGAACTCACAATGGATAAAATATTCTTCATTTAAATAAAAAAAAAAAGAATGTTTAACCACAGAGAGCAGCAGCTGGCTTAGCCGGTCTCCCTGCCCTTGGAAATCCAAATCTCAGGACTATGGGCACCAGGCCCTTCTCTCCCCAGACCATGTGGGACAGTAGGTTCCTATATCAACTTCTCTGGGAGTCGCTTATAAAAGGTCCCAACAACTCTGGACCAGCAGTGTCTGAGCAGCCGTGGCTGCAACTTTACAAAAGGAGACCCTTGAGATCTTGTGACATCACCACAGAAATTCCCCATAACAGCCTTTATGCAATAAGCCTTGTGAAGAGGAGGTGATGACTTTTGGTGGGAGGATGAGGATGTAGTGATTGAGTTAGTGAAAACTGCTTCTGCCTGGGGATCTCACACTTTAGGAGTTCCTAGAACTGCTAGCAGCTAAATGCGCTCTCTCTCTCTCACACACACACGTCTTGCTGGTTTTCTGAAACTTTCCTTTAATACTATGGAGCCAATGGCACAAACTAGCAATGACTGCTTGGCACTGTCTATGTGCACTCACGCACTCTTTCTTGATCTATTCACCATGCAGGAATTTTGCATTTCATAGAACATTTAAAGCTTGCTGCAGCGATTCCTCATGGTCAAGAATCAAAATATACAATACACTAGGTTACTAACTACTCTGGTTGTAGCAATGGAAAGTGACGTGTAGTTAACTGGTATAAAATGGCACCTGCATTCACCCCCAGAGGTCTCATCACTTCTCTCCTAAATACAAACTAGTTTCTACAGTGTTTGCAAATCACTGTGAGCTCCCAAGATGCACAGTACTAAATTCAGCAAATGCAACTTTCCTTCCCTGGCCATGGATTTACTATGCTACTATAAGACAAGCCAAGCTGATAGACACAGCCATTGTGCTGTTTGTTGTACAAGATAAAGTTAAAGAAGAAACTGTATTTCTGCAGCTGTTTGATAAACTCTTTCTCTATAGATGTGGCCAGGAGCTGATTATGCTGCTATACCGCATCACACAAGCTATGCTCATAGCAACACTGGACACCCTGAATTCAAAGGAAAGGGAAGAGACATATTCAAAGGAAAGGAAAGAGACATCCATCTATGTTTTGGAAGTGACAGGGATATGCCAATATTTGAATATATGTGTGTGTGTGTGTGTGTGTGTGTGTGTGTGTGTGTGTGTGTGTGTGTGTGTGAGAGAGAGAGAGAGAGGCATGTGTGTGTAAGACACACCCACAAATCAAAGGTGGTTTCAGGAGGCTCAGACCCAACCTCCTAAGATTCGCAGAGATTGAGAGTTGTTGGTCACAAGCACCAAACTCACAAGGTGAGAGGGAACAACCTCTTACAGCTCACCCCGGTGATGGTGCACTCGCTGAAGTGAAGCCCTGCTTCTGTGCAACTCCTCAGCTCCACAGGAGACAAGTTCCTCCTGTGAATCTGGGGCACTGTACAGAAGTGAGGCTCGCCTCCTGTGAGACACGAGAAATCAGCAGGTAAAGGGGGGAATGGCTTCCAAATATCCTTCACTCCCTTGTTACTGAAGGCTTGTAAAGATAAGGCAGTTCCCAGACATATCACGAATATTTTACTATTAGTGGAAAGTACTCACTTGAAACCCTTCATCTTTCCTTTTTCTTCTTTCTTCGTTTTATATATTTTAGATTTTCAAAGCAGGAGGGGTTAGTGAGAAATGGATAATGACAGAGAAAATGAACAGATATTCTGATTGGGGCCTTTGGGCACTAGCACAACAGAAATAATAAATAGCAGTAACAACACACAGATTTTTACTGCAATCGTTTACAAGGAAGATATATTACATGTGACCTATATTACTGATTAAAAACCGTATGTTTTCATTTAGTTGTATAGCTTCAGAAAGGCAAAACATATTCCATTACATTCCTCAATCTTCTCATTCATCTGAAATTAATATATTTTAATAGACTCACAACATGTCCACAATTAAGTCCCCGTTAAGGACCCACTTCTGCCATACTGCCTACAGCCAATTGCGTTAGCTTGCCTATAAACTGCACAGAAATGATCTATGGTTGTTTCTGTTCCTTTTCTCTTAATCGCTACATTTTTCTGTGCTTGGGCCCAGCCCGGCAATGTATAATGCATGGGTGAAATGCTGTCCCCGCATGAAGTCCCACAGAAATCAGTGAGGATCTGTGTGGGTGGAGCAATCATCGGCTGATTGTACATTGAAGGATCGGGGTATTAGATTGCGAGCTCCTTGGAACAAAGACTGACATTCTGGAATGATTGGAAAGTTCCTGGGACATATTGGGTGCTACCATTAAATAAATAATTTCAGGAGTCTCATGACCCAGCAGAGACTTTTCATAGTTTTCCATTGTTAATTATCTGTTCAGTCACCAGCCTTCCCATTAGTACATTCTTATAGATACTTTGATTCTATCCCCAAAAGCGTGCTGTGTCTTTAGGTATAATTTTAACCTTAAAGCTCATGTTTAATCTCTCAATAGCTTTTTCCTGCAAAATGTGATCCACTTGGAATTCCACAACATACGTGGTTGTTGCCCCTATTCCAGAACACTATTCTAATCCTTGTCAGTTTTTTGAATACCTGCCTATCTTTGCTCAAAATGTTGTTGTGGGATGCACAGCTGAGGTATTGACTTTTTCAAATCTCTTATCACTCCCTGCCATAGACAATTTACCTTGAATCACCCTTTGCAAATTTCAGAACATTTTTCTAAAAGAAACTGCATATTAAGAGATATGTAAATCACACTTGATTAAAGAGCATTTATAGGAAAGAAATCTTTCATTATCTAATATTTTATGACTACCTTCGTAACTAAACTAAAATCACCCCGAAATAAAATGTTCTTGCTGATGACAATGCTCTTGTTAATGTTAGAATTATAAACTTTGGGAAAATGTAGGGCTAAAAGGGTCAAGTGCTTTATGATTGAAAGCAGTCTTAACACTCTCGGTACTCTATGGATAGCAATACTATCTCCACACTGGGCACTATTATGATTATAACTGCTCTTTGTAATTCAGCCACTGATATGCTGAAAAATCTAATAAGTTTTAATAATAACAAAGGGTCAAGTGTTTTCATGTAGAGTTTAATGGAGACTTTTAGACAATTTAACATACTGCAGCGATGCCAATGACAGTGGCCCAGTTATCCCTCTGTCTTTTAATTAACCGAGACTGTGTTCTGCTCCTCTCTGATTGCTGGTGATTATTAGACTGGTGACTCACCATATGACATCAGCCCATAACAGAACTCCTTGCTCATCTTTAAAGACCTTTATTGTCTGGTGATTAGGGAACATTTAGTAAATAAGTTTCTTTCTCATTATAACCCCATATTGAGTCTAAACATTCATATGGCGAATAGTGATATAACCTATCTGAAGCTGAAATTTAGGAGTAGGATTAAACTCCAGTTATATTTAAGATAACTTAGTGGGCCAAATGCTGCTCTGAATTACATCAGCACAAATCTGAGGCATGCCATTAACTTCAGTGGAATTATTCGCATTTACACCACTACAGCTGAGAGAAGAATTGGAACCCCTAGTATTTCCTTATCATGGGATACAGGTGATGCCCATTTAAGTCAATAAGAGTTATATGTTTCCCATAGCAGAGGAATGGGGTTGCCTTTTGTACTTAGAATTTCATTTTGTGGTATCGCTATTATTGAAAATGACAAAAGATATTGAAGCAGATTCTAGTTATTACTGTATATCTTGTAGGATTTGATTTTCTTTAAACTGCTTCTGAAAATTTAGGTGATATTATATTCTTATTGAAATGAACAGCACAGAGTATTATATAAGATAAGGAGACTAATATTTACTGTAGATACCAGGCATCACGTACAGCATCTAGAAACTTTCTAAGGCCATGACTCCTGCAAAACCTGCCCCCCAAAAGGCATATATGTATGAAATAATTTGAAGAGTGACATCATTATCTCCCTGTCGAGCACTATGAATACAGCAGTTGGCAGTTTTCAATCAACTGAAGCAGAAGATTTGACCTTTTAAAATGGCTGGCTTTGTCAAGAAACCAGTAAATGAGAGAATTGTTAGCTGTCATTTAACATTTTTTCCCATAGTATATGAGCACATTCAGAGCTTCCAAAACAAGGATATGCTTCTACCTCCTGTAGTTCCAAGTGGTGTTCTCGCTGTCACCACAAATCCTTCCCCACACTATCCTCGGTATAGAGACTGGAGTACTTAGCCAGACCACTTCTAGGATATGTAGGACAAGGGAAGCACAGTGCCTTCAGGAGTGCAAAGGAAGGGCAGATGCTTGTGTGATCCTTACAGCATCTCAGTGCAAGAGGCTCACTGGTATCTGATAGTGAGTTTCAGCTGGACTGACCACTCCAACTCATCAATGTCATAACCCATACCTAAAAGGTGTCATGTAAGAGCTCAATAGAAAGCTAATAACATACTGATTATTAATATTATTGTATGGTGCATGTACAGTGGGAAAACTCAAAATTACAAGCATATTGGAAATTATGTTCTTAAAGCATGTCCACCCCACTGTAGAAAAGGGAATGTGGTTCTGCCACCTTGAAGGTACTTCCAAGGTATATTTACAGACAATGGGAATGCAATTTACATAAAAAGGTAAATAGGACCATCAAGCTAACAAGGGAAGGAGATAACCACTCAGCATCACAGCAGGGCAGAAGATTACGGGAAACAGAGCAATTTGCATTTTAGCAAATACCAACATGGAACTTCCTTCATCAGGAGACTACATGTTGCCTTCCTCATAGCTTGAATGAACTTTATTTTGGGGAGTAATCTTCAAAAGAATCCATTTCAAAGGTTTACTGGACTATAAAAGAGGGGCAAAGCACCCCATATGATTTTTCACCTCAGAAGACAAAGGAACTGAGAACTTTGGACTTTGTGGGGGATCCTCACTATATACGTGGTTAGTCATCATGCTGGAAGGTAGAGTGATAAGAATCTTACCTTGAAACAAGACTGTAGTTTGTTACATCTTAGTCTCTCGGAAGCATTTATCTGTTTGTAACCATTTCTGTTTCTATCCCTTTTACTTGAACTCACTTGAATACCTATATTCTTTTGTTAATAAAACTTGTTTTACTTTCAATCTAAACCAAGCCCGTGCTGTGCCTGACTTAAAGTGATTGTTAACCCCAGTTAAAGTGATAAGCTGTGCAGTTTATCTTTTTAGAGGACCAAATGAACCTTATTATTCCTCTGAATGGTCCAGGAAAGGCCTGGACATTGCAGAGCTCATGGTCTGGGGAAAATTCAGAGCTAGGTTGTGTTGGGGTCACCTTGCCAGGCATAACCAGAGCTGGTGTGTGCCAGAGTGTGACTGAGCTGTAACAAGCAAGCTGCTGGAATCAGAGTTTCTGAGTCAGAGCTGCTTAACACAGACACTCAGTGCATGCTTGTCGGCTAGCCATCGGTGTTCAAGCTGTGAGCCACAACAGCAGAGCATCGAAGGCATCCAGGATTACAGGGCAGGCAGTGACACAATCCCTGACTGATCTGGGATGCATCCCAGAATGTGACAACTGGTACATCATTAGCAAAGAGTACATATATGGTCTCACCACAGTACAGGACCAGCTATGGTGGCTGATGAGGAGGGGACAGACTGTGAGGTGAAATCCTGGCCCTATTGAAGTCCATGGAATTTTTGCCATTGACTTCAGTGAGGGCAGAATTTCCTCCATGGCCCTGTTTTCACCCCAACCCCTCTGCAGCTTGTTGCAGATGGCACCAGACTCATGGATTGTTTGCATTTCTTGAGTGAAGAGTCTGGGGTGCACTCAACCTGAACACAGGGGGCAAGTAAGTTAAACTCATTGTATCCCTGCCCCATCCTTGCTTACTTGCTTACTATTATTTAAAATATTTGTTCAGATAATGGACCAGACTTACTATTTCCAATTTAAGTTCAGTGCAACATAAAGTGTTTAAGATCAGAGCTAACTGTGGACTACTGTATATCAGGGAGGCCAAGAGCATTTGTCACACACTCCAATGAACATACTCCCATCAGTGATTCCATTATCATTTACACAGTGAATATATATCTAAGTGTATATATTTCTTCTCACCCCGAGTGGCTACTGTCATGGCTAAGGATATGTTTTCGTCACAGAGGTCATGGATTCTGTGACTCTAAGAGACCTCCATGACCTCTTCAGCTTCAGCCATGTGCCTCAGGGGAGTGGGGGCTAGAACTGTCAGCCTCTACAGCAGGGGCTGGAACCTCCCTTCCCCAAGCAGCAGGGCTCGGGCTTCAGTCTACCTCAGCAGTCAGCCTGCCATCCTGGGTTATTTTTTAGTAAATGTCACAGACAGGTCACAGGCTTCCATGAATTTGTTTATTGCCAGCAACCTGTCCATGACTTTTACTAAAAATAACCATGACAAAATCTTAACCATAATCATGGCATTTTAACTCACTGGTAGGCTTGTTCACTTATACAGTGAATGATTAAGTGTGTCTGTGTGATATATATATATCACCCTTCACTCTGAATGGCTATTGAAATAACATCTTACTCCTTGGCAGTGTTGTCAGCATACTTTGAAATCAATAAGATGACCTCAAAATGGGATTGGAAGAACAGATGTCTATATACTGTGGTCCCTCAGTTCCCTGTGGCAAAAATACTTGTCCAGTGTTATCATTAGGCATGTCCTGATGGTCCATAAGAAAGTGTTATCAAAACATGTTTAATTTCCGGCAGTAACAAAGGGGTTAAGGATGAAATCATGTCAGCCTACTTGAGTATTCAAAGTTTTACACAATATTATTGTAGCCCTGTTGTTCCCAGGGTGTTAGAGAGACAAGGTGGGTGAGGTAATATCTTTTATTGGACCAACTTCTGTTGGTGAGAGAGACAAGCTTTCAAGCATAAACAGTGATGTGAAGAATAGATCTGTGTAAACTCGAAAGCTTGTCTCTCTCACCAACAGACGTTGGTCCAATAAAAGTTATCCACCTTGTCTCTCTAATAGTGAAGATTTGGTCAGTTTGAATCACAACCTTAACTTTATTATTTAAATGAAGCTTTTGTATTTCATTAAATACAATGCAGTTATATTTGCATTTATGATGCACCATAATTGTAACAGTAGGACATTGTTCTGATGATAATGTTCATTGATCATTCATAATGCATCTGGCTCATGCCATGAATCATGAATCTATCATCATCTTTCTTATTTTACTTGCTACTAGAGGGCTTTATTTGTAGATTGATGCCCTAAATACACATTTTTAATCTCTAGATGGTATAAGATTCTTCTTATCATGCCTTAATAACAAGCAGTACTATATACCTTCCCAAAAGTGAGCTGCAATCTAAATCCTGATTTAAATGCTTAAAGATTCTTGTTTAGTTATGTCAGTAATAGGTGAATCCTGAAAGATAAATGCTTTCATTATGTGAACTAATATTGAGACTACTAGCATGCTAGCAATGGCCAACTTTTGGTCTTACATCTTGGTCAAGTCTTTGGCTTCAGACTTGTTTATATACATATAACTAGAGCCAAGAAAAATATCTGAATTTCTGCGCTGTGGGAAATTCCACCATTTCAACATTTGTTTTTGTCCTGAATTGAGACAAACCATTCAAATATCTAAACTTCCATCAAAAGAAAAGTTCTAAAAACTGAATCAGAAATGTCAAAACATTTTGTCTCAGTGTGTTGAATGGAAATTCAACATCTCATTTTGAGTCAGTTTGCAATTAAATTGCATCTGCCTATTGTGCTGCAGAGACACATAGTAAGTGTGGTATGGGTGCCTCTTGCCCCTGGTCTCCTCAAAGTGCCAGGCTCTATGGCCACACTATGTCTTCCATGATCCATGATGCACCTACAGTTACGTGACTCTTACGAAGCATCACATGGCTCAGTAAGAGTGGAGGGCACAGTGCATCAAGGGAAATGTCTGGCAAATGAACATAAGAATGGAGGATGAAGCACCCAAACTACAACTCCCATGATGTACCATGGCACCATGCACAGATGCAGTTTAATGTTGAACTGACTCAAAATATTTTGATTCTGTTCAACAAACTGAAATGCTTCAATTTGGGTCAAATTGACCCAAAACAAAATACTTCGTTACAATTTGCCTGGTGAAAAATTAAAAATGTCATCAAAACCAAAAATTTCCTGTGGAAAATTTCAGTTTTGCAAAAACCGTATTTTCTATCCAAAAATCACATTGACAGAAAATTTCAACCAGCTCTCTATATAGTGGTTACATATCTATTAGCATATCTTATATATTCACAGGCTCAGACCTTTCAGATATCAGAAGCTGCAATGGGCCTCTGTGACAAAGAGAAAGCATCTGATAAACATGGTGATGGTTGACTGGGAAAGCAAAAACAAAAACAGCAGACTCATTTAGATTACTTGAAAGAAGGAAATGCTACCAACGAAAATGATGCTGCCTGTGGAAGATAGTCCATGCTGTTTTAATGACTAATTATTGATTAGGAATGCATCCCTGCACTCTGCAGTAGTACAATAATCAGTAAGCACAAAGCCTTCTTCATGAATGTGTTGAGCCTCTGGTTCTAGGCTGGGGTTTCAACTAAGGAGAGACTGGACCTGTTCTGCTCACTTGAAAGTCAATTTCAGTCCCCCCACTAACTGGGGAGGGTTACACTCCTATTTTCAGTTGCATTTATGAAAGTAAGTCCCTGTGCATTTAACTTGTTACATAATTGCTCTAATTCTGTGATTAATTTGCTGTGTTTAAAAAAATCTGAATCCTTACTGTATGCCTGTTGGAATATTCAGAGGGAAGACAGCAGTCCGGTTAGGATATTGAAAGGCTATTACTGTTGGGCTAATAAATTACACCTGGTCCAGCATTTATCTGGATTTTAAAAAGGAGGTTCAAGAACAGAAATTAAACAGAAGTTTCAAGTGTATGCAAACAACTCATAGAGCTACACTTTTAAAGACGTATTTCACTCACAGGACAGAGCTTTCAGGCCCAAGATTATTGATCTTTGGAATTTATATTTGTTTCTCAATAAATATAGGATGTGGGAGGACAGAGACAAGTGAGTTGTGACAAAACCTGCAAAGGGAAATGTACAAATAAAATTCTCAAACAATTTCAGGCTCAGC
This sequence comes from Chrysemys picta bellii, assembly GCF_011386835.1. NCBI lineage: Eukaryota > Metazoa > Chordata > Testudines > Emydidae > Chrysemys > Chrysemys picta. The sequence continues at coordinate 21,426,497 of NC_088800.1, forward strand.
AGTTGCAAATCTTCCCTAACTCCTCATTAGTATTCAGCGGCTACAGTAAGTGGTGTGATATCATCTCTGGAATATCCAAAATCCAGGCTAAGGATCACAAAACTGCTGACTGTAAGGCCAGTAGAGTATAGATAGGCCAGCAGAGCATCCTGCCTTATAGACTGCAAAATGTGTTACATTTTCCTGAACAACTATCAACTAAAGATTTGCAGGTTACCCAGCTAAGGAGATAGATACTTTTGCATATAAAGGTGCCTTCACAATAGGGCTAGGCAAGCAGTTTGCCTCACAGCTTAGCATCAACATGTTTCTACATCATTCTCGGAAGAACCACTTTCAGAAGGCGGGGCTGTTTTGGGGAATAACATTACAATACTTTGGAGTCTGTGTGACATCAGAGCTAATCGATGAACACTGAAGGTATCTTTGGTAGGCAGTACTGGAGGTATTTTGGTAGCTGAATATCATGAATGTTTCCTTCTGTTTATGATGACTGATGGAAAAATAAGACGAACATCTATCAGAATATTTCATGGAAATGTCATATTATAATTAAAATTCATTTCACTGTTCCGATAAAGTAATCAGCCGAGATAGAAGAGCTGAGTAGGATTTAAAGCTATTTTACAATCACTCTGCAGAGTAACTAAGTATATAAATAATGACATGATGTTTTCTTTTTTCGTAAGTACTACAGCCTAGGTAGGCTTTTATGCCACTTAAATATATGGATCACACTATTATTATTCATTGCTATTTTCTACTGGTGTGCATAATGCTTTACAGACAAATATAAGATGACAAGGCTTAGTAAATATAGTTAATATTCATACAATATCACTGAACCCCCAAAATATTCAGAAGGTCATGTTTTATCACCATACCTTAACTTAAAGATATTTTGTAATACATATAAAGATATTTTGTAATATATTTTTGTAACATACTTTGACTTTGGGTACAATGTATGGTATCTGTTTAGAGGGAAGAAGACATTTTACACTAGAGAAATTTCATGCCAATAGGACCTTTTGTTGGATGGAGAGTGCAGAATCGGTTTACATTTATTTTTCAAATAATAGTAGTGGGAAGAGCATTGTCTCTGAGGAATTACATTTATATCAAAGTTTCTTTGCTCCAACTATAAGACTCGCTGAATTGGACCATGGAAGCTTAATTTTTCACTCTGATTTTCTTTTTTCAGTTTGCAAATTGCCTATTTATAATTACTTTCAATTAACTCAGACTTAGCCAATCAACAGACCATAAACTGAACTTAAACAGTTATGAGCTGTACTTTGTGATGAGAATTTATCCTTACATTAATTTCTACTTCATTATAAAATTCGGGCTCAGGGAATTATAGGAGCTAAATATAAGTTCTACATTCACAGCAACATAGAGTCATTTCAAATATGCAGATTTCTCCATTTCAACTATCAATTTCAGTGTGGGGCCCTGCATGATAGCTGTTTTCAATGGTTTTCATTAGGATTCCTAATAATTTTCACAAACATACAACAGAGAAGCTGAAGAAGATGTTTAGAGAACAAGCTTTGTTAAGGGATAGTTAAGGTGGCAAGTATAGATCTGTGGTTTAGGAGCAATGACTTCAAAGGGAGCAGAGTTAGGCCAATGCTGAATGCTTTAGAAAACCCAACTCTAAGTATATGTTGTAATCGTTCAAGAAAGTTTGAGTTAAAAAAACAAACTACAACACCAAGGAATTAATAGTTAGGGTTGTATTGACTCTCACTGAAATGAATACAGACTTAACTCTTCCACAGGAGATTTACAACAAAATATTACTGTCATAGTGAAGTGGACAGTATTGCTTCAGGCATTTTCATTTTAAATTTATCTTATGAGAGTGTGCAATAATGCAAACATATCTAGGTGAAAGTTTAAGTGAGATAAGACAATAATTGGAGTTAGGATGAATTCTGCCATTGATGATATGATTCATAGTTGTATTATAGAAATCTCCTTAATGAATGCTTATAAATAAATCACACACTTCACTCACATAAATTAGCATATATAAAGGCTCATTCTTCAGGGTTTCAGCAAGCCACCTGCAGGGGGCAGGAAGGGATTTCCTTTCCCCCAGTTTATGCCAGGTATTTTTAAAAATCTCTTTCCTCTGAAGCATCAGGGATGGCCCAGGCTGGAGATGGGACATTGGATGTGGTGGGCCAGGGCTGTGAGGTGGCACCGAGCATTCTCTCTCTAGGTGCTTGGCTGTCTGGTTCTTGTTAAAACATATTCAGAATGTAACTGAACACAATATATGGGACCAGGAAGATTTTTTTCTCCAGATCTGATTGGCAGTGACCTTGGAGATTTTTCACCTTCCTCTGCAGCATGCTGGTGTGGGTCGCTTGCCAATTATTGGAGAACTGGAAAAGAGGATACTTTCCTACAGATCTGCAGATATCTGATCCCTGAGGACATAAAGGGGAATGCTGGCATCCTGAAGAGAAGAGGAATAGATGTCAACAGAGAAATACCATTACAAGGGAAAACTGTTTTAAGATATTACGTCAATGGTACCTTAATTCAGCAAAGCTTTTAATATTTGTAACCTACCAGTGACTGATGCTGGAGGGCATGTGGGAATACAGGGCCCTTTATGCATAGCAGGTGGGATTGTCCAGAGGCACAAGGTTACTGGGGCAGGATAACTGACCAAATCAGATCAATGACTCGATGTAATCTTCTTAAGGAGCCATTAGGTCCTTTTAGGTTTCCCAATTAACAGTATGGCCTTTGGAGAACCTAAATCATTAATAACACATTTACTAGAGGCAGCCAGTTTCTCATTAGCTGGGAAATGGAAAAAGAAAACACTCCTGCCTGTACAATAAAGCTTAAGATATAATGGTAATGGAGAAATACGCACATTAACTGAAAACCCAATAAGGGAGACAAAAAATTCCTGACAAATACCTAGATAACTGACTTTCTTTTATGGATAATGTATAATTCAGCTGCTGTAAAACTGATTAACTTTTTTTTTTTAGTATATAACAATATTTGCTGAACAGCAAGGAAGTGTAAAATAACATACATAATTTAAGTCAATGTATGTTCTTAAGTTCTTTTAAAAAGTAAAAGGTTATTAGAAAATAAACCTCACTATCTGACCTACTGCAGTGATTGTGGTACACTGGGATCTCTTATTATAAGTCAGGGATGGCCAACCTAAGCCTGAGAGGGAGCCAGAATTTACCAATATACATTGCCAAAGAGCCACGTCAGCAGCCTTCAATCAGCCCCTCTCCCCCTACTCCCAGCACCTCCCACCCACCAGCAGCCTGGTCAATCAACGCCTCCCCTTCCCTCCCCATCAGCTGTTTCGTTGTGTGCAGGAGGCTCTGGGGATGAGGAGTGAGGGGGTGGGAAGGGGTGGAGTGGGGGCAGGGCCTATGGCAGAGCCAGGGGTTAAGCAGTGAGCACCTCCTGGCACATTGGAAAGTTGGCGCCTGTAGCTCTAGCCCCGGAGTCGGTCCCTATACAAGGAGCCACATATTAACTTCTGAAGAGCCACATGTGGCTCCGGAGCCCCACGTTGGCCACCCTGTTATAAGTACAGGAAAATACCACAGTTAGTGCAGGAACCTGGAGTGGCAAATGCGGAGTTTCTAATAGCACCTATTAAGTATGTATATATGTCCCTGGAAGACATGGATTTTCATACAATAGCAAGTTACAAGGCACTACAATCTTCATTGGAAATAGTGTTATTGATACAATAGAGCATGACAGATGTGCATTAGCTCTATAAAGTAAAGTTGGTACATTTTTAAGCCCCCAGTTCTGCAAACACTTATGTCTGTGCTTAATCCCAGTGGTGTCAAATATTTTACTTCAATGGAACTGCTCACATGCATAAAAAGTTAAGCACATTTATAAGTATTTGCAGGATCATGGCCTCAGTTTGATTGCACGCTAATGCACATTTACAAAAGATTTCTCTGCACGACCATACAGAGAAACTTGGATAAAAAATTCCCTAGATATTATGACAACAGTACACAGTATTTTTATCCATTCTATGGACTCAGTCCTTCGCTCAGTGCATGCTTGTATATCTGATTAAATGATTAAATCATATATTCATGGGTTATAAAAGAACAATATAGGCATATTTTTATTTATATTATCCAACATTAAATGTATTTGTTGAAGCAATTTGTCCCATAAATGATCTATGGTTGGCACAAATGTAATATCAATACCTCAAAATGTGGAGAAAATTGTCATTTAGCATTTTCTATGGTATATCAAATTATGCTCCATTTGGGGGCCATAACAATAATTTGAGCTCTTATTATCTGTTCTGAGGATAATAGGGAGTGAGAGATGAAAGAACAGGAAGGTATTACATTCTCAGAAGAAAAGAAGTATACAGTACAATACAAATAGTTGGGTTGTTTGGCTGTAAGACATTTAATATTACAGCACCATGAACATTTCTATCAATTGTCTGAGCTCCTGACTGTTATTTAGAAGTACCAGTGACAGCAGTGAAAATAAATCATAAGGCATTAGACAACCATATAAATAAATATCATCAACAGAACTGAAAGATGAGCTCCAGGGACGTGTAGGAGAATGGGTTAATTAAAGCACACCCAAGATATATAATGAAGTGGGCAGATGTCTCAAAATCTTTATGCACTGTAAAAATCATAATTTGATGTAACACTCAAATTGCAGACAAATTAGTTAGGAAAGAGAAAATAATATTTTCCAATTTTGTTTGTTTGTTTCTCAGACAGATGATGAGTGAAATCCTGGCCCCATTTAAGCCATTGACTTCATTGGGGCCAGCCATTGACTTCACTGGGGCCAGAATTCAGCCCAAGTTGTTGGTTTTTTTTGGGGGGGGGAGGGAGGAAATCTAGGAATTAATTGACACATGTTATTGTTTTCTATGCACTGCAGTAAGCAAGAGAGACTGGATAACTAGGAGAGGCTTGGAGAAGAAACAGCATCCAGACTTGAAGCCATAACAACTTTTATGAAGATAAGCTACACCATTTGAGGAGGTTGAAGCTCTATTAACAACATGCCAAACCTAATCTTTTTACTCTAGAAACTTAAACTAATGTTTATGTTGCACAACCCCCAGCATTATCTAGCCATATGGCAACAAACAACTGAGAAACTTCTACATTTTCAATGAGTTACACAGGATTTAGCCATGTGGTTCCCATTGATTAAAATGGGAATTGGCTGACTAATTCCTCATGCAATGAGATTTGTGTGCCTAAATCCCATGCTAATCTTTTAAAATGCAGAGCAGTACAGTAAATTGTGGGCTAAACATCCGAACTGTACAAGTTAGTTATTGCAGAAAGGAAAGCACTGATATTCTATTTGCTTCCTCAGGGTCCAAACCAACTCTTGCCAAAACTCAATGGGAGTCTTTCCATTGACTTCAATAGAAAAGGGATCTTGCCTTCACTATCTAGGCTGAGGTGGAACATCATTATGCAGACTTCCACCCAATAAAGCTAACTGTTGGTGGATTTGAGATGCCTTAACTTCAGAAGAACCTGCATACTTCCTCCCCATGGTATTAAGTACTTACCCTGTTTCCCCGAAAATAAGACATCCTCCGAAAATAAGGCCTACTTACAGTTTTGCCTCTCGTTGTAATATAAGGCATCCCCCGATAATAAGACCTCCCCGATAATAAGGCATCCACCGATAAGGCATTTTTCATTTCTGAAAAATAAGACATCCCCTGAAAATAAGACCTAGCGCATCTTTGGGAGCAAAAATTAATATAAGACACTGTCTTATTTTCGGGGAAACAGGGTAGTACCCCATTTTCACCCCAAACAACATCTTACTCCATCATAGTCAGCAGCACTACTCATGGAGAAAGGGTGTTAGAATCTTACTTATAGTGTATATCTGAGGAGCGAGGACCTTACACAGTAGGATCTTAAGTATAGATTCAACAACCTGGCTTACTGCAGATTTAGCACACAATGTCTGAATCCTATCCTCTTTACTACAGGAGAAGAATACATGCAAACACACCCTTAATGTTCTGAAGATTCACCAGAAGCAACTACTGTAGATATTTTACAGTAAATATAAAAAACACATGACTCAATTCACTTAAGAACCTGTGTAACTTTAATCACATACTTAAGTGCTTTTCCTAAACAGGAATAGACTTTTGCATATATTTTCACACTGATTCATCTAAGCACTCTAAATACATGGTCCTAAATAATTTCGCAATTTCAATAAAAGCTACATCCAAAGTTATATCAGCATAAGGATGAGCTGCCGCTAGCACAACCTCTTCATCAGTCAGACTTATTATTTAAGTACCCGACAATGCAAAAGTGCTTTTCCCTACTTTATCTAAAATAAGCATTCCTAGCTTTGAATGTTTAGTCATAATGCTTTAACACTCCAGTTGGGTTGCAGCTGCAGAAACGGAGTGCAGCAAAAAAATGTGCTGCAGTCAGACATCTCACATGTTGGAGGCATTACTTTTGTGTTTGAAACAACAGTTCCCTTGAAAGTCTAAGTGTTATAAGAAGATATTGCAAAACAACAACTTACTCTGTAGCACAGTCATGCTTGTTAACACCTACAGTATTCATTTATTGCGGCTCTGTGCTAACAGAAATGAACAGGGAATGAGTGTCTTGTTTTTCCCATACAAAGAAATTCAGATGTTCAGGTTAATTGTAGCTAATTCAAAGAGCCCCATCTATAGGCTAGACTGAATTAGTTCTGATGCAATTAAAATTGAAATATTTACTCTCTGAATAAGATTAGTATAACTAGCATGCAAAAAGTCACAATACTAAGAGTGAGGAAGGGACTCGTTTGCAAAGATATGGAAACATGCCTTGGCCCAAAATTCTAAAAATGAATGGATGAAAGTATGTCTGATCCTTGCATATAAGGTTGAGATTTGCATCTGTTCATACCTTTACACCTGTGCAGCCCCAACTTGTATACACATCAGGTGTGTTTTGAGCACACAGATCAGGCCCATACGTTTGTGCCTATGCTTTTTTAAACGCAGGCTATTGTTCATAATGTATGTAAAAGCTTATTTTGTTTTTTAAAAGTGTTGGTTTAAAAATGTCTAACTGATGTGAAAGCTGGAATTCCACCAAAGGTAGCCAGATGTCTAAATGCCTTTGAAAGCCAATGCGTTAGAAGAATGGTAGGTCTGAAATTGAATGACTTTATAACAGTTGCTGAGATCTGTCAGAGTTCAACAACGTATTATCTCCAAAGTTTTCTAGAAAAGAAGATATGGGACATGTTAAGAATGAAGCCACAATGTCTGCCATGGCACGTGTACCATTAGGCAGCTGGAGGAAAGAATCCCTCCATTGAACATGTCCTTCAAGAGGGAAAACATATGGAGAACTTAACAACATAGAGGAATTGCAAAGAGCAGCCCTAAGCAAAATTTCATAGTGCGGGAAGGATTCAGTTTCAGAGTTATTAGCTAAAACACAGAAATCGATGAATTACTGTCTTTAAATATTGTAACTATTAAAGTGAAGTGTTATTTTCTAGTATATCTTAGAAAAATTGTTAATTCTTCCTAAAGCTTTGGTAATGGAGCCACGCAAACTCATTTCTTTATCTGCACATAAGACAATGCAAACCAGCTGATTTAATACTGTAAACTTGTTTTCTCTAAGAAAACATTCTAGGAAAGTCAGAAGTGCTCACACCCTATTACTACAGAAAAACAGAGGTACTGGTTCAGTCTTGCTGTGTATTCAAACTCTTATTCCACCACAATTAAGCAAGCAGAGGCCAGCTGAGCTTTATCTAGGCTTTGTGGAGTGATAGAGCTGGAGCAAATTGCCCGAAGTTCCTTTTGGTGACCTTCCTTTGGACTGTACAAAGGGGAAAAAAAAGAAGTTTTTTCTTGTGCTAGAAATGGCACCCCTATATTTATGGTATATGGAGCTATGTCACTTTTCCTGTTTGTTTTCTGTTACTGAACCTTTGAATTTCTAGACAGCTGCTGTCAACACACAGAAGGAAGCTGCCATTTTCTAACGCAGAGCAGTGCAGGCACAGATCGCATGTTCTCTTTTGGAGATGTTACCTTTTGTGCTCTCTTATTTAGCCCTTCTCCTAAAGAGTCAACAAATTAAAAAAAAAAAAAACAATCTCACACTTATATTAGAAAATGTTTTACCATTTTCGTCAAGTAGCGCCTAAGATTGGTTTAAATTAAAGGGATTAGAAAAAAAATGGTGTTCTCTATTTTTCAGTTTATATTATGCTTTTGACAGCACTTGGCGCATTTTCAATTTCACTGTTTCCTTTTCAATTTAGTTAGCTGGATTCCCTTGTTGTTTGTATAGGTCTTTCATACAACAAACAGGGTAAAGAAAAATGTTATAAAATTGGAAAGTGTGATTGCAAAAAAAAAAAAATAATAATCACAGAAACATTGGCAGGGAGACCAAGAGGTAGATATCATTACCTGTTAACTCAAGTTTTGAAAACTGACTAGATTTCAAAAATGACATTTCTTTAAAATAAAGGTCATTCTGAAAAAGTATATAGCATCTCCTTGCTTATGGGAAAACAGCAGCATCCGTAATTCATGGGTGGATTGAAAATCCATTCCAGCATATCCATGTGAATTTTGCTCTTCCTTTCATAGGACTCATATTATTGATGATCAATGTTGCTTATTCAAAGTAGCTGGGAATCTGTATGGACCTTTACAGCTACATAGGGTGACCAGACAGCAAGTGTGAAAAATTGGGCCAGGAGGTGGGGGGTGATAGATGCCTATATAAGATAAAGCCCCGAATACTAAGACTGTCCCTATAAGACTGGGACATCTGGTCACCCTATAGCAGGGATCGGCAACCTTTGGCATGTGGCCTGTCAGGGAAAGCCGCTAGCAGGCCAGGACAGTTTGTTTACCTGCCGCGTCCGCAGGTTCGGCTGATCGCAGGTTCGGCTGATCGCAGCTCCCACTGGCCGCGGTTCGCCGCTCCAGGCCAATGGGGGCTGCGGGAAGCAGCAGAAAGTGTATCCCTCGGCCCATGCTGCTTCCCACAGCCCCCATTGGGAGCTGCGATCGGCCAAACCTACGGACGCTGCAGGTAAACAAACCCTCCAGGCCCGTCAGCGGAGTTCCGATCCCTGACCTACAGCTACGAAACCTGTGTGAAATGCTCAGTCTTCCTGGTCTATCATTAACAACTTGTACATTTCAATATGTCACTGTGTGTGATGAGTTTGAAACTTTGAAGATGATGCTTGGGGTAGGTCATAAGTTAGCTCTATACTGTATTGCACAGAAAGGTTTTTTTTCAACCAACACAAGCCTTGTGTTCTTTTCAGGAAGGATCACCTGTTCATAAATGTCTTGCTGATCAAAACAAAGCCTGTACCACTGCAAAGGAACATCCAGCACTGACTAGTGCCACTGGATGACATGGCTGATGCAATAACTGGAAATCCATGGGAGATGTGAGCCAAAAGCCGTTTTAAAACCAGAATAACCAGTTCTAGTTTGGAAATTGGTTGAGGGGGTTCCTGCAGAAGTTACTGCCAAAAGAGGATCGTTATCATACACTGTACACAAAATGGTACCACCTGTAGATAGGCTGATGAGCGTCTATCAGCAACTAGGGCAGATATGGGTGGCTGGCTGGCTTCCTGGCTTCATTGGAAAAATCTTCTTAAAGTTCAAATAAGGCAGAACTGGAGCATGTGGAGGAGGCACCTTTGTGTTCCAGAGCCACCTTCATTCATCCTCATCGAGCACCATGTGAGAGGAGTCCTCACAGTCTTTTGGATGTGAAATTATTAACATCAACACCTATGCTCAGGGGTAAAATAACTCTCATGCTAGAAGAGGATTTGAAATAGTTTATTCTTGTTTTAATATTTAATCATAATCACATTAAGCAACTTTTTAAATTCACTATGTAAGGTGCGGCCACAGAATAAATAGTTCACTTTGACAGTCTACCTTAAATTAAAAAATGCCTAGCTCTTATATAGCACTTTTCATCAGTAGATCTCAAAGTGCTTCACACCCTGTACTGTATTTATCCTCACAAGTGAGGTAGGGAATGATTTTTACCTCCACTTTACAGATAGGGCACTGTGAGGCTAAGTAACTTGCAACAAGGTCAGTCAGGACATCTGTGGTAAAGCAGGGAATTGACCCCAGGTCTCCAAGTCCTAGGCTAGTGCCCCAACCACTGTACTGCTGACGTGCAGCTCATCTGTTTGCCTATTGACTTGAGAGTCCCTGTTCTTGACTTGGACTGGCATTGCTTATCTTAATAACACAAATGTACTGGTAAATGTTACAGGTTCCTATGGATTTGGTTGGAAAAAGGACCTTTGCTTCACTAAAGACATTGTCACAATCCGGGTGTCTGACTCTGAAGTTAGATAAAGAGAAGTTTAAACTGAGTTACAGTATCTAATTAAAACAGCTTCTTGCTTCTAAATTAATGAAATACTGTCTATGTGTTTTTAATGATGGTGTTAATAAAGTCAGCTTGGGCTCAGTAGACAAGCCGGTAGTTTATCATGCGTCTGAAAGCCAGCCTACATACATATTAAACAGATGAGCCACAAGGTCTGGGGCACAAGAATAACACTGCTGCCCATAATGAGAACGGTTTTTAATTTAGCCTTTGATAAGCGTACAGTATTTCTCAATATTTGTATTGTCTTCTGATGAGTCCATTGCCTAACCTATACATAACAAATGCCCAGAAAAGTCAAATACCTATCAGGCCTGGGGAGAGGAGGAGGTAGGGGTTAGGAAGAGGTGGGAAAAAAAATCTAGCACAGTAGCAGTTTTTTCCTACAGGTTTCTTAATGTGATGTTTGTAAATATCTTTGGCCAAATCCATCTCTGCTGTAAATATGGCCCTTCTTCTATTTCAAGATCTCTCTCTCTCTCTCTCTCTTTGGCATCTCCTGAGAGAAGAAACACAGCAGATGTTGCACAGCAAGAAGGGGTGGCAAAAGTGGCCTGTCCCAAGGGGCTTAGGGATCGCAGCCCAGACTCTGCACAGCATCAAGTGCTACCACTACCCCCTCACCCTCCTCGACATCTCTCTTCCCTCTGCCAGCCCCAGCTTTTCCCCTCTGTGTGGCTTGCAACAAGCAGCAGTGTAGGGCTTACATTGGCCTTACACTGCTCCTAAGATGAGAGAATTCTTTCCTGGACCTTGGTGGTTCATTTACGACCCTAAACACCACTGCAGCAGGTGAGTCTCAGCCCAAAGATATTCAAAAAGAATTATGGGCCAAATCTAGTACTGGCAACAGTGAAGTGTCTGTTACAGCTGTTCCCCTGCTGTTCTGTTTGTGCTGTGTGGCCGCCCCCCCCTCCCCGGGCTATGGAACTAACCAAAGTCACAGCCTGGCCCTGTTCATGAAAATGGCTTGTGCAGACTGACTGGAGCCATCTGCTCTGCTCAGGGAGGTGGGGGCTTTTCGCTCCTTTGTCTAGCTTCTTTGTTCAGGACCCGGCTCGGTGTAGGGTGCTCTGCCCAGGTATGTGAGACCTAAAGTGGCCACATAGCTGAGCATATGAGTCATACCTGTGACTCAGAACTTGCCCAGACATGTCTTGTGCCTACCTGCAAGTCTTCCCTGCCTTCTCTCCTCCCCTGGATTCAGAGGAGCCAATCAAAGTTACTGGCGGGAAACTGCCTGAATTTGCCCTTAAAAACAGACATTTTCTGATCAGACCCCCGAAGAAGGTCCTTGCTTTGCCACCTAGTTTGATCAGCTAGGAGTCTTTGGGGGGGCCCTCTCCCTGCTCTCGTTTGTTTTTGAGCGTACCCCCGTTTTTAAACTCCCCTCCCATGAACAATGAATTTGTGCCTGGAGAGCTCCTGATTATTGTAAGCGAATCGAGTCCTCTCTGTGTCCTCTGATGTTGAAACTGCTGTTCCTGCTGCTGCTTTGGGGATTGGTAAGGAAAAACCTCTTGCACCCCCCCTTGTTTTACCTGCTGGCTTTCTTTCCCCCAGCAGGCAGACCCAAGCTAACTCCTTGGTCTGTATCTGTAATCTGTTTCTTGCTCCGCAGTGCCTTTGCTGCTAGAAATAAGCCTGTGCCTTCCTGGACTGTATCCTGGGCTGCCAGCTTGCAGCCACCCCACTGCTGCAGCCACCACTAGTTAATCCCCCAGCCCCCCTTGGAGCTGTATCCTGGGCACACACCAGTCTGCCCTCTGGAACTACCCCTAGTATAAGGTGCACCTATTAGGTTAGATTTAGCTTTTAGTCTAGATAAATTGTAATTTCATTTTGCATAGCTGTGGTTAAGTTAGGTTTAGGAAATTGCTTGCATTGTACTCTGTAAGTTAGGCTTAAAAAATTGTTGCATTGAGTTTTGTTACTTGCTAATTTGTGTAGTCTTGGTTAAGTTAAATCATAGATAAGATTTTACTGTGTTCTGTATAATTGTCTCTCTGCTGTTTAAACTTGCAGCCTGTCTGCTCTCTGTGTCTCCCTGAGTTTAAATCTCCCTCTGCCTTTGGCCTCTGCTCCACCACGGGCTCCTCTTCCCCCATCCCCCAACCTCACTTCTCTACCACTTTCTTTCTCTCTCTCTCTCTCTCTCTTTTAATCCCTTCCCCCACATGCTCACCCCGTTCCCACTGCTGCCAAACCTCAATTGTATTACTGAAGTTTAGCATAAAACCCCATTGGTTACCCCTTTTCTCTCTAACACACCTCACATTTTACATTTACACCACTGTGACACATTTTTTACCTAAAGTTGTTGGTTATTTAACACATTTTACCCAACTGTTAGTTGGTTATATGCTGCTGTGACACACTCTTTACATAGAAATTGTTATCTACCTGTTACATTTATACTTCAGTGTTAATTGGTTACCAACTATATTGTACCCCACTGTATTGTACCCCACTATTGAAACCCCCTATCCTATTTACTAAAATAACCCCCTCCCCAATTGTCTACCTTAACAAACCTCATACCCCTCACTATTGAATTTTCCCTGTTTTTGCATTTTCTCAATAAAGTTTATTTTGCATCCTACCAGTGCAATAGTTGTCCCCCAAGATCCCCTACTTGCTGGCAGGGACATGAAGAAACCTCCAATTGACTTCAGTACCAGCTTTACACCAAGGCTGAGTCTGGCCCCTATAACTGAAAAGGACAACATTATTTCAAATGGAGCTATGTGCAACACTCAAGTTGACCTTGGACTATCAATTTTGGCTGCAACATGCTTGAAGTTGAAACGAGAGCTTATCTCTGAGCACAAATGACTTTTTCTTAATTATTTATAGACCATTGTCCTTTCTAGTGTCACTTTGAATACCCCAAATATGCACTGTCAATGTTACTATAACCGTTACCTTATCTCACAGTGATGGAAGATTCCAGGAGGTAGAATAGCCTATTGTGAGGAGACTGAGCAGATACACACAATACATCTTCTCCCTCATTGGCTTGATCAGAAAAATAATGGTTTTGTTAATAGCAGATAAAAATGACCCCCCACACACACATTATGAAACCCAACACAGAGTAATAAGCTCTGGACAAAATATGTGGTGAACTCTAGTATGTGATTACAGTTTATGAGACAGCACGCAGGGAGGGTCACAAGATTAGAAACTTAAATCATTAGAAGAAGGTGTTACAGTTCTACCATTCCCCATTTTCAATACAATCATGGAGCGCTGATAATAATTTCATGTTGTACTGTATTTATGGGAGAAACTATGATTTAGTTTGTGTATAAGTAGGAAAGCCAAGGAATCATGAGGGGCTGGGGTGCACATGAGAAAGTAATGAGGGACATTCATAAACCTGGCAGACTAAATATATGTTTAACTACTGTTTGTAGAGGGCTTTGGGGATGCATTAAGGCAGAACTGGGGAGCAGCTCAGAGTGGGGCAAGGATTCAAGCACATGGTTACTCATGCACATGTTGAAACAGGCACTGAAAAACTTTTAATATGCTCAATACTATGGAAAGAAAGAGGAATATTTTGTCAACTTTTTAAACTAATTGTATATTATTGTCTCAGTAATGTCATGGGTTATTTTTCAGGTATCATTTACCTCTTCTTGTTCCTATTTGAACACTGAGATGTGTTTTGGCAGGGCCTTTTAAAATCTCACAGGCCTCACAATAAAGGAAGGCACCCTCTCGTGAATTATGTGGGAAATGGGTTCCATGTGAAATGTTGCCTGTTCACAGCTGGCTGGGAGGTGTGGGCGGGGGGAAGGGGAGCGGAGGGGAGGAGTTTGAGTAGTGTACTCTCCTTTAATCCATTTTTCATATTGTTATGGGTGGTCAGGAGCTGGGTGTTAGAAGTAAAGGGGTGAATTGGGCAATTGGGTGTTGCTAGGTGATGATATGGGGGGTGTCAGGAGACATCTCCATCCCCAACAGTGCTGTCTGTTCCTTGCCACTATTATTTTCTCCTTCCTGACCGCCTCTTTTCTCTTTCCCTCCTTTTTTCTCCCTGATCAATATGGATGAGTAGGAACCACCTATATATTTGCCTTAAATTGGATAAGGACCTCTCTCCAGAGATCTTCCTCTCATATAGAGAAGCCTATATTTTTTACCACAACCCTGCCTAACATTCCCTCACTTCAACCCAAGGCTGTGGCAGGCCTTCTGAGGAAAGAACAAGCCTACTCAATTTCAGGATTCAACTATTTGGCCTAATCTTCATTCCTGATCTATTAATTGCGCCCTGGACATTGTGTAGGCATTTACACCAGTGCAACTGGATTTAAAATGCTGACCAGTCAGAATGGAACCGCCTATCATGGGATACTCACTGCAGGTGGCGCTTGATCCTAGCTGTTCTGGGGATTAGCTGTCTTCCAGGTCTGACACCTCCCCTTGCCATCTCTCAGCCCATTGTCATACCTCTCACTCTGTGGCCCCTCTCTTGCACCAGGAGCTGCAGCTTCCTCCTCAGAACGCCTCCTCTGGCCAGATTACTATGTGGCTTCCCCTTCTGAGGTACAGTCTCTCACTGGCCCCATTGTCCAGGCAATGCCACTCAGTCAGTGACTGGTAGGGGAATCTGGGCCTACCCACTACTCTGAGTTCCAGTCCAGAGACCCTACAACACACAGCAAAGGTCTCATAGGTGCTGGAAATAAGGGCATTGGGGGTGTGGCGGCATGCCCTGGCTTGAAGTGGTTTCCATCAGATACAGGGTTTACAGTTTGGTTCAAGGCTCTCAGCACCCCCACTATATACACTGTTGCAGCACCCCTGCAAGGACTGCTCAGTCCCTACCCTTGCTGCTCTTCCTTGGGCTGCTTCCTACCCACCTCCCACAGGCTCTCATCTTCACCCTTCTCTCTTCTGGGTACACCCTTTCCTCAGGGTCCTACTCTTTCCCAGGCTTCCCTCTTTAATGTACAGAGGGTGGCTACAGACTTCCTCACTGTAGTCATTTCTATTGCCAGTTTCCTGGCTTTATACTAGCTCAGCCCACAGCTGCTTAGCTGAGCTCCATCTTCTCATTGGGGTTGCTTCTCCAGTGTACACCCCTCATGTGTGGCCTATCTCACTAACTGGCCCGTTCTCAGCTTCCTTAATCCTTTTGGGGCTGGGCTGGGGTGAATACCCCATCACACCTCCACTTTGTACTAGTGTATGAATGAGGTCCAGGACATAGGCATGTGATGATATCCACATTGGCCGATGCACCAGAGACTGAACTGGGGACCCCCCAGAGCTAAAAATATTAGGTGCTACAGCATGAACTAAATAGCCAAGATTTTATAGCTGGGAGCTGTAACAACTCGTATGCTCTGTGGATCGGCATGAAGAGGGATCTGTAACACACACTCACCAGCAGCTTACAGGTGGGTAGGTGCCATGTGTTTGACAGTAGGCCCGCTCCACCCAAACTGCCCTGTTACACATTTATAGGGGTTGATGGCTTTCACTTTATCGATGAATTCTCTTTCAGGGCTCCTTGCGGCCACTGATGAAAAATTATAATAGGCCTGATCCTCCATAAATGGCTCTGTAGCTCATATTCTCAGTAGCATTTTCTCAGAAGACTGTTTTGAGGATCAACTGGATAACAATTGCAAAGTCCTTTGAAGATGAAAAGATGCTCTGTAAGTGCTAAGAATTATCAAGCATTGGGGAATGCCAATGAGTGCCAGACAGAGATGGTGTTCCCACAATTGTCCCATGCCTCATGTTAACAAATAAAAGAAATAGGAAAGTAAATCCCAAATGTCTTATTTTTACCTATTTTCCTTCAAATAGGACAAAATTCCACCTTAATTATTTTTCTAATAATGTTTTTCACACTTCTCAATCAGAACTAACATAGTCTGGATGTGTGTTACTTTCTCTGAACACAAATATCCGGTCCAAGCAGAAAATATTACATTTGTCATTCAAAGCATCAAACTATAACAAGAATGGAACTGAGTGAAAGATATGGTATAGTGGCACCTTAGTCTATCCTAAATAAATAATAATAATAAAAAATAAGTAAGAAAAGTTAATGAGCAGTTTTATTTTCTTTCAGCAAAGGTCGGCAATCCCACGGCAGCAAATTAATCCCAATTAGTAATGATATTTTGTCTTGATACATCATGACACTTTTGATTTACCGGGTTTCCAGGATGCAGGCAGCAAATGTTAATGATTCAGTTTGCTGGGAATTTATACTCCTGCTCATTTCCCATTTGCTGATCAGTTGCGGCTCGTCAAGACTTGGCTGCTTCGACTAATGAACTGACGGCCTCACAGGAATAATGGTGTGTTCTGCAGGCCTCATTTTTTTTCATACCATCTGCAGAAATGCAGGTTCTCTATGAGAAAATATTCCTGGCAGCCAGGAAGGAGTGATTATGATCATATAAATGTCACTTGTAATTTGTATTTCACTTGTTTAATGGCGTTGCCACTAAATGAAGGTTTCTGTAGAGAACAAAACTAATTATAGTAAATTCAGCATTTTGGGGGGAAACTCTTGAAGGGAAGCATACCTAGTTTTGCTCATTTCCTTAAAATATTCTGATGGCAATGATGGATTTTTACATAATGATTTATCTGCCCAGCTGGTCTAGTTTGAATTAGAGCTACACAGAATGTTTCTCTAGAGGTTTGTAAAGGCAGCAAACACCACTTTTCTAGTACATAGCAAACTCAAAAACCATTTAAATCATCAGGTGCTGGGAAAGCTTGAATACTTGTTGCAACAAGAGTTCCGCAACAGCTTAAGTTGGAACGGGGATGTCTTCTCCTACCTGATGCTCACTCAGATAATGAGATAGACAAGTTCCAAATCTGGTTTGATAAATTCTTTGGCTGTCCTTGTCAAAAGAAATGTCATCAAGATATTCAGGTACACTGTGGGTCATATTGTGTTCTCATTTAAATCAGTCTTAAAACGGGAGTAACTCAACTGAAGTCCATGGAGACATATTAATGAAAGCTTTTTAACCTTTTTAACCATGTTATCTTAGAACAAGTCTTAAGGACCTGACCCTCAGCTGGACAAATCAGCATAACTCTGTTGAACTCAATGGAGCTATGCCAATTTACAGCAGCTGAGGATCTGGCCTTATCTTCAGATATTATGCTGCGTTATTTCTAGAGGTCTAGACAGTTTACACGAACCTTCTCTAGATTATCACCTAAAAGAACAGCAAAAGTAGGAGTATTGTATTCATGGCAGCTCTACTTCATGAATAAAGTGAGGAACTGCCTTCAGAGCTAATTTCTCCACATGTTGGCAGAGTTAGATGGAAACTTTGCAGGAAAGTAAAGTAAAAGCAAACAAGTGCCTTTTTTACCTCCTGTGAAGGGAGAAAAAACAATCCCCCTTTTCTGGGTGGTGGGTGGTGGAAATCTTTCCTAAATATAGCCAAAAATTACTGGGCATCACTATGGAGAGTATGCACAATTAATACAAACATAATATTAAGAAGGAGTGTCCATATTTTGAGGTTGACCTTGAAGCTCAGCCCCCAGGCTTTCTGCACATTATGCAAAAGCAAAGTGTCAGTTAAAACATCAGTGACCTGCATTACCTCGGCCCCAGTTTGATACTTAGTTGACAGCTCTCTGGGGTTTAAAAGCCAGAGACAAAGACAGACAACTCAAGACAATGGGTTCCAAGGAAAAGGCACTAGCTAGGGAAAGAAATGTCAGTAATGAAGCACTGTCTGGGTAAGGCCACATCAAGTTTCTACAGAGCAGCACTGACATTTGTGAAATATAACTAATAACTTGAAGCAATTTAAGCCATGGAGCAGCTTAAGCTATCAGGATCCCCCAAATAGATGGCCTGACACATTCAAAACCTACATCCTTCAGAGAACATGCAAAGCTTCTGATAAAGGGTATCTGTAATTATAGCTTTTCTTTGAAATTATTACTCTGACTACTTTGCTGAAGATTGATGTACTCTGCAGAACAAGTCCAATTAAGATGCACTTGATATGCCTTAGGAGAGGGGTTCCCAGCCTTTTCAAGCAACTATAACACTATATCTGGCTAAACCCTGGGTAGTGTGAGCTGCCTTCCAAACAGCTGTACTCACCTCAGTTCATGCTGGAGGCTGTCTCATAATCAAACCAAGCTTTGCTGTGAGTTAGGCTTTCCCTATGCTGGCATTTCAGCCCGTGCCAACCCCTAGCACTGTCTCAGTTCACACTCGAGTGTTTTATCTGGAATTGTTCTGAACAATGTATTCACATTACCAGCACAATAGTCAGCAAAAAGCTGTACCACTATAAACAAGCCCTTAAACTTCGCATAACTGAATCGAGTCTGGCACAAGGGTACCCAATGGGGAAGAGGACAAATGCTCATCATTAAGAAAAGAGAAATCTAGCATATCAATTACAGTGCAAAACCATTGCCAGTTGGGAAACAATTCTTTTAGACATACTGGTATTGGGCTTGATCCTTCAGTCTTCACTCAATAAAACATCTAAATGAAGTAAATGAGGAGTTTTTACTATGTGAAGGATGCAGATCTTCTGTATATACTATGTCACATCAGGCAGTGTTACATATCTGTGTAGGGTAGGAAGTATGGGATGGGAAGAGTTAACACATGCCTTTGAAAGTCTTCTATTATATTCTTTCCATATATCAACACCCAGACAACAGCAAGTCACACTTGATCTCGATAGGATGAGTATTTCACATACAGTGAATAATATATAGCCTTATATAAAACTTAGAAAGTGGCTTGCTTATTTTAAGGGATGATGAGAATAAAGGAGGAGGAGGAGAAGGAGATGATGGATGGACAGTACTCTTATTTTTTGGGCAACATCTGAGCATTGTTACTATTAATCCAGGCTTAGAAACTCAAGAATGCCAACTGTATGTAACTTCAGAGACTGTTGCCTTAAGTATGTGAACAGGATGAAATATAAAAACCAGGTAAACATCTTACATCTCCTACTGATCAGCAAAGAAACATTAATTTGAAGGGGTTTGTAACTGACACTTTGATGAGATGATTTGATCTCAATCTTTTATTGTGAGGGGGAAAAAACAACAAAAATTCAAGAAAAGACCTTGAAGGTAAATTTTTAAAAGACGTGAATGCCTTTTGCCATTTAAGCCTCTCTCACAAGCAGACCATATACAGTACTTTGAAAGTATAAAATAAATGTGCACAGCAGGCTAAGTAAAATGATACTTATGCAATTCCAGACCTGGCCGAGGGAATAAAAAAAAGCTGCCAATACCACTTTTGCTCTTTACCTTTCAAAAAGAATTCAATTTCATTTTCAATGTTAAAATGTTTAAAATATTTTAACGGAAATAACAATTTGTGTCTGTGAAGTACCCTTTAGAACAATTTAATTTAAATATCATTGTCCTTCCGTCAAGGCATTACCTTTAATTGATTTAATCTTAATTTGTTTTTTCCTAGCATGGTAATTGCCATTGATTCCAATTAATATTCGGTTGCCCTATCTCTATAAATAATTACTGCCTGATTTATTTCTCTCAGATGAGGCTCACTCTTGCTACGGCCACCACCTGTGACTTAGAGAGGCTCTCTGGTAATGGAGAAAAGCCAGAGTATAAAATGGAAATGCTTTGAACCGTAGCAGGACAGAGGAAAAGATTCCACCACTACAATGCTAGCCTCAGAATTCTTCAGACCTTTCCCATAGCCGACTGCTGCATCGGCAGTGCCCTCCTGTCCTTCAAAGGGGTGAGGGAGGAGGGAGCCTGTCTCTTCTGGATTTGCTTTTTGCACAATGCAAACCCATCCAACCCTTCTGCTAGCCCTCCATGTAATGTTATGAGGGGTACCCTGCTGTGCAGGAGAAGCAAATACTTCCTTCAGGACGTCTTTGCTGGCTGGCCTGTTGCTGTGGTAGAAACCGTGTTTTGGCTCTGTCAGGGTTTTATATGGACATCAATGTCTCTTCAGGATCTGTCCCAGGCTTTAGATTTCAAGACACATACACTATTGATAATCAGCAGCGAAATCATTACATGTCTGGCTCTTCAGAGACCTAAGCATGTAGTATCCATCTGTTTCTACACACCCTCCATTTCTATTCCTGACCATAAAGGCTTCTTTATTGCTACCATTTCAATATTCTTCTTTCTCACTGAGCTCTCACTCATCCTCTGACCTCAAACTTTCTATGTATCCTGGCAAGGAGCTCTCATGTCTTGGATAGTAATTCAGGATTGTTGATCATTACCACAAAGGTCTTAACATTTTCTCCAGTTCCTCCACTGCAGTAATTCTGAGTCAACTCTTTGATTTTAGGTCACTCTCATAAAACTGGAATGTATCAATTTTAACAGCATGAAGGTTGGTATTTGTACAATTCATTTTATTCATCTTTGTGCATGACCTGCCACACTTTACAGCACAAATATTCAGTGAAGCACAGTGTGCAGGCTTTGGCATTCAGGTAAGGTTACCCAGCACAGTTAGATGAGTGTAATTTCAGAGCAAAGACAGACAAATTTCCTTGCTAGCATAAATTATTGCTATGCTTACTGGATGCCCTTGGGCTGTGCCCCAACAAGGATGGGCACAATCCAGTTGTCCTCCAGTGTGAGGAGGGAGAAGAACTGGAGCATGAGTTATATGTAACCCTTCCGTCCATCTAAGTTGGCAGCAACAATGGCCGGGTTCTGTATCTAGGGGTTCTGTTTCAATAACACAATGCAAAACCGGCTCAAGCCCCCACCCAGTGACCTGGGACAATTACATACCACCCCCTCTAAGAGGCAATACTTCCCCTCTCGCAAGCACGGAGTCTGAGTGTAGCAGAAAATGTTTAATAACATGAGGTAAACGACATCAGCATTAAATTGGAAAAACACCACAAACAGGATTCATAACACAAACCATGAGCAAAAAAACCTACCCCAGCAAATTGGGCTGTGTACTTTCCCTTTGGCTCTTGAATCCAGCAACCCAAAAATCACCCAGAGTCCCCAAAGTCCAACACCCCCAAAGTCTCTTGGGTTCAGCAACCACCCAAAGTCCCAAAAGTCCAACAAACCCCAAAGTCTCTGTCCCTGGTCAGTGCAGCCCCAGAGTAAAAGGGGGGGGGGCATGCAGGGTGTTAAGGGGCACCTTATGTGATCCAAGGCCAGCCGGCCGTCTCTCCGTGGGGTTCCACCGTAGCCTTCACCATGAGCCAGTCCACTTCCTGCCGTCCCACAAACTGCTGCGCTCTACGAGCTGCTCCGCTCACCGACCTGTGAGTTGCTCCAGCCGTCCCCGCAAACAGCTCTGCTCGCCATTCCTTGGGCCACTCCAACCGTCCCCGCGAGGCTCCGCACCACTTGCTGCTCCTCCAGTCGTCCCCACAAATTGCTCTGCCAGCTGCTTAGCAATATAGCTTCGGGCTCTCCCACTAGTTAACACAGCACTCAGTGATCTCAGCTCTTAATAACTTTAGCTCTTTTGTGATTTCAGCTCTTAGCAATTTCAGCTCACAGTAGGAGAGCCCCAGTGCTGGTACACCATTGGCCCAAAGTGAATTCAGCTCAGCAGCCTGTAACTAGACTCCTAATAGAATCAAAGTTAGCTCTGACATTCAACAGTGGAGAAGGCCCATACCATCAGCTACAACTACCTGACCCCATCCTCTCTCAATTCACTGGGTTTTGTAACCCATGCCCCTTGTCAAGCAAGTGCTACTTAGGTAATGGTGAAGGACTCACTTAGTCCTTCTGTCATACAACAGTTCCACTGGCCTTGATTCGCAGAATCAGGGTAACAAAACTTTATTCTGCCTGCCCCAATAACAGAGAAACTGGGGATCCCACACCAGCCAAAGTAACCACTTTGAGTTGCTGTTGTTTCATGCCAGGCGAGTGGGTGTGCCTATGCAAACAAGATCAGCCCCTGGAGTTCTTTTCCACACTCACCATAATTCACCACCAGATGTCAGGGTAGAGCTCATCCTGACTCTGCTTATATAGATAGGATATGTAAAAAAGGGTGCAGGTACATAAGAAAGAAGAAAAACAAGGTGAACTCCAATTTAAGCAAATACACAGAGGAACAGATTAAAGAGTAGGGAAAGAGAACAATTAACTAGTTAATTTGTGTGTCTGGATCCAACCTATTCTTTCTCTCATCACCAGTAAAAGCACAAGATAAAATAAATAGAATCAATCAATAGATCAAATAAAGCAAGCAGTAGACATCAGCCCTCAGAGAATAACCACCAAGTCAGAAACAAGTGGAGAAACAAGCAGAGCTTGCAAGGAGCTCAACTCAGAGCAGAGGGATAGGGGAGTCCTTGTCCACCTCCCAACTAGGCAGTTCAGATACATCAAACTCTCAAGGAACTGCTGCAGTCAGGTTCAGTCTGAACTTGAAATTACCAATAAGGATAATAAAGATATCAGGAGAATGGTGTGTCAGGTCAGACTCAGCTGATACATTACCAGGTACAGCTGATACTGATTGAGGTGACAGTGGTGTGTCTGTCTATCTCCTCTAAACTCAATGACAGTGAAGGCAATAATCAGAAAGATACAGAGGCTATTATTCTGACAGTGGAGGAAATAGTGACGGTATAGGGCAAGGTATCAAGTTACAAGCATGGGAGTGAGTCTCCTAATGAGCTGATGTTGGTACCCACTGAGGATGCTAATGTCTAGCTTAAGCTTCTGAGCATGCCCAGTATGCTTAAGTAAGGGTGAAATCCTGACCCTATGGAATTCAGTGAGTTTTGCCATTAACTTCCATAGGGCCAGGATTTTCACGAGATCTTTCCAGAAACCTGAGCAGTCTCAGAATGATGTGAGTGCTAGTGATCTTAATGGCAAGTGCCTCATCTTAACTCTGGACAAACCTGACTCCTGAATGCTTATTAAAACATTAAATGGTACCAGAGGTTATATCAGATAACATCAGTTACAGTGGACGCAATCAAAAAGTCAAGATGTAACTTTAAGCATGCTGCCACTGAATGGAATGCACAGCCCCGAGACAGGCACCCAGGCTCCCTGTACAAAGCTTGGGGAGAGTTAAGTGCCTAAAAACGGGAACTACAAAAGCCAGCACACTGAATGGCAAAACTCACTGAATTCCATTGGGCCAGGATTTCACCTAGACAGCCAACTGGAAGTACTGACGAGATAAGTGTGGCCTAAGCTCCACAGCTCAAGGGAAGTTAGGCAACTCTCTCCACTTGAGGTTCACAGCTGTGAACCCTCTTCCTGGACTTAGGCCTTTAAAAACAACAAGGAGTCTGGTGGCACCTTAAAGAATAACAGATTTATTTGGGCATAAGCTTTTGTGGGTAAAAACCTCACTTCTTCGGATGCCCCCCGATACGTAGGCCTTTAAGCCACTTCTCACAAGAAAAATAAAAAAAACCCGAAACACATGAGGAGGAGACGCCCCCTTTATAACCTGTAGCTCAGTGGTTAGAGCACTCACCCAGGATGTGGAAACCCCAAGTTCAAATCCCTCCCCTGCCTGATGTGGAGTTGAACCCCCCATCTCTGGAGTGTGCACTAACCACTGAGCTATAGAGTCATTCTCACTCTCTCGTGACTATTGAAGTATGTTATACAAAATGGAACAGTTTCAACTGGAAAGACAGAGACTCCCTCTCCACCCTCCCCCTGGATATCCCATAGCCCAGTGGTTAGGCACTCTCCTAAGACGTAGGAGATATTGGCTCAAAAGCCTGCTTCACATCAGTCAGAGGAAGGATTTGAATCTGGTTTTCCCACATCCTGGTGAATGCCCTAACCACTGGCTAAAGGTTTGGGTGGGAGACCTCACACCATCATTTCTTTCTTCTCCAGCTGTGTTTTGTGCAGGGTGATAGCTGTTAGGCAGCCTCTGAGAACATCTATCAGGTCAAGCCCTGCGGGAGATGGGAGGGGCATGGCTAGTCTGAGGATTCTGCTGGGAGTCAGGGCTTTGTCAGCTGTACCCATGCTTATGGGCAGATTTTTAAATGCCTCAGGAATTTTACTAGCAGAAACTTAGGGGTGTACAGCATTAGGCAGCAGCTGAGTGGATCTTTTGAGGATGTGACTTTGGACTTAGACACCTAAAATGGCAGTTAAGCACCTAATTCCCTTTGTAGATCTAGCCCCAAATGGTATTTGAAAAAGCACCTAAATGAGTTGGGCACCTAACTCCCATTGGCATTGCTGAAAGTCAATGGGAGTTGGGCACCCAATTTATTTGGATGCTTTTGTAAACCCCGCTAGGCACCCATCTGCATTTTAGGCATCTAACTACCTTAGTAAATCTGGCCCTACCTACTTAAACCAGGACTTACATTGTAAGGTATCTGGGGCTCTTTGGGGGCTGTCTTATGTTCCTTGTGTGTGCAGTGCCTAGCACAACATGCTCCATGACTAGGTGCTATAGGAATACAAATAATATACAACAATAATAGCATCTTACCTACCATTGAAAAATATAAGAAAATATTCAATGCTGAGCCTAGGACCCCTTTGTGGCTTTAGCCTGAGGCCCCTAAGTATCTTTGGAAATCTGCTCCGCCTCCCTGATAGCACTGGAACTGGCAATAACTTTTCTCCCAGATAAAATGTTGATGAAAAAATGTTAACAGCACCCACTATCCTCTCTCCACACCCGACAGATTTGCAAGCAAGCAAACAAACAAACCCTGCACAAAAATGGCATCAGGTTAAGCAACAGTTTGCCATTTATCTCAATCCCACTGGGGCTGTGCGAAAGCAAACTATAGGCAATGACAGCTGCATACAGTGGCCTCGGCAGTACTGTATGGTTACAAGGCTAATCCTCAGGCCCAACCTCCTTATTTGTGGGTGAAAAATGAGCCTGCAAAATTACTTTCAGGTAGCAAAAATCAGCTGTAAACACAAATTAGAGCATTGGTACCATTAGCTACATAGCTGTACTCCTAATTAGACACACACTGTCAAATTTTCACCCACCTTTGAACACCAAAGCACTCAGAGAACCTTGAATGAAAGTCGCTATATAAAGGCAAAATATTATTGTATTTTATCTGAACTGGATCTCTCTTCCCTTGCTATGATGTTCTTGCCTAGAATAACTGAGTGCCTTTCTCTTCTGTTGCGTATTAGGGCTCAGAGAAAGGAAAATTAACAGCTTGTGCCACTCAGAACACAAATCTCTCTTTCATGATATAGCTACCCAAACTCTCTGTCATGGCATTTCAGAGATGGAGTGTGAATTAATGTTCAGAGCAAGGCACGAGGATTCAGGACATAACAGATCAGAAACAGAAATGAGAAGTGACCTTAGGCTAGACGCTTAACTTCTCTGTGCCTCATCTTACTCAATTTTATAGGCAATAATACTCCTTATATATTTGACAGCATGGTTTGAGGCTTAATTAATTAAAGTCTGTAAATTACTGTGTGATCACTGAATGAAAGGGACTTTGCAGAGATACAGTATGATGTAACTTATAGGGTAATATCACTGGTACTCTATAGTGCATACCGACCCTGCCCTTTAGAATTTCTTCAACAGGAAGTGGTGAGGAACTCTGTGCTGTTCAATGGAATTCACTCTGTAGAGCAGCAGGAATTGTGAAAGGCCAAGGCTATACTTCATAAATTGAGCCTTTCCTAAAATTCAATTCCAGCTTTTAGGGTTAGCAGGCCAAATCCAGAAATGTGGGTTTCTGGCTGACTGGGAGGTATTCAAAGGGGCTGCATGACCTGAAGATGGATCTTCCAGCCAACAGTTAGGAAGTTGTCAGCCAGGAAGAGAAAATGGAGATCTGTGCAAAGATTCCCCCCTGCAACCTGAATAAGAGGAAAAGACATCCCCAGTGACCCTCAAGGAAGAAATAAAAAACAGAGAAACTTTGCCATTTGGATCCACATGTGGGTTAGTGTGGCAGTATAGGGAGTACCAGCTAGGGAACCGATAGAAGATAGGATGGAAGGGAAACGAGGACTTCATTTGCATGAGCGTCACATTCTCTGCCAGGGAGAAGGAAAGGTACTGAGTTCTCCTTTTGTTCACTTTAATCAAACTGATTTGGCTATGATTTTATGAACACGTAGCTGTCTACTGAAAGAGAAGCAGTTCACATTCTGACTGCGCAGGTGGATGACCCCCCGAGTCATTCTTTCTGAAATGACAGTGTTTACATGGCTATCTTGGGCTACTGCACCCTCCAGTCTGCAGTAAGTTGAGACCAGGGTACGGAAATGAATTAAGGTCAATGGAAGGAGTAGCAGTTGCAGCAGAGACGAGGAGCAAATCCCCCGCCTGCATCAGGTACAAATTTCGTACAGAGAAAACATTATACAGATTGAATTGTGCTTAACCTTTTTCTTTAGAGCCTTGTAGTCACCTCCATAAAACAGCTGGGCCTCTCCTCTCCCCCTGCAGGATATGTGGCATTGATAGGAGTTACATGTAGCCTGAGGGTGGGAAAATGAGGTCCCTGGCCTCCCTAGATGGATTAAGAAGCAGCAATCAGACAGGTGAGAGAGAGAGAGAGAGAGAGAGAGAGAGAGAGGGTCCAACTGGCACTAATCCTCCCTCTGCCACCGTGCTGAATCCTGAATTTCTACTTTCATTGCCTTGCTCTGTGTCACTGTCAGATTCCCTACCCATCTATCTAATTCAGCTGGAGGCGATTTTGGCTTGAATTAGAGAGGTGGAGGTTGTCCCAAAATGCACAACATCTCCATTCCTAATATCTGCGGCAAATTATATACCGTTTCTTCTATCAGTGCAACAAATCGTGGTCTTTTACAGTTTGTTCATTGTAGGATATATACTGGCCTGAAAGTTGATGTTTATTCCAGTGGTCCCATAGGTTATGTCAGGCTGGGATTCAGCTGAGACCTCAAGTCTTATTCCTTTCCGAAGAGTCCCCCACAATTAAATTGAGCAAAGCAGCAGCAAATGTAGTACCAGAAATTCTATGCTTTTTAAGCCAAGTTATAGCTGATTGCTCCAGAACCTGCTGAGCCTGTGGGTGTAGGGATCATTACAGTCGCTACAGCTGTTCATTTTCTTTTTTGCGCTTCCACATTTTCATTAATTTTTGAATCTCAGCTTTGTGATTTCCAGACCACATGCAGAAGGGAACTATCATGAGGACACTTCACAGAGACACAAAGAAAATGTATGGGAATCAGGGCAACCCATGATGTTCTACTGCAAGGAAATTCCACTCCAATGTGCCTGGAAAAGGAATAATTGTGCCAGGCTCAGAACATCCCTAACTGAATTAATAAATTGTGTGTATTTTTCAACAACTTCCCACCCCCCAAAAACCCCCATCACTGAACAGGCAAATATGAATATAAAAGAAGGTTATGTAGCTCTTTGGAGCCACTGCAACAAATCGCAAATGTTATTTGAAATGAAAAAGCCCTGCAAAGTCAACCAGTCACTGCTGTGCGATGCAGTGGGCTGGGGTGCTGCGTCAGCCTGCTTGCTCAGTGGAGTCACAAGACATACTCATACTTTCATTTCTATAGCAAATTTCATCCAAGGATCTCAGAGAGCTTTAAGAATATTTATAATTATTTCAGCCTTACAATGATGCTTTGAAATATTAAATGCATTTTCATGGAGGGAAATTGAGCTGTGCAGTGAGCTAGTAGCAAGGCTGGGACCAGAACCGAGGAGCTCCGTCATCCAGTCACCTGGTCTAGCTGTTAACCCACAATCTTGTAATCAAAATTGTAGCATTTAAGGTCCCGAATATTGCTCCCTTTTAAGTCAATGATAGCTCTGCCATTGACTTCAAGGGAAGCAAGATCAGGCATGCTTTTTGCTTTATGTGCACCACAAATATGAATCAAACCAGTTAGATACAGTTTAGTTGTTTTCAAACACTGTTTACTAGGATACTTTTAGAGGAATAGGAATTGATCAGGGTTTGTTTGTTTGTTTTCCATTTTCACAAACTACTAAATCCCAGCTTTAGGAAAATGAAAATCCTTTTTCCAAAAAAAAATCAGCATCAGAGACATCAACATGGATTCAGACAGATATAAATGTAGCAGAGCAACAAGAGGGAAGGGAAAAAAATTAAACAGTATTCAGAGCAAATCAATTTATACTCATACAAGACTTGCTGGAAAGGTGATGCTGTATTTCTGACTCAGCTCTGAAAAGGTCAGGAACAGACAACTGATGACCACATCCTCCACTGCAGATTTCCCACTGGTAATCCCTTCCTGGAGGGTAAAGGGTTACCCATCCCAGGGAAAGCATTGCTGAAGAAAATCAGTGTATCTATTGATTAAAAAGTTGAACTCCTTCACATATGGTGAACCATATACAGAACAGTGATAGAATGGCTGATGATCAGGTAGTTAGGTATGGAAATCGTATCATAAAAGAACCATGCTGAGTTCAGAGAGAATCCCTTGAAGTAAAAGGGAAACAGACATTTCTTAATCTTACCTCATCCATAGCCTGTAAAATCAGTGAAAAAAGCCCTAGAAACTAATTAACGTTGGCAGCTAAACCATTAAAGCTTGATAAAGGGAAGCCCTTGTCCTAACAAAATAAAATATAGTCTAGGTAGCTCAACGTAGATAATCACAATTGCTCTTTACTTAGTAATCCTTAAGATTTAATGGTTCCCACAGTTGAAACCAAACCCTGCAGAGGTCTCATGGCATATTTCGAGTATAAACTCTTCAAGGCAGGAACCGTCAACTATTCTGAGTTTGTACAGTGCCTACCACAATGGCGTTCCATTCTTGGTTGGTCCTTAGGCAGTGCTATAACAAACACAATAAATAACATGGCAGAAATTTGAGACTGATGAGCTAGGAGAAGCAGATATTTCCATAAAACCCATACCCACACACATTCAGTTGAAGGAGGGAAGCTGATCCATATGTTTAAAAGAAATAAACCTGTCTCCTAAGAGGGAGACTATTGACATAAGCAGCTAAGTTCCTTCAAAAGGAAGGAAAATTGAGGCCCAATTTGTTTGAATTCTGTTAATAGCTCAAACAACAGAAAACTAAAGACTCAGTGGCTAAAGTAGTAAGGACTTGATTCAGAACAGACTCATATGGTGTAACTCTGTTGAGCTCCATGGAGTTACTAACAATTTATGTTGTAAATGAGATTGGAACCAGGCCTCAAGAAGAGAGAGAAATGGGTAACCTTGTCTAATAGTTTGCGTGAAGGGCAAGGGCTAGGACACTAGTTATTACAGAATAACTTGTGGACATATATAAAGGCCAGTCCCACTGAGAAAGTTTTGGCTGATTCCAGACTACTGGAGTGTTAGGAAGCAGGACAATCCATTCAATGGTGTGAAAAAACACCATCTTCATGCTAATTGCTGTAGATTATTAATCTGGAGACAGTAATCCTGGCTACTAACCCTCAGGAATACCCACCTCCATTTCTGTGCAAGAGCTTTCCTCCTAATGCTCACAATTTTAAAGTCAGAGTTCATTAGCCATACTGACCTGTATATCATACAGCCCAGCAAGGTCCTTGGCTTAATTTGGAACCAAATGAGAGCAAAATAAAAAAAAAAATACTATTTTTGAAAGATACAACTGGAGGAAAAAGAGGATCTGATAACTGATAAGGATCTGAGAGGATCTGATAACTGATAAAACTCTAATGGGGGAAGGAAGCTACCCCTCTGGTGCTTTCACAGCGCTAAGAGACACTGTGTAACTTTAGAATACTAATATGCTGAGTCCTTCTAGATATGCTCAGTCTGCCTTACTAAAGGTAAGAACTGAAGGATCAAGTCCCTGGCACCATAGAACAGTAATCTAGTCATTCCTTTAGGACAAGGTATCCTAATTTCAGAGGAACCTGATATTTTACAAAAATCCTGAAAGCCGTCATTTGTCCTCCCACAGCTGGGGGTAATCTGACCTACAGAGAGTTATCACATCTGGCTGAACTGAGATTTTTTGCAGAATGGAGTTTATTTGGCCTGCGCAATATTAAATTGTCTTTGACATGCTTGCAGCCCTTTAGTGTTCACTTAATATGAGTTAGTTCACTTGCATGATAGTTAACCAAAATGGTGAATTTTATGCAAAATATTAATGAGAAACAAATTGTGAATTTGTAACCATACTAGATGCTTGAAGAGTTGCACTTGTCCAATCAGGGCACAGAAACATACCACATGACTAATGTGTTCAATCAAAACATCTTGATTATTAAAGTACTAACCAAGAACAATCTACAGGTCAAGAATTATTCACAAAAATTGTTCAACAGATAATGAATCAATTTGAGACAATCATGATCTGGGACCTAGACAGTTCATGAACTGAAAAAAAAATGGAATTAATTGATGTTATTTAGTTTAATTTATTTACCTAGTTCTAATTCTAAACCTGAGATGAAGGAATGATATTTCTGAGGTGATCCAGGAGAAGAGCAATGTCTGGATAAATGAAGAGGTTTCCAAATGGCTTCTTCACCTCTTATGTCCCACACTGTCATGAACAGCTTCTTCAGGCTCAGAGTGCTTTCGTTCCCCTGAAAATGTCGGCTTTTGCAGAAACCTGTGGATTTCCCCCTCCCTCTCATCTGCTAAAACCACAATTGAATCATTTTTTGTTGTTCTTGAGGACCCAAAAACCATTTTGCTACTGAAAATATTAGGCGTATAAACCACATGGAAAACAAGTATTATGGGATACTAGGCACAAGCTTTGAAGGGAGTGGAAACTGGAACTCAGGTTACTAGCAGGTACAACTGGAGGCAGCTAATACCCACTCATCCAAATAATGCCCTATGAGAGGTTAGGTCTGTACCTCAGATCCCTATTCATCTCTTAATAGCAACTTGACTTACCAATTGATGGAGCATTTGCACAAATAAACAAAATATATATTTGCTCTCTGATTCTGAAGACAGCAAGCACAGGTGATTGCCACTGCTGTGCAATTCCTAGAAACAGTCTCTGCACAAACTATCTCAAGTATTTCTAGGAGCAGGCAGAGACATCTTTGAAATGCCTGAAACAGCATGCTGTAAGAAATCTCAAAGAGAGAATTCAATGTGCCAAGCTTGACAGAGGGCAACAGAAAACTTCCAAGCTGTCCAAATTCAGGAAGAATTAATTGTACCTTCTTTTTATGTACTGAGCTTTGGAAATATCACTGAATACAGAAAATTCAGCAAAGACTGACAAGAGCCCTCCCCCTAATTTCTTCAGTCTAAACAGAAGAGAGAACAACATGTTGCAACTGTTTTATTTTACAAATGTTTGAGATTCTACAGTTGGGGGTGGGAGTTTTAAAGTCAGCTACACAAGAAGCCTATAATTGAGCCTTTCTTTCTGCTAAGTCCTTCCAAGGAACTGAATCAACATGTTCTTATGCAGCCCCTATAATGCACACACATAGAGCCAGGTCTTCAGCAAGTGTAAAACCATAGCTATGGAGCTGCAGAAGTTTACATCAGCTGAGGGTCTGGCCCATAATATTTGCCACATTCTAATTCAGAGAAGTGACCAAAAAATTAAGAGAAATACATTCCTAGATTGCTACTGCATTTCCAAGTCAGGTTCTAGCACTGATGCAAGTAGTTAGAAGACCACAGTACATGGTCAGATGAGGCCAATGGGACTACACAAATTGATATTAGGCTCATGGGTCGGGGCAAGTTATGCTCTCAGTACATCTGGGAAAGATTTCAGATGTTCAACACTTTCAAGACAGCTTTGAAATGAAGTTACACCTTGTTTTCTCTATCCCTGAGACGATCAGCTACTTTGGTCTCCCGGGCAAAATAAGATGCTGTTATTGCTTGTAAGTATGGAGTAAACATGGTGTGATTTTGAGTCCCCGAATAACCTAGAAATAAACGTCTGTGCTCTCTTCTCCAGTTCACAATGCAAACATGTTTAATCTAATTTCTAGAGCTGACCAAAAAAATTCTGAAGTTGCTTTAATTGAAAAATGGCCCTTTTAAAAAACAATTAAAAAAAAATCTTATGGCTGAAATCCTGCCATTACTAAAATTAATGTGAGTTTTGTCATTGATTTTTGTGGAGCCAGGATTTTACCCTATACCTTTAAAAAAATTGTTAGCAAAATAGCTATTGAATTTTTTTGTTGAATGAAAATTTCAAAAACCATTCATGTGTCCAATATAAATTTCATCTCACTCACTCCAGCCCCTAAAAGATTCTGAAAAAAAAATGAATTGACCAGTTTTGAACAATTGACAACTGTAAACAACAGGGGCGGCTCTAGCTTTTTTACCACCCCAAGCACGGCAGGCAGGCTGCCTTTGGCGGCATGCCTGCGGGAGGTCCGCCGGTCCCGCGGCTTCGGCGTACCCGCCGCCAAATTGCCGCCGAAGCTGCAGGACCGGCGGACCTCCCGCAGGCATGCCGCCGAAGGCTGCCTGACTGCCGCCCTCAGAGCGAACGGCAGGCCGCCCCCCCGCGGCTTGCCGCCCCAGGCACGCGCTTGGTGCGCCGGTGCCTGGAGCCACCGCTGGTACACAATAATAGGTTTCCATTCTTAAACCAGCTCAACCAATCTGAAACCCACATAACTATTGTGGGCTCCAAAGTTTGTCTGACCTCTGAAGTTACTGGGTGTAAATTCTGCTTAGGAGAGAATATAAAGAAGGGGGCAGAAAAGAGACAGGGAGAAAAATGTCCCGTGAAAAAAACCAGGGTAAAAAACAGAGCAATGGGCAGGCAGCATGAATATCTGGGATAGAGTCACAACTGCGAGTGCAGGGAGGTGCAAATTGTCTTCACAGAACAACTTTGCCGGGGAGTTTCCTCCAGGGAGGGGACAGCCTAAATCTTGGCAGCTGGATCTAAGGCTGCAGTGGGGAATCAGCACACCCCCTCCTTACTCAACACTGCCCATGTTTGGAATTGTGCTGACTAGTTGTGAGGCCCTCCCCAGTGGACAGGAGGGTGTGGGTATGATGCACTGCTGCAAGCCATTTTTGGGTGGACTTTCCAACTGCCGTGGTGTCTGAGATCTGTGCCAGCTGTATTAAATCTGACCCCAGTATCAACCTAGGTTTTGTGGATTGCCCTTCTTTCCCAATTTAGCTCATTCTTCCGTTTACCTAGATTGTTTTTTTTTTTAATTGAATTACCCTAGAAAACAACATGGGTTTATAGTACAGGGAAAGGGGAAAAATAGCTGTATGGACCTGCAACCCCTGTGAATTTGGCTTGTGAGGTTTGCAAACCGTGTATTCCATGGGCCTCCCTCACCCCCGCTTAACATGAAAAATGGATACATTTGCATTTTGCCTGATGACGTCTTTTCACCAGGTGTGATTCTCCCTTATCCCAAATGCTGGTGTCAAAAGCTGGGTTTTGTATTTTCTGCCTACACAGAAAATTACTTTTGCATATGGTATTTATGCCACTTTTGTGTGCAATATGTTCATTCGTTCTAACTCCCACCGTGCGAAAGCTCTAGCAGTGGGAAGAAGGGTGAACAGCAGGCCAAATCCTTCTACTAGTGAGTGGAAAAGAAAAGTTGTAAAGCTGCAAATGATTTCTTTTTTGTTTTGTTGAAGAAGAGGGAGAACAGGAGCAAAGGACAGGGTGTTCCTTCTGCAAAGAGAAGAGAGGAACAGGCTGGTACAAGTACAGCAGGAGCAGCAGCATCTCTCATGCCGTAGCCTCTTAAAAATATGCTTGTACTCCAGACCCTTTAGATGAGATCCCATTGATCTCAATGATGGAGGACTGAAGGATTTGGTTCTGGGTACAAGGCACAGGGACAAAAGAGGGAATCTAAAGAGAAAAACCACCCTAGAGAATATATCCATAGGAAGCAATGCTATTGGAGAGAGAGAAAATAAAACCATCAGTGTTTTTAGATCAGCATTCAAATGGGGTCGGAGAATGTATTAGTGGAGGGCAGGAAGGTAGATGCTGCAGATCGAGTACGCTGAAAAATAACCATGCAATAGCACGGGGAGAAAAACCTTTGCACATCATGCAGAAAATCATCAGCTATGCAATAGGGAGGCATAGACGGAGGAGGAGGTGGAGAAGCAATCAAGATCTCGGTACGTATCAGTGATAACATCCACTGAGTGGCTTGACATCCATTATTTCTTTCCTAGTCATAGGCACTGCTAGTACCAGAGGAAGCCATGTGACTGGCAAGGCACATAGGTGAACTGTCACTCACCTGGCAAAACCTAATATTTCAGAAACGTTTGAAAAGGCAAAAGAATGCAGAAGGGACCATCCCACAGGCCACAGAAATAAATGCATTTCGGCTCAGCTGCCCACTTTGCAGTGTTTATTCTAGTATTGTCTGTGTTGCTGAACAATGGAATTGCCTGTCTGCTGCTAATGTCATTCATTAAAAGAGAGAAAAAAGGGAACAAAGTTCTTTTGTGTGCCTTAGAAGAGCCCAGGGTGACGCACTGAACTTCAGTAGGAGCCTGGGAGCATTCAATGCATTGCAGCAGGTGTCCAGCATCTCATAGGGTTGGGCCCCAGGTGATGAAAAGATAGAGGTGCGATAATGAAGAACAAGCAGGCACAGACAGCGAGAGATATGGAGGCTAAATGCAAACAAAGAGGTTTTGTGCAGGGTATGTTTTTGCTAATGAGAGGAGGGAGAGTAGCTCGGAAGTTTGGCTCGTTAGTAAAGCTGGAAGATGCGACTCCCTATAAGTCACACTCCCTGTAAGTATGGGATTACACTTCCTATAGCTTCTAAAGGCCAAGATCCTTCGTCCATTCCCTCCCACAAGCTCCCTGTGTGTCACTGGCCCCCTTCCCACTCTATTGCAGGAACTCCCTGCAGCCCCTCATCCCCTCCCCCATGCCAGAGGCTGCGTGTGCCCACTCGTTCCCCCTTTCCTTAAATGCTAGGGTCACTGTGTGGCTGCCTATTCCTCCCGCCCCATACTGCAGCCCCTCATCCCCTCCCCTCTATGCCAGAAATCTGTGTGGCTTCCATTCCCCCACTATAATTTCTTTTCTTTTTTTTGCCTGGGAGATGAGTCATTCGGGACATCAACATATTCAACTCTAGCAGGAGGGCAGCAGAGTGGCATTGCGATGCTGGAAAGTGTTAATGGATGCCATTTCTTTGATGGATGGAGAACAGTGCATGTTGAAGTTGCTGGGTCTGGTAACCAGATGCCAGGGCTCCCATGTGTCCCCCCATTTCACTCTCTGGTTTTCCAGTTTTCACCGAAATCAGTAGGGTTCTGCCAAGAACAGTCCCTGAATTTTTGGAATTGATCAGCTGCAATGAGCAAAAGCTATTGCATTACATCCAAACAGCCAGAGAAGTGCCACAAAGCTGAGTGAAGGGCCTGGCAGGCTTAACCAATTAGTTAAGCACATGTTACTATCTGGGAACGTAGAGTCCAATTCTGCAGCGCTTTATTGAGCAAAAATCCCATTGAGGTCCAGGGAGCTCTTCCATGGGGTGACCTTGTGTGACTGCTATAGCCAGATGAATACAAATAGAAAAAAAGATTCATATGAGCCCTCCTCATCATTTCCACATCAAAACTGCTGACTTCCACACAACTCTGATCTGAATTTATCCAAGCATTCCAGTCAGGACACAGCCTGGGGAATGTCACAAAGATGAGGTCTTCCCTTACGTTATTTACACAATGTCACAATTACATGCTTCCATATACAAGGAACAGACTTTTTTCTCTCCACAGAATTTCAGAACTTGCATCTCTCATCCCTGGCAAAAGCAGGAAGTGCAGGAGCATGCAAAAGTATAAATACAATGAATGCTCAGCAAAGGGGTTCTGGACGCATTCAGACCAGGGCCGGATTAAGCTTTTGTGAGCTCGGCGCCAAACATGGGCCCCCATGGAGGCAATGGAGCATGGCGTGGGGAGGTCAGTCCGCGGAGCAAGGGGCCAGCCAGAGGCAATGGGGCATGGCATGGCAGGGGTGGCCCTACTCCGCCCAATGCGAGGGCACTATTTACAAACCGGCAGTTGCCAGACTCACAGTGGCCTACTCGGCCCTGTGCTGCCAGCATGTCCCTTCCCCTCTGGGGTGGACCTATGGTGTGCCACACAGCCCCCCCACCCAATACCCCTCTGACTCCCTATGGCCAGAGGCCCCCCGGACCCATGCTTGAAAAATAAGAATATAACAGTAGGGATATATTACAGACCACCTGACCAGGATGGTGTTAGTGACTCTGAAATGCTCAGGGAGATTAAAGAGACTACTAAAATAAAAAACTCAATAATAATAATGGGGGATTTCAACTATCCCCATATTGACTGGGTACATGTCACCTCAGGAAGGGATGCTGAGATAAAGTTTCTTGACACCTTAAATGACTGCTTCTTGGAGCAGCTAGTCCTGGAACTCACAAGAGGAGAGGCAATTCTTGAGTTAGTCCTAAGTGGAGCACAGGATCAGGTCCAAGAGGTGAATATAGCTGGACCTCTTAGTAATAGTGACCATAATATAATTAAATTTAACATCTCTGTGGTGGGGAAAACTCCACAGTGGCCCAACACTGTAGCATTTCATTTCAGAAAGGGGAACTACACAAAAATGAGGAGGTTAGAGAAACAGAAATTAAAAGGAACGGTACCAAAAGTAAAATCCCTGAAAGCTGCATGGAAACTTTTTGAAGACACCATAACAGAGGCACAACTTAAATGTATGCCCCAATTTAAAAAACATAGTAAGAGTACCAAAAAAGAGACAATGTGGTTAAACAACAAAGTAAAAGAAGCAGTGAGAGGCAAGAAGGCATCCTTTAAAAAGTGGAAGATAAATCCTAAAGAGGAAAATAGAAAAGAACATAAACTCTGGCAAATGAAGTGTAAAAATATAATTAGAAAGACCAAAAAATAATTTGAAGAACAGCTAGCCAAAGACTCCAAAAGTAATAGCAATTTTTTTTAAAATACAGCAGAAACAGAAAGCCTGCTAAACAACCAGTGGGGCAACTGAACAATTGAGATGCTAAAGGAGCACTCAAAGATGATAAGGCCATTGAGGAGAAACTAAATGAATTCTTTGCATCGGTCTTCACCGTTGAGGATGTGAGGAAGATTCCCAAACCTGAACCATTCTTTTTGGATGACAGATCTGAGGAACTGTCCCAAATTGAGGTGTCATTAGAAGAGGCTTTGGAACAAATTGATAAATTAAACAGTAATAAGTCTCCAGGACCTGATGGTATTCACCCAAGAGTTCTAAAGGAACTCAAATGTGAAATTGCAGGACTACTAACTGTCATCTGTAACCTATCATTAAATCAGCTTCTGTACCAAATGACTGGAGGATAGTTAATGTGATGCCAATTTTTAAGAAGGGATCCAGAAGTGACCCTGGCAACTACAGGCCAGTAAGCCTCACTTCAGTACCAGGCAAATTGGTTGAAATTATCCTATCCTATCCTATCTCTTAGAACTGGAAGGGACCTTGAAAGGCCATCGAGTCCAGCCCCCTGCCTTTACTAGCAGGACCAAGTTCTGATTTTGCCCCAGATCCCTAAGTGGCCCCCTCAAGGATTGAACTCACAACGCTGGGATTAGCAGGCCAATGCTCAATCATAAAGAACAAAATTCTCAGACACATAGATGAACATAATTTGTTGGGCAATAGTCAACATGGTTTTTGTGAAGGGAAATCATGCCTCACCAATCTACTAGAATTCTTTGAGGGGGTCAACAAGAATGTGTACAAAGGAGATCTAGTAGATATAGTGTATTTAGATTTTCAGAAAGCCTTTGACAAGGTCCCTCACCAAAGGCTCGTAAGCAAAATAAGCAGTCATGGGATAAGAGGGAAGGTTCTCTCATGGATTCATAACTGATTAAAAAGTAGGAAACAAAGGGTAGGAACAAATGGTCAGTTTTCAGAATGGAGAGAGGTAAATAGTGGTGTCCCCCAGGGATCTGTACTGGGCCCAGTCCTATTTAACATATTCATAAATGATCTGGAAAAAGAGGTAAACAGTGAGGTGGTAAAATTTGCAGATGATACAAAACTACTCAAGATAGTTAGGACCCAGGCAGACTGCAAAGAGCTACAAAAGGATCTCACAAAACTGGGTGACTGGCAGATGAAATTTAATGTTGATAAATGCAAAGTAATGCACATTGGAAAACATAATCCTAACTATATATATATATATATATATATATATATACACACACACACACACACACGCAATGATGGGGTCAAAATTAGCTGTTACCGCTCAAAAAAGAGATCTTGGAGTCATTGTGGATATTTCTCTGAAATCATCCACGCAATGTGCAGCGGCAGTCAAAAAAGCGAACAGAATGTTGGAAATCATCAAGAAAGGGATAGATAATAAGTCAGAAAATATCATATTGCCTCTATATAAATTCATAGTATGCCCACATCTTGAATACTGCGTGCAGATGTGGTCGATCCATCTCAAAAAAGTTATATTGGAATTGGAAAAGGTTCAGAAAAGGGCAACAAAAATGATGAGGGGTATGGAACGGCTTCCGTATGAGGAGAGATTAATAAGACTGGGACTTTTCAGCTTGGAAAAGAGGCAACTAAGGAGGGATCTGATAGAGGTCTATACAATCATGAGTGGTATAGAGAAAGTAAATGGGGAAGTGTTATTTACTCCTTCTCATTATACAGGAACAGGGGGCCACCAAATGAAATTAATAGGTAGCAGGTTTAAAACAAACACAAGAAAGTATTTTTTTCACGCAATGCACTGTCAACCTCTGGAACTCCTTGCCAGAGGATGTTGTGAAGGCCAATACTATAACGGGGTTCAAAAGGAAGCTAGATGGACCTATCTTCTATGAATCTATCAATGGCTATTAGCCAAGATGGGCAGGAATGGTGTCCCTAGCCTCTGTTTGCCAGAAGCTGGGATTGGGCGACAGGGCATGGATCACTTGATGATAACCTGTCTGTTCATTCCCTTTTGGGGCACCTG
Organism: Chrysemys picta bellii; assembly: GCF_011386835.1. Taxonomy (NCBI): domain Eukaryota; kingdom Metazoa; phylum Chordata; order Testudines; family Emydidae; genus Chrysemys; species Chrysemys picta. The sequence continues at coordinate 21,465,911 of NC_088800.1, forward strand.
CCATTGGCCACTGTCAGAGGACAGGATACTGGGCTTGATGGACCTTTGGTCTGACCAGTATGGCCATTCTTATGGTCTTATGACCCACTATGCCCAGCGCCCCCCCCAGGCCCACTCACATGCACAGTGCCCTGCACAACACCACCCCTGCCCACAGCCCCATTACAACTGCCCAGCACCCCCCACACAGAACCCCAACTCCATAGTGCCCCAACACACACAAATCCTCCCTGCTCCTACACAGCCCAGCACCCTCCCCCCATACTCCCCACAGACCCACTCACCGGCCCTGCTGGGAAGCGACTGTGTCTGCTGGGCTGAGCCGGCAGCACAGCCAGGGCCGGTCCCAGGGCCAGGAATTGCTCCGTTCCCTCGGGAGTGGCACAATCAGCCAGGCCGGGACCTGCCCCGGCCAGGGTCCCTCAAGACACACTTGCCTGGAGGGGCCCTGCCAAGCCCTCCACACTGTTCCCCCCCCCCCCCACATGCTGGGCTGAGACCGGCCAGGCTTCTGCACCAGTCCCAGGAGGCTCAACTCTGGGGTGACAGGTGGGGCCCCACTGGTGGTGGGAAGCAGAGACTGCCCAGAGCCGGAGGTGCACTGGGGTCCGACCAGGGGGCTGAGAGGAGCAGGGAGTGGGGCCAGAGGGCAGACAGGAGCCCTCGGCCAGCCAGCAGGCAGGCCGAGAGGAGCAAGTGGTGGGCGGAGGGAGCCAGTGGGGTCTCAGGGCACAGTGCAAGCGGAGCAGGCTGGGGCCCCTTCTGAATATGGGTCTGGCTCCATGGAGCCACTGGAGCCATTGTAAACCTGGCACTGCAAGACGCATGCCAAACCCCGAAGTTCTGATTAAGCAAATCATTGTGTCACTCTTCTCTCCTCTTACGAGTCATAGCAACCAGCCAAGGGCTTCTCAGATTTGTTGTTCCAGACAGCATGAGGTGCTAGTGATACCCCCCAGCCCATTCTCTTGAGCATGTGATGGGATCCTGCCAGTTAAACATGTGCTTAAACTCTTAGCTTAATCAGACTGCCAGTTTTGTGATGCTTGTGTCCTTTTAGTAGGTTATTATAAGGAATGTTTCACATTAGAACTATTCAGTGTAAAATTCTGGGTATTGAAAGCTTTTTTTTTTTTTTTAAGTTGATAGAACTGTTCTAAATACATGGCCTTGCTTTACCTTTCTGCTAGCATGAATGTGTTGCATTAGAAGACCTAAATTAATGGAAGCAGTGTGTATTTATACCAGTAATTAGTTTGTGCTCATTTTTCTTGGAAGCCTTTTCCATCGTTGCTAATACTGTGGGCATGTATTTGTTAAGATCAGAGTTAACATCTACCTCAGTGGGGCAGATTCTCTGCTGCCTTAAAGCTTGTGTGACCTCAATGATTTTCAGTGAGGTCGCCAGTGGGAGTCAGGTCAGTGCAGAATGTAGCCCTGTGTATTTGCTGAATGACAGGGATGTTCTAATTCAATTGTGTGGTGCTAGAAACAGGGAAAGGACTCCATCACTACCCCCTAGAGGAGCAGAGGGCCTTTTGTGTTGCTTATCAGGGAACTTGAAATATAGTCTAAAGCCAGGTTTACTGGTTGTAGGTATTTGATTACATACTAAATTCAGTGCTCTCCATTGTACCAAGTAACCATTTCACATACAAATAAAAACATAAAACAAATAATTTCTTCCATTATCTTCTTATTTAACATCCAATAAACAATTGCCTTAGGTCTTGCAGGTGGGGGCATTTTCATTTTTATAACTTCAACTCAAGCCAAGCAGAGCGGAGTGCCCAAGCTTTTCTTTCCCCTTTCCCAGTGGGCAGGGTAAGGAAGTAGATTTGATTGAGGCAGGGAAAACTTTGCACAATTCATTTTTTAAAATATTTTCCCCGCTAGAAGAAAATCACATGTTGAAAATTTTCCACCAGCTCTAAAAGTTAGTAAACAAATAGTGGGAAATTTCACAATAATTTAATGGACACTCTTATTTTGTCAAAATGCTGAAATCTGAAAAATGTTAACCAGATCGAGTGAGAAGGATGGGTACAGCATAACTACAATGCTTGCCATTTAAAAACTTAGAATTTGTCAACAGATCAACTGCTTACCCACAGCTGTTTCATGTTCAAAAACGTTTTTGGTACCCCCGTGTCGCAACTGCTGGCAAAGGCTGACTAATAGTGACGACTATGCATATAAACCATTCACTTCAAGCACGGGTTCCTGCCCTATTTTCTCTGACATTTCCATTTTCCTTTCATGAAGTAACAATTCCGCACTGAGGAACTATTATTTTTAAGGTTGGGTTTAGTTATACAGTGACACAACTTCCCCAAGGTAGTCACTGAAGGGTAGATTAACAGGCTGTCTCAACCTGGCCTCTCAAACTGTAGAGATATTTTTCTCCCTCCCTCCCCCATACAAACACTTGAACTTGTACATGCATATTGTTTGTAGGAGCAAATTAAGAAGATGGGCTGATTTTCCTGCTCTACCTTGACCTTTTAGAAAAGGACCAAAAGACATGTCTGAAAAAAAGACAACAGGTACATTTATAGTCTATTGTTGATACTGCTGCTACCAGCATGATGATTCTCTTTTACACTCTCTGATGTCCCAAGAGGTAACCATATAGAGATAGATCGATAGATAGATAGATCGATAGATACACACATACCGTGGCTTCATTATTATGAAGAAAAAGTAGAGGCAGAGAATTACACGGGCTTAAAATCTTTTGTCCATGAAAGCATCTTTCCAGCAATCTGCATCTACTTGGGATGGAAATAAATGTGGCCAGCACAGCACAGCAAACATTATTCTCCTTTAACTATTCCACTGATTGTGGAGTGGGAGGCTCTCTTACAAGCTATGCTTTCTACTACTGTGACTGCATCAAGGACTTCTTCAGTTTCAAATTCATTCAGCATTTTTCTCTCAACAGCTTTACATATATTGGGTATACGCTAGCGTCATTCTTATATTTGAGCGTTCTCCATTTGCAAGTGAGCATTTCAAGTGAGTGGGAGCAATGTTAGGTGGGAAGAGGAAAATCTCTCCCTTTCTGTTTACGAGCTTGCCAACAGAAGCATATGTAGAGTGTGCTTGTTCCAGAAGTCTCTTGAGCATATGGAATGCCAATTTCCAATGAGCTTGAACCTCCTGCTTTGAGCTGATGTATTGGCAAGTTGTTGGTTTGTTTTTGCTTTTTCCCTTCCTGTAATGAGCCAAACTCTTTTTGACATAATGGCCAGTAGCCAAAGTGGCCAAAGATCATACGTGACACTCATGCTTAATTTGTAATGAAGGAGGTGCTGAGGCTCAAGCAATTAGGTGCTGCGGCTGAAGCAACTTTTTTACTTTCATAACTGATGTGTCGAGCCCAGAAGTTCCAGGGCTAAGGTCTGCCAAACCTAGAGGTGCCGGGGCTCAACCCTGGCACAGATTAAGCACCGAGTGACACCAATCACATATTCTAGTTTTGTGATTAATTGTGCAGGGAGTTATGCACAGCCCAGTTTAAATGGCATGCAAAGCAGAGTGTGCGGCCACTACTCTTTATGTTATGGATGGTGCGGACAGCCTTAACTCAGAATGTGCGAGATAAATGAGACAGAAGTGGGCACGAACCACACTCCAAGCAGGTGCTGAAACAAGCCGATGACAATGTGATCTATTTCAAAACCTTTAATAAATTAAGCTAAACAGTTCCCAATGACACTAGCCTTGGAAAAGGACAAGACACAGCTGGCAGACTGGTACATTCTCCAATCTGTCTGTAACTGACATCCAGCATTTAATCAGAAGGCTGCATATTACATGTGCCGATGTGACCTTGAAGTGCCTCAGCTTGCCATAGAATAGTCGATGGGCATGAGCCAAAACTCAAATCCAGCACACCAGTACTTGGGGGAGGAGGAATCCAATCCCAAATCTGACTTTCTCAGGGGGCTGCTATTGCTGTACCTGGCTGAACAAAAACCCTGGACTTGACAATTCCCTATATTCAGAGAGTCGAAGATATGGCTCTAGACTGAATTTCATTCCTTATTCCCTTCCCTCTATAGCGAGGGCCATATCCTCAGCTGGAGTAAATCAGCATTGCTCCACTGAAGTCAGAAATGCTATGCCACTTTCCAGTTGCTGAGGCCCTGCCCCAGCATACATTAATCTTCCTCGCACAATTTCATAAACTGAATAGTCTGTTTTGTTCAAAGAAAAAACATTGCAAAAGGATCAGGGTAATGTTATTTTTTGTCAGTGGATTTATCAATACTACAGTCATATATAAATATACATCTGTGCAGGTGGGCTGCTCGTTGTGTACTGTGCACATCTTGCTTCTGCAGCTCCCTTTTTATGCTGGGACACTTTTTGTGCTGCAGAAGACATTTTTTTAAATGTCAACATGTTTGCCAGGCTCATGAGTTATATTAAGCCATTTCTGGGTGATAAAAGCTGGACAGTTGTATGCTTCCCCAGGTCTCAGAAGCATGCCCATTTGGCCTTCTCATGATTACCCTGCGGTTGCAAGTATTATTTGTTGTTGTTTTCAGCTCTCTTAGGTTCTTTGTTATTTCAGGCTTTTCCCACCGCAGCCTTTATTTATCCTCTAATGGCATCTCAACGCTGACAGTCCCAGGTTTCCACCCTACTTCCTATGAATGACACCTGTGTGGCAGATGGTGCAAACGGTCTAGTATATATTTTCTGGATCGATGTAAGAAAACTAAGCTGTCAGACTGCTGACTGCTTTGGCCTTTTGCCTTATGGCGTTAAAGGCTGGTTAGGGAGAGCGACATTGCCTGAAAATAATTTCGATTGAAATAACCTGGACCTCTGTATGGTGACTTTGGAGTGTGGCTTTCCCTTAACTTCTTGACTCAATTTGTGTTTCATTATTACCCTCTGACCTAGACTTCAGAAAAGGTTCTAGATTTTATCACTACTTCCCTCTCCTTTCCTTCCTTAATTAAACGGAAAGACAGAGGTTTTGACAGACCAACTTTGCCTCCTATTAGATTCTTCTTTTTTCCCCCTGCAGCAAAGTATAGGAAGCTTTGTAGATTCATGAATAAAACAACATTTTATACTGATAAAGCTCCTTCTCTACAAAGTTTACAAGGCCCTTTACAAACATTAATGCATTAAGACTTGCAATACCACTGCAAGGTGGGTCAGTACCATCCAGTCGTTAGGGTAATAGCCTTGGAGTCAAATCCCTGCTTGCCACAGACTTCCTGTGTGCCCTTGGGTGCGTCACTTACTGTCTCTGTGCATCTGTAAAATAGGGATGAATCCCTACCTTGCAGGGGCACAGTCACTATTAAATACATTAAAGATTTCAAGCTGTTGAGCTCCTATGATAATGGGGGCCAGATAAGCACTAAACACAGAAGTATTGTGGGCAGTGGTAGTCTGGGGTATAGCCAGGGATAGAAGGTGGGTCTTCTGAGTCCCAGTCCTATGGCTAATCCACAGGACCAAGATGCTCGCAGGTTGCGTGTGATACCGCTACAAAATTAAAAATCTTTATTATACCTCTTCAGTAGACCTTGGTCTGTTTTTATACAGCTCATACATTTTGCATGAGTGATTTATTTTGAAACGGAAGAAAAAACAACAAAAACAAAATCTGCATGAGTGGGCACGGAGTTCCTCTCCTCTGCAATACCCTAGATCAGCTCTGCCTCACACATTGGCAGCTGCCCCTATGGACAAGCAGCCTTCTGAGACATTTAAACGTGCCATAGAGAGACAGCAAAGACATCAGAGCTACATCGCTACACATGCAACAAGTCTCCTAACAGTTTAAGCGGTGGAATGAAGAAATGGAAAAGGAGAGTCCCTTCTAACTTGGGTTTGGTGGATTATAAATGGCAGAGTCTGTCGAAATTCAATCTTTTTTCCTGATATTTTCCTTTTTCATTATAATTACCATGTCTGAAAATGGTCTTTGCTCATTGGTTTGCTATTACAGCGAGTCTTTCAGGAACTAAAGAAAATGAGTGCTGAGACTGACGTGAACTAAAGAAAATGAGCAGAAAATTGAAATAGCAAGGTTGGCTGGATCGCTTTATTTTTGTTGATGATAATGAGGTAGTTTACTTGAAATATTTTATTTTGCTACATTGCAACACGATCTGTTCCATATGTTCCCAGATGGAACTTAACCCCCCCCCAGAAAATTAGGTTATTTATGTTTCTCTTTTGACTTGCTGTGTTCTGTGCTAAGGATACTGCATGTGAGGTGAAATCAATGCAGCTTGTGATGAGGTAGTAAAAGGTACATTTAAAAGCGGTGTTTATTATTGGATATTGTGCACTGTGTGCGTGGACAACACAGGCAGCGTGCAAGTGGTATATTAGTTAAGTACTTGTATGGTGTCTTTCCTCAAGAAACTCACCCAAACCCAAAAACTATTCCTCGTGGAGTTTGTCCAAACAGTCTCTTTATATTGGCAGATTGTTAGGTATACAGTGCAGAGCTCCTCTGAGTGTGCAGTCTTCTCCTTGCTTTACAGTAAAGACTGCTGCAATCTGCTCTATTAGGCTCCTAACTGATTCATTTAATCCCATACACATGTTGCCAGCACATGTTAGTTAAGGCCTGGAGTTCTGTGTAGCTCCCATTCACATCTGCATACCTACTCATTTTCTGGCTCCTGGAATGAATCTGATTCACGCTTAGCCTGATTGCTCTTCTAGAGGAAGAAAGTGGCTATTGTCCTTAGAAGGTGACTTCTTTAAATATGAGCCATTGGACACAGCAGAAATACACACAAATGAAAACCCATCCAGCCTACTCTCCCTGCCCATGCTCCCAAAGAGAAATTCTTCTGATTAAAATAACTGGTTTTTCTGCTGTCATGCTAAACCCAGGGAACGGGGCTTAGTAAGACAGGAGATCCCATAAGCTTTAAAAAACACCTTTATTTAGGCTCTAACTTTCTTTAAAATGAGAAATAAAAATCAATATAATAATAATACATTATAACACATATTCCTATAGCACTTTACAATGTATTAGAGAAATAGGCTGAGTTCTCAAATGTCAACACCTACAATGCAGCCACAGAACACATGTAAGCTCTTTGGGGCAGGGATTGTCTTTTTGTTCTGTGATTGTAAAGGGCCTAGCAGAGTGGGGTCTAGGTCCATAATTAGGAGCGCTAGGTGCTATTGTAGTACAAATATATAAACAATGATGATGATGAGTCTATGCCTATCACATTTGCAAATGTAGATTTTTTTTTGTACAATGGGCAAATGGTGTAACTGAGGTGCCAATGTCTGACACTTTGTTCCAGCATGTTCTCCATCGCTCATCTAATAAACCTTTTTACCCTGCAGCTGAGAACAAGTGTTTGAATGATGGAAGTGACAAACATCAATGAGCAAAGCCCAAATAAATCACAATTTCTTTTTTAAAGAGGATCATTTTATAATTGCTGTAATGTTCCCCAGGGTCTGCCATTTTGCTTTGTCATGATAATGATACTTCTCAAGTGTCTGAAGACAAAGCTAAGTACACCCTCCTGGGAAAGGAATGTTTCTCAGCATCTTGCACGGTCCTTTTTTATGGTCTCCTGTTGTCTTTTATTATTGAAATCAGCCACCAGAGCAGCATTTGTTGCAAAGAATATGATTTTACATAGTGGCCTGAGGTTAATGTTTTTAAACTTTCAAAAAAGAGAGTTATAATTTGCTGATAAAATAATATACTTGCACTTATTCCTTCCTAGCATTGAAAAGTGGCGCTGGCACAGGTATTCCCTCCTACTTTTAAACAACCTTGAGTCTTCTTCCTTCAACTTCATAAAACAGGCATACATAATATATGTATGAGGAATGGAAAGCAAAATATATGGGCTGGCCAATTGCTATGCTTCTCATTATAACTTTAATGTCGGTGAGGGTCATTGTATCACTTCTTGTCATTTTAGCACTCTGCAGCAGAGTGAAATTGACAAATAGCAGCATGGGGAGAGGCAGTGATGTGAAATTGACAAGAAGCAGCTTGGGGATTGCCAACAGGATGAAATTAAGATGAATCCCTCCCAACTCTGTGCTGCGGCTTTTATCCACACAGAAATCAGTAGGGTTCATCAAGCCCAGCTAAGAGCATGAGCCAGATTCTCACAGGGTATAAATCAGCATAGCTCCAGTGATTTCTCTTGAGGGAAACTGATTTATGTCATCAAAGTGGAAATTGGACACCTTGACCTCCTCCCATTTAATCACAGGCATTAGCTGAGATCCAACCTGGTTTTGTTTATACTGTTTTTATAGTTTGGCTCTTTACTGGCCCGATGTATCATTCTGAAAGGGGTAGGAAAGGAAGAAAGTGAAGAAATCATCCCTTTACTTCTAAACTTTTGCATAAGCCTCTCTTGTCCCCAACCAAAATCCTTCCCTGACCGTCATGTCCTTATTTTTCTACTTTTGAAAGTATGGTCATCCTGTAGGGGAGTGTACGAAAGAAACTCACTACTGGAAGCCCACCATTTATTTTAGGCAACTGCTGCCACTGCAGTTAGTGCCAGATTGTTGCTTGTGCAGGTGCATGATGAGTAGCCTGCAAGGGCCAGGGACAAATAGATATATACTAAACACCACCCTCACCCAGGTCTCCCACATGGCAATAGGCTGCCAAGGCACTAGGGAGACTGGACCAAAAAAATACCAAACCTAAATTATCTTAAAAAAAAAAAAAGACACAAGTTGCCTTTCTTTTCAGGTTAAAAAGTACTCAGTGTAGACATCATTATGTATATTCATAATAGACTTTATTCTGACTAACACTTTGAAAATCCTAGGAAGTGAAAATTACTCAAATAAATTGTTCATGTTCCATTAAACAAGAGCCCTGGGAGGTTAGTCTTAAGACACTAATTACTTTCTCCTGTGGAAATTGAGGATAGGGTGAAGAAAGGAGAGGGACAGTTCTGCAGCAACAGACTTTATGTGATCCTCTAATACCTCTAGAGATAAATGAGGAATCTGAAAAGATTAGTAACTTCCTGCATGCTTCTAATAGGTCTTGGTTTGCCAAAATGATTATAAATTCCAATAAATTAGAAAAAGTAATGCTGAGTTGTAGAAATTCATACTAAAAGCCATATCCCCTCTGGCCCAGGCTCCTTATGTCTCCAGAAAACGTACAGGTGTAAGTGCATTAGTTAGTCACACAGTGTTCCTTACAAATGTTGGTGCGGTGATATTTACCACTGAGGAATGATTCAGAATCTGTGATAGTAGTGACTGGATCAAAAGAAAGACTAGCAAAAATTAGACTAGCATACCTTTAAATTGGATTAGGTGAGAAAGCAAAACAAGCCCTTTCTGCAAATACAGGCCATTAACCTTCCTTAATCAAAAGGGCAAAAACACACAGCAGGAGATGAATTGTTCATGAATCAGAAAGTTGGCCAAAATGTAAAAAAATTGTAAGACTACATTACACACACTAAATACCAAGTCATTATGAAAATCAGCACAAGAGACAAACTCCAATTTTACAATCAGGTAGCCTTGGAAGCGTGAAAGAAGAGGGCACATCACTGAAGATTTATATAGATAAATAGACACTGTTGGTTTACAGGACAGATTTGTAAATGGGCCTGAGCAAAATGCACTCACAATTTTATACTCTCCTGATTCTGCATATGTGACTAGCTATGTGTGTATGTAAGCCCAATATTTGTCCAAAGTCTGCACCAAAGTATTTGCACAACTAAAATCAACACATGGCAAAGTGTTTGTGCATGTCTGCATTCACAGACATTTGTCAATTTGGCCCACAGCCTTACTAATCTCAGTAACATTTCATTGTAGGTCTTTGATGTTGTTTTCTCTCTTGTATTTCTGTGTTAGTTTATTGGTTTTATAATGAACAATCCGAACAAAAACAAAAAAGGGGGGGGGAGGGAGGGAGAAGCAATTTTCTTTAGTCTCTGTGTTGTTTGATGGGAGTTTGCAACTCACATTGCTTTTGCTACCAAGTCTGTCCTTTTCCCTTTGAGAAATACTCCCTTTTCTTCCTGGGCATTTTCAATTAAACTGAAATCAGCTGGGCTTCTTTTTCTTTTTGTTTGGGCTATTCCCTATTTGTGCATCATCATCGCTGAGGCTGTTAGACCAGCTCTGGGAACAGAATTTCTTTGTTTTGTAAATATGGTGTATGAATATAGTCTTTGTGAATTATCCCAGATTGATTCTGCTGAAACCCTTTGTGTATGGAATCCACAGAACAGATAAAGCACAGGCAGCAATACTACACTCCCCCTCACACTGCCCTGCCAATATACCTCAATCCTGACCTAGAAGGTTCATTATCTAAGATCCATTGAATTCTTCACCTGTCTGCTAAGAATGCAAGGGATGGTGTCAGTCATGATGGTGAAAACTATCTACAGGGAAATTGACTGAGACCACCAATACTCATTTCACTTAGGCCACACAGTGACAATCAGCTGATAACTTTTAGTCACTGCTGATCTGGGCTGGAGTTGAATAGGCAACTGCTCTAAATCCCATAACAAATCTACTCCTCTAGTACATTTAGTAATTTCCTTGGGCTCCCTAGTCAGGATGTACAGAACCAACATGAATTTTGTAGATCCTGTACAAAGGATTTACTGGACATTTTAAAATTAGTAATAAGAAAAAAAAACACACTTGCCAGGAGAAGTGCTTTTTAAAAACAGTTATTTAGAACGTGGAAAACATAATACATCCATTCATAACTAGTTAAAGAGTTGCCACATGCTATGCCCAGCCTATAGGCTATTTTCTAGAATAACAGTAGGGGAAAATATATTAAGGGCTAAGAAGATTTACCAGTTGGAAGCAAGGGAGATGCACCAACGAGCAGTCAACTACCTAATGACCCCTGTAGGGCTGCAACTGCATTTCTCTACCAAATTTAAAGGGCCAGCTACCACACAAAAGAATACTGAGATATATTTCCTACTGTAAGTGAATGGTCTTACTCTGAGGAGTTTCAACCATGATCAGACATTTTTCTAAAAAAGTGCTCCTAGGATCTCCCTACATTTTGAAGACTCAGGTATGGCACCCCACTGTTTTCTGAGCTGGGTGTTTGGAATTGCTGTATCTTCCTGTTTGCCTTTGACATTCTGTTTCTGTGAGAAGAGTTAAGTGGCTTCAAGTGCCTCAAATCACAGGCTAGGCTGCAACTGGTCCTTGTGTGAATGTACACTGAGGGGATGCCAACACCCTCACAGCTACACCCCTGCAAGAACCACTCAAAAATCAGAGGCCCTGTGCTCACCTTGCTGTGCGGGCGGATTCCTCCTAGCACGTCTGAGCCCTAATTGCCCATGAGAGAGCAGAGGAAAGGCAGGAAAATGTCCCATCTCCTCCTCTGCACTGGCCAGTCAGGGAGGGTGAAGCACCATGCACCACCTTTCTTCTCCCTCGCTACTTCCTGCAAATACAGTCCCCCCAGCAGTCCAGGGATTATGGGGGAAATGTGCATGCCCTGAAGATGGTGGAATGTGCTCCCCTTCATGGGGTCCAGGCACAGTCCCCCTGGGGGAGAAACTGATCCACCCTGCCATAAGCCTGTGCCTTCAAGGGATAATGTAAGCTTTAGAGGCCAAAGTGTTACAATTACCAGCTTCATATTTACCAAGTCTAAACAGATGGCAGGGAAAGAAGTAGGGGAAATTATAGAACAGGAGGTGAATCAGGCCAATAGACTGCGTCACTCATTTAAGATAAATAGCATGCGCTTTTCCTGTGGGTGGGGAATACAGTCATACACCCACTCAAACCTAGTCTTCAGCCCTTGTTCTTGGTGATTTGGATTAAAAGTTGAAAATGCTAGGTTTTTTTTTAAAAGATCATTGGCCAAAAGCAGCCAAATTTCGAGAGAAATCTTTTGAAACTTGGAATGGGACTAATGAAATGGATAACTACTGTAGCTCCATCTTTACAGATTCAGTTAGAATATACAAATATGAAATGAGGAACAAAAGTTACATTGTTTTTACATTTTGATTGAGAGCCCAACAAATTGCCATATTCACTCAGTTCAACACAGCAAATGACAGGAGTAAATCAGCATTGGTTCACAGAGTGACGTATATATTAGTACAGCATAATTGTACCTTGACTTCACTGGAGCTGCATCAGTTGAAAATCTGGTCAAGAGAAAGGAGGAGAACAAATATAAGCCATGTACAAACAGAAGAGATGTAGCCATCAATCAGGTAATATCAAGAAAAATAGTTTGCACTGAAAATATTGTAAAGAATAGAACTTGGTAGAAAAACTATCCTGTGAATTGGCCAAGAATACATTAAACACAATAAATTTACACTAGAATTATGGTCAGTTTATTGACCTGAATCCTACAAAACTTGACGATACTGGGACAGAGTCTGATACTGATGTTGAAAAGAAGCCTGCTCCACAAGTTTTACCACTGAAATCAAAGGAACCACTTGTGGATTATGGTACTATTCATTGTGGGTAAAGGTATCATTCATTGGCCCATTCTTACTATCTTGATTTGTAGCTACCAAGGCTTCTGATAAATCTTCTTCTTCTCCTGCACCACATAGTGGCAACACTAATGTCACTGGAAGAAGCTGATGTTGGATTTGGATAAGCACCTAAATGTTCAGAGCAATATTTTAACCCTATCCAAACCTTTAGGGTCTTCAGTACTGGGATAGACCTAATGCAAGAGCATCCTATTTCACTGTATTTTGTCCATTTCTGTTCCCCAGCAGAATGAGAAAGTGCAGATACATGCAAAAAGCATTTATTTTACCAAGGATTCTTAAGGTTACTTATTCAGAAAAGCTCCCACCATAGGACCTGGGATTGATCCACATCCTTGGCCAACATTTCCCCTCCCAAAGCTGTTGATTTGTTTTTGTCTGATTTGTTCATATGTAAGATACCTGAGGCCAAATGTATTGTTGCCAGCATAGTTATTATCCATCATGTTTATTACAATAGAGCCTAGGGTCCAATGGAGAAAGGAGGCCCATTGTACTAGGCACTGCACAAACATAGAATAAGCAACAGTTCCTGCCCTGAATGGTTTACAATCTAAGTAGCCAAGACAGACAAAAGGAAGAAGGAGAGGTAGAACACACAAGAAAAGTAAACAACATGATGGCAACAGATGTCATGTCCGCTTCCTGATTTGTTTTGTTTTATTATTTAAGCCCTTTCAGTGGGGTTATGTTCGGGGGGATTAGCTAGATAGAGATCTAGCTAGACAACATCAATGTCTATTGGTCTCTGTTTAAACTGCTTCTGCAGTTCACATACTGGCTTCAGTCTCTGGCTAGTTTCTCTCTGCAGGTTCTTTCTCAAAAGTCACATGACTTTGGAGAGGTTGACCTATGGCTCCTAGTGCCCCACAGGGGGTGGTCTCCCCTGCCCAGTCCTGGGTTTAAGGGTGTGAGGGAGGAAGGGTGGCCCCGACTGGACCCCATTTTACCTCCAGCTTTACCTGCTGAACTGCTTTTTACAGCTGCTGTGCCAAGCTCCCAATCAGAAATTCTCAGTATAGGCAGTAGTAGTTTACTTATAAAATTACCAGCACAACTGGTCACTCCATGTACTTTGCTCTCTTCTCAGATCTCTGTGCCACATCTTAAAATGTAGAGGCGAAGGTCCATTGCACCTAGGGTGACCAGATGTCCTGTTTTTAAAGGGACAGTCCCGTTTTTGGGGACTTTTTCTTATATAGGCGCCTATTACCCCCCACCCCTCCACCCCATCCCGATTTTTCACAGTTGCTATCTGGTCACCCTAATTGCACCCCCATTTGCATATGCAAACCCATCAGTTTTGCCTATGCACCCAATTCAGTGCACACTGATACCAAGGGAAAGACTCTCAATTACTTCATTGGGCTTTGGTTCAGACTTATGAACTGGAAATTCCATACACAATTATCTGTATGTGCAAACAGATAATATCATGATTTGCACATGTTAATTAATCAATTAGCTCATTCAAATGGAGTTGTCCTAGTGCATATATCTTCTGTTCATACCCCAGCCTCTACAGTTTTTCTTGGAAGACTATATTCTAGTTTATTATTATATAAAGATGCGCTCTTATACAAAAACATGCAGTGGAATGCCTATTTATATATAGTTTTGGTTATTTTTACTCACAAGCTTGTTTCTTTGTGTTCAATATGTGTCAAATCTGTTCTGTGATTATAAACCACTGGTTTCTCAATACTAAAAATGGAAACATATTTGGCCTTACAGGTCAATGAGAAAGTTAAAAATAAGTTGATTAACAAATAGCTAAAACACACAATGCTTTGGCCAGTACTGGGTACAAAATTACACACTCTTAGGTGTTTAAAAGAAGATCAATGACAGTCCGGCATAGGGATTTAGTGAAAGAGAGAGAGAGAGAGAGAGAGAGAGAGAGAATAAAGGACAGCAATGAAATGGAGATGCAGGTGAAGAATCAAAAACAAAGAGAGAGGCAAAAAATAAATGGTGGGGACTAGAGAGCAAAGAATTTTAAAGACAGAGAAAGCACAGAATAAATAGGAGGAAGGCAAGGGGAGAGAAGCTAAGGGGGAGGGTACAAGGAAAAGAGATTAAGAATGACAAGAAATTAAGACAATATTTATTTAAATATGTGCTCCGCCTCTTTCATGAAACAGTTAATATCCATTAACTGCTACATTTCTTTGGCTTTGAAATCTAGGCGCTCTTGGACTTGAACTCCAGGCAGGCTGTGGTGTTGTAAGTGGAGGCTTCAATGAAGTATAGGCCTGAGGCACTGAAACAAATACTTTGGGACCGACTTTCATTGCTCTTACACTGTCATACCTCTATTGGCATCAACAGTTTTGGTCCTGGATTGCAATGCTATTAGTGGATGGAGAATGCTGCCCTCTGGCTTTGATCAGTGCCATTGTTTTACACCAGAGTGTTTGTTTTTACAGAACAGCATTTGCCTGAAGAGAGAACAGTAACAGTGGCACTGGCAGTAGAGAATCTTTGGTTTCTATAGGAGGCAGCAGATTGAGCAGTGGAGCAATGACAGACTCTGGGGAGAGCATTAGTCTAGAGAATGTGGTGCTCATGGAGCCATATGGGCTTGATCCTGTACCACTGAGGTCACTGGCAGTTTGTCAGTTGAGTCCATTGGGGTCAGAATCAGGCCCTCTCTCCACCTGAAGGGAGAGTTCATAGTGGTGGGTGAATGTGTGTTCCTGTTGGAGAGGTTCAAGCCCCACTGAAGTTTGAGGACATGGGAGGGAGCCTTGTCAAATGTCTGACAACCTCACAAAATGGGCTCCAGTTTTGTGAAATCTCAAACTACATGAAAAGGAGAAAAACCTTCCCTGGCTGGGGTGGCGGGGGGGAATGAGGGGGAGGGATCTGTGGAAATGTCCTGCCCCTTGGTCCACAGAGGCCAGCCTGGCCAAAGAAGGGGGACAATCTGAGAGGCTGGGGGACTTCTCCTGGCAGCCCATCTAAGGGCACTCCTGCAAACGCATAACCCACCTCTCTGAGATAGGGTTAGAGGGTTCTTCTGGCTTACCTTCACCTCTGGCGGCAGCAGCACACATGCATACAGCACGTGGGAGTGTAATGGGACACTGACCGCAACAACTTGGACCCATAGCATCTCCCCAAAACTCACATTCACTCCAGATGAGTGTAATGAGAGAAGAAGGGTTTTGAGGGTAAGGCAATGGGCCAGGACTAAGGAGAAATGGGTTCTATTCCCAGCTCTGCAACACACTTACTATGTGACCTTCAGCAAGTCATTTCCTCTCTGTGTGCTCAGGTCCCCATCTGTAATAATGCATCCTTGCCTCATATTTTATCTATTGTGGATAGTAGCTCTTTAAGGCAGGAGCCATCTCTTACAATATGTTTCTACAATGATGAGCTCAGCAGGGCCCTAATAATAGAGAACGTGCTTTTTTCCCAATCACAGGGATTACAACTTCAGTAAAATGTGTCAGCCGTTCCCGGTTTCTGTTTCAAAGTACTTTCATAAGTTGGAGATGAATCTCGTCACTCACAAGTGGTGGGGAAAAACTTGAATGTGATGAGTCTATGCAGTCTGAGCTTAGGGGTGGGGCACTGGTTTGGAAAGAAGACAGGTTCAGTTATTGAATCAAATAGTGCTGATGGGTTATATTCTCAGGGCAGAAGTGTGATGCTCTGCTCTCTATCCAGTTTGTCTCGAGTAGAAGACAAACTCTGCTGCACATTAACCAAAAGTCTGTGAATTAATTACATCCTCTTGGTCTGTGTGGAAATGTGCACGGGTAAATACTGTTCAAGACAGACCTCTTTATCTTTGGAGTAGTAGAGCTGCTGTGATTTAATAAGCATTTTTTCTTTATTTTATGAATGTTGACTATAACCCCTTTGCAAATCTTTCATGTGTATTGTGTAAGTTATGTCAAGCTCAGGCAGGCTCCAGAAATTTATGCACCCTCATTGTTCAATTATTTTTAATAGTTTTTAAATTGAATACAAACACCATCTCCATCAACAATGAGAAGGGCCCTTTCTCTGCCCATCATATAGGTACATACATTATGGTTATAGTCCTGCTTTCTGAAAGGCGAGAACTGAACAAAGCGGCATACGGAATTGGTAATGGGGCTTCTTATTTAATGAATGCCTAGTATTTCAGTAGAGGCGAACGGTTACCCCAGCTATATTATATGCTTGTATTGAAACAAGCTGTAGTAACATGCATAGTTGTGGCTTTGGTGCATCTGTTTGGATCTTTTTATCTATCTACTAATAAAATCTTTACACAAAGAAACAAGTACATGCAGAAAGAGGATATGTGAAGCCGAGGGGCTTAAGGCCACACTTGTTAAATTTAGCAGCCGAAGCACATATGCTTCTTGTTCACCCTATCATGCTAATGGTGATAGGAAAGAGGAGTGGTATTTTACTTATCCATTAACAGAAGTTACTGACCAGGGGCTTTCTGGTGAGTAGAGCTTTGTAAGGCCAAGTGGAACGGTCCTGATATTAGTGTATTGTTCAAGGGAAAGCTGCCTTTCATGCAATCCTTAAAAACAGCATGAAAGAATGACATGAAAAGAACCATTTTTATATGATATAAGCCAAGGAATAATCTGTTCTTCATTTAAAAAGTGTATGTTTATTACCTAATCATTTATGAACCATTAAAAATTAAAGCTGACCAGCCATTTTAATTTCCTTCCTTAATTTCACTACCTGTAGATCCAAGAACCTGTAACCTTTGTTAAAGCACAGCAGAATTATCAGCCTCTGAAGTAATTAGACTGAATTTTCCATCAATGTCAGAGGTATTTTTTTTCTTGAATCATGAATAGTGAATAACCACAGATACTTCCCTTCCGAACATTTTCATGCCAAATCATGTATTCATTTTGGGTGAATGCTGTGGAGTAAATTGATAATAGTCACTTAAATAAAAAATTGAACTTGCTTCTTCTGCATTCTTTCCATTGGTTTTTCATGAATATTCTAGGGAATGATCTTGCTGGTAGGAAGGGCAGTATATTTGGGGACAAATACAGCCCTAGCTTCAGCAGCAGATCACCTCTTGGAAACAGAAATGAGACAGTACGTCTGCAAGAATGGGGAGTGGTGTGTGTGGTGGTGGGGTTATGTAGACAGCACACTCTGTGACTAGCACAGAACCATGTTCCATTCAGGCTCCGTCTGTGGCAGGTATTAGAGGATGGAGAGAGTAGAATCAAGTTCTGGACTCATGATTTGCCCAATTCAGTGACTATCAAAGAACATTCACAGGGAATCAGTGTCTCCCCCACATGGAGGCCCAACACAATACTTTGTGCACCATTTAGGTCTTCAAAATATGGCTTAAGTTGGACTTAAGTGCGGCCTGGTTCTGGCCATCCGCACAGGGGTGAATTTCACCCAGAAATCAGTGATCATGAATACTTGCTCCAGAAAGTTAATTCTAAAAAATATACTCAACCAATCAGAGAAGACAAACAGTATTGTGACCATTGTGACGACCTGACGTGGAGTTAGTAGTGGATTAGGAATATCAAACACTCATTTCTGCCAAAACTATTTGTAGAAGTTGTGTGTTGAATAATGCAAAATAATAAATACATTGGAGGAAACTGCAGAAAATGTACAATGAAGAATGGTCAAATTAATAAAGTCAGTTATTCACTTATCTCTAATTACTAGTGTCATGCTTGGTGCCATTTCTGATATCCATTCTCTTTAGTCTTGTAACAGTCACCATTGCTGAACTGAAGCATGACTATTCAATGTGGAGAGAATAGATGCAGAAAGAGAGAAAGATAATTCTCTTTCTCTCTCTCTCTCAATTTCAATACCAGAGCATTCATTACTAAAGTTCAGTATCATACCACATTCTTGACACTACTTTCTGGCCACATTTTGCAATTCCATATAGTTTGGCTGTTCATATGCTCTGATTAAAGCACAAAGGAACCTCACTAGTATTGTGATGCAAGTATTTTGTAGGATAGGATTAAAATTCAAAATGATCTGGACAAACAGGAGAAATGGTCTGAAGTAAATAGGATGAAACTCAAAAAGGACAAATGAAAAGTACTCCACTTAGGAAGGAACAATCAGTTGCACACATACAAAATGGGAAGACTGCCTAGGAAAAAGTACTGTGGAAAGGGATCCGGGGGTCATAGTGGATCACAAGCTAAATATGAGTCAACAGTGTAACACTGTTGCAAAAAAGCAAAATATCATTCTGGGGATTTATTAGCAGAGACACGAGAATTAATTCTTCCGCTCTGATTAGGCCTCAACTGGAGAATTGTGTCCAGTTCTGAGTGCCATATTTCAGGAAAGATATGGACAATTTGCAGCAAGTCCAGAGAAGAGCAACATAAATGATTAAAGGTCTAGAAAACATGAGCTATCAGGGAAGATTGAAAAAATTGGGTTTGTTTAGTCTGGAGAAGAGAAGACTGGGTGGAGGGTGGGGGTGCCGGATCCGAGGGGCGCTCACCTCGGGCAGCTCCTTGGAAGTGGCGACCAGTCCCTGCAGCACCTAGGCAGAGGCGTGGCTAGGTGGCTCTGCGCACCCCGCCCCTGTCTGTAGGCACCACTCCCGCAGCTCCCATTGGCCACAGTTCCCAGCCAATGGGTGCTGCGGAGCCAGTGCTGGGGTGAGGGCAACATGAGCAGAGCTGGCACCCCGCACCCCCTCCTGCACCCAAACTCCCTCCTAGAGCCCTGTGCCCCGCACCCTCCCCGCACGCCGAACCCCTCGTGGCCGTTCCTCTGCCTAGAAGCAGCAGGGACATGTCGCCGCTTCTGGGGAGCCACGTAGGGAGCCTGCCGGCCTCGCGACAACTGGGCTATAAACCAGACTTTCTATGAAGATTAGAAATGCCGGTTTATGGAGCTTTCCGGTTGGTTTAGGGCTGGATAACATAGCTTTTACTGTATTTGGTAACATACCACCCTTTCTGACCTTGGTCATTACTTCAGTGTAAGGCTAGGGCTTGTCATGAATCATCCCTTTGGTTCTGCATGTCTCTTCGTGAACCCTTGTGATTAGGCTTAGTTTACTTGTTTTCAGAACCTCCTGTCTTGCTCAGTGTTTCAGGTTCAAATGCAATAGACCCAAACTGCAACATCCAGGTCTGAATACAGAACTTTCCAAAGTTCACAGAAATGAAGTGGGATTCTGGCTGGCCCTTTTCTCTCATACAAACCTAAAAACTCAGTGTGAAATTCGGACAGTGATAAATATCTTTGGCTTCATAACAAACCCTGATGATTTGGCTAAGGGATTGTTGACTTTCATCAGTTTCACAACAAAATCTGCTTATTTTGGGTAAACATTTACCAAATCTTCCAAAAGCCAGGCAGCAAAAAAATTTAGCAAAGCGTTCATATGAACCTTTTACTGAACCTCGGTGTGTTCTGGGTTTTGTTTATGATTAGAGAACTGAGCAAAACAAAGAGCCTATTCTTAATATAGCCATTTCTCTTTCTCTTTTGCGATTTCACCTTCTTTTCTGTGTTGGAATCTTGGCTAAGATTAGTCTAGTTGCCTTTAGTAAGGATGGAAATAGGAGGATGAAATTCAGCTAAATATACAGAATACAAAAGAATTATTTCAGGTAGCAAAATATAAGATTATTAGATAATACAGATAGTGTGATGCTAAATTGGCAAGATATATATATGAGCAATTTGGGATTAAGTATACAGGAAAATATACCAAAAATATCTCAGACACACCCCTATATTCATTTACATTCCAAGGAAACAACAAAGAATTTGGGTCAGAGGATTGTCAATAGAATAACAAGTAGAGCTGGTCAGGAATTTTTCGACAACAAGTTTTTTTCATTAAAAAATACAGATTTGTCCAAAACAATTTTTTTATGTGGGAAAGGATTGGTTTTGACAAATTTCTCTACTCAACATTGGTCATCATGTCCATTTTGACAAGTGTAAAAGGGTTTGCTGGTCCTGGCACATTTCTGGATGGACAGGTGTCCACATTGCAAAAACTACCCTCATATTAATGGGGAGCATTGACTGATATGGTAAGAACTGAAGGCATGAAGGTACCATCTCATCCAGAGAGATGGGTCCTACAAGGGAAGTGTTGAAGCACATTTGCAGGGTGGAGAAGGTAGCACTGCTGTTGCTGGCTGTGCTTAAGTATAGAACTCCAATCTCTTTAGCCGTGAACCCACACCCTTTATTTTATTATTTGCATTACAGTAGCATGTATAGGGCCAGATCTTGCATCTCTGAAGTCCAAGGGACCTTTACTCTTGATTTCAATTGGCACAGAATCAAGTCCGTAGGCCCTAATGAAGATCAGGGCCCTATTGTGATAAGTGCCGTGCAAACACGTACTGAGGCTACGTCTACAATTAGGGTTGCCAGGTGTCCGGTTTTCGACCAGAACACCCAATCGAAAAGGGACCCTGGCGGTTCCAGTCAGCACTGCTGACTGGGCCGTTGAAAGACTGGTTGGTGCAGGGGCTGGCAGACTCCCTACTTGGCTCCACATGGCTCTCCGGAAGCAGCGACATGTCCTTCGGCTCCTAGGTAGAGGGAAGGCCACAGGGGCTCTGTGCACTGCTCTCACCTTGAGTGCCGGCTCCCAGCTCCCATTGGCTGAGAACTGCAGCCAATGGGAGCTGTGGGGACAGCGCCTGTGGATAGAGGCAGCACGCACATCATATAGCCACCTGGCTGCCCCTATGCCTAGGAGCCGAGGGACCGCTTGTGGGGAGCCACCCGAGGTAAGCACCACCCGGAGCCCGCACCCCGAAACCCCTCTTGCGTCCCAACCCCGTACCCCAGTTCAGAACCCCCTCCCACATTCTGAACCCCTCAGCCCAGCCTGGAGCTCCCTCCCACACCCCAAACCCTTCATCCCCAGCCCCACCCCAGAGCCCGCACCCCCAGCAGATGCCCTCACCCCCTCCTGGTGCCCTCAACCCCCTGCCCCAGCCTGGTGAAAATGAGCGAGTGAGTGAGGGTGGGAGAGAGCGAGTGACAGAGGGAGAGGGGATGCAGTGAGTGGGGGCAGAGCCTCAGAGAAAGGGTGGGGCAAGGGGCGGGGCAATCGTGTTCGGTTTTGTGCAATTAGAAAGTTGGCAACCCTATCTACACTACCAGCTAGGGGTATGATTCCCATCTGGTGTACACATACTTTCACCAGCTGTCACCAAGCTAGCATGAGGATAAATAGTAGCGTAGCCACAATAGCACGGGCAGCAGTGGCACAGCTTAAATTCTCACACACCCCCACAAAAGAAGAAAAATAATGTATAAAGCTAATGTGTGTGGTTTTTCAGACACATGCGAGGCTCCTAACCCATGCACCACATTATAGCTATTAATGAGTTAACAGTTCATGGTGGCCCATGGATACTGACCATTGCTTACTGCCTATTTAAGGGAAAGCAGCAGGCAATAAAAAAGAGAGTTGAAAAGGTTGGAGACACAGCAAAGGAAGTGAAATATGTGTGTGAGAGACTGAGACAGAAATCTACACTGAGGCCAGAATTCTCTGTTTGCCAAAAACAAGAAAAAAATCTATATTCAAGAGAAATGAATCAAACTAAGGACATTTTTAAAAACCCAGGGCTGTCTGCCACATAAAGCAGCAGTAGCTGCCACAGAGAAAACATTGGGTGAGGGAGAAGACAGAAAATTAGACTTTTTTCCAGGTTTAATGAAAATCCGCGATAGCTAGGGATAACTCTGGACCCCATGCTCAGCTTCCATCACCACCTTGAACAAACCAAAAGGAAAAGAAAGACCAGCGTCAATATCATACAAAAGCTTGCAGAAACATCTTGGGGAAGTGATGACCACATGCTCCCAATATTGATACTAGCCCTGGTCCATTCCACAGCACAGTGAAATACTGTCCCCCAGTTTGGAGCGAAGGCCTACACCATTTTAGTGGATGCCGAAATTAACGCTGCTCTTCACATAATTAACAGCACCTTCACATCAATGCCACTTCCATGGCTGGTGCCAGCAAATACCCGGTACTGGCACCAGCAAATACCCAAGACACTGCGACAGATAGGAAGCACATAAAGATCATGGCAAATACCATACTATTGCTCCACCATGACCTAGAACACCCCCATCCCCACCTATTAAAATCAAGAAAAGCCATCTGGTCTAGTGCCACAGCCCTCCTTGTGGAAGATAAGGACATTCACAGAAGATGGTTTGAAGCATGGACAGCTGCCGACGTACCAAACAAATATCTAATCGAGGACCCAACTGTACAAGTTCTGGGCTTCCCCTCCCCAGGGCGCATATGGAGAGCTCTAAACTGTATCCGCACCCAACATGGAAGATGCGCATAACTTACTCCAAAGATGGAAAGTGAGGGAATTGCTGAACTGCAACTGTGGCGTGATGCAAATGGTCAGACATATCACAGACGATTGTCCAATCTCTGCTCATCCTGGAGGTGTCACAGCTATTCACATAGGGTATGTATATATATATATATACATACATTCCGTGCAGACAACTCACCCAGTGTGTTACTACTCTGGCAAATCTAGGTGGATTCAACATCCCCACAAATACCCAACAGAAGCCTCTTTGACTGTGTGTAGGTGGAGGGAGTCAGGGGTGCCCCCAGAAATTTTCCCATGGTACACACCATCAGTACCTGTGGAGTCATCCTCCTTGCAACCACTGGCCCACAGCTCCTTGCACATCAAATCCATGCCACACTCAGACCCCACCTTCCAGATCAACCCGCCCAGGTGCCACTCCCCATCCCTGAGAGGAAATACAGGGTGCTGGAAGTGGAGCAAGGCTGCCAATGGTATACACTATGCGTAATGTGCCTATGGCTGCAGGCACCAGTGCAGCTAGGTGGGCAGACAACTCAATGGGCAGAAGAGAGAACAGAGTCATTAAATCACCAGATCATGACATCTAATAAGTTAGGAGAAGACTGTAGAGGAGTCACCTGTGAGTAAGAGGAAGCCAGTCCAAGCCTTCAGAGAATGGAGTAGGGATGTATTACAGAAGTGTAAAAAACATGAATGTGGTTGCCAAAATATAAACTGGCTAGATGTTCTAGTTTAACTTTCGGTGTCCCTGTCACCTGCTGGGTTTTATTTAATAGGAACTTCTTTTCTCTCCAATTTTCTCCATGCTGCATCCACTAGCTTACATTGGCACACCAACTTTCTGGCAATGCCCAATTCCCTTTCAACATCTGCTGCTCAGTTTGACAATTTTAATTTTGGATTTTTACCCAGTCAAGATTAGCTAACGACTGTGGTATGGCCTGGTGGAATAGCTAAGTTCTCTCTCTCCCAGACCCTAGCTGCAATTAAAAAGTGATGTTTTATGGAGATTCACAATCATTGCTACTATTGTATCCTAAGCTGTAAATTATAAAATGTTCAAAGAACTGTTATTCATAGTAGTAAATGCAACTTTCTTCTCAAAGTCTTTCATGTCTCCATGTCTATACGCACACGTGCACACCCCTACCTATGCATACACATCCATCCATCCACACTTTGCAGATGCAAAGCACTGTGCACATACTTTAAAAAATGTTAAACTTTGCAGGTGTGTAAGTGGCGGAATATGCCTCTCTATAGCCTGTTGGGACAAATGGCTTTTGAGGATGCAAAATCTATCATTTGCCTATATCATACATGCAGGTATTACAATTAGTAACTGCACATGCAGAAATATGGTTCTGCAAAACATGTGTGTATGTAGCAAAATATGCACATGCGGTTTTGAATGCCCACAAATAGAAGCCGAAAGATGAAAATAAGGCCCTTTAAATATAAAAACCCTATACACATATGCAAGCATATTGGATTAATGTTCAATCCATTGCAAACCAAAAGCACAGATAGATTTAATTGCATGTTCATGTAATTTGTCAGTGAACTGTGCAGTTTGAAAAATTCTGCCAGAATGCTGCTGCTGCTGCCAAATATCTAGGAGGAGACCAGAATACAGATACAGCTTTGTAGAAGTGCCTAAACTCATAGCTGTCCTGGCTGGAGGGCCTTAAAATAAAATCCAGTCTCTTTTTTTCAGAAATCCTCACCTCCGGACAAAGAAAGAAATCCTGATTAGTCATACAGGCACACAGCACACCCACTCACTTACACATATAATCAAACAGGCAAAAATAACAAAAAAACCCCTCCACTATAAACAAATCGAGCTATTTCCCCTACAGGCCAGGCAGGAAGAGCAATATTATTTCAGTTTTTAAATATCAGTGTGGCTCTTGGGGCTAGATACATAGGTAGGCAGATAGCTAGGTTATATAGGCATGGCTGGGATTAAGATTCCCCACATTTCCATGATGGATAGATTAGATAGATAGATTTGAGAACTGTCTGCTGGTTGTGGGAAATTTATTGCCTGCATTTAGGTATTAGCTAGATCTGTCTATTAGCTTTGTAGAAACCCATATGCTTTCACGAGGCACTTTGACTTTTATAGTAATTCCATTTGAAAATCAGCTGTACTCACTACTTCAGTTCTAGATTTTTTGATCATTGCACTTTAATGTAATGGACTGTTCAAAGTTAGCAGGGAGCTGCCAAAGGTACAAATGATGTTTTGGCTTGATTAGCTCTGGCTTACCCTCCTTAGCATGAACTACACATAAGTGCATGCAAATATTATTGATTCAGAGTGATTGATCTGTAATATTGCTCTGGAGATGAATTATCCCAGAGAGAGAGCAAGGAGATCTAAGTGCTCTATCTAGGCTGTACCATTAACAGCAAGGAGTTTGAAAGGCAGTTTTTAACTACAGTCTCCCTGGATTTAGGGGATTCGCTTCACTTTTGGAATAGACACTGGCTTACTCAGTTAACAGCACTAAATCACCCAGTTTATATACATTTTCTTGTATGGAACACACATATTCTCTTCATACATGGCATTTTATATGTGCATGTGCATATTCCTGATGATAATTAGGGCTCAGGTATACATCTTCCGAAGCTAAGCCATGTGGAGCTGAGAGAAGAGGTGCGCCATGCCTTTGCCAGATGCCCCCTACGTATGTGTAATACCGACAGACCCCCGGTCGGCGGCGGGCAGGATCAAACCTGCATGAGCCTCTACCACATGAGCTAAAAGTCAACTGGCTGTTAGCTAAGGCTAGAGAGAGCAGGGCCGCTCAGAGGATTCAGGGGGCCTGGGGTCTTTGGCGGCAGGGGGCCCCCACCCCCGAATTGCCGCCAAAGACCCGGCACTTCGGCGGCGGGTCCCGGGGCGGAAGGACCTCCCGCCGCCGAGCTGCTGCCGAAGATCCGGACCAGAAGAAGCTCCAGGGGCCCCGGAGCGAGTGAAGGACCCCGCTCCAGGGCCCCTGAAAAACTCTCGTGGGGGCCCCAGCAGGGCCGAGGGCCTGGGGCAAATTGCCCCACTTGCCGCCCCCGGGCGGCCTGGGAGAGAGAGTGAGTGAGTGTGTCCCATCTAGTGAGAGAGAGAGATTAATGAATCTGCGCTACAACCTTAGCTAACAGCCAGTTGGCTTTTAGCTCATGCAGTAGAGGCTCATGCACTGAGGTCCCAGGTTTGATCCCGCCCGACGATAACCGGAGTCTGTCGGTGTTACAAGTGGGGGCTCATCCGGGATTTCAACTGGGAAGTCTCTAGAGCTCGGGACGCATTTCCTCAGCTAGGGGAAATATGTAACCTGCACACCTCCTAGGTGTGGTGTTCTGTCCCATCTAGTGGCACCAAGACCATAGGTCCACAAAGAATTACAACCTACTGCTTCTTACTGATAGCTCAAATGGCAGAGGTCTGTGGAGTGGATCTAAAGGTACCAATCCTGCTGATGACTAGAGCTGGGCGAAACTTTTTTGGCAAATACTATATTCTCAGGAAAATGCACTTTTCAGGGCACTGAAGCTATTTGTGAATTTCAGTTGAATTTGGTGAAGAGTTTTGCCCAAAAATTGATCATGTATTTTTTTAAAAGGTTGATTTTGTTTTGTTTTGGCCATTTAGAAACAAAATCATTCAACTGTTTATTTTCAAATAATGTTTTGTTTTGAAATTTACCTATATTTATTTTTAAAGGAGGATGGAAAACACCCAGAATCGAAACAAACAAAAAGCCAAAAAAGTTTGGTTTCATATTAAAAACTACCCTGGAAATCAAACTTTTTTTCCCAATTTTTTGTTCATATTAGTAATTTCATTTTGTGTGTTTTTCAATCCAAAACCATTTCTTTCAGTGTGTGTTACTGTTGTTTTGGTGAGAAAAACACAACAAATAAATAAATAAAAATTGGTATCACTTCAAAATAAACTATTTTTTCCCCAGATTTTTCAGTTTCGTCACCTGAACCAAAAAATCAATTGCTCACCTCTACCGACAACCCATCTGGGAGTCAATACAATCACACCTGAGGCAATTTCTGTTTTTTCATTTTACAGGAAATTACACATACAAAATATGTTAAAAGCACATTATTAAAATTGCAAGATCACACTCCCAGAAATTAGAAAATGCTGGAATTAATGTTGCCTATGAAACCTTAATTTGGCCACTTTGTGGTATGCATTATGAGAGTTTTTAATTACAGGTTCACATACTATTTCTCCATGGGTCCCCTCCCTGATTCAATGCACGGACTGGACTGTGCTCTGGGGAAGAATCAGGGTTGTGTGGTGAAGGAGGTTGGTGTCTGCAAGACCCTTGCTTCAGTTGTTGCAGACATTGGAAGGTAGTGAATGAGGCAGGGAACTGCAGGAAGAGAAAAGATGGTCTTATGATTAAGGCATTTGCATGCTGCCCTGGAGATCTGGATCTCTCTCTGCCTCTGCCACAGAGTTCCTAGGTGATTAATCCAATCTTTTCACAGGTGGGCACTATTTATGTGTTCTTCATTTTCTGTGTGCCCATTTGAGGTCCAAATTGCAGAAGGGCTGGGCACTCACAGCTGCAACTAAAGTCATTGGGAGCTGTGTTTTGAATATAACACGTACTATATAATGCTAGATACTCTGGTCATCTCATATTGGGCACCCAAAATTAGTGGGAAAACTTTTCATCTCAGTTTTTCTGTGCCTCAGTTCCCCCATCTGTGAAATGGGGCTGATAATACCCCTCATTGCATAGCGGTGTTGTGAAGCTGCATTAATTAATGTTTATGAAGCATTCAGATACTATAGTGATGAGTGCCATAGAAAAGCCCACAAGGGAATTAATAAATCTGTTTTCAGAGCAGGGCTTGGGCAGCATGCAGTAAATAAAGTCTGGGGCTCACACTGAACAATGAAGAGAAAACAAAATATTGAATAGCTGCTCATTTGGTGAGCATCATCCATCCTGTGCACTGAATGAGGCATGAGTCCTGTGTAAAAAAGAGCATGTGATCATGCAATTAAAGCCTGTATCATCATGCATGCACACAAGGAAGCCTAGTTAAACTTGCATGGGCAGACCTATATGTGGCATTTCCTCACTTTGGAGTGCTTGACTTTGCAACCTTAATAATATTCTTTTAACATATGTATTTCATTGCAATTAAATGTACTATTCATACATATTTTCTTCAACTGCAGTTTCAGAGCTATTTATGACTTCCACCTTATCGCCTGACAAGAATGTTAGCATGGGAGATATACAGTTAGGGGTGGGGATGAGGATGAATGTGAAGGGTTTGCAACAAGATTGTTTTGTTAGAGCTGATTCATTGAAATAAAGCACGGTGAGCATCTCCAGTTAGGGATTAGTGAACTGGATCAGATGGAGTAAGAACTGACCTGAATATTTGCCCTTAAACATAAACCAAACTTTTTGGAGGTTAAAAAAATGTGTTACCGTTTGCGAAAATTCAGCTGCCTTCATTTTTTGGTTTTATCTGAGGACAGAAGCAAAAATCCAGTTGCAAGGAAGAAAAAGCTATTCTCGTGGTATTCCAGACTGACAGAAAGCAGGAAATCTCAGAAACCTCATGTTCTCATGAGATTTCCATCATTAGGAAGCTTAGAGTCACATAAGCTTCCAGACTTTGGGATGCTTATTCAGAATGATAAAGTGGGTTTACAAGGAACCCCCGCTTTTGGACTGCTGGCAATTTTGTACGTGTCCATCTACTCAAGCATTCTTAAGTATATAAAATGTGAGCTTTTAGTACAAGTCTGTGCTAAATTGCCATAGTTTCATAGAATAACAGAAGTGAAAGATTTGGCAGTAAGCCTTACAGAAAACTGTTCCTGCAGCTTCAGCAGTATGATGAGTTGTGAGGACTCTTTGAAAGTCATTAATGCAGAATTCAATATGCTGCCTGATATACCATGGGCTGTATGTGATGAAGGAGCTGTCTGCCTGAAAGGTTGTACAGCATAATATAAAGATGTACAATCTGATTTTTTAAAGCCATAGGTAAAAACTATAAGCATTTGAGTCTTGTTATGTCCTTCAAGTTGCATATGATTTTAAAAATATCTATTTATTAAATATCAGGGGCTGTGTTAATATTATTATAATGACTATCTGTGAATGAAAGTGATTCAGTATGTTTAGCACAAATCCTCCCCAAAAAATGGAGCGAATGAACCGATAATATCAAATATCCTGGAGAAAAGCCTGGGAATTGCTGACTGAACAGGAGAAAGAAATTATCTAGTAGTCTGAGTACAGAACTGGGAGCCAGGAACTACTCAGTTTTAAAATGCTATTTTTCCTTAGTGGTAACAAGGAAAACCAACACCGTGGTGACAGAACCCCAAACCTTAACTATTGTTAATATGAAGGCAGTAAAAAGTTGGCAACTTAAAATTTTACCAAACTAACCCCCTTCTTAACAGCTGTTCAGACAACATGGAGCAACAGAGTCTCAGAGCTCTATATTACTATCTAGAAATGGCTAGATCTGGGTAAATTTTCTAGCTGTAAATTACTTTAAATATAGTTCTAATTCTGCATATCTAATAATGCAGTATGAGAGTCAGTTTAATATTGTAATAGATGGTGGATTGTTCTCCCATCTGAGAAAAAAATGACTAGCTCCAGGATTAAGTCATTGACAAGACAGAGGTAATCATATACAGGTAGCATTATGCCTGTTTTATTAGCCTGAATCTTCTAAGCCTGCACGTATT
Organism: Chrysemys picta bellii; assembly: GCF_011386835.1. Classification (NCBI taxonomy): domain Eukaryota; kingdom Metazoa; phylum Chordata; order Testudines; family Emydidae; genus Chrysemys; species Chrysemys picta. Next base: position 21,495,553 of record NC_088800.1, read on the forward strand.
CAACAATGAAGTAATGCAAAATGGAAAATCCAATTAGCCCATGCATATGCTTCTTGAATAACTACCCCGGCTATGAACGTAGATGAACTGAATGATACACTGATAGCTTTTATACAGAGACTATAGACTACAATTTTGTAGTCTTGTATGAAGCAATTTGCCAACAGATGTGTTTGCTTCATTTACAGGTGATGGAAATATTAGATGCTGAGTAGGTTGAAAAAAAATCTATCTTATATTAAAAGGATTATGGAAACCCATCTTATTTAAAAATGCATGTTAGCAAGACTAAAGCTACATGAAGAAACCAACGAGACTGAAAAAGAAAATCTATGTTACAAATGTTAATGTTCACACCTGTTGGGTGTGTCTGCAGCTCATGTCCCAGTTACCTTTCATCCAGCTGGTTTAGGCACCTGAGCAATGAAGCCACAGCAGTACAGGCTTCAGTGCGGGCTGTACAAGCCCACCCAGAACCTTGGGTAATTACTTGGGCAGCTAGCCCATGCTGAAGTCCATGCTGCCGTAGCTTCACAGCTCCAGCACCCAAGCAGGTTTGTTATTGCAGTGTAGACATACCTCATAAATGTGTGCACACCTTTTAAGTTTATTCAGGTATTCAGAAGGCGTAGACTGCAATGGGGTGGATATGCATAAAGTTGAGCCTGTGAATAAATATCTGCAGGATCAGGACCTAAATACTTTCCTGGATTGCAGTCCAGAGGGCCTCATTGCTAACTCCTGAATGCCCTTATCTTCAACTGATTTGAGCTGGCGTTAAGGCCACTCAACAATTTGTAAGTATCTTACAAGATCAGCCCCCAAATTCTCCAAAGATGCACGTACTTAGTGTCAGGATTCTGGGCAAAGGTAGGCAGGAGCTAGTGGCAGGAGCTTGGGAAGCAGGAACTGCAGCTGAGGTCAGAGCCATCAAGAATCAAGCTGAGGTCAAAACCAGAGACAGAGTCAGGAACCCAGCCAAGTGCCAATAACAGATACCAGAGTCAGTGTTAAGGTTCCAGGGGTCAGAGTTAGGGTTACCATATTTCCACAATCAAAAAAGAGGATACTGGGGGGGAAGCCCCGCCCTGGCCCCACCCCCGCCCCATCCACTCCCTCCCACTTCCCACCCCCTGACTGCCCCCCTCAGAACCCCAACCCCCCCACTTCTTGTCCCCTGACTGCCCCCTGCTGAGAACTCCCCACCCTAACTGCCCCCCTATGAGGGGGGTTGGGTGGGGAGAGGAGGTCTGGGGTGCAGGTCCTGGGCTTGGGATTAGGGTGCAGGAGGGGTGCAGGGTGCAGGATAGAGTTTGGGTGCTGGGTGCAGGTGTGCAGGAGGGGGTGAGGGGTGCAGGCTCTGGGATGGAGTTTGGGGGTGGGAGGCGGTGCAAAGGGAGGGGGTGCAGGCTTTGGGAGGGAGTTTGAGGGCAGGAGGGGGTGTGTGGGGAGGGGGTTTGGGAGGGAGTTTGGGGATAGGAGGGGATGCAGGGGTGAGGGCTGTGGGTCTGAGGATGAGGGGTTCATGATGCAGGAGGGGGCTCAGGGATGGAGCAGAGGATTAGGGTGTGGGGGGATGAGGGCTGGGGTTGGGGTGTTGGAGAAGCCCAGGGCTAGGGTGGAAAGGCAGGGTAAGGGCAGCCTATCTCCCCATTAGGGAATGGGGGATGCTAGGACCCGGGGACAGCAGACAGCAGTTGCTGCTGGCTCTGGCAGTAGAGGCAGGCAGGGAGAGGGGGCCCACGGGGGGGAGGATGCGCTGAGGGGGGGTGGCAGATGGAGGCCGGGGACCCATCCAACACTCCCCCGCTCCCTGACTGCCCCCCGGACTCCCCTTACCATCTGGCTCCACGTGTAGCCAAAACACGCTGCCCGGTGGGTCGGTTTGTGTGTTACACAGGGCTGCAGGCAGAGGGAAGGGGGAGCAGGGGAGGGCTCTGGCTGCTGGAGGCCAATGGGAGCAGCTCAATCGGCCCAGCCACCCAATCAGCAGCCGCACTCTACATGGAAGGGAGGGAGGGAGGCGAGGGAGAAAAAAAAAACCAGACATTTTAACCTTGTTATCAATTCCTCCCGGACGGCTATTTAGAGACGCAAAAGCCGGACATGTCCGGGGAAATAGGGACGGATGGTAACCCTAGTCAGAGTCCAAGTCACAGCTGAGGTGAATACAGAAACAGAGAAGCAGGACAGTCATGTCAGCTAGGTATGATCCACATTATTGTCTGGACACTTCCTGGTATGCCCCATGGGTTTATATAGGCTCAAGGATCCAATCAGGGATTGCTAAAACAACTGTCAGATTACTCAAGGCAAAACTTCCCATCGTGTCCATCGTCTGCGGATTGTGGATCACCACATGTGACATGTTGCCACCACATTATTTTGTCATGATATGGAATTTTTCTTAAAGCTTGTACCCCTGCAATCCTATGATTATATGAGAACCTCCATTTTCATTTAAATAAAGTTAATTTCTAGACTTCACAGTTGCAGAGAAAAGCCTGGAAACATGAACAGAATGCACCCTCAAGGCTCAGAAACCAGAAGTCACATAAGAATAATCCAATACTTTAAAAAAAAATAACCTCATGATATTTAAATCAATCTTGTGATTATTTGGAGAGGTCCAGAGTCATGGTTTTTGAACATCTTGATTTGGCCATACTGGATTTTTGATGTGTGTGCGCACAAGTCAGTGCCGTGCATGTGTGCAGGTCACTATCCCTGATGTGTGTACATATGGGGATTTGCATTAATATTAATAGGTGCATGCATTTGTTAATTTGATCCCACATTTTTTACCCTCAAAAATAATCAGTGAGGAAACTTTAAAACAGAGTTTGTAAGAAAGGTGACCCTGAAAAGTTATGATTTACTTATATATATATTCCATTATGGTCACATCACAAGGGTTATTTTCCTACTCAGTGTTGCCAATTTTTATTTTGTAAAGCTTAATTTGCATTTACAGTGTTGTCGATGGTACAATGCTTTAGGAACAAATGAGAAATACATCTGAAGGATTCCTTCAAAACTCATGTCAAACCCATGCTGGCTGATCCCCAGATACTACAAAAAAGTGCAAGATTTCTAATTTGAGTTTATAGACCATTGGAAAATACAAACAAATGTTCACACTTTTTCTTTTCATTGACTATAAAGGTCACCTTCAAAAAGACAGTGGTACAACATACAGGTTTAACAATAAAAGTTATTAGACTGTTTTAAATTAGGGCAACTAGGATATAGTTTCTGCACTTATCAAGGACAAAGAAAAGATTATACTGCTGTAAATTGTCAAAAGTTTCCAGTAAGATAAATGATTTTTTTCATCAGGTTGTTTATTTGATTTTACAACATTTTAACATGCTTTAAAATATGTGAAATTCAAATTCAAAATATTTGGGCTACAGACTAATACCAGCAGAGGATAACATTTGTGTGTGATTTCTAAAGCACCGTTTCTCAAATGTGGCCACAGTGACCAGGAGGTTTCTCTGCGGCCAGGGCAGTTTCCTGTGCAATGTGTGGGGGGGAAGCATCAGCCCCTCACCTTACTCCCTCTTGCTCCTGCATGCGCTGCCTCTCTGGAGACACAGGTGGGACACACAATGCTTAAGGAATAAGGTGAGGTGGCGAGGTGAGCAGTGGATGGGGGAGCCTGGCGGGGGAGTAAGAAGGCAAGCGGGGGTGGGGTGAGGAGGCGAGAGGTGAGCTGGGGGGTGAGGAGGTGAGGAAGCGAGCGGCGAGGCGAGTGAGGGGGTGAGGAGGCGAGCGGTGAGGCAATCAGTGGGCAGGGGGGTGAGGAAGTGAGCAGCGAGGCGAGCAGTGGGCGGGGGGGCCTGGCGGGGGAGTAGGGAGGCAAGTGGGGGTGGGTGAGGAGGTGAGAGGTGAGCAGGGGGGTAAGGAGGTGAGGAAGCGAGCGGCGAGGCGAGCAGTGGTTGAGGGGATGAGGAAACAAGAGGCGAGTGGCAGGGGGCCCTGGTGGGGGAGTGAGGAGGCAAGCGGGTGTGGGGTGAGGAGACGAGAGGCGAGTGATGAGGCAAGCAGTGGGTGGGGGGGTGAGTAGACGAGTGGGGGTGGGGTAAGGAGGCGGGAGTGAGCGGGGGGGAGGTGAGCAACAGGGGGCAGCGAGGAGGGGGCGAGGCGAGTGGTGGGGAGGGCCCTGGCTGAGGAGTAAGGAGGCGAGCCAGCAGCAGGGTGAGGAGGTGGGCAGGGGGGTTTGGCTGCGAGTGGGGGAGTGAGGAGGTGAGCAGTAAGCCACCAGTGAGTGGAACTTCTCGCAGCGGGCGGGGAGGTGGGTGTCTGTGGCAGGGGATTGAGGAGGCGAGCGGGGCGTGGGGAAGTGAGGAGGGACACAGGAGGCGAGCTGTGGGTGGGAGGGTGAGGAGCCGAGCGATGGGCACATGGGCAGTGGGTAGAGCCCCCCTTTGGGGAGGCTAGCCCCCAACTCCACCCCTTCTGCCTGCGCTCCTTCCAGGCAGCTGGAGCCCCAAGACCCCCTGCGCCTGGAGCCACAAGACCTTCCCCCCCCTCATACCTGCCCGGAGGAGCCCCAAGCTGGCCAAAGCCCAGAGCACCCCATCCCCCTCATCCAGAGGAGCTCCGGGCTGGCCAAAGCTCTGAGTACCCCCATCTGCCTGGAGGAGCCCCGGGCTAGCCGCAGCCGTGCCTCCCCTCTTCTCCCCAGATCCAAGCCACCCAGATGTTTTTCATTATTATTTGGACTTCTATTATGTCAAAGCATTTTTAAATTTACTTCAGAATTGTTACATGGACAACCGCTTTTACCAAAAAAGCAAAAGAAACAATAATAAAAAAGGACAAGCACGTGTAAAGCACCTTATTTGTGTTTCTATTCTGTTAGGTCCAGTAAAGAATAGATATAACTGTGCATGATTTTTATTACTGAGTCTGCAACAACCCCCCCCCCCAACCTTATATAAATAAATTACAATGATTTGGTCTATATATGTGCATATTGCTTTATTAACTTTAGGAAAAATAAATAATTTTAGGGAAAAAGTGTCAGTGCGGCCACCAGCAAGAATTGGTGGCTGCACTCTGAGGCCACCAAAAAATTGGTTGCAAGAACCCCTGTAAAAGCACACTAATTGGTCCATGTGTGCTGGTGCATACTAAAGGGTCCCTAGCACACTTTAAAGTAGTGCTGTATGAGACAGTACTATGTTAAAGTGCGCTAGGGAACATTACATAATGATTACTTATTACAGTAGTACGTATAGTACAATACTACTGTAATAACTAATGCATATACTCGTTAAAGCAAATATAAATATATACAGTATATAAAAAGGAAGTCCTGAAATCTATGATTTTTGCATAGCTAATAAAATTTAAAACATACTAAAAATAACCTCTAAAAAGAAATTAATAAACCCCAAAATGGAAGCCCTAAATATATTTTTAATAGCAGTGTGGTATTTATAGTCACTGCATCTCAGATCATTATGAACATTGACAACTCCACTTTCTAACACTCCTTTAATTTGTTCTTTGAGTAAGAGAAAATTAGGAAAGATGCAAAAGAGATGTTTAAAGTACCAGCAAGAACAGGCTTGGATATCTCTGATTATACCTGTGGATTTGATTCAGGGGATGAAAGAGGTAAATATTTAGCTACAGAGCTGAGTTACTGTTTGTTCAAATGAATTCTTACCTAAATCAATTTAAGTGCAATTAGAAAATGGATTTCCCTGTAATGTACTAAATGATGCTTCCCCCCCTCCTGGCCCATTTTATGCAGCTATAATCATAATCTTTAAAGGAAATTACTCTCAGAACTTTAAGCCTTATTTTGGGTTTTGAAGCCCTAGTACAAATAGCAATGTCTCTATGTGGTCCCATCCTAAAAAAAATAAGTACTGCTTAACTTTAAGCACATAAGTACGTCGTTGATTTCTGTGCATAAAGTAGATCACATGTTTCATTGTTTGCAGGATTGGTGTCTAATATTTTTTTAACAGGGGACACAGAATGATAAATGCATCACTGCATAACAGAAACCCTTGTACTTTATCCTTATCCTCACTCCCAGTGTGTTGACTTCCCATTCACTTTACAAGAAGTTTAAAGGATGATCTATAGCTTCAAATTTTCCCTCTTCTACAACAGCATAAGATAATTCTCCAGTATTGCACATTTTATCTAATCTTTAAGAGCTGGATATCTTGCATCTTTCCACATCATTGCAATTTTTCTTCTTGCCAAAGTAAGTCACCACCAAATTTCAACTGAGGCTTTAATAACGTCCAGAAGACATTTGCTAATAGATGCATTGTAGGATCTAACACTCTGACTCAAATGAGTCCTCCTAGCATATGCTGTCAAATGCCATATAAAGGATCTCAAATCACTTTCCAAACATTAACATCCCAAGATCACTAAAATATTGTAAATAAATGTGCTTGTCACTTAAGACTATGTCTGCCAAGTGAATTGTGTTCTGGAGAGAATTTTTACAACTGAATTATTAGCCCCTGAAAATAGAGGTTTGTAATTGATATACTGACATCCCCTTAATTTTAGTGCAACTAACAAGTGCTGCTGTAATTCATTTACATAAAAAAAGTTAAGAGGAAATAGTTATTTGTTTTTATGTACCATACCATGGCAAAGATGACTGTTAAACTGAAAGAATGAAACAAATGCCTTGAATACTGACTGACTGCATGAATTAGATTATAATGGAAGAATCTTGATAGATACCATAGATCTAAAGTTCAGGTCAAGTTTCTCTCTAGAATTTACATATTTAGTGGTTTTGCAAAAGGCAGAACCTCCTGTATATCTGTAGCAGCAAATGAATGTTAACATTATTCAATCTGTTCACCACAGAAAGTTACATAAAAACAGTTCTCATGTCAACATTTCTAGAAAGTAATCTTCTGCCTTGGCTAGATTTCGAAATTAAAAATTATACATATATATAATTATTGTTTTGGCTTTTGATCTTTACCACAAAATAATTCATGAAATATAAAGTTAAAATTTAATTCTCTCTCCTGTGAAGTCCTCTTCTGTAAATATCACTAGAAGGGAACACATATGGCAGACTGTGCTTTTCCCAGGCTTCATATGGACCAAGACAAAAAGCGTTACTACTTGATTTGTGTATTGCTTGACAAACTGTGCTAAACAGCTAATTATGGATTACTATTTAATATTATTTCTATTATTATTACTTGTAATTCATAGTAGCCCCGGTCATGGACCAGGACCCCACTGGGCAAAGAATTGTACAAACACAGAACAAAAAGATTGTAAACTCACTGGGGCTGGGACTATCTAAGGGCTTGTCTTCACTGCTGGGGAGATTGACATGGCTGCAATTGATGCAGCTGGTGTCAATTTAGTGAATCTAATGAAGACCCGCTAAATTGATGGTGTTGCGTTCTTGCGCTGTGATCAGCCTCTGGAAATGTCCCATAATCCCCTTAAGTCAAGTGGCCATTCTTGTCATTGTTGTGAAATCGGCTGCAGGAATGCGGAAATGCCCTTTCAAAGCTCCGTTTCGGAGAAGCCGGCTGCTTATCAGCTCTGAGAAAAAGCAAACATTTACTGTTTGCCTTGAGTGTGTGAGAGAGAGGCGGCGGGGGGGGTCTGAACTTACAAGACAGCATGCTGACACACTCTCATAATGCACCGCTCCCAATGCCGCTGCAAGTGCCGCAAATGTGGCTATGTCAGTGCGCTTGAAGCTGTCAGTGTGAACAGACTGCAGCGCTTTCCCTACTGCGCTCTACAAAGGCGGGTTTAACTCACAGCGCTCTACATCTGCAAGTGTAGCCAAGCCCTTAGGTCGATTTACCCCAATAGTGTAGACAAAGCCTAAGTAAAGTTAGAAACAATAGGTAACTTTATTTATAGTATTCTAGTTGCACAATGATTACGTTGAACATCACCTACATGGCACCACTGTGCTTTTCAGATTAAGGCCCCAATTCTGCAACGCACTACAACAGGTGCATAACTTTAAGCGTGTGCTTACATCCTATTACAGTCCAGGGAGTTTAAATACTTGCTTAAAGTGAAGTATCTGTTTAAGTACTTTGCTGAATAGGGAAATAAACACCAGCGTACAAGTGTTGATGAATAGGAGTTTAACTCTTCCCAAACTACTCCGTAGCCCAATACACTACACCATATTAAGAAATTAAATCACTGGCTTCATTCACAGTAGCTCCTTTCAAACGCATAACATGTTGGCTGTTTTATTCATTTTAATCCCACATGGAGTGTATAACTATACATGAGATCTTATGCTGTGGTGCCAATCCTAGATGAACTATGTTTGGCACAGGATCTGAGGAAAGTGGTGTTGTCTAACCTTTATGCTCCCCTGATCCATGAGTCTGTTGGGGACCAGTTCTGTGTCCTTTATAAAATAGAGCAGCTTCAGGGTTATTCTAAATTATGGCTGCCTAAAAAATTTCCCAATGGGTTGCAGCCAAAAATTCTAAGAGTCTAGATGATTCTAGTGGCTCCTTTCAGAGCAAATGGTTCTGATTCTGATGTGGGCCAGATCCTTTAACTAATCCACATAGGATCTCACTAGTGTAATGACATAGATCCATCATAGGGTTTTTTACACCATTCCTTCTCCTTGCTGCTAGCATAGCAGGAGGAAGGAACACCCTAGGGGACACAGGCATCCTGGAGAAAAGGAGGTATGGCTAAGATGGTCCTTCACTTTACTGATCCTCAGCTGTGGTTTTGGTCCTGTGCAGATATTGTAGCTTAGGTTAAAGCAACCCTTCTGCCTGTTCTAACATGGGGCACAAGGCTGGTCTGCACAGATCTTCATCAGGACCAGAGGAGTGCACCCCAAGGGATGGCCTGTGTAACACCATCATCTAGAGAGGAGCTGCTCTTGATTTACAGTGGTGTGAGATCAGCATCAGGCCTACTGCATTCTACTACATCAAATCTCAAAAACTCCTATGTATGTACTTTCTGATCTTCTTGATTCATGTCTCAAGGCACAAGAGTGTAGGAAAATGGGCAGCATTCTCTTCATTTAGACCCTTAACAATGCATTAAAGTAATTATGAGATGAATTAAATGATCCAAGAATGCTTTCAGACTAGGGGTCTCTGGATAATTTATTCATGCTCAGGTTAGTTAGCACTGGACATTCAGCTGTGTTCTGGCAGGTGGCAAGCTGGAGAATAGGTTTTATATCTACTGTAGTGGCCCGCCATTCTTCACAAAGGAACTATTTTTATCCAATGTGCCATTCACTCAGACATTTTAAATAGGTTTTTGTTCTTGTCAGCACTGAAAATGAAAGTAAACATGAGTGCAGTTGTGACAGGGAAGACAGGTACATAGTTTAAAGGAGACAGAACGGATATATGGTTCTTCGATTAAGTCCCAGTTTTCATTTAGCATTTACTCTAGTGCTATGGTCTATTTAACTTTGAAAGAGCTGATCTTTGTGCCATTTTCAATGCACACCTTGATCCTGCATCAATCCACATAGAAACCTTTCATCTAGCTAACAAAATTTGGGGATGAGAATAAAAGTGGTTATCTGAAGTACCAAAAGCAACTTGAACATTCATACACATTTCTAAATGTTGCTTAGCAACACAAACTATTCAGCATAAAGATGTGCTGAAATGATCCATAACTAAGACCAGTGTCACTTTAAAATAGCAATAAATGAAGGGCATAATTTATTTAAAGAGCACCAACCCCCTTTGTGCCTCCCCTGACAAGGATGATCCCTTTGCTTCCTCCGATAAAGCATACTTACAGCCCCTTCAGATGAGGTTCTCCATTCTCACCCAATCCACCATCTCATCCACAAAACACCCTTACTTTTCTGCAGACAGCTCCAGCAAAAACATTTTGGCCATTGAGATCTTGCCATGAGGAAGGAGGTACCATGTGTAATCCCACGAGTCATGCAGCTCTGGGACTGCTTCTGTACAATTGGAAATCAGAATTCCTGCCACCCTTGAAACAAGCCTGGCATTTTCAGAGCCAACCCACTAAAGGCCTGATCCAACTCTCATTAAGGTTGGTGGAAAGACTCCAGTTGACTCTGATGAGAGTTGGATTGGGCCCTTGTGGCCTACAGGAAACTTAAGGAACAATGACGTTGCCACAAAGCATTTTCTTTAAACTTCTATTTGAAATGTGTGATTTCTTAAACCTTTTTTACAAACCCTAAGAACTGGGAGCAACTTCATGTCCATTTACATTAGGTGAAGTGATATAAACAGGCAAAACAACATGATAACCATTTAAGGAGAGAGAAGTTACAAAAACATCAGATCTTTTAAACATTTCTGCTGTCATTAGTGAGAGGATAATCATCATGCAATTTCTTGCCAGCAGCATTCAAGCTCCTTCATAATCATTATGGGTGAAATTTGCAGCGCTTTGGAACCAGGTAAATTGATAGTGTAGTGATGGGTGAAACTGACCGCTGCCAGACCTATGCACCACCTAAGTCCCAGTTAAGCCCCCGAGAGGAATGTCTGCATCAAGGGTAATGTTGTTTGATGGCTTTAATGAGACTGTTAAGTTTCTCTTTTATTGTTTCAACATATAAACAAAACAAATCTGTAAAAGTTGGGGGTTAACATATGCTAGTCATACGTGTGGGGTATGTGGTAGCTTGGTATCCAGGTTTTAGAGTCTAGGTAGGGCTTTAGAATTTTTCATTCTTTTTTGAGTTTTCCCCATTAGTTCCACTTCTGCAGCAGCCCCCTTGGCCCCACAAACATTCTTTTGTTAGTTTTCACCACACTTTAGCATGGTGGGCTCTCTGCCAGGACCATGCAATTTATTTAAGAATAAATGCAAAATGTATAAATTATTTATTCTTTTAAAATAAAAACACACAGTTCCTCGGGGCCCAAAATCAGTTCTGAACCATATCAATGGGCCAGTAAAATATACTAGCCTAATGACATACTAATGTGGGATCAGTGAGAAAGACCATCTTACAAAGTCCAGCAGTGCTGGCTTCATACCTCTCACTGCAGGACAGAGAATGATCACAAGCTTTTTCAGAAGGAGGCATTTTGTTTTTATGAATCAGGTTCTCAGCACTTGTGGTATTGTTGTGAAATTATTTTTGCTGTGAGCAGGACTCCTCTTTGTGGACACAAGAAGAGTGATGGAAAATGCTTCCTCTGTGAATCATGACTTAGCACTATTTAAAATGAAATCATTAGTAAAGTATCAATGATATATAGAGGTCCCACTTACTTCCAGAAACCATGAACACTTATTGACTGTTAGGTTTTTAAAAAGGGTCTTGGCTGTAGCTTACACCATACTGTAGCCCCTCAGAGTTATGAGCACCTCGGGAATGGAGGTTGTTTATAATTCTGAAATGTTCGTAACTCTGAACAAAATGTTTTGGTTGTTCTTTCAAAAGTTTAAAACTGAACATTGACTTAATACAGCTTTGAAACTTTAATATGCAGAAGAAAAATGCTGCTTTTCCTTTATTTTTTTAGTAGTTTACGTTTAACACTGTATTTGTATACATGGTACTGTACTGTATTTGTGCTTTTAGGCGGGGGGAGGGGGATGAGGAGGGATCTCTGCTGCTGCCTGATTGCATGCTTCCGGTTCCAAATGAGGTGTGTGGTTGACTGGTCAGTTTGTAACTCTGGTGTTCATAACTCTGAGGTTCTACAGTACTCACAATCTGTTGCTCTATAATTTGGATGATTACTATGTGGAAGCTGGAGGACTGGACCAAACGGCTTATGGGACTAGAGTAATGTGATATGGAGACTCACCTTAAGTCACCTGTTCAAATCCAAACAGGTCAGTAGTGGCCAGAGGTGAAAGTAAGCCGGTACGGTCAAGTATGGCATACCGGCAAGAGCCGTACACAGCTGACCGTACCGGCAGGGGGCCGCTTCCCCAGGGCGGGCAATTTAAAAGGGCCCTGGGCTCCCAGCAGCAGCCAGAGTCCCTGTCCCTTTAAATCGCTGACAGAGTCCCGCTGCCAGAGCCCTGGGATAGTGGCAGTAACTGGGAGCCCTGGGGCTCCTGGCCGCCACTGCAGCTACAGCTACCATGGGGCTCCGGTGGTGATTTAAAGGTCCTGGGGCTCCCGGCTGCTGCTACCAGAACCTTTAAATCACCGCCAGAGCCCTGGGTAGCGGTGGCAATTTAAAGGGCCCAGGGATTTAAAGGCCCACCACTTCCACCTGAGGCCCCGCCCCTTCTGTCCAAGGGGGGAACCCCCCCACCTGCTCAGGACCCTGGCCCTGCGTACCGGTAAGTCTCTTAAGTTATTTTCACCCCTGGTAGAGGCTGAAAAAATCATTTCCACCTACTTACTGTTCAGTGGCCTATGTGAAGTGAACTGGTGCTCTTAGTCCAGTTCTTAATAGATCAGTGTGTGCTGGAAAATGTTATCGTACCATTGCTATTGAAAGAATTAATAGCCCTCTCCTCACTTTCGTTTGCCTGTTCAAGTTATGGTTGAGGCACATGACCAGTGTGGGAAGCTTGTATTGCTGCTGGCTATACTGGAACACAAAATTAAAGCTAAAACCCCTGATTTTTTCTTCATTTCAGGTTGGAACCATTTCAACCATATACTTTTGTACCCTCCAATATTTTTGTTTCAGGAAGTTGTCTACTGAGCGACCCAGTAACTTTTTATGCTATAACTCTAAGCTGCCCATCATTATGAAAGAGAGCCCTCATGTCATACCATTAGTGCTCATTACAATTTTTTTTCTTAACTACCTCTGTTTTTTCATTTATATTTGTACGGTGGAAGGTTGAGAGTTTGCTCTGGACATCATTGGTGATGGGGTATTTGCAAGCAAAGAAGCAGTAATGATTATAATGTATGTGGGAAGAAATGAGCTGGTGTCAAGCCAGGTATGAATCAGAAGGCTGAGTCTGAATTCTAGTTTATATAATTCTGATGTTGCAAGTTGGAGGAATAGGAATAAAATTAAAATGTGCTGCATGAATGTAAATTCATTAGACTGTTTTCCCATCCATGCTATAACCAAATGTAAATATTGCACCAGTCAAATTTACTGGCAACAGTGAAAGCCAGTGGGGACAAGGACCAGAGAGATTTGCAAAATTTTGTTGGTACGCTGGCAGTCAACCAACAGCATTAAAAATTTTGTGTTGGCATATGTAACTTTTTTCTCTCCTAAAGAGATCACTGTCTCCATTAGTCAAATGGAACAAAAAATGTTCCTGACAATAATAACGATAGCATAAATCAATCAAAGAAAGAAATCCCAGTATGTGCCAGCCAGCATCTGAACTGAACCAGTGTTCTTGTGAAGCTTAATTAGCTAATGTAGCAGTGGTAAAGATTCCCTGGTATACAGACAATACCGCTGATAGACAGACCCCATCAAAACTGCTACCAAAAGTCCAAGAATATTTGGCTGGAAAGCAGTGATTATCCATAGGCATGAGGATGCCTCAGATAAGTGTGCCGCATTGCTGTGCTGCCAACTGCTCCTGTGTAAAAGTTTGTTAAAAAAAACAAAAATGCAATACACAACTACTTTACATAGATGACTTAAAAAAGAAACAAAGAAATCATACAATGAAGTTGCTGAGGAGAAAGACAGGATGCACAGGGAGGGAGGAAGGATTCTTCCTGAATGCTTGTTAACTCCTTAGGTGGCTAATCTTTAGAGGAGGGACACATAAGAAATTAAATTTGATGAGTAATTTTCTCAGTCCAGACAGCAGTGAAATATCATCTGACACAGATATCCAGTTTAGACTCCACTTATGTTTAATGGTTGGATAATCATGGAACATAAGTTTAGCTTTAATAACAACTACAGAAGATGCTTTATTAGCAGACTTTGCAGGCTGCAAGGTTGTCACTTGTCGTCATAGTGATTTTCTGTTTTAAAATATTGCAGCAATTTGTATCTGTTTTTAATTAATGAAATTAGATAAATCTCAGCTCTCTATATTCATAAAATCTAAGGCCTTGTCTACACTACTGGGGAAATATGTGAATAGTGTAACTCAAATCAACATAGCTTAGATCTACTTACTGCAGGGTCCACACTACGCGATGTCGACAGGAGACGTTCTCCCGTCGACTCCCCCTACTCTTCTCGATCCGGTGGAGTACGGGAGTCGACGGGAGAGTGATCTGCGGTTGATTTAGCGGGTCTTCACTAGAACCACTAAATCAACCGCCGATGCATCAATCGCCGCTCGTTGATCTCCCGGGAAGTGTAGACAAGTCCTAAGCCTCAGGGTGAGCGCTGCTAGAAGCCACATGGGATTTTATAGGATGAGGAACCAAAAGCATTGACCTTTGCATACCAGCCAAATCATTGTGTCAGACTGATTGCTTTATTGATGTGTCTTCTGTCTGGGAAAATTCATCAGCAAATCCCTTGAATGAAGGGTTGGGGTCAGGCTAAGGAACCTGCTACACCAGCCTATGAGTTGGAGTAGCAGCTGCAACCCCTTCAAAACTCTTTTACTGTGTGTGGGGTTACTGATTCTGCATAAAAAGGGATGCCATGGTCAGTCCCTTACTTGTGTTAACCAATAGATGATATCACACGTTAATATGCTTTAAGAATACAATATCAATATAATATATTGCATACATATTTCTAGCTGTTACATGGCCTGAATTAGCCTGTCTCTTTATAATCCTGTTCACTTACACTAAATACCCCATAACACTTTGCAAAGCTGAAGTCAGCTTTGGATTAAAAAATAAGAAGCGTATCAAAGGCAAAATACATTAATACATGCTGGGGAGGTACCTTCACAGACCAGTACCTGGAAAGTGAATATACAAAACAAAGAAGAAAAGGTACAGAACAAGTTAAGGAACGGGGACAAACTGATGGGCTGGATTTTAATGACATGTGAAGAGTTCTGTAACTTGTAAAACCATCCTATCAATACTCCTAGCTGAAATGTGGAACTTCTGTGGCACACCTTCTGTGTAAAATGAATGTAACAATGCTGCACAAGACTGTTTCCTGGAAACAGGTGGTATATCAAAACTCTTCCTGTACCGCACTATTATTGACTTTTAGCAATAAACCCGACTGACATTGGTTATGTGGTCTCATGAATATATTCCATACTGAACTAAAGTGTGGTCAAGCAATTGATTATACAATTTATCAACACCATCCTCCATACTAGCCTAAATGAGGCTGATACATAGATCCTTTCCACAGGGTGTGTTAAGTGCAGAAGGTTTCCTGCATAGTGGCTCTACCTGCCTTCTCCCACCAGCTGCATGTCCTAATGCAGTGCTTATGTGAGGCAGAGAAATTTGAGCTTGCATTATGCACCCTAGTGAATTTCTTCTGCAGTGAGTTGAACAATGTATGTCACCAGATCTTACACTAGTCAGGAGTGTAAGATCTGACCAAGGGAGACAGCATGTTATGGTCAATAAGACATGGGAATGGGTCTCAGGGATCCTGGGCTTCCTTCCCAATGATACCAATGACTTGTGAGGAGATTTTGGAAGAGTCAAAGTGAAGCTCACAGTTTCCACATCTGTAAAACAGGGGTAGTAATATTTCCCCCATTTCTAGACCACATTTTAAAGTCTGTGGATGAAATGGCCTATATAAGTGCTGAGTACTCTTATCATCATCAGTATAACTCTTGGCTGTTATTATGCATTTGGGTTGGAGAGTTACAAAGTTATTAAGAACAACTTAAACATTTATTTTCTTATTAAACCCCCTCCCATTGTACATCAATACTGCACTGTAACCTGGCGTGTCTTGAATGTCAGCCTACTCAGCACAAGCAAATTGTTAAATTCAACTTCATTTCTAAGAAGGAAGAATTTGCTGTAGTTTCCAGCTTTTTGCTCTCTTTTAGTAGAGGAAGAATGGTTTATCGGCTGGTGTATCAAGCAGCTTGCTCTGTAGGAAGAACTGATCTGTGGGAAATTCTGCTGTACTATCAACAGCATTTTCTGGCCCCCAAGATTTTGGTAAATGGTTTTGTAAAAGTAACTGTAAAAATTAATGTGCAATAATATTTAAAAAATTAATGGTGAGTATTGAGTATTAACAAAAACAGGAGTACTTGTGGCACCTTAGAGACTAACGAATTTATTAGAGCATAAGCTTTCGTGGACTACAGCCCACTTCTTCGGATGCATACAGAGTGGAATAAATATTGAGGAGATATATATACACACATACAGAGAGCATAAACAGGTGGGAGTTGTCTTACCAACTCTGAGAGGCCAATTAAGTAAGAGAAAAAAAACCTTTGAAGTGATAATCAAGCTAGCCCAGTACAGACAGTTTGATAAGAAGTGTGAGAATACTTACAAGGGGAGATAGATTCAATGTTTGTAATGGCTCAGCCATTCCCAGTCCTTATTCAATCCTGAGTTGATTGTGTCTAGTTTGCATATCAATTCCAGCTCAGCAGTCTCTCGTTGGAGTCTGTTTTTGAAGTTTTTCTGTTGTAAGATAGAAACTACACCATCTGCTAAAAAAACTCCCTGACAAAGCACAGGAACAAATCTGTACAGACACATGCCTAGAACCCCGACCAGGGGTATTCTATTTGCTACCCAAGATCCATAAACCTGGAAATCCTGGACGCCCCATCATCTCAGGCATTGGCACCCTAACATCAGGCTTGTCTGGTTATGTGGACTCTCTCCTCAGACCCTATGCTACCAGCACTCCCAGCTATCTTCGAGACACCACTGACTTCCTGAGGAAAGTACAATCCATCGGTGATCTTCCAGAAAACACCATCCTGGCCACTATGGACGTAGAAGCCCTCTACACCAATATTCCACACAAAGATGGACTACAAGCTATCAGGAACAGTATCCCCGATAATGTCACAGCTAACCTGGTGGCTGAACTTTGTGATTTTGTCCTCACCCACAACTATTTCACATTTGGGGACAATATATACCTTCAAGTCAGCGGCACTGCTATGGGTACCCCCATGGCCTCACAATATGCCAACATTTTTATGGCTGACTTAGAACAACGCTTCCTTAGCTCTCGTCCCCTAACGCCCCTACTCTACTTGCGCTACATTGATGACATCTTCATCATCTGGACCCATGGAAAAGAAGCCCTTGAGGAATTTCACCATGATTTCAATAATTTCCATCCCACCATCAACCTCAGCCTAGATCAATCCACACAAGCGGTCCATTTCCTGGACACTACTGTGCTAATAAGCGATGGTCACATAAATACCACCCTATGCCGGAAACCTACTGACCGCTACACTTACCTACATGCCTCCAGCTTCCATCCAGGACACACCACACGATCCATTGTCTACAGCCAAGCTCTAAGATATAACCGCATTTGCTCCAATCCCTCAGGTAGAGGCAAGCACCTACAAGATCTCTATCAAGCATTCTTAAAACTACAATACCCACCTGCTGAAGTGAAAAAACAGATTGACAGAGCCAGACGAGTACACAGAAGTCACCTCCTACAAGATGGGCCCAACAAAGAAAATAACAGAACACCACTAGCTGTCACCTTCAGCCCCCAACTAAAACCTCTCCAGCGCATCATCAGAGATCTACAACCTATCCTGAAAGATGATCCCTCACTCTCACAGATCTTGGGAGACAGACCTGTCCTCGCTTACAGACAACCCCCCAACCTAAAGCAAATACTCACCAGCAACCACACATCACTGAACAAAACCACTGACCCAGGAACCTATCCTTGTAACAAAGCCCGATGCCAACTCTGTCCACATATCTATTCAAGTGACATCATCATAGGACCTAATCACATCAGCCATACCATCAGGGGCTCGTTCACCTGCACATCTACCAATGTGATATATGCCATCATGTGCCAGCAATGCCCCTCTGCCATGTACATTGGCCAAACCGGACAGTCTCTCCACAAAAGAATTAATGGACACAAATCTGACATCAGGAATCATAATACTCAAAAAACCAGTGGGAGAACACTTTAACCTGTCTGGTCATTCAATGACAGACCTGCGGGTGGCTATCTTACAACAGAAAAACTTCAAAAACAGACTCCAAGGAGAGACTGCTGAGCTGGAATTGATATGCAAACTAGACACAATCAACTCAGGATTGAATAAGGACTGGGAATGGCTGAGCCATTACAAACATTGAATCTATCTCCCCTTGTAAGTATTCTCACACTTCTTATCAAACTGTCTGTACTGGGCTAGCTTGATTATCACTTCAAAGGTTTTTTTTCTCTTACTTAATTGGCCTCTCAGAGTTGGTAAGACAACTCCCACCTGTTTATGCTCTCTGTATGTGTGTATATATATATCTCCTCAATATTTATTCCACTCTGTATTCATCCGAAGAAGTGGGCTGTAGTCCACGAAAGCTTATGCTCTAATAAATTTGTTAGTCTCTAAGGTGCCACAAGTACTCCTGTTCTTTTTACGGATACAGACTAACACGGCTGCTACTCTGAAACCTGTTATTGAGTATTAACGTTTACTGTTGCTTACCCAAGATCTGAGTACCAGAAAATGGTATTGATTGCAAAGCAGAACCTGCTCCGTTGCTTTTGACAATCCAATACAGCGCTAGACTGGCTCCTTGACATAATGGCGTAGTAAGAAAATTATGTTCCTATGACAATACAGCCTACCCCTCAAAATAGCTAATGTTAACCAAGGAATCAACTGGTATCTGGAAGGATATTATGTTCTATACTCTCTGTGATCACTGTTATGTTCATGGTATACACACAGAAAAATTTGATAAAAACATGAATATTCTTGCTGGAAGGTAGCAATGTAACACTACTTTATCTCTCAGAATTCAGAGCTATAACACACGCAAGAACACAAAAACAGAGAGAAAAAACAGGCTGCTCCTTAAAACAGCAAACCATAACTCAATCCACCATGCTTTAAGATGGCTTTTTCCAGAATTACACTGATCCCATGCTTTTCGACAGAGCCCCCTCACCTGCAAGCAGAACCAGGAAATTCCGCTGCTCTTAGAGTGGCAGCTTGCAATTCCAACACAGTCCTCAATACATCACAATCACTACTGCAGTCTGAAGGCTGTAATAGACCCTGTGATGTTGCACTCTATATGATTTTATGAAAATATGCTAATGAGTGTGAATATAATGTAACTGGAATATGCTTCACGCAAAGGTCTCTTATAAGATATCATTACAAAGCTTATAATCTATTGAGTGTGGTCATCCTATTTGTATGAATGTATCACTCTTGTATCTGAAACTAGAAATATGAAATATAAGTCTGAGACCCTATTGTAGGTATGCAAAGTGTGGGCCATTAATGGTGGTTTGGAATCTTAATGGCTCCCATTAACCAGGACAATTGACTGTAGATGGCTCTGTTTTATTTGTAAGTCTTCCTGTATACGTGTGTGCTGGCAAGTGGGTATCTTTAACCTGGTGCTTTTCCATTAAAAAGAAGGGGTGGGAACCCAGAGGGACAAAGGATTCCCGCCTTATGCAAAAGATATATAAGTGGGTGGAACAGAATAAATGGGGCAGCCATCATGAGAAATCCCCTAGCTACCACCTGAGCTGGAACAAGGGCTGTACCAGGGGAAAAGGATCGTGCCCAGACTAGGAAGGTGTCCAGTCTGTGAAAAAAAATTTTTGAAACGTCTTTGAGGGTGAGATTTTATCTGTATTCAGTTTTATTACTGTACTAGGCTTAGACTTGCATGTTTTATTTTATTTTGCTTGGTAATTCACTTTGTTCTGTCTGTTATTACTTGGAACCACTTAAATCCTACTTTCTGTATTTAATAAAATCTCTTTTTACTTATTAATTAACCCAGAGTATGTATTAATACATGGGGGTGAGGGACAAACAGCTGTGCATACCTCTCTATCTGTGTTATAGAGGGCGAACAATTTATGAGTTTATAAGCTTTATACAGGGTAAAATGGATTTATTTGGGGTTTGGACCCCATTGGGAGTTGGGCATCTGAGTATTAAAGACAGGAACACTTCTTAAGCTGCTTTCAATTAAGCCTACAGCTGTTAGGGGACGTGGTTCAGACCTGGGTCTGGGTTTGCAGCAGGCTAGCGGGTCTGGCTCAAACCAGGCAGAGCGCTGAAGTCCCAAGCCGCCAGGGCAGGAAAGCAGGGGTAGAAGTAGTCTTGGCACATCAGTTGGCAGCCCCAAGGGGGTTTCTGTGATCCAACCCGTCACAGACCCCATGGTTCTTTTGCCCGCTTGACACACAACACACATTTTGCTTGTGGATTTATGTAGCTTTGACTCCTCCCTAACCTGCTCCCAATTCCCCTGCTCATGCAGGGGGAAAAAAAGTGCTCCTCCCCAGTGGTGCATAAGAAGGCTGAGAAATCCCTACACAAGAACTGGTTCTATTGTGAACCAGGCATACTATGCCCATTGAGAAGGTAGAGAGTTAGCCCATTCGCTCACACGTTCTTATTCATTTTGACTGTCATGGCACCTCCAATCATTTATACAGAAAGTGGAAAAATGCCAGCCATTATTTGGTTAAAAGAAAACTATTTAATCATATGCTTTAAGGTATTTGTATTTAAGAAGGCTTTATGCAGGATGGAGAGACAGATTCCTAATATAGTGAATGATGCCTTCAGAGCACATTATACAGTATTTGTAAGTATTAAATAGTTTTACTTTAGAAATATAAATGTTTCTTCATCTCTGAACTACTCTCTCGAGAGTCATGAGAAAGCAACGTATGCTCAAGGAATGCCAAAAGGAGCTGTACTCCAAAGCAGGACGTCTTCCAAGAAATCCAGTGATTAATGTGTCAGGCTTGTGAGTTTAACACGGTAGTAGCAACTCATCAGTTATCAAAAATATACATTACTGTACTTAAAGAAATTGAAATGACCTAATGTATGTGCTAACCTTCTAGTTCCAAAACTGATATATATTTATTATATAACAGATAGTCTAAATCCTACCGTCTTGGTCTGTGATCTCACCAGATTTAACTAAGCAGGGTCAATATGGTCAATACTTGGAAGATCTATTAGGAAAACCAAAGGGTTGCCGTAAACTGTGCTGACAATTCAGTAGGTGGCACTATTTCCCCTAATTCAGCACTCAGTAAACACCTTGGCATGGTATTAAGAGATACTGTGTAGTTCAAGGTCCCACTTTTCAGATAAGATTTAAAAGCAAGGTCCTGGCCAGTTGTGGGCATTAAAAGATTCCATTGCATTCATTACACTGCTCTACAGCCAAAATGCTTCTGAAATAAATGTAGTCAAACTTTACTAATTCTGGGTCACTGAGAACGAAAATGATGTTTAAAATTGTTGATTGGCTCTAGTTTTCAAGATATGCTATTGGGTCAGTATATACGACCCTTGACTTGGGAATGGCGGAGGATAAGTGAGTTATAAAGGGAAGGGATCTCAAATTTAAACCAGAAATGACTAAAATACATTTTTGACTGGATCTATGAATAAATCGATGACTGGGTTTGGACATTACTTGCTTTTTTGGCAAAAAAATGAATGATGCAATCTGAAGCTGGTATTGCGTCATACATGATATGACTTGCATCATGTTATTCCTAGAAGTCATGGAGGATGCAATCATAACGAAGCTTACATCACTCTGAACAAATTGCCCTATATCTGCTCTAGAAATCATACAGTGTCGTGCTCTCTTGTCAGTGTTTGATTTTGCAAAGGGACACATTTCTGTTTAGCCAAAGTGAGCAGAGATGCCTCGTACTTGTGTGAGTAGTGCAGAAAACTTCTGCTAGGTTTGTGGTGAAGTGACTTTTGCATCACAAAAGCGCGGTATAACCACTATGGTTAAGAAAGCCTATCACCTTTATTTTGGCTGCAAAATTGGAGATCAGGACAAGAGGTGGGCCCCACACATATGCTGCAACACTTGTGCAACAAATCTTTGCCAGTGGTTGAACAGGAAAAGGAAACCTATGCCTTTTGCAGTGCCAATGATTTGGAGAGAGCCAACAAATCATACCAGCAATTGTTACTTCTGCATGGTGCCTCCAGTTGGGAAAGGTGTGTCAAAGAAGAAAAAGTGGACTGTGCATTATCCAAACATTCCATCAGCTATATGCCCAGTACCCCACGGAGAAGGACTGCCGGTTCCTGATGCACCAGAATCATTCTCACTTGAGTCAGACGAGGAAGAGGAAGAGGATGAAACTTCTGATCCTGAACCATCAATGTCACAAGACCCACATTTTCTCCCATCCTCCTCCTCTGAACCATACCTCATAACACAAGGTGAACTGAATGACCTTGTCAGGGATTTGGAACTACCCAAGAGTAAGGCAGAGCTGTTGGGCTCCAGACTACAGCAGTGGAATCTCTTGGCAGGTGATGTTAGGGTTTCCATGTTCCGTGACTGTCAAAAGGATCTTGTCCCATTCTTCTTCATGGAAGGTGATCTTGTAGCCTGCAACAACATCGATGGTGTGATGGCAGCCCTCAACATCGTTCACGATCCAGATGAGTGGAGACTGTTCATTGATTCATCGAAGACGAGTCTTAAAGCTGTTTTACTGCATAATGGCAATGTTTTGCCATCAATTCCAGTTGGTCATGCAGTCCATATGAAGGAAACCTATGACAACATGAAACAACTTTTGAGGTGCATAAACTATGACCAACATCAGTGGCAGCTTTGTGGCTGATTTGAAGGTTGTTGCTCTCTTGCTTGGTCTGCAGACTGGATGCACAAAGTACTGCTGTTTTCTCTGTGAATGGGATAGTCGTGCAAGACATTCCCACTACATCAAGAAAGATTGGCCACTCCGACAGTCATTGGAGCCTGGGAGGAAAAGTGTTCAGCATCCACCACTTGTTGAATCAAGGAAGATTTTGTTACCACCCTTACACATCAAGCTGGGTCTGATGAAGAACTTTGTCAAGGCCATTGACAAAACACAAGCAGCTTTCAAGTACCTCAGTGGAAAATTTCCAGGGTTAAGCGAAGTTAAAATAAAGGAAGGTGTCTTTGTTGGTCCTCAGATTCGTGAACTTCTTCGAGATGATGCATTTGACCATGCACTGCGTGGCAAGGAAAAGATGGCATGGAAAGCCTTCCAGTTAGTGGCAATAAATTTTCTCAGAAACAACAAGGCAGACAACTACAGGTTGTTGGTGGAAAACCTCCTCAAAGCATACAAAAGCCTTGGTTGCAACA
Source organism: Chrysemys picta bellii (assembly GCF_011386835.1). Taxonomy (NCBI): domain Eukaryota; kingdom Metazoa; phylum Chordata; order Testudines; family Emydidae; genus Chrysemys; species Chrysemys picta. The sequence continues at coordinate 21,518,732 of NC_088800.1, forward strand.
TGTCACTAAAGATACATTTTTTGCACTCTCATCTAGATTTTTTTCCACTGAACTGTGTGGCAGTGAGCGGCAAGCACGGAGAGTGATTTCACAAGGACATTGCAACAATGGAGAAACGCTATCATGGCAAATGGAGCCCATCAATGCTTGCAGACTATTGCTAGACAGTGACAAGACATGCTCCATTTAATGAATACAAGAGACAAGCCAAGAAGCGCCGAGTAGACACTGAATAGGACTAAACTATGTACATAACAGTTTTTTGCCTTTTGTTTCATAATAAATTGTATTTATATAACCCTTTTGCTGATTTTTAAAGTGTTACATAAACAGGACAGGTGAAATATTATCATGTAAAGCAACCATAAACATATGAAAAGACCTAGGTTTACAATTTATGATTAAAACTCTATCTACACATATACATAGACATAAAATATAAAAACTTAAATATCTTAGAAACAGTAGCCAATCAGTTGTTTTAATTGTCATATTTGAATTCAGCACATCAAAATACATAATAGATAGCACATTTTATCTCTGAAGCAGACGACTTCTCAAAAATTGTAGACCAGTGTTATAAGAGCATCAAAAAAACATCGTTAATCTCTTGGCTCTGTATAAATTCCAACTTGGGAAACTACATTGCACCTGGCTAATACCTCTAGTTCCAACAGGCAATGGAATTTGTCTTTGTGACAGTTTGGGGGAATACATCTCTGCAAATTATTAATTCCATCTTGCTTTGTGAATCCTATTTATGACTGTTACCTTCACTGTGGATTACAGTTTCCCTTTTGTAGCAGAGGCGTGACACCATGTGGGTCAGACGTCAGAGAAGCTGTAACAGAACAGTCAAGGGCCACCAACACTGAACAATTCTTCTCTACTGCAACAATGGGTTTCCTACTATTGACTTTGAATGTTCATCTACACAGAGGTTGAGAGGGCTGGAGGCTGGAATTTCCCCAGCAGAAGTTCACGGGCAACAAGAAAGAGAGACTGTTCTAAAATGGAGCACTTATCTAAGCAAGACAGGCCATTCTACCATGAGAAGCAAGAGGGCTAAGTGAGGGAGGCTGGTGGGGATGCCTAACCTAAGGACTCAGACCAAATCCAAGACTCACTGGGGTGGTGAGGTCAAACAGAGGAGAATTGTGTTCAGGAGTTTGTTGTTTTCTCTTGTGCCTTTCATAAGAGTAAAGTGTTTGTGCATATAAAATTCCTTTACTAAGCCTGAGTTCATTGCTTTACTGCCACATGCTCCTTAAAGGGTGTGACTAGGAAATCAAAGTTCCCACAGGCACATGGAACTCTGTGGAGACTAGGGGCACAGAAATCATGTCTAACCAAATACGTGCTCAGGAGGGCTGCGACACTGGTTATGGGGGCTAGGAGGTCAGGCTGCAGGGTCCTACAACTAAAGAGGGTGTCATACACAGGGTCCATATCAAGGGGGCTTAGATGCAGGTCGGTTAGTTGATGGGTCCAATCACCACAGATTTGTGCCCATCCAGAAAGTGTCTTCACAACCAGTCCTAAAAAAAACATGATGTAGAGAATCAGAGGGGTAGCCGTGTTAGTCTGAATCTGTAAAAAGCAACAGAGGGTCCCGTGGCACCTTTAAGACTAACAGAAGTATTGGGAGCATAAGCTTCCGTGGGTAAGAACCTCACTTCTTCAGATGCAAGTAATGGAAATCTCCAGAGGCAGGTATAAATCAGTATGGAGATAACGAGGTTAGTTCAATCAGGGAGGGTGAGGTGTTCTGCTAGCAGTTGAGGTGTGAACGCCAAGGGAGGAGAAACTGCTTCTGTAGTTGGATAGCCATTCACAGTCTTTGTTTAATCCTGATCTGATGGTGTCAAATTTGCAAATGAACTGGAGCTCAGCAGTTTCTCTTTGGAGTCTGGTCCTGAAGTACTTGGCTGTAGACGATGGATCGTGTGGTGGGTCCGGGGTGGAAGCTGGAGGCATGAAGATAGGCGTAGCGGTCAGTGGGTTTTCGGTATAGGGTGGTGTTAACATGGCCATTGCTTATTTGTACTGTGGTGTCTAGGAAGTGGACCTCCCGTGTAGATTGGTCCAGGCTGAGGTTGATGGTGGGGTGGAAGCTGTTGAAATCATGGTGGAATTCTTCCAGGGTCTTCTTCCCATGGGTCCAGATGATGAAGATGTCATCAATGTAGCGTAGGTAGAGAAGGGGCGTGAGTGGACGAGAGCTGAGGAAGCATTGTTCCAGGTCAGCCATAAAAATGTTGGCATATTGTGGGGCCATGCGGGTGCCCATAGCGGTGCAACTGGTCTGGAGGTATATATGACACAGCACAACTTGTTGCTGAGCTCTGTGACTTTATCCTCACGCACAATTATTTCAAATTTGGTGACAATCAGCAAGAACTGATGTTGATGACTAATACTTTTAAGGCCTTTTCAATTTTTTATATTCTTTTGATGAGAGAGGGGTGGCTAGACAGTCAGCCTCCTAAACCAGAAAAGTAATGGAGACACCATAAAACAAAAATAGCAAAAGCAAACAGGTTACCATCCCAAAACATGGCTGACGGGGTACTGAGTACTTAGCAATGGTTTATCACTACAGCTTTTAGGTGTTGTCTTGTGGCCTCAGGCTTTAGTGAAGCATGGATTTAACATTGGCAAACTGTCTTGATGGTAATGATATTTTGGTAGGAGGGGCCCATGATGAAGAGAGCTTCAATGCATCTCGCCAAGTAAAGGATCCACAAAAGAGAATTCCCCATCCCACCTTCACCAGACAACCGAGAGCAAGACAGGATTGGTCCTTGGGGAGGGGGAGGGGGAGGGGGGGGAGAGACTTCTCCCCCTTACTCCCATACTCCTGCCCCTTTTTGAGAAGAGTAGTTGACTTAACTTTTAACCAACTCACCCCTATACTAGGAGGAGGGGTCCACTTCTAATGACTCCTTCACTCCTTTATCTATGCATTTGAAAGGACTGAGCTTGCTTTCCCAGCCTCCTTATCAGGAATTTAAGCAAAACAGAACAAAACAAACAAACTCCTTTGCTGCTTTCAAGTACCGGAAAGAAAAGAGCCATCTTAGGCCTGGATTCAGGAAAGCACATAAGTACCTGCATAAAATCTATCTTGTTCACCAATGTACTTCCAACATGTGTTTAACTTTAAGCATATGCTTGTCTCATTGACTTTGAAGTTAAACATGTGCTTGAGCACTTTGCTGAATCAGGGTTTAGTGTCTACTAAGTACCAGAAAGTTGGAATAAATCAGAATCTTTTCCAGACAAGTTGTTTTTACTCTGCTTGAAAACAATTATTAGTTATTATTTAACATTTGCATCTAGCTTAAGTGGTGTGCTGGCAGGCCTCACCGACCATACTGGAGAGCTTTGTAAGGCCACTACAGAACTGAGCTAGAAGATTTCAAAATGGAGAAGATAGCGACCTCTTCCAAACACTAGAGAAGCAAAATGGCATTGGGGAAGGCAAGGAAATCCATCCACAAAGTTCACCATGAGCGGAGAGAAACTGTCTCCCTTCTCAAACACCATTGGCAACACAACAAATAGTAAATCCCACCAACAAACTATGATCAACCATGGGGATTTAACCCTTTGCTGCCTAGCAAAACTTCTTGAAAAATACAGTGAACAAACATGCCCATGAATTAAAATGTATGTTCATGCCAATACTTCTTCACCGGTATAGGTAGAGGGTGAAGAAAAGCACTAAGTTATTTTGCACTCAGAAATATGGCCAGATCCTTAGCTGGTGTAAATCAGTACAGTTCCAGTGGCTTTCATGGAAATAACTTGATATACACCATCTGAGACTCTGGCTCAGAGTCACCTGCCTTTCTCCAGCTATTACATCGCCTCCAAAGCACAAAGAGTCAGAAGAGACTGAAGGGATTAGCACGTACTATATTGGATGTCAATTTGAAATGACATTCCAGGCTTGCTTGCTGGACTAGAAAGAATTAGAATGTGACTTGGCTGCCCAAGAAGTTAAGGGCTTAAAACATCCCTGGTGTAACGCCATTGAAGTCCATGGAGTGATACAATGATGACTTTGGCCCATTGTGGCTATATTTCTTTAATTAAGGTCTCCTTAAGGTTAACACAGACACTATATCCAATTGCAGTAGTTTTCATATATCTCCAGTGTTACTTCATTGTTTTTATTTTGATTGTTTGGAGTTCCAATGAAGTTGGGACAACCTGCAAACACAGCAACATTTGATTTAGTATGTGATAGCTTACTTTCCTCGAGCCAGCCCTGAATCCAGACCATCAGTTTTAACACCTCTTTACTATTATTGAAACATATGATATTTATTTACCAGGTTGTTACCCCATCATTTAGAAAACAATATTTCACATAAAAATGAATGGTGCCCAAAATCTCATAATTAGAATCTACTACTTCTTCTTAATACATTCCATTGTCTGCTGATGCAAGCATCTTCAGGTCAAATACAGCTCAGAAAACAGCTAATTATGTCCATTCCCATGAGTAAGAAAATCTTTAAATTTAATTAAAGGGCCTTAACTCTACTCCTGCACATTAGGGTCTTGTTCCCACTGGATTTTCTATTAGGTGACTTAAAGTGACAGGTTGAGCATTAATATTAACAGTAGCTCTCATCTGTGGCTTTGTTTTTCACTCAAGTTTAGTTGAAGGATATTTTGATCAAGCAAATTTCTTTCTTGCTATCACATCTCCCTAATCACTTGCATAAATATAAACCAATAAGCAATAGAAGCCTGCCAGCTTTAAAGTTGGCTACGTTATGCAACTTGGGACAATATATTTAACACTCCAGGTAGCCTAGTCTCATTCACAGTATTTTGGTTGACATATTAATAATCGGCATAGGGCCAAAAATCCCAGGAAAATATGTAAAGGGGAAAGAGTGCTAAGCACAAACCGCTGAGCTATAGCTGATTTGAGCACAGATTGTGCACTGAGTTATATGTAGGGTGACCGGATAGCAAGTGTGAAAAATCAGGACAGGAGGTGGGAGGCTAGGTGCCTAAATAAGATAAAGCCTCAAATATCATGACTGTCCCTAGAAAATCAGGACATCTGGTCATGCTAGTTATATAGATTACCCAGAATACATTTTCTGTGGCTCCAGCTAATTAAAAAAAAAAAACTAGAAAGGAAAAAGCTGTCTAAGTGTCTAATATCTACCAGAAAACTGGAGTAAAGTAGGATCGTACCTGTAAGAATATAGGCCCACTTTAGTGCTGGATCAACTATGGTTTTAAATTGAGTTTGGATCTTGATATGAGTGACAGGCCCAAAACATATACCCCACCCCAAAAAAATAATGAGAAAGAGGGATTGTTTGTGTTAAACTTGTAGTGACCCTGAAAATACCAGTGTTATCTTATTTAAGGTTTAGGCTAGACAACAAAGATAAAGAAAACATGGTTAATTGGACACCGTGTATAATAAATAATTAATTAAAAAGACTTAGTCCGGTAGCTAGGGAAAAATATAATAAAATAAAATAAGTAGGAAACCTTGAGAAGAAAGGGGCCCAGCCATTAATCTTGTTTTAACCGAGCCAGGGGGTAGGATTCAGTCCTGAAACTCCCTCAGTTAGCTTTGGCAAACGTCCAATAATTGGCAGACATCACCCATTTGTTATAGTGTATAAAAAACCCAAGGTTTTCTAGGGGTTCTTCGTCAGAACTTTGTTTACCCCTCTGGAGTCACGCTATGATGGCATAGGTATCTTCTTGGCCTGATCCTGTTGTAAGTATGTTGGCCAATGCTTATAACGATGTTGTTGCTAGGCTATAGAGTACAGGTGTGTATATGCTTATGCTTGTATTTTGGATGCAACCAACACCATGTGGCCTTTGGACTGATAAAGAAATGCTTGTGTGGAAAATAAGTCCTGGTAAACAATCAACTTATTAGGAAAATAATTTCCAACACTGTCAAGACAAGTTATTTTTACTCTGCAGTCATTTATTAATTAATATTATTTAAAAGGCATATATAACAGATGTGGATGCTGCTTTACAGAGAGCTGTTGTATAGGTATATAGAAAAATCTGGATATAGGTATGAAAGAATGAATATCTGAAAATAATTCTATTTAGGTTTTCTGTATAGCACTTATGACCATGGTACAGTAACTCCTCACTTAATGTTGTAGTTATGTTCCTGAAAAATGCAACTTTAAGTGAAACCATGTTAAACGAATCCAATTTTCCCATAAGATTTAATGTAAATGCGGGGGGTTAGGTTCCAAGGAAATTTTTGGGGGGCAGACAAAAGGCATTATATACTGTACAGTACTGTCCTGTACTGTGGTTGGGAAGTGCCCCTGGCTTACCCTACACAGGCACAGTCCGCTGCAAGCAAGGACACTAGGAAGCACCTTGGCAGCAGAAGTGGCAGCTTCCCTGGAGAACAGGCACTGACTTTGCCAGGGGATGCTCCAGGCCCGCCTCTTCCTGTCCCCGCTCCACTCTAGGCCCACCTCTTCCCACCCCTTTCCGGAGCAGCCGCATCCCTGCTCTTCTCCACCCCCCAAAGTCCAGCTGTTTGACAGCGCTTAGGAGTTTCTGGGAGGGAGGGGGAGGAGCGGAGACGCAGCGGTGGGGGGGAGGGGGAGGAGGCGGAGAAGAGGAACTTGTGCAATGTTCCCTTGTAAAGTCGCTGCTCTTCCACAGAATCTTACAAGCAGTGTACAGAGCAGGCAGCCAAACAATGTTATAAGAGAGCATTGCACAACTTTAAACGAGCATGTTCCCTAATTGAGCAGCGATGTAACTTTGAAACAACGTTAAGTGGGAGGATGTTAAGTAAGGAGTTACTGTACTTATATTAAGAAGTGTAAAAAGAGGGATTTCCATGACAGTCACTGCAATGATTTCAATGGGGCAGCCCTAGTGTAACGGAGAACTTCATCCAGTGCCACATGTATAAAATTTCTTCCTTCTAGGGCAGTTGGCAGTAAAGATTGCCTTAAGTCCTTTTATACTATTCAGAATCAACAACTAGCCTTTTATAGTCACCAGGGCCTGATGAAATGCATCCTAAAATACTCAAGGAGCTAATAGAGGAGGTATCTGAGCTTCTAGTTATTATCTTTGGAATATCATGGGAGACAGGAGAGATTCCAGAAGACTGGAAAAGGGCAAATATAGTGCCCATCTATAAAAAAGGAAATAAAAACAACCCAGGAAACTACAGACCAGTTAGTTTAACTTCTGTGCCAGGGAAGATAATGGAGCAAGTAATTAAGGAAATCTGCAAACACTTGGAAGGTGGTAAGGTGATAGGGAACAGCCAGCATGGATTTGTGAAGAACAAATCATGTCAAACCAATCTGATAGCTTTCTTTGATAGGATAACGAGCCTTGTGGATAAGGGTGAAGCTGTGGATGTGGTATACCTAGACTTTAGTAAGGCATTTGATACGGTCTCGCATGATATTCTTATCGATAAACTAGGCAAATACAATTTAGACGGGGCTACTATAAGGTGGGTGCATAACTGGCTGGATAACCGTACTCAGAGAGTGGTTATTAATGGTTCCCAATCCTGCTGGAAAGGCATAACGAGTGGGGTACCGCAGGGGTCTGTTTTGGGACCGGCTCTGTTCAATATCTTCTTCAACGACTTAGATATTGGCATAGAAAGTACGCTTATTAAGTTTGTGGATGATACCAAACTGGGAGGGATTGCAACTGCTTTGGAGGACAGGGTCATAATTCAAAATGATCTGGACAAATTGGAGAAATGGTCTGAGTTAAACAGGATGAAGTTTAACAAAGACAAATGCAAAGTGCTCCACTTAGGAAGAAAAAAATCAGTTTCACACATACAGAATGGGAAGAGACTGTCTAGGAAGGAGTACGGCAGAAAGGGATCTAGGGGTTATAGTGGATCCCAAGCTAAATATGAGCCAACAGTGTGATGCTGTTGCAAAAAAAGCAAACATGATTCTGGGATGTATTAACAGGTGTGTTGTGAGCAAGACACGAGAAGTCATTCTTCCGCTCTACTCTGCTCTGGTTAGGCCTCAGCTGCAGTATTGTGTCCAGTTCTGGGCACTGCATTTCAAAAAAAGATGGAGAAATTGGAAAGAGTCCAGAGAAGAGCAACAAGAATGATTAAAGGTCTTGAGAACATGACCTATGAAGGAAGGCTGAAAGAATTGGGTTTGTTTAGTTTGGAAAAGAGAAGACTGAGAGGGGACATGATAGCAGTTTTCAGGTATTTAAAAGGGTGTCATAAGGAGGAGGGAGAAAACTTGTTCACCTTAGCCTCTAAGGATAGAACAAGAAGCAATGGGTTTAAACTGCAGCAAGGGAGGTCTAGGTTGGACATTAGGAAAAAGTTCCTAACTGTCAGGGTGGTTAAACATTGGAATAAATTGCCTAGGGAGGTTGTGGAATCTCCCTCTCTGGAGATATTTAAGAGTAGGTTAGATAAATGTCTATCAGAGATGGTCTAGACAGTATTTGGTCCTGCCATGTCGGCAGGGGACTGGACTCGATGACCTCTTGAGTCCTAGAATCTATGAATCTATAGTGCTAGTAGAAAGGTATCCAATTCATGTGCCTCCCACTAATAAACTATACCTAGATTAAGGCAGATACCTTAAAAGTAGAGCTAATTGAAATTTTTCCTTCAAAAACTCTCTCTCAACATGAACATTTTCAAGGTAAATTTGTTTCGTCAGACATTTTCCAGAAAATATACATCCCTCCTCCCCCCCCCCCCCACAAAAAAGAAAAAAGCCTTTACTTCTTTTTGAAATTTCTCACAGAAGATACCATTTTCCGATCAGATGTACTTAAAAGAAAGCCCTGAAATTACAAAGTGAATCCTGCCAGTCACGGATGTTAACCAGTTCTAGAGTCAAGGCAATATGCTTTGAAGGAAAGTTCAATTTCACTTTCTAGTTCCTGAAACAGTCACCTATTCCTTGTGTCTGTGCTATACCTGGGCCTATTCCTACAGGGTGCTGAGCAACTGCTGTGAGATGAGTGTTTTCCAATCCATAGTGATGCTCAGCATCTACTCTGATAGTGGTTTTCTTTCAAGCAGGTTGGTCTAGTGCAGTGGTTCTCAACCCACGGCCCAATCAGCATGCAGCTGCGGCCCATGTGACATCCTCTGGGCCATAGAGGCAGTATATATATTGTGTGGATGTGTCCCACATAATTCATAGAGAGCTGCATATGTGAGCCACAATGGTAAATAGGTTGAGAACCACTGGTCTAGTGACAGGTCATCTTTCTTTTACCATCACTATTTGAGGATTACTAAGATTTTGATATAACACAGCTAATAGGTGGCCAGGGACAAAGAGTGAAAATATATAATCACTGAAGTACTAACTCTCCTGATAATGCTATTTGTTGGGCTCACAGGTCAGAAGAACCCAAGGGTGTACAGTCCAGAAAATGTACCGGAGATTCCTATTTCTGGTTTGCTTTGTAGAGGAAGCTCAAGACATTGAACATGAATTTTTTATCTCAAGGCCTTCACTTGAAAGGCAAAACGATAGTGTATAGCAGAAAACATCACAAACAACAGAAAGGAGAAGATCCTAGAGATCCTACAATAGAAATAAGACATAACAGAAGAACATGTATTCCACAAGGAGAGGAAATATTTGTATGATTAATAAGGGAAGGAGCAAAGAAAAAAAATAGAGTCCCTTTTTGCCTTCATGAGCAGCTGAATAGACTCATGGATTAAAGTCATCACTGGTGTAACTCCTTTGAAGTAAGCACCAGGGATGAATTTTACCTGTAAATTTCCGCATCACACCTGTTACCCTGATGATCAGGGCCGGCTCTAGGCACCAGCAAAAGAAGCTGGTGGTTGGGGCGGCACATTTTTAGGGGCGGCATGGCCGGCGTCAGAATGCCGCCCCTAAAAATGTGCCCCGGCCGCCCTAGTTCACCTCCGCCACTGCTCCCCCTCCCTCCCAGGCTCTCAAACCTGGAAGGGAGGGGGAGATCCCGAGTGGCCGCGGCGCGCAAAACAGCTGATTCGCGTGCCCCTTCTCCCCCTCCTTCCTAGGCTTGAGAGCCTGGGGGAGGAGGCAGGACTGGGGATTAGGGGAAGGGGCGGAGTTGAGGCGGGGCCAGGGGGTGGGGTACGAAAAAAACGGGGGAGGGAGGGCGGCCAAAATTGATTTTGCTTGGGGCGGCAAAAATCCTAGAGCTGGCCCTGCTGATGATGACTAATCTATTCTGGACTGAAGATAAAGGATTGTAAAAACAAAATGTATAAGCAATTTCTTCATTATAGTAAATTCTCTCTATATAGTGAAAGACTAGTGATTTGGAAAATATTTTTTTTAAGAAGTGCCTTATTTAATGACTCCTTTTAGCAGAGAAGCTCATTTATAGTGATTTGTTATAGATTGATTCCAAGGACAGAAGGGACCATTGTGACCATCTAGTCTGACCTCTTGTACAACACAGGCCATAGAACTTCCCCAGAAATAATTCCTAGAGCATAAATTTTAGAAAGAGATCCAGTTTTGATTTAAAAATTGCCAGAGATGGAGAACCCACCATGATCTTTGGCAAAACTACTCCAATGGTTAATTATCCTTACTGTTAAAAAAATATGTATGCCATATTTCCAGTCTGAATTTGTCTAGTTCAACTTCCAGCCATTGGATCATGTTATATCTTTCTTTCCTACACTGACGAGTCCATTATCAAATGTGTGTTCTCCATGTAGGTAATGGACTGTAATCAAGTCACTCCTTAATCTTCTCTTTGTTAAACTAAACAGACTATTCCAGCAGTAATCAGACCAGTGCCAAATGAAGTAAAATAACCATTCTACTCCTGCTTGAAATTCCCCAGTTTATGAATCCAACTATCACATGAGCTCCCAGTATGAAGCTATGGCCAAAAGGGCTAATGTTCATCTGCAGGGCCGGCTTTAGGCCAATTCAACCAATTCCCCTGAATCGGGCCCCGCACCTAAGAGGGCCCCGCGCCCAAGTCCCGGTACGGCGTACTGGCAAGAGCAGTGCGCCGTACCAGGATGGCCCATCTTCCCCAGGGGGCAATTTAAAGGGCCCAGGCCCTTTAAATTGCCACCAGAGCCCCACTGCTGGAGCCCTGGGGTAGGGCTGCGGGGCTCTGGGGGCTATTTGAAAAGGCTGGGGCTCCTGCTGCCTCTACTGCCCCTGCCCTTTAAATAGCCGCTGGAGCCCCGCCGCTTCCCCTGGGCTCCTGCGGCTATTTAAAGGGCCGGGGCGGTAGAAGCAGGGGAGCCCCGGGCCCTTTAAATAGCCCCCCAGAGCCCTGGGATAGCAGGGGGTTCGGGGGTGATTTAAAGGGCTGGGGCTCCAGCTGCCTCTGCTGCACCCTTTGCCCACACCAGCCCTTCACCCCCTGCCTGCCTCCAGCCCCGCCCCTCCTGCCCACACCAGCCCTGCACCCCCTGTCCTGCCCACACCAGCCCCTCCCCCCCTGCCCTGCCTTCAGCCAGCCCTGCACCCCCTGCCCACAGCCAGCCCAGGATCCCCTGCCCACAGCCAACCCCTGCCGCACCCCCTGCCCTGTCTCCAGCGAACCACTGCCGCACCCCCCTGCCTGAAGCCAGCCAGTCCTGCACTCCTCTGTCTCCAGCCCTGCCAACCCATGCTGCACCCCCCTGCGGCCCTGCCAAAATTGGGACTGTCCCTATAAAATCGGGACATCTGGTCACCCTAGCCGCAGAGAGTGGCAGGGACCCACACATGTGAAATGGAGCTCATTAATAACCGATCAACAGCATATATGACGCAATGTACATAATATATAATTTTATTATTTATATAGTTATGGAAAGTAAATAATACATGGAAGAAATGAAAGGGTTTTTTTTTTTTTTTTTTATAGTCATCCCTGCCGGGGCCCTTCCGAAAATGTTCGAATTGGGCCCCACACTTCCTAAAGCCGGCCCTGTTCATCTGATAATCCACCATGCCATCCAAATCTTTTTCAGAGTCACTGCTTCCCAGCATAGAGTCCCCCATCCTGTAAGTATGGCCTACATTTTTTGTTCCTAGATATATACATTTAGCCAAATTAAAACACATATTGTTTGCTTGTTGTATCCAGCTTACCAAGTGATCTAGATCAGGGGTTCTCAACCTTTTTCTTTTGGACGCCTCCCAACATGCTATAAAAACTCCACAGGCCACCTGTGCCACAACTGGGTGGCGAGATTCAGGGTCCCAGGCTTAAGCCCTGGACAGTGGTGCTTCATCTTTCTGCCCTGGGCCCATGAGATTTATGCCAGCCCTGCTTGGTGGAACCCCCGAAACCTGCTTACGACCCCCGAGGGGACCCTGGACTCCTGGTTGAGAACTGCTGACCTAGATTGCTTTGCATCAGTGGCCTATCCTCTATTTATTTACCACTCCTTCAATTTTTTTGTCATCCACAAATTTAATAATTGATAATTTTATGTTTTCTTCCAGGTCACCGATAATGTTAAATAGTGTAGGGCCAAGAAACAATTCCTGAGGAACCCCATTAGAAACTCACCCACTCAATGATGATTCCCCATTTACAATTACATTTTGTTAGCCAGCTTTTAGTTCATGCACTATATGCCATGTTAATTTTATATCATTCTAGGCTTTTTTAAAATCAAAACGTTGTGTGGTACAAAGTCAGATGCGGTACTGCAGTCTAAGTCTATTAACATCAACACTATTATCCTTTATCAACCAAACTTTTAATCTCATAAAAAATGCTATCAAGTTACTTTGACAGACTATTTTCCATAAATTTATGTTGGCTGGCATTCATTATATTACCTTCCTTTAATTCTTTATTAATCTAGTCCCGTATCAGACACTCCGTTACCTTGCCTGGGATTGATGTCAGATTGAAAGGCCTATAATTATGTGGGTCCTACCATTTACCCTTTTTAAATATTGGCACAACATTAACTTTCTTCCAGTCTTCTGGAACCTCCCCAGTATTCCAAGACTTATTAAAAGCCAGCATTAATGGTCCAGTGTGTTCTTCAGCCTGCTCTTTTTAAACTCTTGGATGTAAGTTATCCAGACCTGCTGATTTAAAAGTGTCTCACTTTAGTAACTGCTGTTTAACATCCTTTTGAGATACTAGTGGAATGGAAAGAGTGTTATCATATGATGTCACTACATCATCTGTTTCCCCCCCATACATAACAGAAATATGTATTAAATACTTCTGCCTTTTCTGCATCATTATTGATAATTCTACCATTTTCATTTAGTAACAGACTAATACCATTGGTAGGATTCTTTTTTGTTGCTAATATGCTTTATTTTATTTTTTTTAACTCCTTATCATCCTTAACTTTGCTGGCCATAGATTTCTCTTTATGTCTTACATTCTTTAATATCAACTTTCCATTTATTCCACATACATATACTGTGACAAAGTTCCTCCTCTATCTTGGTGGGTCCTGCACTTATTGGCGGATTTTCTTGCCTGAGAGATTCACCATGTGGGTTGGGGAACAGCCCAGAGACCTTCTCCTCTGGAAGAACCCACAGTCCAGGTCAATTGGGAGGTTTGGGGGGAACCCGGGCCCACCCTCTACTCCGGGTTCCAGCCCAGGGCCCTGTGGACTGCAGCTGTCTATAGTGCCTCCTGTAACAGCTGCATGACAGCTACAACTCTCTGGGCTACTTCCCCATGGCCTCCTCCAAACACCTTCCTTATTCTCACCACAGGACCTTCCTCCTGGTGTCCGATAACGCTTGTGCTCCTCAGTCCTCCAGCAGCACACCCTCTCACTCTCAGCTCCTTGCACCTCTTGCTCCCAGCTCCTCACACTCTCACCACAAACTGAAGTGAGCTCCTTTTAAAACCCAGGTGTCCTGATTAGCCTGCCTTAATTGATTCTAGCAGCTTCTTCTTAATTGGCTCCATGTGTCCTAATTAGCCTGCCTGCCTTAACTGGTTCTAGCAGGTTCCTGATTACTCTTGTGCAGCCCCTGCTCTGGTCACTCAGGGAACAGAAAACTACTCATCCAGTGACCAGTATATTTGCCCTCTACCAGACTCCTGTACCCCACTGGTCTGGGTCTGTCACAACACACACACACACACACATATATATAAAATATCTGCCTTCACTTTCCCCTAAACCATTTTTAAACCAATATTGCCTTTTTTCTTCCATCTTTGGTTGTGGCTTTTGAGCATCTAGTATTCTTAAACCATTCCGAAATATCATTCACACTTTTCTGATTAAATTCTTCCTCCCAGCTCATTTGGTCATAATTGTTTTCAGCTTTCTGGTCTGGACTTTATTCTGTTTGAACATTATAAATGCAATCAAGTCATGATCACTTGTACCTAAGATACCATTAATTTTTTGTTTGGTGATCAGTTCCATTTTATCTATCAAGACAAGGTCTAATATAGAATTCCCCTATGTTGGATGCAACACTTTTTGAGTTAGGAAATTGTTATCCATAATATTTAGAAATTCCAAGCATGTTTTAGTACCAGCAGCATGAGACTTCCAGACCTTGTTATTCAAATTGAAGTCCCCCACAATCAGGCAGCTCCCCCAGACCCCCCACACACGTCAGAGATAGACCTACAATTTGTGCAGTAAGGCAGCAGTCTTCACATTTAGATAGTGAGCTGATTTCATCAGCCTCAGCACTACAACATATGTGGATCAATTCTAAGTTGAAGCAGTTGTGGGTTTTTTTATTAGTTTGTTTTTAAATTCACATTCTATCCATGGACTAATGAGCTTGGTCATTTCTGAAGTCAAAGCAAGAAATGCTAGGTGTAAATTCTGCCATTTAAATTTAAAGGTGCAAATGGGCGAGGTAACATTTATTTGTTCTACAAGTATGCAACAGAGCAGAGCACTCACCTGGTACAGGAATGCCATGCTCTCCTGTGTGGAGTCACTCCAAGCAAAGGAGCTAGAACCCTGCATTAAGGTTAAGGGCTAATACAGCTCAGTCTTGCTTGCAGTCTGGTCCAGTTAGCTCTGGCCCTCATAAAATGGGAATGAAAGTATCTTGCTGGGCCAAGGGTAACTAGGAACAACTAGTCTTGGGAAGGAAGCTAAGGATTCTTTTGTTACTTTGAGTTACCAGTTAAATCAACCCCTCCCCCCAAAAAGGGGAACAATTCCTCAGGGTCTGTGTACTCTTCTGGAGACTGGATAGACTGAATGAGAGAACGGTGCCAAAATTAATTATTAAACCTGTGATAGGGTGGGATTTTGAGATTAGCTCCTGCGGCTATGAATAATTATTATAAAAAAAAGAGATTTTTTGGAAACTCAAAAGTAGACAGAGTGACATTAATTATGTCTACTGCTATGTAGTATTTCATCTCCTACAATATGCATCCTTGTTCTTTTCTAAAATAGCAATGATTTCTGGGATCTAAACATAATGTTAATGATGCTGCACAGTCCCAGTGTTTGCATACAGTCATAGAGGCAGCCCATACTAATTATTTTCTCAATCAATCATTCTCCATGAATGAAGCACTCCAGGCAACACTAAAACTAAGCTTAAATCACGAGGAACAATATAAATTCAAAAAACAGATCTCATTAGACAGCCATTTTTAAAACTAATTTCCCAATAGTTCCATTTCCTACTAAATTTCAAATTGTGCTTACCTTAAAAAACAAGAGCATCAGGATTTTATACGAAGCATAAAATAAATGTTGCACTTTACGAATTTTTATTAATATGTCTTCCAAATGAGATTATGCCAGTCTCCAAGCTATCGATGTTTGCTGTGGTGAGAACAGGGTTAACAGGCTAGATTAAAAGTGCCCGGTAAACAAAAGAAATGGCAGAAGAATAGATGGATCTGAAAAATGTCAAGAGACAGCCAACATAAAACCATTTATGTTTGGTGGTTACTGCTTCAAGTAACAGCTAAACCTCAGACTCTTGTGCTTTCAGTTCCAAGTGTTCATTTAGTGACTGAGGTTAGACCATTTCTGAGTCCAAATGCTGCAAACCCAGAGGGAGGAAATTACTGTTTGAATAGATACTGCAACTTGGTAGAAGCCAAAACTACAACCTTTCAGACCTCTGAAGTGTGAGTTTATTAGAAATAAGATCCTAGTCATCCCAAGGAAGTACATTTTCAAACCATTAATGTTATTTCAGTGATAAACCATTGACCTCAGGAGACAATAAAGACTCATCTTCCCTGCCATTAGATAAATAATCAGTGGACAACATTATGTGTGTTTGTTTTGAGCCTGGTCTCATAGTTAACTCCCTATAAAGTAGTATATTGTTAGTACAGTATTTCTTTTTCTCATCTTGAGTTTTGTATTACAAAATTCACCAGGAATAAAAAAAAAAAAACACAAAGAAGTAATTATATTATTAAAAACAGATGGCAAGAAAGCTTGTCTGAATTATATTCTATTTAAATCGTAGCAAACACTTTAACCAAAATAAAAATTTGGTTGGATATGTCTAAGCGTATGTCTATACTACTCCCCCTCCCCCCCCCCCCCCCAGTGTAGACCAGGCCTAAATGTCAATGGACATTCCTGGAAAACAGAGATGGGAAAAGTCTGATTTTAGCCTGATTCTTCTGGAAAATAATTTTGATGAGAAATAGAGATGAGAGGTAATGTGGATTAGTGGACAAGGAAATGAACTGGGACTTAGGAGAACTTCTTTCTATCACTAACTCTACCACTGGGCCTACTATGTGACCTCAGGCAAGTAAGTTTGCCTCTGCTTCCTGCCCTCTCTTCCCCTCCTTTTTTTGGTGTTGTCTGTTTAGTTTCTGAGCTCTTCAGGATGAAGACAGTCTCTTACAGTATTTGTACAGTGCCTAGCACAAGGGGGCCAGATTTCAGGTGGGGCCTTTAATAAAAATGGCAATAACTTGTAAGTTTAAATTCTTTATATGATTTGAGCAGAAATAATTTGAAGAATACTAACTGAAATGATCTCCTAGTGCCATAGCCTTAATTTAAAGGAGCTGAGAACTGGCCCTTAACAGAGATTAGGATATTGGAATTTTTATTCCAGTCTAGTGATGCAGTTATGCCTGCAAATTAAATTAAACTCCACAAGAAAGATCTTTGGTTCCCAATGGGAGAGGAATCTGGAATCCAGAGTTCTTGGTGCAAGATGGAGTTCTGCAACAAAGAAGAACCAGAGAACTACTTTACTTGTTGTGAAGAAAGAAACCGATCTTAACACAGATATATAAAAATAGTGGAGTGCAATTATAAATAAAATAGAATAAATACATGAAGATGAAGTCTTTGCATTTGGAGCAGTAACAAGCATGTCTCTGTGTGTGTGTGTTTGTTCTTAATATGGCAACAGGGACAGAGAAAATTAAAAAAAAAAAAAAAAAAGAGGTATCACTTTAACAATTGCCAGGGGGGGACCCAGGAAACTTCTGTTACCTGACATTTTTAAAACTTTGACTAGGCTTCAGTTAATGGTGTCACTTTACATTAAAGTAAACCAGGTAGCTACATGATGAACAATGTAATGAAAACTACCTGGCTAGCATGTACGGTCTAGTCCAATTTGAAATACATGTGATTAGTATCTGTCACTGTTTAGAAAACTGCAGGCAATTCAGATAACTAGGGCAAAGGACTCTTGGAGAAGTCAGTCAGGTAACATGAAGATAGGCTGATGGTTACAAATTGTCCCTCAGTTGAAGGGATTTTGTTCAGCAAAGGAAGAAGGAAGTTCCAGACATTTGGTTTTCATAAAGCTGTGATGATATGTATTTCCAAAAGTTACAAAAAACAGTAGTTCAATTGCTTAATGTTCCTACTAACCACTAATTTCAGTTACTCAGAGAAGATTACAGTTCAGTGATCACCATGAACAGGTCAACATTTATCAACAGATACCACATAGTAACCACAGTTATTCCCTATGGTCAGAATAGGGAAAAGCTGCGATATCTCATTTACCCATTTGTGATAACTCTGGGCAAACCGTGAGTTTTTAAATGAGAACTGCTGCATCATACATTATTTCAGATTTTAAAAAATGTTGTCCATTACCCCACAGATAACTACACAAAAGGGAAACAGTGAAACACGTGAACTGCTGCCAAATGCACCAAGTAAAAGTCAAGAATTTTTTTATTTAATTTCTTTGGGTTATAGTCATTTTCGGTGTAACTTTTAACAATAGCAAGTGAAAAATATTCAGACTGAAATGTCATTTGGCACTGTCCTCCTTAAATTAAAAACTTTCAGGACTTTAAAATGTTTTAACCTTCTGAACTCTATTCTTAAAATGGACTCTAGACAACAGGAAAAAGGAGAGGATTCATTTTCTGGTCTAAGGGAACAGCTTCATTTTGCTAGTCTCAAAATGAAAAGAGAAACTATTCAGAATAAGTTCCTCAGAAGTTGCCATGGTCCTTACCATGTTAAAAAAAAAAAGTGGCATTTGAAAAAGATAGATGAAAACCCTTTCCTCCTTGATCAAACAGACAAAGAAAGAATTTACAGTTTCTAGACAAAGACATGTACAGAGAGCTGGGCATTATTCACATGCAGATTTGTCTGCACTGACAGCCCCATATGTCCAGAATTCTGAAGCCCTGTCATGGTTTCAATTATAGTCACCATCGTCTTAGGACTTTACTCAACAAGTAGATCACCTCCATTCCAGAATCTGGAATCCTTTCATAAATACAAGTGGAAGAGACATAGCCCCCTCTAATACCCATGCTTGCTATTTAGCTTGAACATAAAACACATGGTTTTAAAATGAGTTGCATGAGTTATCAGGAAACAGTTATACTAATAGACAGAAGAAAGTTAGGAAATGATTCTCTTACTTACAAACCTAGTTGATCAACTGTAAATGGAAACATATTTCTTGCTTTGCCTGCCAAACTTTCTGTTTGCGTTTCCATGTGATGTTGCTAAAGGTATGTATAACTGGTAGGACCAAGACAACACTGTACAACGTTGCTTTAAATTGGAACACTGACCCATAAAACAGAGGCAACACATACCTTTGGACCTAGAGTTGAGCTCAGCTGTGAGTAAAAGCAACCCAAACAGAGCTACCTCACATCATCAGGACACATCTCACGTAAGCCAAATATGTTCAGAATCTGTCTCTTGGATTTTTCCACTAGGAACTGGTATTCTACTCATTTTTGTTTACTAGTCAAAGTTAGTAGTCAAAGGCAAGTATGCAACACACATTTACAGCTGGGGTAATCCAGTGTACTCAGTGGAAATACACCAAAGAGGAATTTGACAAAATGGGTGGGATTTTCAAAACACCTAAGTGATGTAACAGCACATGTCCTATTGTTCTCATAAGTCATTTAGTCACTTTTGAAGATCTCACCCAAGAATGACCGTAGCATGATATAATTACAACAAACACCAAAGGAGGCAATCTTTAGTCAAATTATCAGCCTCTGAGAATGTGACGATTTTATACATTTTAATTAAAATACATACACATTTCAGAAGATGCAACAAGTCATCTGAACTTCCATGTAGGTATTTCCTATGTCTTAAACATTTACACAACTATTGCATCCGAAGAAGTGGGCTGTAGTCCACGAAAGCTTATGCTCTAATAAATTTGTTAGTCTCTAAGGTGCCACAAGTCCTCCTGTTCTTCTTTTTGCAGTCACTTCAAAGGAATTCTAAGGAGGTTGGTTAAATTAGTTGCATAGCCCCTTTGTACTGCTGGAGCAGCGTGAAGGGGATGTAATAGACGCAAGATGCTGGCCCACTGTCTGTCTCGACATGATAAACCAGAATAGCTCTTCAATAACCTTATTTGTCAACTTCTAAGATGGTCTGTTGTTCTTTTATGCCAGTGGTTTTCAACCCCTGGGAGTCTGCAGACTATGTCTAAGATTTCCAAAGGGGTCCGCACTTCCATTTGAAATTTTTTTAGGGTTCAGCAAACGTTCAAAAAACGTTGAAAACCACTGTTTTATGCTAATGCTAAGAGAGGAAATTCTCCTACAAACATATAGTTGCATTTAAGGAATGTTAATCCTCTGACGTAAAATCGCAAAAGCAAAGAAACTGTATGTTAAGGTTCAAAACCTTGAGCTATAGACACTGACTTGTTTATAAAGTCAAGTTTTTATTATTTTTGCACAGCAGTCTGTGTGGCAGCCCAGACTTTGCCTTAATAAAGATATGCTCCTTTTTTGCTTCACTCTGTATACGACCCTGAAGTCTCATGGAGAATTAGTTTTAAAACACTTTGCTTTAAATTAACATTTGAATTTCTGAGCTTCCTGCTGGCACCCATCCTCTTGCTGAAAAGTGACATTGTAGGTGACATCAGCAGAATTGAGTACAATATTAGAGGTAATCAATCTTTTTCTATCACGCTTTGATATGGCTGCTCTGGAGCCCAATCTTGCAATCATTTTCCACTGAGTTTAGTACAAAATTCTCTGAATAGTTCCACTGAAATCAATTGAACTACTTAGGGTAGTAAGCACTATTCACTCTTAGGTATTTGCAAGATTGGGCCTTTTGGCAACAATTCAGCAAGCTCTCTCTATGCAAGAACATGGTTCAGTCCTATTGATTTTAGTGGGAGTTAAGCGCATGCTTCAAGTTAAACATGTGATTAAATTCTTTCCTGATTAAGGGTGGATTTAAACACAAGACTACGTGCTTTGCCAAATTGAGGCCTTAGTAAACAGAGACATCCATTTGTGGCTGTCCCGGTATGGAGGAGCTGGTTATAGCAGGACAAGGATGGAAGGGGACCTTTGCCCTCTCTGCACTGGAGGCCTGATTCTCATCTTAGAGTTCAGTAAAGCAGGGGTAAGTTCACTGATGTCAGTGAAACACAGGAAGTGCTGGACCAGACCTCTGTATTGTGTCTTTGACAACAGCCAGCACCAGATAACTCTGAGGAAGGTGAAAGAACCCTGAAGTAGTCAGTTCTGGAATGGCATGCTCACAGGAGAAGATTGGCTCCTTCAGCTTCTGCAGAATCTCAAACTGGTGTGAGAAAGTTAGGAGTCAGGTCCCCTGAGCACAAAGGTGAGGGGGACAATTGGTCCCTGCTGGTGCATACCACTATGACTCCTGGCTCTTGTGCACCTGCTAGTGCACACTGCACCCTTCTTGTGGCACCTTAGAGACTAACAAATTTGTTAATGTCTACACGGCTATTTTTAGCACCGTAGCATGAGCCTTCCAAGCCCAAGTCTATTGAACTGGGCTCCGAGACTCACTCTGTAGGCTGCTGCTTGCTGTGTAGACACATCCTAACAGACCCACCACAGCTCTCTCCTTGGCTTTGTTACTTAACACATTGTTCCACATGCAATCGAGATCCTGCAGTTCTCAGTAATCAATAAATCAAAAACAAGTAATGGCATCTTTAATGTGGAATGCCCCCCACTTCTTTTACCATCTCAGTGTGCCTCCTGAACAGGTTATAACCCGTGATATTAACATTCCAATCATGTATCAGAGGGGTAGCCGTGTTAGTCTGAATCTGTAAAAAGCAACAGAGGGTCCTGTGGCACCTTTGAGACTAACAGAAGTACTGGGAGCATAAGCTTTCGTGGGTAAGAACCTCACTTCTTCAGATGCAAGGGATTCCAATCATGTGAATCATCCCACCAGGTTTCAGTAATGCCAATTATATCAACTTTCTTATCAGTGAGAATTTCCAATTCCTCTTGCTTATTACCCACACTCCTAGTATTGGTAAAAGCAACTGTAAAATTTCTTCCCTTCACATTCTTTGCCATGTCAGTTCAATTTGTTCGTGACACACCAACATTGACTCATATTTGCCTTCTTAGCATCCTTCCTTTGCATTGCTAATTTAACATTCTGGCTACTCCAGCTAATCTCCTAATGAAAATTTAGCCCTCTTACCTATGAGATGCAGGCCATCCTGTTTCTACAGTCCCCCATCCCCACCCCCCCGCCTTACTGAAATGTAGCCCACCAATTCACAAAACCAGAGCCTTCACCCTTACTCCAGGTGCACAGACAACAGTTCACCTATATTTTCTGCCTTTTGCCTTCTCTCACTCATTGGATAGTAAGGTCGCCAAGAAGATCACTTGGACTATTATCTTCTTCAGCTCCCTTCCAAGATCCCTGAAGTTTTCTATAATCAGTGCAATTCCACATGCCTGGTCATTGGTTCCAATGTATATCATCACCACCAAAGACTTGCCATATGATTTCATGATCCTGCAGTTACATCTCATCTCCTTTCTACTGGGAGACACTGTCCTGTTGTCTGTGTGTCCTTTTCTGAATTCTCTGTCAACTCTTCTTAATACTGAGTTGCCAGTGACTATTGCCTTTTTTTCCCTAGGATGGTTGAGGAACCTATCTTGGTAGTTCCTTGTCTCATACTGCAAGGATGAGGTATGTCCAATGGTGCCTCCTGTTCCATTTCTTCAGTAACGGGTTCCCTGATAGTTGACTCACTGAGTATCAGATAATGGATTTAACCATGCTGATTGCCTCCTGATTTCTCTCTTTGGGTCACAAATTGTCAGTCACCTTCTTCAGTTTCTACTCTCTCCAGTTCCCTCATCATTGATCCTTCCCTGTGGTGACTGTGGCAATGGTTGCAGTATCTGGTTATCCAAGAAGTCTTCATTTTCTTGGATATTATGTAGCACAGAAATTTGCACATCCAGGCCATGCATCTTCTCCTCCATGATGGACACCAGCTTGCACTTTATGCACCAGAAATCTCTTCAGTCCTTCAGCAGAAAGGAAAACATAGATCATCCGAGGCCATTCACAGCAGTCTCTCTCTCACTATGTGATGTAGAGCCATACCTAGATGGATGGAACCACACTCCCTTTCCAAACACCTTCTGAAACTCCTGTTTGCTCAGAAACTGATTTATGTACCAAGTCCAAGCCTCATTGCTTAGTACCCCTCCAGGGAAGGATTAATCACTCAGACCTAAAACACTGGGTCTGATCAAAGACCTAAGAGTTCCAGCTACAGGATCTTTGCAGACATGGGGGGGAAAAAAACAACAACAACCCAGATCTTTCATCTGTTTTATTTAGGTGCCCCAAATCCAAGTCACACACCGACAAATAGACCAAATACACAACTCACCATGTCCCTTCACTTCCAAGCACAGGATCTGCAGCAATCACCACCACCTAGCCACTGCTCATTTCCCCATTTTCTTGCCCTAAGCAGTTCTCTGGCACTAATGGCCATATTGCCTTAATGTTTATACACTTTGTGCTTCCACAGTAATGACTCTCCTCAGTTTGCTGTTAAATCAGAGATACAAAGGGCTGGGAGCTGCTTAACAAGGTCTGCCATTGGCAGAGCCGGCTCCAGGCACCACCTTAACAAGCAGGTGCTTGGGGTGGCCAAGGGAGACAGGCGGCACCTGTGGCAATTCGGGGGCGGCAGGTCCCTCACTCCCTCTAGGAGTGAAGGACCTGCTGCTGAACTGCCGCCGCCACGGCTTTTTTTTTGCTTGGGGCGGCAGAAATGCTGGAGATGGCCCTGGCCATTGGGCTCCCATTCTCCTGGCATCCAGCATTTCAGAGAGTTAATAATAAAATAAAATAATAATATCACTTAGCAGCTATATAGCGCTTTTCATCTTCACAGTGCATGGCAAATGATAGCTAATTGATTACGTAGCCTGAGTAGAAGCCTCAGAATACCAGTTTTAATTAACTTTATTTTCAAATATAATTCACAGTTTCTACACAGTAAGAAATGATTTGGACCAGCTAACTGAACAAAACAGGAGGCTGCATAAAGCAAAATGGGCCCAGGTTTACTTACTTGCAAGCTTCCTGAATTGTACAAGATGAATACAGCCCTATAGCATTAAACTGCAGCATATCATAATATGGTACATGGGTTTCATTTGTTTGACACAAAAACGGTATTTAAAGTTTTGCTGAACTTTTAAAAAAGGCCTTTTCAAAACCCTGCTATTGAATCATGTTCACTTCTCAAAGATGCTGAACAGCCTACACCCCTAGCACCTTTTCCTGGGTCAGGGATATGAGACCTCCAAGAAACATATGCTGCAGAAAGCAAGACTGGTGAGCCGGTCAGTAATAATACCTATTTCTTATATAGTGCTTTTGATCAGCCAATCTCAAAGCACTTTACAAAGGAGGTCAGTATCATTATCCCCATCTGTAAAATGGGAACACTGAGGCTGAGAGGCAATTGAACTTGGCCTAGTTCACCCAGAAGGCCAGTGGAAGAGCTGGGAATAAAACCCAGGTCTTCAGTCCCAGTCCAGTGCACTATCTCACAGGGAACACTGCCTCCCTATTATAAAAATTCTTAGCTCTTATCTATATTGCACCCTACTCCTGAGTCAGCACTGATGTTCTGAGCATTTGAGGTAACTAAAGACCCCATGGCTTCTTGCAGTGAATTTAAGGCGTTCACTCTGGTGTCCTGGCCACATTCCAGCTCAGGTCACTGACTTAAATTCCCCATCATATGAACTAAACAAGGTATTCTTCTTCCTCTGCCTAAAGTCTTGTATATTGCTACTTAGCCCTGTTAAACAGTAGCTGTGTTTCACCCCTGAGGTATCTGCATTTCACTGTGATCCCTGGGCGTAGCAGTGTAAGTGTTTGAAGCCTTTACGGATAAAAGACACTGTATAAATTATACATTAATATGGCACTCTTAAAAAGTCAGAGCAATCCCACAATCTCAGTGGCCCTTGCTTTTCTAAAGCCAAATTCCTCTGTGTCATGCAGAAGAGAGCAAGTCTGCAGTAAGAGCTGCCATAGGACAAAGCAGAGTGGATAGTTGGTTATGCATGATCTCCCCCCCCTCCCCCCCCCTCCCCCCGGCCCAATACACACAGTCCACTAGCTAGTTCTCTTCCTTTAGATAAATAATCAGGCAGCCCATCAGCTGTTTGGAGAAAGGGGGTGTGGCTGCAGGGAAGCAAGGAAAGAGAGCAAAGCACAGTATGTTTGCCTTCCAAAAATGCCAAGTGAAAGGGAAGGAAAGTTAGTGCTGCTTGAAGTAGGATTGATTCCACTGTGTGCTCAGTGACCACACCCCACAAAGTAGTACAGGGGAGTCGCATCTTACACGGGGGTTAGGTTCTGAAGTCAGCGCATAAGGCGAAAATCGCGTATAGTCAAATGCTCATTGAGTAGAATGGCAGGCGAAATCGCCCGCACTACAGGTACAGTATTTAAATTGTTATTTTTCTCTTTTTGTTTTGCCGAGCGCGTACAGTTAAAATTGCGTAAGTTAAATGCGCCGATGATGCGACTCCACTGTATCAGAAATGTTATAGGGAGCTGGCATCCAACAGTAGCATAGCTACTGGCTCAGCTGTACTCTGCAACTCATGGACTGTGCCACAAAGGAGCACTGAGGAAGAATCCATGTGCATGGCTACTGCAGCTGGGCACCTGTAAAAAAAAAATAAAAAAATCATCAACTAGACATCTGCAAATCTCCTTCCTCTGCTGCTTTTTGGGTCACGTTCCTTGCACGCTACACACCACCACCTGCATAGGTTTCCAAAGGCCAAGTGCAGAAGGGAAGCACACAGGCCACTGATAACATAGGTTATTATCTTCAGCTATGGAGCACACAGCACAGCTCAGGGAAAAGTAGGGGCTGTGAAAGTGTCTTTAAGTTACGTTGGGGCTTCCCTGATCCTGCTGTGTGCTTGTCTGTTCCCCTGGGGTAAGTTAGTGCAGCCCTCAGGCTCTAATTTACTTTCGCTGCCATTGGCTCCAGGGGGCTGACATGGCAACTGGAGGTGGGTGGGATCCCGGGAAGCCATGACCACACATACATTCCTTCTGCCATGTCCCTACATGCTGGCACTGCAGCAGGTCATTCTCTGCAGTGGTGTGGTCAGCTAGGTGACCAGCATGATGGCAGTGTAATATAGAAGTGACCACAGCAGAGGATCAGAGTCAAAATATCTTATAAATGGCTTGTTTTAGCTTAACATTTCACCTCTGACCTACTCAAGCTGCCCTATCAGCTGCAATGCTAAATGGACCTGGCATGAGTGACTAATGAAAGTTTATTCATTTGAATCTAATGAAAAAAATCACTCACTTTAAGAAAAGTGACTATTTGTACCATTACCTGTAGAAACATTCAGGTCAAGGGTTAATATCATTTCTGTTGAAGGTAATGGTGTACTTTATACTATTTCTCATGGGTAGAAAGTAAAATGCCAACCCACTGTATACACTTCTCTAGAATAAAGTCCTGCACACATTCCTCTTGAGATTTACTGTGTATACATAGAGAGTCATACATGGTAATAGAGAAAATGTGTCTGAATTTTCCTATATAGATTTAAATCTTTCCTGTAGAGACATTTAAATCCTACTAAATTGCCCCTTGCACATGAAGCCTTCTTTGTAAATCTTAAGCAAATTCCACAGCCTCTCTTCTGCATAATGAACTGGCCAATCATGCTGAGGAGGTGACTTTAAGCTCGCTTGAGCTTGCAGCAATGGCTGAAAACATTTCAGACTTTAGAAACGCCATAAAAGCCTTCATCAAAAAAAAAATATTTTGTGTGAATCTCCAGGAGCCTCTTGGCTATTTCTTACATTGAAAACCAGAAAACAACCAACTGAGATCAGACACGATTAAACCACTTTAAAATCAACCAAAGATTTAGCTCCTTACAAAAATAACTAGGTTTTTTGGTACTCTGCCCACCCCCTCTTTTATTTTAATTCTACCTTGTTGAGGAACTATATGATCCCAACTGTAATCCCAGGATTGCCCCATCCTCTTCCTCAGACAGACTGCCAGACATATGAAAACTAAGTGTCTGATTTTTAGTTTTGCATGGGGCTTAATGGAATAGAAGAGCTGAAGTGTATTTTTGTTCTCTATTTTTGGAGAGAGGCTTTTCAAACAGGACAAGTTCCATTGTATAAACAAAAACAGATTATCCTGGTGAGACATTCATTCTTGATATTTAAAGCAGAGGGATCAACACCTCATCTGAAGAATCTAAATTGAAACAAAGTAACTAAGCTCTGATTGCAGGTTCAGGTCCAGAGGTGATGATTTTAGTCTCTGCCTTAAGGATCTTATAATCAGGGCCGGCTCCAGGCACCAGCCCACCAAGCTTGTGCTTGGGGCGGCACCTGGAGGGGGGGCGGCGCGGCGCTCTGGCCGCCGGGGAGAGCGGGGCTGCGACTGGGCTCTCTGCCCTCCTCCCAGCGCTCTGGCTGCCGGGGAGAGCGAAGCCCCGGCAGGGCTCTCTGCCCTCCTCCCGGGGCTCCGGCCACCAGCGGAGCCGCGGCGGGCTCGCCGCCCTCCCCCCAGCGCTCCGGCCAGTCGGGGAGAGCAGCCCGCAGTCGGGCTCGGCGCCCTCCCCTGCCGCACGGGGGGGGGAGGGTGGGCAGGCGGGGCGGCGGGAGGCTTTTTTGCCTGGTACGGCAAAAAAGCCAGAGCCGGCCCTGCTTATAATCTAGGTTTCCCAAAGGGAAAGAATGTAAAACAAAGGGGATCATGCTTCAGGGGTCCTTTCTGGACTACAATTTTATGAACACATTGTGAATAATGGAGCTCTGAGACATATATGGAAATTTAAGAAGCAGGCCTCATATTTAGCCTAACGCCCGTTTACATCCACTTTAAGACTCTATACATTTCCACAGCAATGTAAAGGGGCCTTAGGGTAAATAAGAGTCAGGCCCATAATAGTTAGCTAATGAAAATTCAAAAGAGGTCAACTTGATCTTACTGTTAAGTTAGCAAAGACTTTTGGAGATGAATCCAGTGTTCATTAAACAAGCAATCCGCCCATCAGTGTGAATTAAGCCTTTAATGAGTTTCTTAAATAATCATTATCAGGAAGAAAAAGTTACGAGCCAGATCCTCAACTAGTGTCAACTGGCACAACTCAGGTCAATGGAACCTTCATGATTTACACTAGCGGATGACCTGACCATACATATGTTATAATCTGATCAATTCATGTTTATATTTTATAAGGCATAAGTTACTTTATAATGGATGTGTAGATACCAGTTTAAATCAAATTTAATGTCCTAAGACAAGCCACTTTTCTGTTCCAATCAAGACAAAACCTCATGTAGTGCACAATAATTATTGTACATATTTTTTTTGCCATTCTGAAACGACAAAACAAACTGCAAAATGCTAACCCCAGCCTTAAAACACTTAGTACAGAATTAGACCTAGGGCTGTGACCTATATTATTATTTCTTCCTATCCCGCCCTATTCAGTATAACATGATCTACTGGTTTCTTTTCCCATGCAAAGCATTCAGACAAGCCTTCAAGCAGAATTATTGCTTCTATTAAAATGTGTACTGTCTCCTAACTCTTCCCTTTCTCTACTCTTAATATGAAACAATTGAGAGTTATATCAGTACATTAGAAAAGAATTATCAGAATTCTCAGGGATCCTGATTAATGCAACTAGCTTTTCTCTCTGGACACTACAGTGGGTACTAGTCTTTCTTGAACAATTGTGTAATTTAAGTTCCACAGCATGTTTGTCAGAATGGTCAATAAATTATAGGTGAAGAAAAATATCCCTTTCAATGAAGATTGAATTCTAAGTAAACTTCCGTGTACAAATAAGAAATAGGAAGTGACTCAGAACTGCACCCTCCTGGTTAACAATAGATTTTACAAATCCCATTTACTGCACCTACTACACTTTACACAGATTCTCAGAACACTGAGCCACTATCTGGCTGGGGCCCCAAAATTGTTAGACCTATGGAGGAGCTCTCCCTCCATGTGCTCTCAGAGAGCTTCTCTCCTCCATGATATGGCGACTCCCTTGCAGCAGCTGCATGTTAGCAACTTTCTCTACAGGAAATTACTACCACAAATTAATAATTTTCTCACCAGAGTTACCCTATTCCTTTTACTATGAAGTTTTGTTTCTTGACCCAGGGCTCCATGCTTTATAGAGTGGCTGCTCGCCTGGTCCACCCACTTTCCAGCTTGCCTCCTTTAATCCACAGAGCTCCAACCGCTACATCCTAAAGCAGAGCCATTGCTCCCCCTCTTATATTCATCTCACTCCAGCTCTTCCAATCTTTGCTCCACTCTGGCAGCAGAACTGAAGAGATGCATCAAGCCCAAGTTTTTACAACACTGCCAGAACTATTGCCTCTAGGAAATGCCAGAAGCAAGGATAGAAAACCTTGTGAAAGCATTATTCATTTAAACCTACGTTTGTAGGGACACACAACTCCACCAGAGAACTTCCACAGACTGGAGGAAGGCTTTATCTTGTTATGCCTTAGAATAAGACCCAACGAGGTTTGTGGTGTGGGTTGGACAAAAGTGTTCAATCGGGGAAATTTCACACTGTTTTTCAGCCCAAGTTGTGGGAAGTGGCATTAACATTACTTATTTTGAAAATGCCTAAAATGAAGATTGTTAGCCTTTGTGCCGGGCCCCATTAATATTAATAACTTATATAATATCTGTATAGATATGTGCACATGTGGTTGTTGAATAAGCGCACTGTATTTCTATGGAAATGTCAGCATAAGAGAGAAAAATTGCCCTGCCCAACTTCAGTCTCAAATGAATTTAGCAAGAGAATTTTCTGTGGTGTGAGAGTGTAGAGTCTGCGTTATTAAATTTTATGCTTTCCTTGGGATTCTGTCATCATGGCACAATATCACTGCTTCTTTTGTGCTCTCTTCAGGGAAAACAAACAGATATTTAAAATTTGGTAAAATTTGTGCTCTAGGGAACTTGGTTATTTGGTACGGACATGATTTTTCTCCCCGCTTCTTGACTCTCCTGTGTACAGTACTTTTTCTGATAAGGGAACTCAGTAACTGGAATGAGCACCAAATTGCCAGGCTAAAGTAGAACAGCAGCAAAATCCCAGTTTTAAAAATCTGATTGAAGAGCGTGTGGCTTTATCTGCATACTTGTGTGCATGGAACAGGAAGAGGTTCCCCTTTTCTCTGTTGTGCTCATTAACAAATACTGAATACTCTGAACATTCAGAAATGAAACAATATAAAACCCACATAAGAAACAAAATTATAAGTCTAACTGTTGAGTCAGTGTGACTGTGACTAGACATTGACAGTCACATTTCTAATGCATCTCATTTCCAACGGTGTTAACACAACAAGCTCAACTGCAACTGTCAACCTGCAAGGTGTGCATCTTTGGATGTCTATGACCAGCGGCTGATTAAAGTGATTCAAAACAGTTCTTTCTAAACAGACGTTGTCAAGTCACCCAGAGGCTGACAGCAAGCTAGGAGAAAGGTTAACCTCACAAGAGGTCTGCATGCCTGGGCTTGACTGCCTCATCACCTCTCTCAAAGCTTAGGAGAAACTAGCTATTTCAGGCACATCCTGCAGAGCTCCTGCCTTAGGCTGAGGCTGCAGCACTATCACAGTGATTCTCTCTGAGAAGCTGCTGCCCACTTCCCCTGCTTTTACTCTAGGCTGAGGGTTTTATGGCCTCGCGTTCTCTTGAGCTTAGCCTCTGGCCTTAGAAGAATAGGCCTGTCATCCTGGTTTACAGATAGAGATTTTGTAAGGGCACACTCACCCATAGCTTCTCTTAAGGACCCATGGTATTCTCCCTGGAGATACCATCTCTCTAACCCTAAAAGCCTCCTTTGATTTAACTCCATGCAGTCAGTCAGAATAATATCAAGTAGATAAATTGAGATATGTATAGTATTCACATAAAATAACAGTTATCTCCCTCATTCTCCACACTATGGCCATGTACAAATGCTTGGAAAACTAGGCCAAATGCAAGTGAGTCCAAGTGTGCACAGATTTTATTCACAGAGTTTCACTTATATTAAGGTC
Organism: Chrysemys picta bellii; assembly: GCF_011386835.1. Taxonomy (NCBI): domain Eukaryota; kingdom Metazoa; phylum Chordata; order Testudines; family Emydidae; genus Chrysemys; species Chrysemys picta. Next base: position 21,549,555 of record NC_088800.1, read on the forward strand.
ACTTGTATTCACCTCACACGAACCACCCATTGGTGCTGATCCCAAGAATAGAACCTCAGAGTTGTGAACACCAGAGTTACGAACTGCCCAGTTAACCACACACCTCATTTGGAACCAGAAGTACCCAATCAGGCAGCAGCAGAGACAAAAAAAAATAAGCAAATACAGTACAGTACTGTTAAACAAACTACTAAAAAATAAATAAAGGGAAAGCAGCATTTTTCTTCTACATAGTAAGTTTCAAAGCTGTATTAACTCAATGTTCAGTTGTAAACTTTTGATACAACAATGTTTTGTTCAGCGTTAGGAACATTTCAGAGTTACAAACAAACTTCCATTCCTGAGGTGTTTGTAACTCTGAGGTTCTACTGTAAGTGGTAGAACCAAATTTCTACTTTATTATTAGTTCACTACTGATTTTCTCCAGTTTCCAGATAGGGAGATGTTAGTTAGGGCCCTGACTCGGCAAGGCACTTAAGTACCTATATAACATGGAGCTGCCATGCTTACACTTGTTTACTAACATGGGGATATAACATAATCATAGAACTGGAAGGGATCTCGAGAGGTCTTCTAGTCCAGTCCCCTGCACTCAAGGCAGGACTAAGTATTTTCTAGACCGTCCCTGACAGATGTTTGTCCAACCTGCTCTTAAAAATCTCCAATGATGGAGATTCCGTCACCTCCTGTAGCCTATAGGACTAACCTGCTTGCATGCATATATATATATATATATAAACTTTTCTTATAGGTTAAGTATTTGGTTTATTGTAATAGGTTTATAAGTTTATATTAAAGTACGTTTGGCTGTAATGCAAGAGACCTACAGGCCATATCCTGTATGTTAAGCTAAGGCAAAGTTAGCATATCTATATTAAGACTTTTTACCCAGAAAGTAAAGTTGACCTTCATCTTGTTACCTAAATAGATAAGTACCCACGCCTATGTCTAAAACCTTTACCTACACCAACAGACAATGAAGAATGGCATAGGGGGGGTTTCAATGTTGTACCCACAAACTTAACGGTACACCACAAGAAAACTTATGTGCATATATATGTGTCATCAATACGCACCAACATACTAGCCTATGAAGTAAGCGCACCCTAACATTTTGTGGGTGAGGAATGAAATTTGGGCATCAGAGGGAGGATTTCCAGCACTTGTGCCCTATAAAAGAGGTGACCTACCTCGCTAGAGCACTCCGCTCTATCATTCTCACTTACATTCTATTTCTACTCTATCGATCTACCATGACTCCTACTATTAGTAGGCTATACTTGTTCTTCTTAAACTTTAAGTTTCAAGGGAACTAGGCTAAGCTTGGTTTCCCTAAGTTTTATAAGTTAGGGAACTAAATTTCTTAGTTTGTTTATTAGGTTTTGATTTTAAGTTTAAGTTAGTCAAGTTAACCCTAAGTTAGTTTTGATAGCTTTTAGCATTAGATTTTTCTAAGCACTGCATCCCTCACTCAAGAATTGAGAAACCTGAACCACAAGGTTGGTCCTGTGTCTCTTACCACCAGGTTATCAAGGAAGGATGTGAGTATATTAACCAAAGCTTTGTAGCATATAATACTATATTACCATATGTATCTTTTGAATAGCAGTAATGCAATTGTAACTTTGTATCTCTGGGTATTTTACCATTTACTTACTATTTCATTGATTTTAATAAAAAGTCTTTATGACTATATCTGTCTCAGTGTGAGTTTCCTGTCATACCCCCTAGGGGCCTTTATAAATTCTGTGGAGCCTGATTCGGGACAAGAACTTTTATCTTCTGATCAAACAGATTGGTGAGCCTAAAACCCATACTAATTAATATTAACAATGTATTATTATAATAATTAAATTAAATTAAAATTAAATTGATAAATTAAATTAATGTTATTAGTACACCCTAAATCAGGCTACACTCCCTAGACAATTTATTCCAGTGCTTAACCACTCTGACAGTTATGAAGTTTTTCCTAATGCCCAACCTAAACCACCCTTGCTGCAATCTAAACCCATGGCTTCTTGTCCTATCCTCAGAGGTTAAGAACAACATTTTTTCCTCCCGCCCCCTTGTAACAACCTTTTATGTACTAGAAAACAGTTATGTCCCCTCACAATCTTCTCTTCTCCAGACTTAAAAAAAAACAGTTTATCAATCTTCCCTCACAGATCATGTTTTCTCAACCTTTAATCATTTTTGTTGCTCTCCTCTGGACTTTCTCCAATTTGTCCACATCTTTCCTGAAATATGGCACCCAGAATTGGACAATACTCCAGTTGAGACCTAATCAGCGCAGAATAGAGCAGAAGAATTACTTCTCGTGTCTTGCTTACAACACGCCTGCTAATACATACCAGAAGGATGTTCGCGTTTTTTGCAACGGCATTACACTGTTGACTCATATTTAGCTTGTGATCCACTATGACCCCCAGATCCCTTTCCACAGTACTCCTTCCTAGGCAGTCATTTCCCATTTTGTATGTCTGCAAATGATTGTTCCTTCCTAAGTGGAGTACTTTGCATTTGTCCTTATTGAATTTCATCCTATTTACTTCAGACCACTTCTCTAGTTTGTCCAGATCATTTTGAATTTTAATCCTATCCTCCAAAGCACTTGCAACCCTTCCCAGCTTGGTATCGTTCACAAACTTTATAAGTGTACTCTCTATGCCATTATCTAAATCATTGATAAAGATATTGAATAGAACCGGACCCAGAATTGATCCTTGCGGGACCCCACTCATTATGCCCTTCCAACATGACTGTGAGCCACTGATAATTACTCTCTGGGAATGATTTTCCAACCAGTTATGCACCCATCTTACAGTAGCTCCATCTAGGTTGTATTTCCCTAGTTTGTTTATGAGAAGGTCATATAATATATGTTATAAGGTTGCCTTCTTGAGATATGTCTTAGCAAGTTGTTTTCTTCCAGTAATTGTGCCAGGATTTTTCTAACCTTCATCACTCAGCCAAATTGTATTATTGATTTTACATGCCACACCCTAAGACACTTCCAATTCAGGATGCTTGACCTCTTCTTCACCATCTGAACTTTGTGAATTCGAAGGTTTGTCTTTAGAGTGAACAAGACTGAGTTTGAGTTTCATTTGGAAGAGATTGTGGGGAAAGGGGCAAATGGGGCAGGGGGGAGAAAGGGGTTAAACTGAAGTGGAAAGCAGGCACAATAAACACAGATATAGTGAGACTGAAAAGGGAAAAGAGAGGAGGAGGAAGAAACTAAGGAAATAATAAATGCCATAAATAAACACACCATATATTTGGATGCCTAGATTTGGGGCAGGAGAGGGGAATTTGTCTATCCTAAAATAAACTGGCTGAGTGGAGCAGTAGAAAGTGTTTTGCTTTGTGAGCAAGTGATTGCATATTCAAATACCCTTCTAATCTACAACTAATGAAATAGTCTTTTGCTCGATGCAGAATTTATTGGGTGGGTTCTATGGCCTGTGTTATGCAGGAGGTCAGACTAAATGACCATGAAGGTCCCTTCTGGCCTTTTAAAAAGCAAAACAAACAAACACACAATAAGACCAACCATCTGTGAATATACAGCATAGGAACAAAACAAAACAAAAAAATCCACCCCCTGCTCCCAAAGAAAAACAGGTTTTGGTTTTTCTTTTCGATTTACAATACCTTTTAGGGGAGGAAAAAGGTCCAAAGTAGGGAGATGGAAGGAGAGGAAAGTCAAAGCTGAACTAGTTTTGTGACTATAAAAGTAACTGGTGAAGATGGGCTCTGCCATTCCTCTTTTTAGTACTTCTGTACTATCACACAAGGACTTATTTATGAGAAGTTATAAGTAGTTCAGAATTTGAGGAGTGTCTGTATACATTAACTCCCACCTCTGCTTTATCGACAGTTGTTGGCACCTTTGTCTGCAGTAATAATTCTGAGGGTCAGTAACATTTTCGTAAAACAATTCAAATTGATGCTGCTAACTGCATTTGCAATTTGACCATAATTTGGTCTTTTTTTTTTTTTAAAGACCTCCATTATGTATGCAGTTTGGTTTGAAGGCAGGGCATAGGTGGCTGGAAGCTTGCAAGTATTTTATGTATAATGTGTAAGTGACCATTTGATCACTGGATTACACGCTATTAGTGATGTGAATGTGACCTCTAGCCATCCAGGTTTCAGTGAATCATTGCTCTGCTATGTATTCCTTCACAAAGATGAAGCTAGCTTTTTTACCCAAGAAGAACCTATGAGAAGGAACAGCTATCAACTTCACCCATAAAGCTGATAAAATATTTGCAGGAATACACATAAAATTCTAACTTCAGTCCAAATATCAGCATTGTAACGACCTTCTCCCAGGCCTCACACATTGGGGTGATTTGCTGCAAACTTCCTTTTCATGGCCATTACCATTACATGCACTGCTGCTTGCTTTAGTATAAGCCATTTGCACTCAAGTTGCAGAAGACTGCAATTTCACATTTCACTGCATAGGGAACTGGAGCAGCAGCAGGCTGGACTCAGGGATCTCTATGAGATCATCTTGACAACCAGACATGAGCTAGGAGAGTAGCAGAAAGGCATCAAAGAGGAACATGCTGCTATTCAAAAGGGCTTTTTAACTGCAGGAATTTAGGGACTAAGATGACTTCAGCCTGGTAATGGTAAAACCATGGATTCTGCTTTTTCACTTGAAGTGAAAAATATTGTTGCTTCAAAAAGCTGATCTCGTTTTTAACCTTTTTCTACTCAGTTCTAATAAGAGATTATCTAAACAACATGATGATACAGCATGGCTCTGTACGGCATTAAATGTTTCATAGCAGGTGACAGACTGACGGTTCGTGTATTGAGTTAGCTGGAAGGTCAGGGGATCATTTCTCTTAGTCATAATGTAAATGTAAAGAAGAGAATTCGCTAGTGCTTAGGGAGGGGATGAGAAGAAGGGGGGGAAAGGAAGGAGTAATTGAGGTCATATCCACTGAGCTCAGAGACATTTCAAGAAGACATACTGATACCAGTGAGCCACAGGCAGCCAGAGTTAGAGGAGGGGGCAAGTGATAAGGTAAAACCCACATAGCCTTTTTAAACTGTACTAGCAGAACAAGAAAAGTAATTACATATTGTCTCAGCAAACATCCACGGCACCACCTGGTGTATTATCAGAGAAATCCCAGGCAGGGATTTTAACATTAACCTTGACAAACACTGTTGAGATACTTGCGCTCTACATCACACAACTTTCAGTCAAGACTTCACCCTTCAAGCACTACTCAGAGTGCAAACACTCCATGTGAAGCAACTAGAGAAAGAACCAGCTCAGAGAGCCAAAAGCGGCATGGCAGTGAGGCTCCAGGAGGAGGAGAAGACCGACCCTGTTTTACAGAGAGTGCTAGAGCTAATATCCCTTGCAGTACATAGCAGTCCTAAAGCCAGTGACGTTCTCCCCCTATGCAGAGGAATCCTTGGATTGTGTAGATCCCCTTTACTGTTTGATCCACCACCCCACCTCCCAGATCCTAGCACAGGGATCATGGCAAGGACACCTCTATGTCTTGCTGATCACCAGCTGTGGAATGGCCCTTGCATTATCTATCCCTTTCTGATGTCCCCTCAAAGGCGACTGCACAGATATATCCTCCAGCAAGCATATGACTGTCTCCTACATTGTATGCTTCCCAGATCTATTCAGAACTGCATTTGCTGCTTTGGACAAACTGTTTTGGTTCCTGTTTGTTCTGTAACACTTCCACAATATCTTTCTGAAGGTGTTTTCTCGCTCCAGTATTACATCTTACCTCCAAATAAGCTTCCCCTACTCCCAGGCTGCCTGCTCTTTGTTCTACCCCAATGACCAAGCTTTTGCATGTTGACACTCCCATCTGATAAATTAACCTGAATCCTGCTCACTGTCTGCAGAATTCCCCTTTATCTTTATTCTGCTCTCTATTAAATATATATTATTGATAGATTAAAGTTGACCTGTCACAACTTGCTCACAGTCACTCAACAAATGTGTGGCAGGGCAGGAAGGGAATCCAGTATTCCTGTGCTGTGACTACTATATAGCACTTCCTTTGCAAACCACTAATGGCTATCAGGATGTTCACAACAGAACAGTACTGTGGCTTTTGCCATGGACCTCTGTAACATCACATGCCATACCACGTGATGATGCTGGGAGTACTCTGAGCTTAACTGGGGGATACTTTGATATATATCACTGCATTCTAGTGGGGAGATTGACCTGCTCATACAAACCCATTCCCTTCCTGGCTGTAGATGAGCTATTGAAGATACAGCTTGTGGAGCATCTCCCTTTGTTTATCAGGTAAAAGGCTAAGCCTTCTGGAGTTGAAGAGTCTGAATTCAAATCCCTTTGATGTTCTAAAGTAATTATTAATTATAGTATCAATTAGGGTGTTCCAAATCATAAGTTACTTCATTGCACAGGTCATAACATCTAAGGTGCCAAACATCAGTAGACAAATTTTACTTGACACATCGCAGGGTTGTAAAAAACATCCCCTGAGGTTTTTCTCCCAGATGCTGGGAGACCCTGGCACGCTCACGTATTTACACTGGGTGGCTCATGCACAGGCCCCAGTTTCTTACTTTTTGCAAGGGGGATTTTTTGCCTTCTTAAGTTCCTTCTGAACGGGGGATCAAAAGGAAAGTTAAATGCCCCAGCACACCCAAGAATAATGTCTTCCCAGGGCCCCTCAAAAGGAAAAAAGCCAACAGTATAACCTCTGTGTAGTGGTTTTCATTGAGTTTTTCTGGCAGGACTGCTGAATCAGGCTCACTCTGGCAGGCTTACCCTGGGAGGGTCAGGGTGGAAATCTCCTGGATAGGAGGCCCCTCTTTAGCGTCAGGAGTCGCTTCAACAGTTTCCCAGTCAAGGTGATCTCTCCTCACAGCTGACTGCAGTTTCCTCCTATTAGAAGGCCTTCTCCCTATCATACATGATTGACAAGGCAGGAGGGCCAGGGCCAGGCCCATACACAGGGCCTCTCTGGCTCCTTCCTCATCACTGTGGGATATATACACCCTGTCACAAAGGTCTTTAGGTTTCCTCCATTTGCATATGCCATATTTCTGCAGTTTCAGTTCCTTTTACGTATATCAAACACCTTGTGATTCCTATTCTAATGATGTGTGTGTGCTGTACAGTTAGAGTTCTCTGTTTCCTATAATATCCCTTCAAGAGTCCCATTTTGGTTGGCACAATATGTGAATCAAGCCCATGACTCTAACAGGGGCTTACGCGACAGGGGTTATCCAGCCACATAAATAAGACCATAGATCAGATCTACTTTTCCCCGCTTTGCCTATGCTGACTCCAAATAATATATGAAAACAGGAATTTTGTTACCCATTTAAAAATACATTGCAGACCTCAAATGTATTTCTTGATTTACAAAAAGCCTTAAATTTGTTAATAGGATTTTTACAATCAATGGGCCAGATCCTCAGCTGGTATAAACTAATATAGATTTACACTAGCAAGAAGTGCAATGGATTATACTATTTTGCAAGAACTCACATGCACCTTAAGCCCTGTATGATCACTGACTAGCACACGGTCATAAAGTGTTCTGCTTTTATATATCTGCATTCAAAATTTCATTTTGTATGTTGTTCTGTTTTTATACATGTCTGTCATATCCACATCCTAGAAATCTCTTCTGACAAAATACCTGAACAATGTGTTCTGGGTAAAGCATAGTTCACTGTTTAGATCAGACTTCTGTATATATATTTTACCTACATAGAGCCCACTGACTATTTATCACATTTTTTTTAATTGGAACATTTAAGAAAGACATTGACAGTATTAAAATAATGTTTTCTTTAGTAGAGAGAAGGAGAATGTTCTGGGCATATGTGCACACAAACTTGCACATGCACCATATCTCAGCACAATTTGGGACAGGCCTGAACATCATTAACTTACCATGATCACTTTTCTGTTTGTAATCAGCAGTAAAAAAAAGAAGTGGGCAAACTAACCTGACCTGAATGCCATATTCCCCAAGGGAGAAGCGGAGAAACTGTTTACCCTCAACTGGTTGTAACTAATACAAACAGGAGATCTACATAGGAATTCCTCCTCTTTCCTATTAGTGCCATGTTGTAGGATATGCCTACACTGTAGCACCCCCTGCTGGGGTAATATGGTGCTACACATACTCCCTGCCTCAATTTCCTTTCTCAGGAAGTGAATAATTCCACATCTGGCAATCTTGAGGCTTGATTCAATAATACCTTCTTTAGGTTTTTTTTTTTTTTAATTACAAAGCCTCCCACAAAAGGGGCCACAACAGAGTCACAAATAATGAAGAGTACTTCTGGCTTTCAGGGCTGCTCTGAAACTTGTCTTCTAAGTTCCATTCCCAGGACACTGAGGGTACTTGCTCAGTCTGTCCTCGTGGCAGAAGCCCCAGTGCTCCTCCTGCAGCTGGGTAATTCGAACAATTATTATCCCTGTTCTTATCAGGAGTCCCCAGCTCTCCTCCTGGAGTTAGGCAGCAATTTATCTCCCTGAGCTGGCCCCACTTTATCCTCAGAGGGTTTGGCAGCCTTCTCCTGCTGGTGTTCGCTCCCTGCTAAGTCAGGGCCCTGCAGGAGCCTTCTTACGCCTTCCAGTGACTGCAGGCATCTGTGCTGTGAAGGAGGTGGCAACATTTATGCTGGCCCCTTCTCCCAGCTCATTTTTTATTGGCTGGGTGAGAAGGGAGCTCTGCCTTACCCTCTCTGCAAGACTCCTGGTCCCAAGCCCTTAAAGATACAGTAACAGGATTCCTCCTAAATCCTGCTTCTTCCCAGGACCCTTTATCCTCTCTTCCCAGGTCTCCTCATGCTGTTTATATTTGAACATCCCAAACTTTTAAAGAACCATGCCACGTGACAGGGAGGACTGAGCAGTAGGCTGTACTTCCCTTATGGGGCGGACTACCCCATCACAGTCGATCCCTTTTACCTATCTCCTCCTTGTGCTGGGTATAATCTGATGGTGGTATTTCCTGACTAGGAGGATATCATTTCATGATTTAAAAAATTACATAGAAAAATAGAGTGAATGTAGTAAGTGCCAAAGTATTGCAGTATTGGCCCAGAGAACAGGTACTGCATGTGCAGCAATGATGTAAACCTCTTCACAATGAGTAAAATTCACCCCGGCACAGACGACCAGCAGGAGACCTATATGCCACATAATTACTCAATATAATGTGACTTAGGCGGCTGCTTTGTGCAGGGCCTCTGCCCAGAGGTGAATTTCATTCATTACACTAGTCGATATGCATCAACTCTGACCACATCTAGAGGTCAGTCAGTCTCCATGTACAGCACCTTGCTCTAGCCTTTTCTGATGAGACTACTCACAAGGGAATTTTGGTTGGAACATATATTGAGCAAGCCAGACAATTCTACAGCTCTCTTCCTGAAGATGCACACAAAGTCCTTCTCCATCACACAAAAATAAGGCTTGAATAGAAGTCTCAGTTGCTATTTTCAAGGGTTGTTTTTTTAACTATGTTTTCCACTTCATGAGAAGCCTGTGCCAGAAGTACCCTGTTGTGAGTAATAGAATAATTCAAATAGTGGCCCTTCAATTTGATACCCTTTATGTATATGTTGGTGAACTAGGTGGATCAAATGTTTGCAAGAAGTGGATATTTTGGCAGAATTCTTAGGCCTGAAAGCTAACAATAGTACCTTATTATGTGTCTAGTAGACAGTATATTGCAAGTGTTTGAACGCCTTTTTACATTTGGATGATTGAAGTTCACAATAAGAAAGCACAAATTCTAAGAGACTGGGGAGGTATTTGAAATGAAACTGCCATTTTTTAAAGTATAGTGCCTGTTCCCTACCCTGAAATTTTATTCAAGTTACCATACTGAAAACCAAAGAGAGTGAAATATTGGAAAAGGAGATGTTATAGAAAGAATAAAAAGAGAATTTTCCTGATGGATTCCTTAATCATGTACAAGTCACTGGTGAACAATAAAATACAGTGAAGATTGCTTCAGAAATTAGGTCTTGACCTGAGATGTTGAAAAATAGTTCAAAGCAAATTGAAAACATAAATGGATTCATGTTTTTTTTCCAAACTATGTTTCAGAATAATGAAGACAAAGTCTGCGTGTCACACCAAAGCCTAACATTAAAATTAATGTTACCCACCTTTTAAAAAAAATTGATAAATTGCTCTGCATTTAGAGTGTTCTATGTAATTTATTGTAATGCCACAGGAGAATATAGCACACGCAAAAAAACCCTTGCAGTTTAAATGATGTTCAGGTCACCATGACACATGCCAGCCGAATCAAAGAAATACAGAGCTAAAACTGACATTCTGTGTTTAAGATGTTGCAATGTCTGTTATGTCTGGGTCTCCTGGGATGAACTTAACTGAACAGAGTATTAGACCTGGGACCTGATTCTAATTGCTCTTACACCGTTTTTACATCACTGTAACTCCACTGAGCTAAATTCTTTCCTCACTTACACTGGTATGAATCTAGAGTCGCTGTCTTGACATTAGTGGAGTAATTCCAGATTTACACTGGCCTAAATGAGAACAGAATTTGACTCACTGACTTCAGTGGAGTTATACCTGATTTATGCTGGTGTACCCAAGACCAGAATTAGGCCCATAATAATCTCTTGCCTGTCATCTTGCTGGATCACAAAACAAGTTTTCTGCTGTCTGGGCATAGCTAATGTATTGAACAAAATGTTGATGAAAGCATTCTATACATTTGAGATGGAGCTTCTAAAGATGTTATGTTTGAGTGAAATTATCATTTGTGAATGGTGACAGATTAACTGCTATGGAGACTCAGGGCAAAGTCAAATTTAACTGCATAACAAATACAACCAGGGAGCAGCACCAGCCCTCACTGGCTAAGCCCCTGTTGTATTAATTTAGATGGACTATAGAGGCTCTAAGAGGTCAACAAAACCCAGTCACTGTCTAACATTAAACAGTTTTAAACAAGGTTTGGAGTTTCGTACCCGGAGACCTCAGCCTGCTTAGTATCCGGGCAAACACACCATTAAAAATCCTTTTTAACTTTGTATGAAAGATAGAGACAAGAAGGAAAAACAGCTAAATCATTTGAAATGGCAAGTTTTAAATAAGGCTTTCATTTTAACAACATCCCTTCTTCCTTTTTCCATTTAGCTGCAGAGTGTTCTTAAAAGGAAAACAAATCCGTTTTTGACAGTCTCTGAAGTGATGTGTACATTGCAATTAGACACCTGGGCTGGCCTGTGCCAGCTGACTCGGGCTAAGGGGCTGTTTAATCGTGATGTAAATGATTGGACTCCAGCCCAAGCTCTTGGATCTCGCACCTCACAGAGTGCTAGAGCCTGGGCTCCAGCCCAAGCCTGAAAGTCTACATTGCAATTAAACAGCCCCTTAGCCTGAGCCCTGTGAGCCTGAGTCAACTGGCCTGGGCCAGCCGGGTTTTTTGTAATTGCAGTGTAGACATGCCCTCAGATGGTATTAAAGATGGTGGTAACTGTCCTTTTAAGGAAAAGTCAAGATGGGCTGGAGCTGTCATTGCCGTTGCTGTTAAAATCTGATCTTGTTTCCTGGAAGTCAAAACAAGACAAACCCTCTCAAAAGGGGAGAAAAAAAGAAGAGCAGAGACAGAAAAAGAAGCTTCTGTCACTTGCAACCTCATCACTGGAGAAACACAGGCACAGCACATGGTTTTACTAGCCACTCTGAGACCTGGCAAAAATGGACTAGCATCAGGCTCTTTAAGGTTTTGCTTTTAGCTGCCCCTCTGGTCACTGGCTTTCTGCAGTGTTGCTAAATATGCAGTCTTGGCTGGCTAAGCCAAACTCTTATTAAACAGAAGTAAAAAAGAGAGAGAGAGAGATGGGAAAGAAAAAGAAAAAGTAAGGCAGAAAAGAAAAAGGAGACATCGGGGGGGAGGGAGGGAGCGAAAGACTACGGGTAGGTTTGCAGTTTCGACTATGGGGGTGTAAATTGCAGCGTGCACCACAATGCTCCCCTCTGTAGACACTGAGGGCGTGAACTTAAAGGTCCCTAGTTCGCATTAATGTAGTCATCTTCAAACAGGTGGCTTGGGGGAATTCAAATGGAGCTGCTGGCATCATCTGGCTCCCCCTCTGTGGCCTGGCCAGGACATCTCTCAGGATTAGGACAAAGACAGTCCAGGGTCCCAGGAGATGGCGAGGGTGACAGCCATAATGGTGAAGATTGCTGCAGTTGCCAATTTTTCTTCCCAATGTCTCTTTAAGGACCCCCAAAAGAGAGTGAGGGATGGAATAGCCTCATGCCTTCATTATTTTGTTCACCAGTTAAGCCTTTCCAACACACCAATTTTGGGTCACTGATTTCTGGTTCCACACTTTTCTTGTTTACTAAGCATGATCTTCACCCACTCCTTGAGTTTTATCTGTAAGCCTTTTAGTTTGGACTCAGTCTGTCTCCCTTTTGCAATTTCTCATCAATATTTATTATTATAGGATATTGTGACATTTCATGAACTTATACTCACTTTTTACGGTTGTAGGCCCAATTATCACAACACCCCGATCTGAAATACAGTTTATTGTGTGCTAGTTTGCTGCATTTTTACACCCATAGTTGGTTTCAGAAAAGTGGGAATTAGAGATCACTGAGAATTATCATAATAAACTGCATCATTCCCAAAGGATTTGATCACTGGTCTCTAAAAGTTGACTGCCATTATAGTACATTACTTTACCTAGCAATGCAATAGCTGACTCCTGGGTGTATATCAGAAGTAGGCTGGCATTTAAATACTTGACCCCCTCATCACTCTGCAGCTGCCTCAGCTCCCAGCAACTTTTTACATCAATCATGAAAATAGTCTCCTAAAAAAGCGATCAGTCATTGTCAGAGTGACACCACAGCAATGTGAAACCTGTATTAGCTGACATTTCTTAGACTAGTACTTTATGGACATTTCTTATTGTGCAAGGGACGTAGAGGGCCAGGCTGGGTGGTCAAATTAGCCGACTATCCTCTAAACATTCACTTTTCCAGAAATGTCTTCAATAATATTTTAAATCAATATAAAGCTAAACCATTTTGAACTGCAGTAAAAAGTCCCATAAACACAAGCTACTGCATCTGTGAAACAGCCTATTTTCAAAGTTGAATATCCTGGAGGTTTAAAAATTGCTTTAGAAAAAGCAGAATAGATCATATTATTCAGGGATTTGCCACACTTCCTGGGTTGTAACCAGTTTAAAAATAAGAAAAGTAAAGTGGCTTACAAGAGTGTGCTTTGGATACAGTATTATCTGGTAGACCCTAAAGTGACACCAACCAACCAAATGACAAAGGTCAATGATATTCATTGACATACTCAATTGTGCTACAGGATGTCCTGTCCTTTGCTCTAAAACTATGTAATCTCTTGCTAACTCTTTAAAAAACAAACCAAAGAATCCAGCTCTAAATTACTCTAAATCAGGGGTTTGTGTAATGTTTCCCACAGTGTGGGCCACATTTTAATACAGAAATTGTCTCATGGGTACCTTCCCATCCCTGACTGCTGGAACTACCTCCCTTTCCTGATTAGTCACACCCTCTTAAAATCTTGCCCCTCCATTAACTTTTGCAACGTTGTTCTCACCCTCCCACACACATATTCTTACACACACTTTTCTGCCACCGGGTACTACTCTTAATCTTCTCTTGCATGCAAATGCTTGGTTCTCCTCTCTTGGCTCTCTTGGATATACTGCTAAGATGCCTCATTCCCTTCTATTTTCTCCTCCTGGACATTCCTATCTGGTTGGTACCTCTCAGCTCCAGTCACACCGGTGGCCCTGATCCCTGCAATACTTCCTGTTCCCTCTCTTCCCACTTTATGTATAGCAGGAACCATTATACAGCAATAACCCTTAGTCAATGTAACTAGGTTGGTTCCGGCACTGTATGTCTAGAAGCTTCTACATTTCAGGAGGCCGATCCCAGAGGCCCATGGAAGCAACAGGAAATAAAAAAGGGTGCTATCACCAGGCAACCAGCCAGCTTTCTGAGGACCAATATCAAGAGTTTCAGCATCCACAGATCCGAGCTCTAAATAGCTTAAGTGAACGGTGCCATGGGTTCTTTCTTAAATAACAACATTGCCATATTATAGCACCAGAAAGATTTGCTGTATAGATTTTTATATTTAAGTATTTTTAAATATTATAGATCCACAGGGACCCATCTGAGCTATTTGTTTATACACATATCAAGCTATAAATCTAACAAAACTTTCTTAGATTTATGGTTGTTAAAAATGTGAGTGACTCAGGATTTTGCTTAGGCGACAAAAGCTCACAGATTCTAAATTGAAAAGCATAATGACTACTGCCAGCATTCTTCATTGAAACTTTTTCGATGTAGCTAAGAATCATATTTGCCCTCTATTAAGAATTAATCAAATGCTGAAATTCTCAAGATGAGGCTCTAGCAGCAGGCAAGGCAACCTTATATGGACAAAGGTACTTATACCCCTAAAGTGACAGAGATGAATCTTTGTTTAAAATACTAATTTTAAAAGGCCCAGTAGCATCACACAGTGTAGTAGATTCACACTGACTCAGCACATATTTTAACAGATTTATCCTGACACTAATACATGGCAAAAAGACAGGGATAACATAAAGAAAGGTATTTTAAAAAATAAAGATGACTGATTTTTAATAGTGCCAAAAATCTTTAAATTCACAAACTGCTGCCCTTTCTCCCTCACCTTGCTGAGTTCACAAAACCACTCTATACAAATTTTACAGCATCTGGTTAATAATAATAATACTAAAAGAAATCTAAGGGGACTAATGTTTGTTCTGCCAGCTCTTCATGGATAGTTTTGTGGCATCTACAAATAATGAATGATTAGAGAACAAACATGAAAAATAATTAAGTTTAAGGCATAAACAGGGGCACTTAATGCTGGAGAGGTGCCCAGAATAGTTGTTTTGAAATCCCTGTTTTTTCCTGATAAATAGGTTACAAAATCGTAAAACAAAGCCAGCAAACAAATTATAAGGATTTATCTCTTATGTGTCATTCCCTTTTGCATGCTTTACTCTGGCCCGTTACTTTTACATTGTTGCGTAGGTTCAGTAGTGTATGGTTTGTTTTTTATGGTGCAACAACAGTTGCAAATGAGTTTTATAAGCCTGATTTATATCTCCTCTAAAACCCACAGAATAAAGTCATATCAGCCTCAACGGTGGTAAGTTAGATTGGAGGCTAGTGTAGATATTTTCTACAACATTTGAATTGGATGGGGAAGGGGTGTCACTGAATTATGACACCCTAGGAATAGAGATGTTCCCCAGAGTTCAGAAAGTCTCTGCTCATATTTTTTACCACTTTGGACCAGAGAAACAGAAAGCAGAACAGAAATTAGACTTCGTTTATTCAGCTCCCTGGCTGAAATCTAGTGCATGGTATCTAACTTTAGTTGATTAAAGTCTAATTTCAAAAGGTATTAACTTTTGAATCTGGAACATGGTTATGGATCAGTGACTCTGGCAAGCTCAGTATAGCAGGACATATACTTTCATTAAAAAAAAAAAAAAGGAAATCTACGGCTTTTTCCCTTTCAGAGATAGACATAATGCAGAACCTGATCTCTAGGAAGGTTTGTCAATGGAAATAAGGGTATTGTTCTAACAAAAGGTTCTTGGGAGGGGGCTATGAGCTTCTTATGGCTTGCTGTAGGTTTTCCACTGCTGCAGACCAGAGAAGGTCCTTGGGAATGAAAGCAATATCCATTGGTATCTTCCTCACACTCCACACCCACCTCTCACCCAGTCCTCTTCTCAGACAAGGCATCCAAACTGCCTTCACTCTGCCCCCGCAAGAAGGCCCTGGAAAATATAACCAGACAAACACACTACCTGATCTATCCTTAACAAACAGTTATAGTTTAATCGGTCACCTAAAAAAACTAGAATGCCTTAAATTTGAGTGTACTGTGCTTGGGTTATGAACCTCTTTTATTGTCACATATAGTACACTTATGTACTCCTGACTGAACAAATAGCACATTGAAGAAAATCATTGTCTACTCATCATTGAGGGCTGGATCACGCAAAGTGTGGCATTCATTCATACATGCTGTATGATTCCATGTGGCAGCCTAGTATGCAAAGGCTGTGAAACAAAGAGCTAGAGAGTCTCCATATAGAAACCTCATTTGGCCTGATCATGCTGTTAGAGTGAACAGGAGCCACTAACAGGGAGTTTCGAGAGGGAGTTCTCCAGATGAAGGAGGATTAAATATAGGACCCTGGGGGTAAATGGCTGTCTGTAGGACCGTGTGCTGTGGCGGGCAGTTGGAAGCTGTGAGCTTCTAAACAAGGTTTGAAATCTAGAAGCCTTTGTTCATTGGCTGAGCCTTAGTCAGGGGGCAGGGCTATCAGGAAGGCCATGGCTTTATAAAGCTGTGAGCAAGCGACCAGGGAGCTTTGTGAACAGGGACTGCTAACAGGGAGTTTCGAGAGGGACTTTGGAAGGGGAGTGGGAAGGGGGCGAGGTACACATGCCATTCTTTAAA
Source organism: Chrysemys picta bellii (assembly GCF_011386835.1). Taxonomy (NCBI): domain Eukaryota; kingdom Metazoa; phylum Chordata; order Testudines; family Emydidae; genus Chrysemys; species Chrysemys picta. Next base: position 21,566,117 of record NC_088800.1, read on the forward strand.
ACTTTTCAACTAAACTATAATCAAAACTTCTTGATTTAAACAAAAACCATATCTTTAACGTAGGTAGCTGTAGGAGAGAATGCAGGCAGAAGCCCAGCAGCAGAGTGGGGGCTATCCTGTTTATTGCGCTCAGTGTAGCAATATATGATTACCTGCCTTGTGGGCGGGTGGCGTATGTGTGCATTCGGTGCAAGGAGCTCCTGGCCGTCAGAGACCGCATACGGACTTTGGAGGACAGGGTGGTGGAACTGAAGGAGCTAAGGGAGGCAGAGAGGTATGTTGATGAGGCTTTCCAGGACAGTGTAGATTTGTCCCACATCCGGTCAGACAGTCCCTGCACTGTTAAGGAGGATGAAAGGCTCAGGGAAGGAAAGCAGTCAAAGGGAGCAGAGGGAAACCAGATGATGTTGGGGTATCCTCTCGCACTGAGGTTACCTCTCCGGGGGAGGGAACTCCACTCATTAGGAAAAGGCAGGTGTTAGTAATGGGAGATTCGATCATTAGAAACATAGATAGCTGGGTTTGTGATGACCCGGAGAACTGTATGGTGACTTGCCTGCCTGGTGCGAAGGTTGCGGATCTCCTGAGGCATCTAGATAGACTTATATGTAGTGCTGGGGAGGAGCCAGTGGTCGTGGTACATGTAGGTACTAATGACATAGGGAAGAGTAGGAGAGACGTCCTGGAGGGCAAATTTAAGCTGCTAGGAAAGAGACTGAAATCCAGAACCTCTATGGTAGCATTCTCAGAAATGCTCCCAGTTTCGTGCACAGGGCCAGGTAGGCAGGCAGAGCTTCAGAGTCTCAATGTGTGGATGAGACGATGGTGTAGAGAAGAGAGGTTTAGATTTATTAGGAACTGGAGAAACTTTTGGGATAGGGGAGCCTATACAGGAAGGATGGGCTCCACCTAAACCAAAGTGGATCCAGACTGCTGGCACTTAACATTAAAAAGGTTGCAGAGCAGTTTTTAAACTAAGAGATGGGGGAAAGCCGATTGCTGCAGAGGAACACGTGGATCAGACAGAGACTTCTCTTAGAGGAGAATCTATTGATAGAGATTCTCTAGGTTCTAGTCAGGAGGAGAAGACGGAAGAGGATACAGTATGGGCCAGATCAGATAAGAAACATTCACATAAAAAAGAATCTGACACATCAGAAAAGGGCAGACAAATGAACAGTGACAAGTTTTTCAAGTGCTTGTCCACAAATGCCAGAAGTCTAAATAATAAGATGGGTGAACTAGAGTGCCTCATGTTAAAGGAGGCTATTGATAAAATAGGCATCACAGAAACCTGGTGGAGTGGGGACAATGAATGGGACACAATCATTCCAGGGTACAAAATATATCGGAAGGACAGAACAGGTTGTATGTGTGTGTGTGGGGGGGGGGAGCGGCACTATATGTGAAAGAAAATGTAGAATCAAATGAAGTAAAAATTTTAAATGAATCCACAAGTTCCATAGAATCTCTATGGATAGTAATTCCATGCTCTAATAAGAATATAACAGTAGGGATCTATTATCGACCACCTGACCAGGACAGTGATAGTTATGATGAAATGCTAAGGGAGATTAGAGAGGCTATCAAAATAAAGAACTCAATAATAGTGGGGGATTTCAATTATCCCCATATTGACTGGGTACATGTCACCTCAGGACGAAATGCAGAGACAAAATTTCTCGATACAGTAACTCCTCACTTAAAGTCGTCCCACTTAACGTTGTTACGTTGCTGATCAATTAGGGAACATACTCATTTAAAGTTGTGCAATGCCCACTCGTACATTGTTTGGCTGCCTGCTTTCTCCACAGCTGGCAGCCTCCCTACGCCCCCCCTCCCCTGCCTCCCGAACACGGCAAGCCAGCTGATTGCCCTGGGCAGGAGGGAGGGGGGATGAGCGAGGACTCGGTGCGCAGGCTCCCCCTCCCTCCCTTGCCTCCCAAACGCGGCAATCAGCTGGCTTGCAGCATTTAGAAGAGAGGGGAGAGAGGGGGTAGGAGCCAGGACACAGCATGCAAAGTAAAGGGGGAGGAGGTGGAGGGGAGAAGAGGTGGGTCAAGGGTAGGGGTTTGGGGGAAGGGGTGGAGTGGGTGGGCTGAGGGTTGAGCCCACCCGCCCTTGGTGTTTACAGAGTGGGGGAAGCTGCCCTGGAACCTAACCTCCCCTATTTACTTTAATTCTTATGGGGAAATTGGTTTCGCTTAACATCGTTTTACTTAAAGTTGCATTTTTCAGGAACATAACTACTACGTTAAGTGAGGAGTTACTGTACTTTAAAATGACTGCTTCTTGAAGCAGCTGGTACAGGAACCCACAAGGGGAGAGGCAATTCCTGATTTAGTCCTGAGTGGAGCACAAAATCTTGTCCAAGAGGTAACTATAACAGGAGCGCTTGGAAATAGTGACCATAATATAACAACATTTAACATTCCTGTGGTGGGAAGAAAACCTCAGCAGCCCAACACTGTGGTATTTAATTTCAGAAAGGGGAACTATGCAAAAATGAGGAGGCTAGTTAAACAGAAATTAAAAGGTGCAGTGACTAGAGTGAAATCCCTGCAAGCTGCATGGACACTATTCAAAGACACCATAATAGAGGCCCAACTTAAATGTATACTCCACATTAAAAAACACAGTAAAAGAACTAAAAAAGAGCCACTGTGGCTTAACAACCATGTAAAAGAAGCAGTGAAAGATAAAAAGGCATCTTTTAAAAAGTGGAAGTCAAATCCTAGTGAGGTAAATAGAAAGGAGCATAAACACTGCCAAATTAAGTGTAAAAGTGTAATAAGAAAAGCCGAAAAGGAGTAAGAAGAACAGCTAGCCAAAAACTCAAAAGGTAATAACAAAATGTTTTTTAAGTACATCAGAAGCAGGAAGCCTGCTAAACAACCAGTGGGGCCCCTGGACGATCGAGATACAAAAGGAGCACTTAAAGGCGAGAAAGTCATTGCGGAGAAACGAAATGAATTCTTTGCTTCAGTCTTCACGGCTGAGGATGTTAGGAAGATTCCCAAACCTGAGCTGTTCTTTGTAAGTGACAAATCTGAGAAATTGTCACAGATTGAAGTGTCACTAGAGGAGCTTTTGGAATTAATTGATAAACTTAACAGTAACAAGTCACCAGGACCAGATGGCATTCACCCAAGAGTTCTGAAAGAACTCAAATGTGAAATTGCGAACTATTAACCATGGTTTGTAACCTGTCCTTTAAATCAGCTTCTGTACCCAATGACTGGAAGATAGCTAATGTAATGCCAATATTTTAGAAGGGCTCTAGAGGCGATCCCCGCAATTACAGACCGGTTAGTTTAACGTCAGCACCGGGCAAATTAGTTGAAAGAATAGTAAAGAATAAAATTATCAGACACATAGAAGAACATAATTTGTTGGGCAAGAGTCAACATGGTTTCTGTAAAGGGAAATCATGTCTTACTAATCTATTAAAGTTCTTTGAAGGTGTCAACAAACATGTGGACAAGGGGGATCCAGTGGACATAATATACTTAGATTTCCAGAAAGCTTTTGACAAGGTCCCTCACCAAAGACTCTTACGTAAATTAAGTTGTCATGGGATAAGAGGGAAGATCCTTTCATGGATTGAGAAGTGGTTAAAAGACAGGGAACAAAGGGTAGGAATAAATGCTAAATTTTCAGAATGGAGAGGGGTAACAAGTGGTGTTCCCCAAGGATCAGTCCTAAGACAAATCCTATTCAACAGATTCATAAATGATCTGGAGAAAGGGGTAAACAGTGAGGTGGCAAAGTTTGCAGATGATACTAAACTACTCAAGATCGTTAAGACCAAAGCAGACTGTGAAGAACTTCAAAAAGATCTCACAAAACTAAGTGATTGGGCAACAAAATGGCAAATGAAATTTAATGTGGATAAATGTAAAGAAATGCACACTGGAAAAAATAACCCCAACTATACATACAATACGATGGGGGCTAATTTAGCTACAACTAATCAGGAAAGAGATCTTGGAGTCATCGTGGATATTTCTCTGAAGACGTCCACGCAGTGTGCAGCGGCAGTCAAAATAGCAAACAGGATGTTAGGAATCATTCAAAAAGGGATAGAGAATAAGACGGAGAATATCTTATTGCCCTTATATAAATCCATGGTACACCCACATCTTGAATACTGCATATAGATATGATCTCCTCATCTCAAAAAAGATATACTGCCATTAGAAAAGGTTCAGAGAAGGGCAACTAAAATTATTAGGGGTTTGGAGAGGGTCCCATATGAAGAGAGATTAAAGAGGCTAGGACTTTTCAGCTTGAAAAAGAGGAGACTAAGGTAGGATATGATAGAGGTATATAAAATCATGTGTGGTGTGGAGAAAGTGAATAAGGAAAAGTTATTTACTTTTTCCCATAATATAAGAACTAGGGGCCACCAAATGAAATTAATAGGCAGCAGGTTTAAAACAAATAAAAGGAAGTTTTTCTTCACACAGCGCACAGTCAACCTGTGGAGGTTGCCTGAGGAGGTTGTGAAGGCTAGGACTATAACAGGGTTTAAAAAAGAACTAGATAAATTCATGGAGGTTAACTCCATTAATGGCTATTAGCCAGGATGGGTAAGGAATGGTGTCCCTAGCCTCTGTTTGTAAGAGGGTGGAGACGAATGGCAGGAGAGAGATCCCTTGATCATTACCTGTTAGGTTCACTCCCTCTGGGACACCTGGCATTGGTCACTATTGGTAGACAGGATATGGGCTCGATGGATCTTTGGTCTGACCCAGTATGGCCATTCTTATGTTCTTATGTTCTAGAGCACTTAAATGACAAGAACAAAAGTCAGTGTCATAAAAAAATCACCACACATAGTAGCCCAGAGATGTGTATGTATGAAAAATGATAAAAATCAGTAATTTGTTGTAAACATTTTCAATGTTCTCCATACAAAAACCAACAGTAGACTGGTATCCCGAGGCAACAGAGTTAAAGTAATGGGAAGTGCCTTGTTTAAGAAGTGCTGCTTTGTGTTTAATTATAAGATCCTTGTGACAGGGTGTGACTCACCACGCTGCCACCTCCTGCTGGCTATCTTGGGGATTAGCTCCGTAGGTTGGTACGACCACTCCCGATGGTGCCTTGCCTGCCATCACGTCTGCTCTCTGACCCATGTCACTCCAGGGAACATGGCATCCTCTTCATGACATGGCCCTCCAGTCATGTCACCATCTGTCCTCCCCCTTTCCAGGAGTTAGTACTGCAGTCCAACTGTCCAGCCACTTCCCCAGTCATGAGTGGGAGGAACCCGGGCCCGCACACTACTATCGATGGCAGCCACGTGCTGTGTCTCCTTAACTCCCCTTAAGACTGCTATGCTTCCCTGGGCCTCTTCCCCTGGCCGTCAGCACCTGCTTTGCCCTCACCTCAGGGTCTTCAGGCACTGCTCTGTCCAAGGTACTGGTACTCCTTCCTCTTGCTAGAAACACATTTTCCCTCCTTGAGCTCCAGGCAGCTACTGACCCTGCTCTGCCCTGCGGCTCTTTTTATATGGGCCTGCTGGGCCCGGATTGGCTGCTCATCACAGTCTCCTTCCTACTGGCTACTTCCCTGTGCAGCCTCCATAGGCCTCTATTAAGTCCTTACATGCCAGTGAGAGGTGGACGCCCCATGATAGCCCTGATGCAACAAATCACTTAAGCATGTGTGTAACTTTAAGCATCTGAGTAATACCTTAGATTTTAGTGGAACTTCTGAAATGCGTAAAGTTACAAATGTGCTTAAGTGATTTATTGGATTGGGGCATAACATTCATGGATATTAGCATTTACTCAAACTACTGATATGTGCTACATGCTTAACTTCATCTTAACAAAGATTTCAGAGCAGGAATTTAACCTAGAACTGGACTGAACCAAAAAAAAAAAAAAATCTGATCTGCACCAGGAGTGTTTTGAAGTCTGCACCAGTAACTTGGTAGTTGGATAACCTCCAGGTTTGAAAGGGTCACTTCGGAGAGGGATTCCCCCCGGTGGTATTATCTGGAATGACATATTAAACAGGTACATCCCTGGACTTCACTATACTTGGGGCTAGAACACATTGCAAGACCACTGGGAGGCAAATGTGCATTTCACTGAATAGAGCTGATCAAATTTTTTCTGATGGAATATCCTTTCATCAAAAAATGCAGATTTGACCAACTAAAATGTTCTCTAGGAACATGTCAATTTCATCAACATTTTCACTGAAAAATTAATTGAAAAATTTTTGATAAGCTCAAAAGGTTTTGTTTTTACCTTCTCAAAGCACTTCTTTTTGATATCAAACCAGTTGACTTTTATGTTATATTACAATTTATAATATAAATATAATTGAAATGTTTAAACTATTATATCATGACTATGATCAACATATTTGGTCATAGAATTATAAATCATAATATCAAAAAGTCAAAAGTCAACCAAAAAATTTTGAACTATCAAAATGAAATGTTTTGATAAGGTTGAAATGATATTTCCTTTCAATTTTACCAAAACAGAATTTCAGTATTTCATTCCAAGGGAAAGTGAATTTTTTTTTCATTCCAATTCAGAATAAGAACAACAATTTCCTGTGGAATGGAAATTCCAGTTTTCAGCTAGCTCACCTTGATAGACCCAATAAAGATAAGCTTCAGGAGTGAAAATTCTTCCCAAACTCTCTCAAATTACTACTGGCAAAGCAATATACATTTGTGCTCATATTCAGGCAACTTGTGACACCTCTGATACTGATGCCAGCAGTGATTATTCCTGATGGAGACAAGAGTACCCAGCAGTGGAAGGTGTATGGTTGCAGGCAGCTAGAGCAGTGTTTCCCAACTGGTGTGCCATCAGGCATGAACTGGTGTGCCACTGAATTTTGGAAAAGTCACTTGAGAGGAGAAAAATAATCCTCATTTATTTTAATTAGTGTCAATTAGTAAAAAAATTGCACACAATACACTCAAATGACCTTGCCATTTTATAGAATAATAGGATTGGAAGGGTCCTCAAGAGGTCATCTAGTCCAGTCCCCTTCACTCAAGGCACAACTAAGTATTATCTAGACCAGTGGTCCTCAAATTGGGAGTCCGTGAGGGTACTCCAGGGGGTCCGTGAGTCATGTCTGGGGCCGCCAGCCCTGCTGATCAACTCCTCCCCCTCCCTCCCAGTGCTGTTCCGCAGCATGCAAGAGGTGGTGAGGGAGGGGGAGTAGCAGGGACGGGGTGTGCTCGGGGGAAGGGGCGGAAAGAGGCGGGGAAGAGGAGTGGCAGGGGTGAAAAAGGGTTGGGAAGAGGCAGGGCAGGGGTGAGGGAAGGGGTGGAGCGGGGCATGGGGTTGAGTATTCCCAAGGAAAATGGGGGTCCTCAGGTTGCTAAAGTTTCAGAACAGCTGATCTAGACCATCCCTGACAGGTGTTTGTCTAACATGCCCCTAAAAATCTCCAATGATGGAGATTCCACAACTTCCCTAGGCAATTTATTCTAGTGCTTAACCACCCTGACAGTTAGGAATTTTTTCCTAATGTCCAACCTAAACCGCCCTTGCTACAATTTAAGCACATTGCTTCTTGTCCTATCCTCAGAGGTTAAGAACAATTTTTCTCCCTCCTCCTTGTAACAACCTTTTATGTACTTGAAAACTGTTCTCATGTCCCCTCTCAGTCTTCTCTTCTCCAGACTAAACAAACCCATTTTTTTTCAATCTTCCCTCATAGGTCATGTTTTCTAGACCTTTAATCTCCCTGGAGAGTTCCTCTGCTTCTTGAGTCATGGAGGACTGGTGGACTGATATTTTTCATGTGGCTGGAGGCAGAATAGTTCTTCCCTGAACTTGGCCACAAGAAAGGAATGAAGTACCCTGGCATGCGTATCCCTTTTCTATATCAAATCGGGATTTAAGGAGTGTACTCTACAAGTGAAACTGACAATGTAGGTGTATTGGCCATTATCCTGATTTACCCAAGGACTACATCCATGAAACACTATAAAACTCATCCTGACAATACTGCCCCATCTTTAGAAAAGCAAAAATTTTGCATATTGTTGGTGCAGATTGAGAATTTATATTCTCTCTTCTTTTCTGTAATGTATGTTCAAAACTAGTTTGAAAGACAAGAATCATCTGTCTTAGGGAAACAGTTGCAAAAGTTTTACACTGTTGTAACACTATTGACTTCAAACATTAACTTCAGTGGAGTTGCTCCTGATTTACACATGCGTGACCTCAAAATAAAAGCGAAACACTCTTTTTGTATCAATCAAAATTCTGCATTGATGAAGGAGAACAAGATTTGGTTCTCTATATGTGGCTTACTTCCCTATTGGGAGGCAGCTGACATTTTCAGAAGCTTTTAGCTCATATTTATATTTTCCTGTCACCTATCATCATTATTTCAATTTTTTAAACTATACTTTGAAAGGAAATACATTTGGAAACAATGCCACCTGCAGCACTTAGGTATCTGAGCTGGGAATGCAAATTAGATTTTTAACTCAGTAACAGAACACAATGTAACAAAAGAAGTCTAGCAGACGATGCTCAGTTGTACATTGAAGAATCATGAGGCTCCCAACCAAGATTTCTTGAAGAAGTACTCAACTTTTATTCAAAGACAGAAGACTCCAAGAGTTTAGAGAGAAAAGTCTGTTCCATTAGACAGAGAAGTTTGTATAGTAGGTATTTAGATAGTAGGATTTCCTTGTAGTGCCACTGAAAGAGGATAAACTAGGCCTAATTGCTATATATTGTGGTTTCTTTCTCCGGGATGATATACTTTATAAAGGATCCTGAACATAAGTTTTCTGGAGTGTACTATTTATGCATGAAAATCAGGTACTGAATTTGTTAGGGACTGTTCATATTAGTGTTCATATGGGCACATGATCTATGGATTAGATTGATATGAAAGTGCAAAGGATGGAGAAGAAATGCAGATAATTATACAAGCCTGCCATGTGCACCTAACAATACTGTCTTTTCTCTGAAACAAAACACTAATTCTAGAGACTAAACAGATTCAGTGGCTTGCTGTTGTCAAACTGGGTTTACATTTGTGTCAGCAAAAGATTTAAATTACCCGCTAAGTGGAAACAGCTGACTTAAGGATACGCTGTAATGTCTGCTTAGTCTTAAGTGATACACAGACCTTTGTAAAAAAAAAAAATTATTTATTGCTTGCTAAGTGTTGATGATGTACGTTAGCTTCCTTTGAAGGAAGGAAAGTACCCTTGTACTCGCCTACTTAGTCATGCACCATTTCTGTTTTTCCAAGCATCACTGGAGTGTATTATAAGTAGCATTTCAATGAGTTGGAACCTTAGTTGCAGCTAATGATTTGGTAAATAATGTTCCCAATGTAGCATAGTGAATGTTTCTAGACTTGCTAGAACAGCTAAAGTGTTTGCCGATTGCCTATTACTAACATCTGATGAGTGATCTGGTTAGACTCTAGACAGTCATTTATTGATATGTAAATCTAAACCATGTGAAAAGGGTACCATTATTTCTGGCACCCTATTGTGATAAGAGAAAACAACATTAAGAGTATTGGGAGCAAATTATCAGAGCAAAGTTGCTGGTGTTAACCCAGGAATTTGTATCCGAAATAATTATTTTCTAGCCATTTAATTCTCATGGAACAATTCAAGAACCTGGACACGACTATATCCTCTAGAAATAGACATAAAATACGAACAAGAAAAGGGGGATGAAGGAAAGAAACCAGGCCCAGGTTCTCAGTACCTTGATAATTATTTAAAATGGCAGTCCATACAAAACAAGCAAAACAAAGGCACATACAATAAAGGAATGAGCCAGCCAGTCAACAAGAATAAAAATATACACCTCTATTTTTTGTAATACCCCTATCACACCCATAACCTCAGCCTCCCCAAAAGCCTGAGCAAATAGAAGCTTTAGAGATACCATGGTTCCGGACTCTGCACAACACTGTAGAAATATTGACAAATAAGACTGATGCAGGTACTCTGCATGTTGCACCAGTGGTTTAAGGCAGTGGTTCCCAAAATGGGGTTCATGAACCTCTGGGAGTTCACGAAATGTTACAGGGGGTTCTCGGGAAAAAATTCCCTAATGGCGGACAGAACTGTCCATAGGGACCCCAGGCTGCACGGGCCATCAGCCCAGAGCCTTGGGGACTTCCAAGAGCTAAGCAGATCAAAGCAAGCATATCTATCACGCTGAGGAGATTTAAACTTCAGGACTCCTTTTACAAAATAGAAAGGGAGGTGGATATTTTTTGCTTTTTTAAAAATTAAATAGGCTGCTACTGTTGTTTTTAAATTATTATGAAGAACAAGTTTAAGCTTTGTTGTAATGTGCATTGTTTGCCTGGACTGCTCAAGACCTGAATGCTTGTGTAGGAGGAACTCTTTGAGTTGGCTTCTTAAATACCTTCATGCTGTTTCACATCTGATACTGCTTGATGAAACATAGGAGCCAGAGGTGCCAGTATGGGGGGGGCGATGAGGGTCACGTGCCATCCCCATGTCAGTGCGCCTCCCTGTGGGTCCCTGCCCTTTTTTTCTGGTGGCCCCTCAGGACTCCCCAATTTTCTGGCAGTGCCCCCCCCCAGACCCCGGGGTACATGGGAGCTTTGCCCCCACACCCCTTTTTTCTACTGGCACCTCTGATAGGAGCCTTGTCTTATAACAGGCTTAATCAAAAGTGATACAAGCTACAGAAGTGAGATCTTGGAAGAGTGTTGCAATTTTCATAACATAATAAAAATACTGTAATGATAAATAATAATTAATAAACAGTGTGTAATAAGCATGTCATAAAGACAAATGTTATATGTCCAAGATCAATGCTTTTATAATTTATGCTGAGGTAAGGGAGAAAATCCATGGAAATATTCATTTTTAAGAGGGAGTTCACGAGACTTGAAATTTTAGTGAAAGGGGTTCGCAGGTTGTTAAAGTTTGGGAACCACTGGTTTAAGGAAACACAATTAGATTTGTGTCCCCATGTTTGATGAATTCCATAATGTCAAATGAGAAACCATGGGGCAATTTTACAATCTCTCTGTACAAATAAAAAGCAGATTAGAACAAATGTCTCATCGGTCTGAGTTAAAAAAACATAAAATAAAAACCAAACCAAACAAGCATTGGTGGAGACTTTTGAACCGCAAGGCACAACTCTACACTATTACACTAGTGTAAATTCAGAATAACTTCTTTTATACTTGTGCAATTGAGGCCCCATTGTCTCTGGGGGTGAAATTCTAGCTCAATTGAAATACAGGAACTTTGGGGGTGAAATACTAGCTCAATTGAAATCAATAGTAAAACTATCATTGACTTCAATGAAGCCAAGATTATATGCTAAGAGTAAGGTTTAGCCAATTAGACAAATCTTGATTCACTACAGAGAGTTATAAAACTCAGTGAGTTTAATGGAACCAGAACCTGGTCCATTTGGTAAAATATTGCATTTTGTATGTGCTTTTAAATAAAGGCTGGGTTATCTGAATGCTTTCAGAGACTTTTTTCTTTGTTAAACAAAAGAGTGGAAGTTACATTACATACTAATACAGGCTTTGCTTCATTTATATCACTCAATTTGTGGAACATTTGGAACTAAGAGTGTGATCAGAGATCAAACAAAACCATCTAAGCCTAATTAGAGAGAGCTTTTGTAGTGATAAAAGAAAAAAAGAAAACCTGCCTACTTGAGAGAGTAATTGGATGTTAACACTTTTAAATTCCAATGGTACAGGCATTTCAGAGTACTCTTCAAAATTCAAAGCCTGGATACAAATGTGGAGTTTAATATATTAACAGAGCCAGTTCTAAGGTCCCATTATTGTGGGGCATGGAGGAAGTGTTTATTTTGGAATCCCTGGATGGCACTTATTAAAAAACAACCTTCCAGGAGGGGGGCTAGGTAGACCACTGGAAAATCTTAGATTTTTCAGAGTTTAAAAAAAAAGAAAATGTGGCCACTGTATTTTGCTGTGATTTATAATTTATATAAAGAATGAAGACTGTACACATTGTATATATTTTTCCCTTTCTGAGAATAATTTGGGGCCCCTTAAGGCCTTAAAAATCATTTGGGTGGGGTCAAATGTTCTCTCCCACCCCCCCGTAGCACCAGGCCTGTACATTAAACTACCTCCAATCAAATACAGTTCAGCACTCCAACTCCCTTTAAACATCAACAAACTTCCAGAAGAGTAAAGAACTGAAGCACAATGATGCTTTCTGGTCAGACTTTGGGTTTGAGAGGAATAAAGAAACCACAAACAAGGAAGGATCAGGGCTTGCTGGCTGTTGACATATGCTGCTATTGTCAGACTTGGCTCTCAATTCATAAATGGTTTGTTTTGAAGCATTCAAGGCTTGTTGGAGAGGTGCCCAAGTTCCATACTGCTTGCTTTTAACTGATGTGTCTTAAAAGACATAGTCCAGAATGTATGTGCAATACCAATAGCTGTCTCTCCCTTTGCATCTGCACATCTGATTCATTTGCCTGATGTTTAAACTCACATTTTTCCTCCTTTAAATATAGAGGATGCACCCAGCCAAACATTTAGTGTATTTCTTCAGTGGGCATTAATTAAACAATTCTGGGGAGGAGAGATTTACTATGAATAACATTGCCACAATAATCTGATTTAGCTTTCACCACAGCGACCTGCTTAATGAGCATGTTCATATTTAGTATTGCTTCCTTTATGAACTAAAACTTTATTTTTACATCCATTATGTTAATACGATGAATTAATATAGGGTTGTAGGACACTTCCTTCAATGCCATCATCACTATGCCCCATTGGGAAATGAGCTTTTACTGGAGGATTTATATACTATTTAAATTTATGAAATACAGGGGTGAATAGAGGATAAATATGGCCTGCAGCCAGTAAAATGCCGAGTTCCCCATACTTTGGAACATCTGGACAAATCTTTGCCCCACTCTTGGCCACGCCTCCTAGACAATTACTCTCAAGCCTCTCAGGAAGCTCGCATCTTCCCAGCTCCTGAGTCCTTGATCTCCTTCAGTAGGTAACTGGCCAGCAGCAATCACCGGATACCTCCTGCTCTGCCTTACTGCTATATCAGTAGGAGGCCAATCAGGATCCTAGAGGTCCTGCCTCAATCCAGCCCTAGTAAAATGGTGTGGATTTTTAATCAGTCCAGTCAGAGAGTGATAACATAAGTCGTGTGTGCTGTGTGTTGAATAGAGTTCACTGGACTGTTTGCCACAGCTTACAACTCCAAACAGCTAAGCCCATCAAAGACTTCTGGATCGTAAATGTACTGCCATAATCCCCAGGAGGTTAGGTCATCATCATCATATGCTTGAATATGCCCATTTGGCAGGAAAGGAAGAACAAGTCTTTATACCAAAAAAAAAAAAAAATCCCACAAACAAAACTCTTTGAAACACACAAGTGAAAACATGCATACTGATGCGGGGGGGAGCAGGAGCCAAATGGAGCTATGGACTTGAAAGGAATTGCTCAGAATGAGATTGCACTCCACTGTGATCTCATCCTACACACGAGGTTTGATAGGGGAGAGGGGGGGAACTCAGCCCGAGCTTCTGTGTGTCAATGTGACAGACTGAAAGAAAGAGGGCATGAACTGAGCACCAAAATACTGCAAACAGACAATTTTTTTTCCTCTTTAAAGAATCACAGTGAAAAGAAAAAAGAAGGCTGGGGGCTAAGGCAGAATGGTATTGGAAGTAAGTGAAATAGCCCGCAGATGGGTGCACAGACTGCATATGTGGCCTTAGTATTCTGGTTTGCAGCAGCCCCATGAACAGATTATTCTTGACAGGAGAATAAATAATGTTTGTGTATGTCTATATGAGGGATGGGATGAGTTTAAGGGCCATGTCTGGGTCAGGGGGCATATGCTCACAAACATGACTGACTCTTAGGCCTCATCTTAGAACACCCCCTCCCCCGCTCCTGCTGCAGAGCGGCCTCCCCTAGATCATGCTCCTAAGTGAAGGTTTTCTGGCAGACACCGATCTGCAGCACTTGGCAAAGGGTATCCCTTCCTCTTTCGACTTTTTCAAAGTTATGTGAATTACCAGCTAAAAACGCTCCGCTTTTCACAGAGTTGATATCCACCTGGCAATCTCAGGGCTCATTTTTCAGACTATTTCAAAATTGCCCCTGTCCTGTTTCGAATGTCCTGGACAGGGGACGTTTTGAAAATAGTCTGAAAAATGAGCCCTGACATTGCCAGGTAAGCTTTCCAAGCATACACACGTTTGATAATGAAGCAAAACTCTTATTGTCATTTCAGGTGGCAGCTAATTAGTGAGTTTTTCGTAATGCTTTTCCTGTTGAGGATATGTTTAAGGAGGCCAGGGTGGACACTTCTTTGCTACGCCCACTGAAGATTAAAATGAACCATTAGAAGGAAAGAACATCTGCCCTGGGATTCAAAACTTGAAACTTGCTGGGAACAATATGCTGTGATTTGGATATTGAGGAATATCCTAATAATACCTAGCGCATATGTAATGCTTTCATCAGTAGATCTCAAAACATATTTACAAAGGAGGTCAGCATCGTTATCAAATTTATAATAACGACCAAGAGGTTTAAATCATACAGGAGTAGATCCTCGGCTAAAGTCAAGTGGCATAAAATCGATTGACTACAACGGAGCTACACTATTTTTTTCCTAGTGAGGATCTGGTCTGAAGTACAGATCAGAAAAAAAAAAACCCCAAACCCACCATGTTTCAACTTTTGAAGATTATGTTTATTTAACTGCAAGTTATTTTGCCTTAAAAAAAAACCAAAACAAAACAAAAAACAAATCACACACACACTTGCAGAGCTGTGCAAATCTGCGGATATCCACTTCATATCTATGGACCATTTTTGTGGATAGTGGATCGGATGCAGATACAACCATGAAGGGCTCTATTCACTGGCGTCGCCTGGCCTGCAGCATCTGGCTCAGGCAGCCGTGGGAGCGCAGCGCGCTTGGGGCCGATGGCAGCAGCCAGTGGCTGGGGCTGGGCGGCAGGTTGGAGTCGGGGCTGTCCAGCACCCAGTCACCAAGCTGCTTCCTGTCCAGCAGCTTGGGCCCCTCCGGCAGCGCCAGCGTCCCCACCGTGGCCTGACAGCACTGGCCACGCTCCCAGTCCCGGGCCTGGCTTGCCAGCTCCTGGGCAGCAGAACTCACCCACAGTCACGGGGATTGGAGCGGGCGGGACCCCGGCACCCCTCTCCTGCCCCGCTGTGACACAACAGGCACTGCTGCTGCCGTGTGCCGTTGCTTGCGAGCCCCGGGAGCAGCACGCGATGCAACGCCCCTTCCCCCTCCGCACCACCCTTCAACTCCAGACACCGCCCCGCGCTGCCCCTTATCCCCAGTCCCTACCCTCGCACTGCCTCTTCCCTGAAATACCCAGCCCCCCCCACATACTTGCTCCCTTCACCTCCCCCCCATGTGGGTTGATCCAGGTGGATGCAGATCCACATTTTTGTATCTGCACAGGGCTCTACACACTTGTCCCCTGACTTCAGCATCTACAGTACCTTAAACAATAACACTTCTAAGCTGATTATCTGATGGAATGCTTTGCAATTAGTTCATGCTCCGTGCCCTGGTAAGTAGTGTTGACTTTATGCCACAGACCTTGTGAAAAAGTAATCTGTATGGTTTCCTCATGGTGGGTTTGCTCAGCTAGCCCATTGCACTGTTCAGCATTACTCACATCAATGATGGTTACTTAGAACTTTAGCAGAATTCATCCAAAGGATAGCAGAGACCAGGGGTCCCGAATCATATGCAACCCATCAAGTTAAGAACTGGAGGAGAAACTATTGCAAATTTTACAGCACTTGCACAATCCTCAGGCTTTGGCCCTTCAATGCCTTATTCCTCTTCCACCCCCACTCTTTTCCTTTGCCCTCCCCACAACAAATCTATGGAAGGCTGTTCTAAAGGCTCTTGATTAATCCATGGCACAAACCTTTTCCAAGATAAAGAAAAGATCTGTGAACTCAGATATTTGAACCAATTCTAGGAAGAAGTGTTGCTTTTTTTTCCCCCTTGGCCCTTTTGTTGTCTATGGTGCTCAGAAAAACTACAAGCCTTTAAGACTTTGCTTTAAATGCTCCATGTTACCTACTGCACCTGAAAATGTCTCATTCTGCTTTTAGCAAGTTTGACGCTTCCTCTACTGTACTGATTCCTATAGAATGGGGAGCAGGGAAGCGGAATGGCATTCTCATCTGTCTCATTGTGTCTGAAAGAGAACAGAAAGGAGCTGTCAAACCAGCAGCTCTCCATCATTGTACTGTGCCACGGGTCACAGCTGTCTTTCACCCATTAGAGATAATTCTAGGCTTTGTCTGCAGTGTGCTGTGTTTCCTTTGCCTTTCTTTTTAGGTGTAATGTATAACCTTGTCAAGGAACTAAATATACTGCAAGTTCCCATAAGAAATGGAGAAGTGCCAGGGACTTTCACACCGACTTCATAATAAGTTGCAAGCTTATTTTTAATAAGCACTCGATGTCTTACAGGAACAGTACATTTCCCCCCTGTTGCAGTAGCTCAGTATTATGAATTCATTCAGTCTTTTACAGATACAGGGTGAAATCCTGGCCCTACTGAAGTCAATGGGAGTTTTGCCATTGAATTCATTGGAGCCAGGATTTCACCCACAGAGTATGAAAGATGGGAATGAGATTTGATTTAACTCCAGATAAGTCAACAAAGTTACAAGCATCAAGCAGACTATGGTATTGCACAATTTTGGAGCTGTCCAGAACAGGCACCATGCCAGTTGCAGATAGAATTCAGCATTGCTTGGTTCTAGTACAATTGAACTTGTAAGGTAAGAAAGAAGTCCCCCTTTCTCAGCAGCTGGAGATAGCACCTGTTCTGCTAGTACAACCAGAACAGGCTTTTGTGGGACAAATAAATCCTCCAAAAGCCTACTCTTACTGCTTCCAGTTTCATCAGCTTCTTTGGACACTGCCTGACACTCTGTCTCTCTGTAGCTTCTCTAAGCCTCAAGCCTCCAGACGGTTATTTATGAGCCAAAAGACGGATTACAAATGAGAGAATTAAGCAGCCATTTTACACAGATATACAATATAAAGGGCCTTGGCTACAGGTAAGTTTGTTCAAGTTCTCCATTCCAACCTCCTGATTTCAGTGCCCATGAACATGTAACATTTTCACCTCTCCGGCTAAAATTTCTGGGCTTTACTCTCATGAACATTGATTTCTTTGGAAAGTTTGAGTTCAGCCATTTTGGAGGTGGAGGAGAGTAGAAAAAATACATTTTATTCATTATAAAAAACAAACAAACAAAAACACTTCATCACCTTTTTGAACAGCTCTAGACCAGGAACAGTTTGGGGTAGAAAGTAGAAATTTGACATGTTAATAGTCCTCAATGAATAGAGATGCTTTCAAGTGTCCCAATGTTAGTTGTTTCTGATTTGACAAAGCTGTATTGCTCAAAATCTGCACTGTGCAATTAGCAGCATACTTTACAGGAAGTTGTTTTTTTTTTGCTAAGAATGTTCATATTTTGCACATAAGTACAGATAGTTTCTCTGAAAATTTAAGACTAAAGACCTCCCCTCCCCCCCCACCCCAAAAAAAAAGTTCAGTTCAAACTGAACTTGCATTTATTTATTTATTTATTTATTTAAATTTTCAACCAATGTTTTGGTTGACTCATGATGAATTGCCCTCCCCAAGTTTCTCATTTTGGTTTGGCTGTTTCAAGTGTTTTTCACTTTAAGTGGCGTTATTTAAAAAAAACCAAACACCTCAAATTAAAAATCAAAACATGGATTTGAATGAAGAAGTTGAAATGAAACCTTTCAGAATGTTCAAAACAAAACATTTGGATTTTCAAAAAAAAAAATCAACCTTAATTATTTGTCAAAATTTGTTGACAAGTTTTGGGGGCTGAAAAAATGCATTCTTTGGCAAAAATCAATTAGCTGAAAATATTCACTCAGCTCTACTTAGGACTTTCTGAAATTGTCCTTGCTTCTTTCACTGTAGATCTTGCAAGTTACAAGCTGAACAGCTCTTAATACGTGCATGAGACACACTCTCTTCTGAGGACCTCAAAGTGCCTGAGCAAAAATGGTGTTTTAGTGGTGTCTGTCCAAATAGATACAAAGTATGAAATTTATTTTTCCAATTTTTTCCTCCTTAAAATACCTTACAAAATTCCATCCAAAAAATTTGTTAAACAAATATTAAGGCAGAATGATTACACACACACACACACACACACACACACACACACAAAATCAAATAATATTTTCTGATTTTTTTATGTTGCTGGCACAACTCCAAACTTGCCTCCTTGTGCATGTGTAATGCCGCTGACAGACCCTGGTCATTCTGGGGACCTCTGGAGCTTAGTGCATGAGCCTCTACAGCAGGGGCGGGTAAACTTTTTGGCCTGAGGGCCGCATCGGGTTTCATAAATGGTATGGAGGGCCGGTTAGGGGAGGGGGTCGTGGCCCGACCCCCACCTCCTATCTTCCCCCGCCCCAGGACTCCTGCCCCATCCGACCCCCCTGTTCCCTGATGATCCCTCTGGGACCCCTGCCCCCGACTACCCCCTGCTGCCCTCCAATCCCCCTCCTTCCTGACTTCCCCCCCGGGACCCCTGCCCCTATTCAACCCCCTGTTTCCCCCCTGACTACCCCGACCCTCACCCCAAACTCTGTCCAAACCCCCCGCTCACTTACCGCATTACAGTGGCTGGCAGAGCTACAGTTGCCGCTGCCGCCACTATGCAGCACAGAGCACTGGGTCAGGCTGGGCTCTGCAGCTGCGCTGTCCCTGGAGCTCACAGCCCCGCCGCCCAGAGCATTGCGCCGGCGGCAGAGTGAGCGAGCTGAGGCTGCAGGGGAAGGAGGACAGCACGGGAGGGGCCAGGGGCGAGCCTCCTGGGCCAGGAGCTCAGGGGCCAGACAGGACGGTTCTGCGGGCCGTAGTTTGCCCACCCCTGCTCTACAGCATAAGCTAAAAGCCAACTGGCTGTTAGCTAAGGCAGTAGAGAAGACTCATTTAACTTTCTCTCGAAGTGGTCTTGGTGCCACTAGATTGGACAGAACACCACACCCAGAAGGTGTGGTGGTTGCACATGTGCTTTCCAAAGTAATCTAGTTACATGATCACATACTGTTTTGCAAACAGTACAGCGTAACACCATACAATATTTTTGTAACTTTAGATACACATTTACAGCATCTTGTGATATAGTCTACTATTCTTCATGACCAAAATGTCAATTAAACTTATTTTAAAAGAACATAGCAAACCATTCTTATACTTGATTTGTAGTATGTTATGTAAATTGAGCAATCATGAAAAATAATCCACTGGCATAGACTGAGCATTTAAATTAGCTTTGGAGTTAAATGCTTCTTCATCCTCTGAATTGCACCCAATGAAGCCTGTGCTATTGGCTGACTACATGGCAGCTGAATAAGCTCTAAAGTATGTAGCTGAATGACTTAAAGAACTTTACATGGGATTTTCAGAGAGGCCTAAAATGAGTTCCAAAGTAATGGGAGTTGGAGGTGGCTAACTCGCTTAGGCACCTTTGAAAAATCTCAGCCACAAAGCCTAAAGGGGAAGATTTTCATGGACATAAATGGCAGTCAGGTACCTAATCCCCATTGACTTTCAATGGAAGCAGAAAACCTACCTGTCTATGATATTAAAAAAATAAATACAAGAGTGGTGAAAATATTGCAAGATGCTACACATTTATCTAGGTTGTATAAAAATGTATGTTATTACATTGTATTGTTTAAGAAATACCAATTAAAGACGATTGTAGTATGTATGCACAACGGGATAAAACTAAGATTGTGCACAAAGCCTTATATCTGATATTTCCTCACTCCTGAGTACATAATTATGCAATTTTAACACTTTTTTTTAATCCTACACCAGTGTACTTTGATTTTAACATGATCAGCATCTGGGACATGGAAGACGACATTATTTCATTTTCTATTTATTAGAAGAAAAACCTATTTAAAAGCAGGTTTCAGAGTAGCAGCCGTGTTAGTCTGTATCCGCAAAAAGAAGAACAGGAGTACTTGTGGCACCTTAGAGACTAACAAATTTATTAGACCATAAGCTTTCGTGGACTACAGCCCACTTCTTCGGATGCATATCATCCGAAGAAGTGGGCTGTAGTCCACGAAAGCTTATGCTCTAATCCGAAGAAGTGGGCTGTAGTCCACGACAGCTTATGCTCTAATAAATTTGTTAGTCTCTAAGGTGCCACAAGTACTCCTGTTCTTTTTACGGATACAGACTAACACGGCTGCTACTCTGAAACCTGTTATTGAGTATTAACGTTTACTGTTGCTTACCCAAGATCTGAGTACCAGAAAATGGTATTGATTGCAAAGCAGAACCTGCTCCGTTGCTTTTGACAATCCAATACAGCGCTAGACTGGCTCCTTGACATAATGGCGTAGTAAGAAAATTATGTTCCTATGACAATACAGCCTACCCCTCAAAATAGCTAATGTTAACCAAGGAATCAACTGCATATCATCCGAAGAAGTGGGCTGTAGTCCACGAAAGCTTATGCTCTAATAAATTTGTTAGTCTCTAAGGTGCCACAAGTACTCCTGTTCTTCTATTTAAAAGCATGGCTGTTATCGTCAAATTTGAAATGAATTAAGTCAGCATTTGTCAGGATTTTAAAGGTTCTTCCCACACACAAAATCTGAAACAGCAAGTTACAGAGGATATATCTGTTAATTGCAAGTGCTATTTTTGACAGATGTTCGATATGTAATAATGATCTGCTGCTTTGACTAATCCAGCCAAGTCAACAGCTTTAGACAGAATTCAAAGGCCATTTCAGGGAACACAGCCAACATCTATTCCACTAGATTTAAAGAAAAGAAAAAAAGAAAAAAAAAACCAAACCCATAACTCTTAGCATATGGAAAGCAAAATATGAAGTGTCACACTCTTTCCATAATCAAACTGACCAGAGCTACAGAAAAATAAAATAAATAAATAAAAAGAAACAAAAAAATATGGCCAGCATCATTGCCCATGGGTTCAATATTTACCAGTTTGTGTACCATCTGAGCTATTTCCTGTAATCAGCCAGGCACATGGCACTTTTATTCTCAGGAGACACTATCACCATGACAACTTTATCAGACTAAATTGTGAAACACAACACTTGGGGCAATCTGAATTTGGGCACAGATTTGGAATATTATTTATGTTATTCTTTTATCAACTCTCTTAGCATGCCCACCAGAGAGGAGAAAATAAAAAAAAACCCATGACTATTAAAATAACAATAAAAAATGTAAAACTTTACAAAGAGAAAAGGAATAAAGCCATTAGGCTGAAAAATGGGCAATCAAAGAAGCTATTGCGCTCGGCAGATGGAAAAGCAGCAGGTGCCATGGTGTGATGGGACCTTGCTTCCCATCATGCACACTCTACAATGATGCAGGCTGACAGGGAAGGGAATTAATGTGTCGGAGCAGGTACTTTCTGTCCATTAGCTGATTCTCAGTACAATCCACACAGACTGCTACCCTTGGCTCTTTGATAAAATGACTAACAATCCATTGTTCAAAAAGTTGTATGAAAAAGAACAGCTGTGTGTGACCTGCCTGTCACTGTCCCAGATTAACAGAGTGTAAGTGACCAAGTAAACATTTCTCCACCCCAAACTGGGATTAGAGATTTCAGCCTATGAATAAATTATTGGAATGCAGATGTTGAGAATACATTAAGGTAAAGCACACTGGCTGGGCTCCACTGAGGGAAAATATTGATGAATAGAATTTTCAAGTCTAAATTAACTCTGGCAGACAATCGAGAGCAATGTGCAGAGAATGATAAACATGCACACCTATGTTTTCTCTGGGAAAACCCTTAATTATGCAAAGGACACATTATGTACTATAAACTCTGTGCCTTGGTGGCGCACTATGCATCAGTTAAATTATTTTGTATGTTTGCATTTCTCATTGCCATCACAAATGGCAAAAAATAAGACTGGGAAATTCACAAAAAATAAGAACTAAATTGATACAAATATTCTAAGTGGTTTTAATTTGTTCAAGTCACTCAGTCCCCTTTGCTGGCCATCTGTGCTTTTTGCTGCTAAATTCAAGGCTGTCCAAAACAAGTCCAATAGTTACTTTTGGTAGTGGTACAACACCACACTTTGAAGTCCTTGCTTCTCACAGTGAACCCCAGGGTTCCATTGATTGGAACAAACTGGAACTGTATTCCTGAAAACAAAAAGCAGTCTTTAAAAAGTCCTCGTTAGTATTTCTGAGCTGTTGCAAAAGTTACTACGTAATTATGTAGCATTCAATATGGATTTGTCAAAAAAGTGTTAAGAAGACTGAGAGAGGTTAAGTGGAAAATTTCCACCAACCAAATTATTTTCCTTTGGAATTTCTAACAGCCCTTGAATGTATTTCTCTTCGTAAATGTTTAATTTTCTATATGTGAAAGACAAACAAACCATTGGTGAAATCAACATTCTGCTGCTGCTTCCAATTTCTTATTTTGAGGCGATCTCACAGATTAAACACTTCCTTGCAGTAATAAGAATAAAATACAATAATTAAAAAGAGAAGATACTAGTGAACAACAGGAAAGGCAGGAAATTCAGTCAGGTCAGACAATTTGTCTTTAACTTGCCATTGTGTTAAAATAATCAGCAGCAAAAATACAGTAGTTAAAGATAGAGCATCAGGTTTAGCTTTGAATTCTCTGACTTTTATAGGTGTGTTATAACCTTCACATATTTAATGTTCTTGTTTCTTTTTTAATTGCCATGAATTTAATACATAAGTATTACCCCAGGGATAAGAGCAATTTCCTTTGGAAGTATTTCAGTTTCTCAATAAATATGAACATAGGATCTTTTTAAAAAATTCATATTATTTACTCAAAACACCAGAAAGGCCCATCTGAATCATCCCAGTTTATTATTTTTATAATTATAGTGTATAATGAGAGGTATATTTTAAAGACCAATTCTACCCTTTAGACAGGGAAGCAGTGCTTTAGAAGACACACTATGCATAGTAAATCCCTACCAAAACATTCACTACACAGGTGCACTAGCCTTTTTTTTTCAGTTTTAAACCCAGAGCTTTCTTTTTTTGCATTTTTTATTTTTCTTACTTAAAATTTGCTGAAAAAGTTGCCCAACTCTATTAATGACAGTTGTTGCCCTAAGAACCTAACAAATCTACAAGACAAGACATAACAGTTAGAGGAGGCCAGGGTAACAAATAAGTATAATAGGAATGTACAAAATTCTTAGCTAGAAGCATGGGCACAAAATTAATTTTAATGGAGCTACTATAAGGAGAGCAGGTCACACAGTTAATTGTCACAATGTTATGAGGTGGAAGATGCTCACATTTCTATGTCATGGGAACGCCCCCAAGCAAACCATATGCTTAGCCCATCAATATGCCTTTGGTTAGTATGATAATGTAGCTTCAAATGCACACCAAAATGTTGTGTTTATTCAAATTTATGGTCTTGAATTGAAGAGTTCAATACTCTCCCAGAGGCCTCAGTGCCATAACTTAAGGCCTAAAGTCGATCTGCTTCTATACATTCTACTTCTCAAATCTGCCATTTAAATGCAGATTACTGTATAAATTTCCACTCATGACCTATAAGAAATATTGCCAGTAACATTTGGTATGATTAATTTGCACTCCATAGCACTGCCTTTTCACAGGGATTATCTGTTTTGTAGCCTGCTTTTCTCTGCAGCAAGATAGAATGATATGGTCTGGGTAGGCAAGATGCATACATATGAAGTACTCAGGCTGGGCATCCAGCAAGGCTAATGGGAGCATTTAATCCTGGACCCGTATCAGAGCTCATTTTGTAGTTACATACAGTACCAGATCAAGAAAAAATTGTAAAGACCTTTTCCTTAACTCAAGAGTTCAGAGGTTCCCACTGTTGCTTTTTTTGACCATTAAAAAGCCAGTAAAGATGCAACCTGCTTGTAAATGTTGAATACTAACAAATAGCATGCCATGTTATTCACAGCAGTTTAAGATGCAGCAACATTAACGCTGACATATTGATATGTAGCACAATCTCTTTGTGATGTGTTCATTTATAATCTAATCACATGTCCACTTAAAAAAAAATCAGCTTTCCCCATGAAATGGATAAAATACAATTACTAAATGATATGCGTAATCATTCAGTGCCGTTACTACTGAAAGGTGATATTGCAGTGACATTGAGAAAATTAGATCTATTCTTCATACAATTATATAGCTACACTTTCACTCTAATGCCATTCTAATTGGAAAGGAGCACTGAAATGTGAAACTGGGTGCATTTCAGTATCTAATTATCACTCAGTAACTCATTCTTAAAATAGTTTTCTGGAAAAGATAGTTGCCAAGAATGCTATTTTAATTCTAAAGTTTTCACTTTAGAATTGCTACTGTTCCCGTAGCAAACATCTTGAATTCACTTTTTGACTATATTTCAGATGTACCATTGAGAAATGATAGGCAATTAGAAGAAATATATGAATGCTTACAATATAGCCTCAATCTTAGTTAGAACACTGACCTACTCCAGACTGCCATCCAAATGCTGGTGAGTAAAGTATGTTTGCCCGGTAGGGTTAAAATAAAAACAAATAAAGGAATAAAAAAGACTTTCATATAAAAACCTGAATTTTGTACATAAAACATTTGCTGGATACAACAATAAAAGAAATCATATTGGTTTACTTATTATAGGTAAAAATCAGCAAAAATAATAAAAAAAAAGGCTAGCCAGCCTTTACATTTCCTTAATAAGGCTGTTTTCAACTGGCATTTCCCCCTCAGGATTTAATTTGTTGACAATCAAACACAATTCCATTTTGATAACAGAGTATCTTTGGGGGGTTATAATGAAAAGATTATTAAGACTCCAATAAATAATATAAACCATGAACAGTTTTGAGGGGAGAAAAAGGCAAGCTTTTACAAAAGCAACAAAGCAAAAATAGAGCTGTATTCTCAGCTGATGTATATCGGCATAGCTCCATTGAAGTCAATGGAACTACATCAATTTGCACCAGCTGAGACTCTTGGATGTACTGTCTCCAGCAGGTAACAGCTGGAGATGGGCAAGTCTTAGGAAGCTGAAAGGTCTGCATACCTTTAGAACTATCATTCTTTCTTTGCAAGATTAGTATAAATTCACTAAAATTTTCCTGTAATTTAAATTCATTCCCCATCACCACCACCATCCTCTACCCTCAAAGGATGATTCCATCTTTTTAAAAATGATTTTCTGTGTCTAAAGAGACTGTGTATTAGGAAAAGAAACAGTATTGAAGTCCTAGGTTAGCAGCAACAGGTGGTCCATATATAGCATGTACATCCTCCTATCTGGTAGATATCAATGTTCTAACTAAGTGGTCTTCAAAAGCTGAGTGCACTGCCAAAAGCTACTCACAGGACACAAAGGTATGCAAAAGTGATGGCCATAATCTTAGCCAACACATTTTTTCAGGACCCTAAAAAGCTAAAAACATGATTCTCTACGGCTTGAGCTAAAAAACGAAGGTCTGGAGCTAGGAGGCTGTAACAGATTCACACATGTTCTGTGGCTTGGGCAGAGAGGAAGTGGTGCAATATGTGCAGATCAGTAAGTTATACAATATGATCAGAATGAACTAGAGATTCCTTTGAGAGTGTTTTCCAGCCCACCCATCAATGTTACCATTAAAACAACCTAAGATCAATATAAAATGCCCTCAGTCATTATGCTTTGAGTCTAATGGCTTGCACAAAATATAGGCATACCAATATTTGGACTCTCCTCTGTATATTGAATGGAAAGTTTTTCCACTTCAAGAGCCATCTTCCTCACTTACAAATACTTTTATAATATTGAGACTTACTTTCCCAGATAAACCCTCATTTTAAAAGATAGTTTCATGCTGAAATTCAATCCAGAATTAATTTGGCTCACTAAACTTCATTAAAGAGCCCTGAAACCCAGAAAGGCCTTCCCTCGCTGTTTCCACCCACGCTCTGAGAATACTGGAATTGTTTTTTAATTTGCAAGAAATGAGTCTGGTATGAAAAATATCCTGGTATCAGACTTATATCCACTTGTAGAAATGGCCAGCATATACAAGTCTCAATAGATAGGACCTTTCAGCAAACTTGTGATATATATATATACATATCTATAGAGAGGTTTCTGTTATCTAACAGAAAACACGAAGAACAAAAGCTCGATTCTGCTAATTTAAATAACAAAACTCCTATGGCCTTCAGTGGGATTTGACTCTAAATGCAGAAACTGCATGGATAAAATTGTCTATAGTGTGCTCACTTAAAGTGTTCATTCTGATTTTAGAGATATTAAAGGGTTCAGAGATGTTCCCTACACCAAGGGGAATACTGCTGGAACTAGCTATATCTCTAGAACTGGAATGAACTTTTAATATGTCCACTGTAGATAAATAATCTGGGGCAAACTCAGAAATGACACATTTACATCTTTTTGGAGGTTTCAGGCAGCTTGTTTAACTGTCTGCTAGACAGAGGAGAGGGAGAGGAAAGAAGAGAATTGAGGAGCAAGATGACCAAATATTCTGAAACATGAACAGCATAGCACTGTTTGCCATAAGGAAGTTCACAGTGAAAAAAAAAAACATCAAATCTCTTGGCTGTTCTGTACATGACAAAGCAAGAAAGAATTTCATTCATTTCTTATTGTAAGAGTAGATCTCTTTCAATATGCTCTGTGCATCATATGAATCCTTTGCCATGGTGTGAATAAAAGGTTGGTGAAACATTTCTAATTTAAATGGATTTTCAGTCTTTTCCTGCTCTTTCCATGGGAATATTGGATTGCTCCCATTTATCCTTTGTTTAATAACAATAATACAAATTGCTATAACATATACTGTTTTCTTTACCTCCAGAGCTCTGAATCTTCATTTGTTTTTCCATCACAAAATGTCTTGTAATTAGGGCTGGGCAAAATTTTTCAGCCCCAAAATTTTTCAGTGAATCCTTGTTGATTTCACTGAATTGTTCGGTAAAAATTCCAAAAAATGTGAAATGTTCCATTTGACATTTTTGAAACAAAATGTTGATTTTTCAGTTCAAAATGACTTTGTTTAGAAATTTTCTCTAATTTTATTTCAAAAATTAAAACATACTATAATGCTCAAAATTGAAAAGAAACTTTTTTTTACCCAAAACAATTTATTTTTTAATTTTAGTTTTATTTATTTATTTTGGAATTGCCAGCAAACTGAAAAATCCATTATTTGCCCAGTACAACCTATAATATCAAGATACATTTCTACCCATTATTCATTTTTTAACTTATAACCTTTTCAACGGATCTAATATTGTGACCAACAAAACCCCATTTGTGGGAAAACATGGTTCATTTCAGAGAGTCAGGAAAAATGCAGCATAACTTGCATTCTACACGTCACAATAAATGAGACACAGCATGGGCTCCTGGTCTGACTATGGGGCTGAAAACCAGGAAATCTTGAGTTCTAATCCTGGCTCTGCCATTAATTCACTATCTAGTCTTGGACAAGTTACTTAATATATCTGTGCCTCTATCTCCTCACCTATGAAATGGGCCTAATAGTATATATTACCTACCTTACAAATGACATAAGGATTAATTACAAAGGGCTCAACTAATAGCTGCACTCTTCAAGAGGAATTCAATGAGAGGAAGCTGTCCAGCATTGGCTAAAATGCACACACCCTGTAGAATACTGCATACCAGCTGATTGTGGGAATATGTACTGCACCTATTACACAGACAAGTGTTTCAGGTACTCCAGGGGAGTTGCTTACCCCAGCACCCCTGCTGCATGATGCCTGTTCCTGGCCTATGTAGGCATAATTCATCAAGGGTTTCATTGCTTGGGTGCTGCCCACATCCCACCCCAGTTAAACCCGGGACTCATGAGCCATAATAAAACCCTTCATGTCTGTAGAAAGTTTTGAAGCTAGATGCCAAGGGCTCAACTCCACTCCATCCAGGGGGATTACGGAAATGATCAGCTTCAAAGAGCTGGTCATAGCTCCCTCTTCTGGCTAGCCACAAGAGAAACATAATTGAGAGATGGGTGTTGAAGAGAAAGGGCAAAAGACTTATCACTTCAGTTCTACACTGCTGAGAAAGATTTGAGGAATCAGTCTGTTGCTTCAGTTCTGACTGCTGAGCTACTCTAATTAAGATTGTTCAATCACATTTTTGAAGTTTTATATCTCAATTCTTAAAGAAAAAATAAAAGACTTCAAATCCCATTACAACTCCATATGCAGTTCCTGATTCTACTGTAAAATGGATGTCATGTACTTTATGCCATTAAAATGTTTAGCATTTTATTTTTGTTTGGTAGCCTTTAACTGAGATAGTAGCATAGAAAATACAACACAATTTAAAGAGTAGAACTCTCTTTTTGGATAGAATTAATGTTTTAATAATGAATACTGTCTTTTTTTAATTTCTCTTCAAAATCATCCAATGTAATTTGCTTAGCTCTTAAAAGTTGTAACTATGTATATTCACTTTCTCTGGGCTCAGAAACAAACAACTAGAAGATGACTAGAATGGGTGAAATGTACTCTTGCACAGAGTGTCAGCATAAAGCCCTGACATCACATAAGTCCTCAGGACCTTGTCCAGGCAATCAAGGGTGAATTTCACCCAACAGATATCTTTATATCAAAAAGGTGCTAGACTTTCATAGCTATTGCTGGGCTAGCAGGCTCCACAGAAGGTTTATTTGAGAACCTACTGGATAAAGCCAGCCAGCTAAAGGCTCTGAAGGAATTATGTGATATTAAAACAAAGAGAGAAGGGTATACAGATTTTAAAATGCCATAGTGATCTGTATGTGGTGAAGCACTTTCATGTTTCTCTCAATTATTTGAAATACCCTGGACATGCCAGACCAATCTTCCAATATCCCCTTTTCAGACAACAATTTGATACCACTCTTTTACATGCTCAGATCCCTGGTCTCTCAAGACCCAAGATGCAGTGTTCTCCCACACAGCTCATTACTGAGCCATGTCCCAAATTTTTAAAATCAATCCTGGTAGACAAAGCACAAAGCTCTCTTACCCAACAAACAAACAAACAAACACACTTCTAAAGTCTTTTAAAAGTAACTTTGAAAAAATCTGGTGGTCATATATATGTGTTTAAAGACTTGTCAAAATTTTCTGAGAGGTCTTTTCTGATTTTCTTAAATTGCCACCCATCTTCATTAAATGGGCGCAAAGAAAGGCACCCGTTTGACTCGATTTCTTTACTAAAGGCAAACTGGATTAATGTAGCCATTGATTGTGGTATTTGGTCTTAATTTAATCCAAGAAAAATATTTTAATATTCATTACTTTCACCCTCAAATTTCAGGATGGAAAAGGAATGGAAAGGAAAAGGAATATCTGCTGTCTTATCCCATGTGCTTTCAAGTTTTATACATTGAGATTTCATGCATCCTAAATTACATCATTATTTCCAGTATTCCCTATACTTTCTATAGGGTTCTATAGACCTGAGAGATTAGAGTCACAAAGGGGACTTGGGCTTAGCCCTGCCACACCTAGCTTTGGGTGCCATGCCAGTGGACTCCATTACCCCAAGACAGGAGTCCAGACTCCCTACACAAGACTTGGAAAGAGTTAGGCTCCTAAGAATGGGATCCACAAAAGCCAGCGAGCTGAGCTGGCCTAAACCCCATCCCTCAGAAGTTAGGCACCTATTTCTTGGCAAGAGGAAGGCACCTACTTTCATTTATTCACAGCCATGAATCATCTCCTGGAGTTAGATGTCTACACTAGGTCAGCCCCTTCTTGCAAAAAAAAATGCTTACAGGATTAGGTGGCAGCTGAATGGGGATTCATTTGTGGATCTCACCCTGAATATTTTTTAAAGGGTGACCAATGTATGGTTACTCGCAAACGCTGCATAAATATCCATTGATAATCCAGTGACCAAAAAGTAAACATCAACTCTATAATACAATTTTATTGTAGACTTACTAGCCCGCAGGCCTTTAAGATGTTCTGCCTTTATCAAAGTAGATAATGTTAACATGAGCTTCTTTTGAAAGATATTCTTCTTCAAAGTTTCCATGAGAACATGCTATGAGGTCTGGCTTGACAACAGCATATTGATATCTTTATTCATCATCTTCCATTCATATACCCACCTTGGAAATATCTGCCATAGAGCCCTTTGGTTCTTACCACCACGCTGGGAAATTCTGTGTACCCCCAATCAACTTAATATGTCTAGACTCAACTATTAACCACCTTAGCCCAAAGGATGAGAGTGGATCTGACAACCTCATATGTTACATGAGAGAACATTTGCTCAGAGACAGATTATCTACATTGGTACATCTCTTTTTCTTATTGCCCTCACTGATTACAAGAAAGTATTCTTCTTTTAGAAATAGAAAACATCCCTCTGAGTATTACAAGATATAATCTATATAGCCTGAACAATAACAAAGAGCTAAAAGAGATGAAGTCATGCTTAAGTTTAGTAAAGACTATCTTGCTTTTGAATCATTTACTTTGTTAGAATGTTCTATCATTTAACACAGCCCTCTCTGTAGTACCGATAATACTAAATAAAGGACACCCACTATAAGAAACCAACTTGTTTTACAGGTGCTAGCTCCAACTCTGCTTGAAGGTTTTGGATTTGTGAAGTGTCAACTTAACCCACAGGATGTGGTGAAATCAATAAAATCAAAACCAGTATGTTATACACAATCCTACTTATGACTCTGCCACTGTATGTTTAGGGTCCAGAGAAAGAACATATATAAACTGCAAAAATGCAGAAGGAAGTAATGTTGTCAAAAGATTCTTTTAGACTCGCTACCCTTAGATGCCCATAATAGCTGTTGCATTTCCGGCCCACTTGCAATAAACAAGTATTCTTTAATATTATAAATACCCCTGTACAAAAGATACAAACAGAGCAACTCAGTGCTGTGCCAATATCTTGTTGGAAGTTTTGAATATTTATAAATCACTGGGCGCAGATGGACTATACAAACAATGCTGGGTTTAGCTAAGGATAAAAAAAAACTTAATGGGAATTATTTTAAATGTTTTTGGCATTTTTCAAGAATGCATGGCATCTCCACCAGGCTGTAGGGAACAAGTTGTGAGGCTGTTTTCTGAACCCTGTCTTTATCAGCCCTGACTGCTCAGCAAGTGAATGGAAGGGAAGGGGAATCAGTTGCTCACCATTAATCACTATAAGAAGTAGCCCTGCAAGCTCATACATTGCAGATAAGCCATTTTCTCAGACGTGATTAGGATAAGTAAGGTAGGACTGTAACTTCTGGGAAGAAAAAAAAAGGATACTCCCAAGTTGTCAAGATTATCTGAATATTAATGCTTCTCAAGTTTTGCTACTACTGCATCAACCCTTTCCTTGGTATCAGAGTGTGTTCCACGTAAGTAGTCCTGAATCTAACTTGCGAAGAAATTGCAAGGCAGGCAGGCTATGCACAGCAAGCCTCAAATTAAATTTTTAAGGCCCTGGGAAAATGCCAACAGGTCTACATCAGGCAGCCAAAATGCTTTTCGTTAATACTGAGACCTTTTACACCTCTTTCCACTTTATGCTTTCCTTCTTTAGCAAGCCTAGACATTTTCTCATCTACATATGGACCCATGTGATTCTTAGCAGTTCAATGCATATTTAATCTCTTCTTTTGTTCTACGTACCCCTTAGTACAGCTCTGTTCTAAACAGACAGACATTGCCACCCAGGTTCACTGAAGGTTATAGGTTATGTTCATTCATAATTGGAGCTGAATTAATATTTTACAATGAATACCTTATTCAATAAACTTAGCCTTTTTTACTGTTCACAGAATATCCATGGGCACATTGTAATTTCTACAGGTTTGTTATTTGCATTAATTTAACACTTTTTTCTTTTAACTCTCCAGATTGATCACATATATATCCAACCACTGAGCTGTGTTGTGATTCGCCATGTAAGTCCTATCATATTTTTTCTGTTCCCTGATTAGATGATTACATAAGCAAATATTTTGAATATTGGTTTGCATTTTTAAGCAAATTTTCTCCCACCATATTCAGACTCTTTTTGTGTTCACTTTCCACTACCAACTGAGTTTTGCTGGCATTAACGTTGGCTGAGATGTCCGAATTTCCAAGTCCCATGCATAAGTATTGTTTTCTGGAAACTAACATTTAAATTCAGTTTTCCCCCATGATTATACAAGTTCTATGCATAACATTGTTCTAGAGTC
The DNA here is from genome assembly GCF_011386835.1 of Chrysemys picta bellii. Classification (NCBI taxonomy): domain Eukaryota; kingdom Metazoa; phylum Chordata; order Testudines; family Emydidae; genus Chrysemys; species Chrysemys picta. The sequence goes on from NC_088800.1 coordinate 21,598,466, forward strand.
ATTCAGTCGCTCACTGGAATATATATTGAGCATGAACATGAACCTGCTCTTTCTACCAATCAAGAACTCAACCTGGCTATACATCAACTGCAGCCTAAAAAGGCTCCTGGTCTAGATAACATCCATAACAAGTTCATCTTTCATTTTGGGCCAATCACCAAAAGCTGGCTCCTTTGATTTTTGCAGCCTGGTACCCAGGATTGCAGCATCACGGTACCCAGGATTGCAGCATCCCAAAAGTCTGGTGCCGAGCAAAGGTCATAGCTTCCCAAGCCAGGGAAAGCATTGACAGACCCAAAGAGCTATCAACCATTTTCTCTGCTCTGTATTATCTACAAGGTGATGAAGAGACTAATACTGATGCAGATTAATGAGGTAGTCTATCCTCAGCTGCCTCGCCTTTAGGCTGATTTAGCAGGGGACAATAGAAAGTACTCTACCCAAATCAAGATACAGAAAATGCATTTGAATCAGGAAAGAAAGTTGGTGCATTTCTTATTGATCTTACGTCAGCCTATGACACGGCACATCGGGCTGGCTGCCAAGCAGCTGCAAGTTATTCCATGTAGGCGGATGGTGCTATTCATTCAAGAAATGATTAGCAACTGAAGCTTCATTCTGCAAGTCGGTGAGATAATCTGTCACCTTAAACATCTCCGCAATGGCCTTCACAAAGGTCAATGTTGGCTCCTCTTTTGTTCAATATCTACACATACAACCTTCTTGAAATGCAGACCAAGAAATACGTGTATGCTGATGGCATCTGTATTGCTGACAGTGGATACGATTTCCACAGGATTAAAGGGAATCTCAGCCAAGACCTAAATACTTTGATCACTTACTTTCAGCAATGGAGACTAATTCAACCAAGACAGTGGCAACTACTTTGCGTCTAAACAACTCTCTTGCCAATTGATCCATCTTGATTCATGTACAAGGACTACTATTCCATCCAGTTGTCACATGCTTGAGAGTAAAACCTAAAGATACTTTTGGGGCACAAAATGTCTGAATGTACAAACAAACCACTTATTGCTCCTTGGGGCACCAGTCACATTCACTTTGATCCTCTGCTAATCAGTTCCTGGTTCCTCATTTGCTCCAGTGCTAATGGTCGCTGCTTTTTTGAGCTTGAATTCTTTTCAGACACCTGGCTTTCATTTAATGGAAAAGCACTGTAGAAAGAGAAGGAAATGGAATACCCTTCACAGCCCTTTGACTTCTGCAATTGTCTCTGTGCCCTTTCTGCAGTATTTCCCAGTTATCTGGAGTTCCTCCCCATTATCTCTGGTTCAGCTATAGAGGGCCAGGTCCTCAGCTGTTGTGAGGTGAAGTTCCACTGACTTCAATTAAGCTACACTGATTGACACTAGCTAAAGATCTAGCCTAGTCTTTCAAAACCTCTCTCACACAATCAATTAAGAAAAATCTCCATTTAAATGATAATTTAAAAGTCTTTTAGTAAAATTGAATTTTGCTTAATCTTAGCAAAATAATGCACAGATGCATTTGCAGAAAGATTGACAGCACACGCACATGTAAATAATCTGGTCTCTTTGCAAGTGGTGATCGAAACATCTGCTTAACAATAAATGGCATAACATCATCTGTGCCGCTTTTCTTCCCATTTCAGTCTAAATATTTTAGAATGCTGGGCTAGGAAACATTGTTAGTTGGACCACTTTCTTGTCTTTGGAGATCGAGTTGTTGTAAAGCAGGTATCTGGACAATTTGGAGATAAAAGGGAACTGACTTGCATTTGCTAAAAGTCTATGAGGTTGAAGAGCTCTGCCAATTAAACAGAGCCAACCAGAGAGAAACTAATTTAATTTCTCTGTCAGCAGACAATGAGCAATGACGTCTTGGCAAAGTATGGGCATTACATAAGGATCCCTGAGCTACTCTTCACAGGAAACATCCAGGCACACTAGTTTGTTCTGATATATCTGTTCTATGGACAAGTCTTTTTATAAAACCATTGGGTATGGACCTCCTGCTTGATTTTGGACTTATTCAGACCAGTTCTGATTTTACCCTTCTGTAGGTCCATTGCTTTCTGTAGACTTACTCCAGGTTTACACCAGCATCATTTAAAAAAGAATCAGTTCTACTGCTATCTGTAGAGATTTTGTCTGCCTTTAACTTGGCTCCAAGAAGCTTTGTTTAGTCAATGTGTTTTGACAATTTAAACACGCTTTGATATTGCTCTAGGTAACTATGGTCAGTTATTGGTGTTTTCTGCCAGTCATGCGCTTCTGCTGGGGTGATTTCTGTGCAACCTTTGACTTTTTCTTAACTTTGTCTCAGAGAAGCATTTTTAATTTAGGTGTTCAAATATGATTAATTTCACTTAATGTTCTTTATGCTATTGAACCCATTTCTTTCTTCTCTTATTGGTGTTCCCTGTGGGTTGGATACAGAATTCTGTACTTCAGTTTTCAACTGTTCCAATTATATTATTGTATTTTGGTTTCTTGTAGTGCCCAAGTATTTTGGGGCTGACTGCAGAAGAGCAGATTGAGGTCTGTTTCATCCTGAGCTGGGTTTCCTAATCCAAGTGGCAGCTCTTCTCAGCCTTGTACCAAGTATATATAGTTTGTTTCAATTATTTATATGTCATTCAAATACTTTGGCTGTGGCTCAGACTATTACGTTCATAGAGAAATGACAACCCAGAACTAGACTCCAGCTCTTTTGTAAGATAATGTGTTTTAAGGACTGCTCATTTTAGGCAAAGGAGGAATGTCTCTAGGCCTTGCAATCATTCTCACCATTGTAATCCTGCAAAGACATCAGAGTCTGAACACACTAGTTAACATCTTAATTTTGTTATATATGGGATGGCTAACTCCCTAGACAAAATCTAATGTTCTTCTAGAACTGCCTGCTGGACTTCTGAAGGAGCTGATGTATTTGTTGTAATTGAAATTTGACTAACTATGCCAGATGATTAGTGAATCTACCTTAGTTGCAGAGACCCACTCTTTATTTAAAATAAAGTTAGAAGGATGGTGAGGAACACACTTCTTCTCTTACTTATACTGGGAAGTTAAATGAAGAAGTCAATAAAGTTATATCTATGTGAAATTAGTGCAAGTGATAGGAGTATCCTTCCTAATATATTATTTATTTATGCTGACCTCTACCTAAAGCCTCTTAGATCATTCCACCTTCAAAAAGATGCAGTTCAGTTATTTCCATGTACAGATAGTTGGCGATTATATATCATTCATATGAGTTAATAAAGTTTGTATGTACATGTACATTTTGCTGTCAATTTAAATATTTTATTTCAATATTCATATTAAATAATGCCACCTTCTCTGGCTTTCATTGAAATCATTTGAAATTCATCAGCATCCTCTATCCCAGCTCAGAGCACTAGCTGCTGCCTGAGTCTAGTAATGCTCTTCAACTTTTAAGTAACAATAAATGCACTTCTGTTAAAAGAATCCAGTGGTCAGCTCCTCCTTGTCATAGTGTTGAGTGCTGTAATTTGATGGCACTTGGTACCAACACTCCTGGTAGAGAGCCATTTCCTCTTTACCTCAATGCTTTTTTCTGATGTTAAGAATATAGCTGATCAGTCTAATAGCACTCTCTCGACCCCTCCAAATGGAATAAGCTGTACTAGAGATGAGCCTATGAAGAGGTTCTTCTGCCTGGCTTTGGTTTTCATTTGAATCCAGATGGACGTGGAAGAAGATTTTTCATTTAGGGTATGTCTAGACGGCGCACAGCAGTGTGTGGTGTACATCCCCACACAGCCCCCTTGCATGGGTATAAACAGTAGTGTAGTTGGTGGGGCATGGCTTAAGTGAGTAGAGTGCAGACATGCCTGACGGGTTTTAGTATGTACACAAGTACGTACCCTAAACAGCTCTCTATTTGCCCAAGCCATGCCACCCCATCTACACTGCTATGTTTAGCAGCATAGTGTGCCAGTGCCTCCCTGCTGCTGGAGCCCTTCACCACAGGGAAAGGCTTCACCAGCTCCCCACTTCTACAGCCTTTCCTCACCGCAGTGAAAGGCTCCAGTGGGAGGAGGTGCTGAAACTTCTCCTCACTGTCTCCCCCCACCCGAGCTTTTCACTGGCATGTGTAGCTACACATCTCAATGTGGACACAGCAGCATTTTCACTGCAGCATGTAGCTGCACATACCCAACATGTTGCCACCAGCAATGGGTAGTGTAGACGGAGCCTAAGGGGAGCATAAGCGGGGGGAGGGCTAGCTCAGGGGTTTGAGCATTGGCCTGCTAAACCCAGGGTTGTGAGTTCCATCCTTGAGGGGGCCATTTAGGAATCTGGGGCAAAAATCTGTCTGGGGATTGGTCCTGCTTTGAGCAGCGGGTTGGACTAGATGACCTCCTGAGGTCCCTTCCAACCCTGATATTCTATGATTCTACAAAAATGCACAGTGATAGTGTTTAATGAGAAACTGACTTTCAATGAGACAATCCCAGGCAGTCATTTTACAAAATAGTAGTAAGGAAAACAATATTTTTATCTCTAATATAGCACTTTATGAACCCCATTTTCAGCAGGCAGCCTTCATGTGCAACTTTGCACATGCACACACCTTTTGCACTGTTTGGTGTACTAATACTTGCATGTTTGATCTGCTCTACACATGCACATTTTGTCAGAGGTTCACGTAAATGATGTTACCACACTAAGCATGCATACCAGTGTGCACACAGACATAGGCTGAACAGAGAAAAATCAGGTGTTAGATGATATAGGTGCAGTACAAACATTAAGGGCCCAATCCAGCAAAACTTACTCACACATGCAGTACCATTGATTTGGGAAGAGGTGTTCCATATCTCCAGTCTTTTAGATGGTGTTGTTCAGGATTCTTGTATTTAGGAAATGTAATGGGGAATCCAATTAGATTTCACATACACCTCTACCCCAATATAACGCAACCTGATATAACATGAATTCAGATATAATGCAGTAAAGCAGTGCTCTGGGGGGGGGCGGGGCTGCGCACTCCAGTGGATCAAAGCAAGTTCGACATAACATGGTTTCACCTGTAACGCGGTAAGATTTTTTGGCTCCCGAGGACAGCCTTATATCGAGGTAGAGGTGTATTTTAACTGGAGTAGCACAAAGCAGCTTAAATGTACCAGTGAATACAGAGTTAATAAAGTTTGTATGTACCAGCTTAAATGTACCAGTGAATACAGAGCCCAGAGTTCTAATTTGCTTCAATTTCAAGATGCCAGGGTAGGGAAGGACGCTTCCTGATTTGTATCACTGCACTTATGGTGGGTCTACTTTCACCCATTTGGCAGGCTGTTTGGAATTTGGTGCCTTGATTTATCTGCCCTGAAACCAATTTTGATCATGTTACCCCTTGGATTAAGAAGCTTCGCTGGACTTTTTTTTGAGAATGGGGATATAATTTAAAGTTCTACTTATGTTCAAGGAACTTGTTATTTATAGAAATTGATCGATGTCTATGTTCCATCTGAGAGCTTATGTCAGACGCAGATTACTGTCTGCCCTGACACCTCTTTGCTCACTGGTAAAATTCAACTATTTTACAGTTTGGTCCCTGTTCATGCTAATTCTGTTTCTCACAAGGAGCCCAAACCTGCATTCCTTAGCCACCCAAAATGCTGATTAAAGTCAACATTAGGCACATGCTTAAGTACTGTGCTGAATTAGGGCTTGAGTCTCTGTGTGCTTCAACCCCGCCAGTAATGGAAATAAAATGTCCTTTTACCCACCTTTTGCCTGTCTCATCTCTACAGAAGATTTTCAAAAGTGTTCAAGTGATGTAGGAGCCCAAGTCCTAAAGCCTGAGACATTTGAAAAATCTCTCCTTTAGTTTGCAAACTCTTCAGGGCAGAGACTGCCTCCAACTATGCATTTGTACAATACAGAACACAATGTGGCTTTATAGGACCACTCACACTGAGTTCTCTTGGGCCTAGTCTCATAACTACTATTCAGACTGAATGGGAGTTGCAGAATTGGATTAAAGAATATAAAGTTTAGAGGGCACATCCTCAATCAGGGTAAGTTGTCATAGCTCTGTTGAAGTCAATGGGAGTGTGACAATTTACATCAGTTGAGGATCTGCCCCTAGAGTTTTAGGAACTGTTCCATAAATAATGGTCTGTCATACATAAGGTTGCCAACTTTCTAATCGCACAAAACCGAACATCCTTGCCCACTCCTTCCCCTAGGCTCCACCCCTGCCATTCCCCTTCTCTGAGGCCCTGCCCCCACTGACTCCATCCCCCCACCCTCACACACTTGCTCATTTTCACCAGGCTGGGACAGAGGGTTGGGGTGTAGGAGGGGGTGAGGGCTCCAGCTGGGGGTATGGACTCCAGGGTGGGGCCAGAAATTAGGTGTTCAGGGTCCAAGAGGGGGCTCTGGGCTGGTGGTGGAACCATGGGGTTCAGAGTATGGGAGGCGGCTCTGGGCTGGGGTAGGGGGTCAGGGTGCAGGCTCCGGGAGGGAGCTCAGGGCTGTGGCAGGCGGTGGGGGTATGGGAGGGCATGCAGGTTCCAGGTTACGCTCACCTTCGGGGTGTCCCCAGAAGCTGCAACATGTCCCTTGACTCCTAGGGGGAGGTGCGGCCAGGCAGCTCTGCGCACTGCCTCTGCCTGCAGGCACTGCCCCTGCAGCTCCCATTGGCTGCAGCTCCAATGGGAGCTGCAGAGCCGGTGCTCGGGGCAGGGGCAACGCACGGAGCCCCCCTGGCTGCTCCTCTGCCTAAGAGCCGAGGGACATGTTACAGCTTCCAGAGAGTCGCGCTGAGTCAGGTAGGGGGCCTGCCAGCCCCACCAACTGGACTTTTAATGGCCCCGTCAGCAGTGCTGACGGGAGCCGCCAGGGTTCCGGTTGAAAACCAGACATCTGGCAAGCCATACATTTTAAACAGTTTGAAGATGACTTGCCAGTGATCACAAGAGCTAGTATAAGGGGGGCGGGGAGAGGGAGGAGACTATTCAGGATACAGAATGTTGTCAGAAAAAAACAACAGAATTTCAATGCCCCGTTTTCTGCCTATTCTGAAAGCCTGATCCTGATCTCAGATTAATGTAAATCAAGAGAAAATATTTCACTTTTTGAATTTTATGCAGTGGTGGGCTGCATATACTGAAATCCTGACTTTGGAAGGTAAAAGCCTTCAAAACAGAAACACGCTAACCCCGAGCTATAAAAAATAAATATTCAATGCAACAACATAATCCAGAACAACTCCATTTTCAGCATCTTGTTACAAAGCATAAGATCTTTGCTCTTGTGATTTATGATATCACCCAATGTTGGAAATTGAGCTTATCCTTTATTACTGAATGACAACACTTTTTCCCCCCCTTTTTTTTTATGGTGAATACATATATAAATACACTACCTGTATAAACACACTATAGCGTGTGCTGTTTATATATACATACACACATCTATAACCAAATAAAAGATTCTTTGCTTGCGCATCCCCATCTGCATTGCAGAAATTCTTACCACCACCTCTAACTTGTTATTCTGTAAAATTAGATTTATGGTGCTCTAAATCCCATTTATATTTTTATCTGAATCAGCCTGCTCATCCCTTGCTGCTCTGCCTTCTCAAATCAAATTCAGTCAGTTCTGTCTAGCTCTGTCTGAATGTTTCATTTGATTGAGTGATGTTATTTCTAGAAAAAAACACTCAAATCAATTTAATGCAAATTCCTTTTCACGTCCTGGTTGACCCATCAGGACTTTGACAATAATAGATTGAAGTAGTTACTTCCTGAGGCAGATGACTCATTGAGTGCTTAGTAATCAATTTTCATCGTTGTGACTGCATAATCTGTCTTTGGGGTCCTGTTACATATCGTGACTAGAATGCCATAGAATACCAATGTTCTCCATATGAAAAATGGATTGCACAGTTGCAGAGGAGTTATGCAATAAGAAAGGGTTTACTGGGCCAAATTCTGCTCTCATGCGTGCTGGTAAAAAAATCAGAATGATCATGAAAGTCAATGGATGTATTCCAGATTTAAACTGGTGTAACTAAAAGTCACATTTTGGCCCATTTGGATATACACCAAGGGTACTTAGCATTTTTCTGCATGCTGATTCACAAGATACCAAAATAATATACCATAGGCAACTTATCTGAGCAATTAAAGCTTCACACATAATCCAGTTAACTAATCCTTTCTCCTGCAGGGAAATATGTTCGTGGCACAAATGGTGAAATAGGAATGGGAGGGCAAGATCCAAGCACTTGCTGTCTAAAGGCCTGCTTCTGTGAGATGCAGAGTTTCTTGTATCAGGGCTGAGCACCCTCAAATCTGATTGAGCTAGATGGAAGTTGAGGGAGCTCAACACCTTGCAGAAATAAGCCCTGTGTGCCTCAGACACTACACACACACACAAACACACTTTGATATTGTAGATATATTTGTTACTTTCCTGACTGCGGGATGAGAAGCACAGGCAGGAAAGTAACAATTAGTTTCCTCATGGATTGTATTTTCTAAATGGACAACCAACCTAATTATCAATTACTGAGGGACAATCTCCACTCATTGATATATTTTGCTTTCCACAACCAAATCTCTGTACAACTTTTCATGAGTGATGTACCAAAATATTCGGATTCTAATATCTAAACTGTATTGTTAAATCTATTCACCTAAATTTGGGTTATTGATGATTATGTACTCTATGTATCGTATGACTTTAAAAACAAACTTTGTATTTGTGGATAATCTAAGCACTATACCCAGATGTACAGACACTCTTTTCCCAACCTATGTATTATATAATTTTTTTAACATTAGCTTAAATAAAAACTTTTAATCTCTCAGGAGAAAAAGTCTGCCACCCTTATTTCTTCTGTACTCCAAACTTAACTCTGTATAGTCCAGCGTAACTCCATTGAATTCAAACAAGATACTCCAGCAGAGCATTCCACCCTCATGAAAGAATCAAGCTTGGTGTGATTAGCATTGGGAAATTCTGATTCTGGGCAACTTAATAAATTTTACTGCAAGAAAACCATGTTCTTCCGTATGGATGAATCCAATTTGCTTTGGCAGCTTTCTGGTGGTCTTCACTGAACAGGCCTGTGAAATCTGCATTCTTTAGCTTTTTCACAAAAGAAACAACTTCTTATTTTAACGTTTAATGGAAGGGTTGTTTTTAAAAGTTAGGTTAAATGAAACCTACATGAAGTTATACTGGGAAAATATTACATTTTAGGAGATTAAAACACTCTGAAAAATGGGAACGAAATATTTCTTTTCCTGTTAACAATACAAGCTCAATATTCAGACACTCTGTTTCAGCTAAAAAAGACAGATGGAACAGACTAAAAAATTCTAGAAATCACTTGTCAAAATATGCAGTGGTGTTGTTGCCCTGTTGGTCCCAGGATATAAGAGAGACAAGGTGGGTGAGGTAATATATTTTATTTATTTATTTAAAAGTTGGTCCAGTAAAAGATATTACCTCACCACTTTGTCAAAATATAGCATTTTCAAAATCACTAAAGGACCCTATCCTACTATAGTGTATAGGAATAGAGAAGTATCCCTTTAAATAGTTGGAGTCCCCTAATAGTACTCACTATGTTCTATACTTTGAATCTAGGAGAACCCTCCCAGAGCAGCAGTATATATAGGCTGCTAGACCTTGAGAGTTCTATGTGTATTCTGTAAACATGATTATTTTGACCCCACTGTGCCAGTGTTCTGTCCCTCACATTCTGTTTGTTGTGTATATAGCAAACGACACAACATCTACATTCCTTGCATGCTCAAGACACACATTGAAGACAATTATCAGAGGGGTAGCCGTGTTAGTCTGAATCTGTAAAAAGCAACAGAGGGTCCTGTGGCACCTTTGAGACTAACAGAAGTATTGGGAGCATAAGCTTTCGTGGGTAAGAACCTCACTTCTTCAGATGCAAAAAATAAGCCCAAAAATAAACCCATGGCAGCGAGTATCAGAGCCCAGGTCTACAGACTCAGGCTCACACTACGGCACTAAAAACACCTGTGTAGACATCTGGGTTCAGGCTCTGAAGCCCAAAAAGGTTTCAGAGCCCAAGCCCAAATGTCTACACAGCAATTTTTAGCACTGTAGCACAAGCCCAAGTCTGTAGATTTGGACTCTGAGACTTGCTGCTGCAGGGGGATAAGAGGTTGGGTTTGCCATGTAGACATACCCTCAATCCTATACCTTTCACTTCACAGCCTTCTCTATCCTAAACTTATTTTCATGAAATTTCCCATTGTTTCTACCTCTAACTTAGCCCTAGCAGTAGCAGGAATGGTGGGAATGATAGCATAGACAAAGTTCTGGCAGCTGCTGGCCTTACGAGCACATGCTCAGATCAAGGTTAGGTGTTACAGTGCTTGAAATACTAGCAGTTGTCTGGAACCATGTCTACAATAGCTGTCCTGAACCAGCTGCAGCAATCATGGGAAACTTTTGGCAGAAAACCCTATTGTAGATACAAACGGACATACCTTCTCCATAAGCTCCCTTGCTGTAAAGTGTGGAGGAGCATCAGTGGTTGCTAGGCACTACAAAGAAAACAGGCCATGATTTCTAGAGATCTGAGTCTGGCACAAGGAACAGCTACTGTATCCTTTATAAAGGCAATCATAATAGTATGTACTTCTGAATGTACTCTGCAGACCTCAGAGACATTACTGCTGCCCTTTGCAGGCAACATATCTCTAGCCATTGCTGCTTGTTCAAGGCCCCTGTATATATCCCATCCCCTAATACAGCAAAAGCTACAGCTGTCATGATCCAGTCCATGGTAATTTAAGTTTCCAAGTGAACGTGTAACAGACGCATGGCTACAGGAGTAAGATTTCATATTTCAGATCACATCACAGAATGTCTGATAATTGTCAGTGAAGTGTTTAGAATGAAATAGATCCTTTCTTAAAGAAAAAGTACATGTGGTCAATTTAGACTGTCTGGCCGTAGATATGTCTAATAAGAGCAACCAACTGTCTGAGCTGCAAATACAGTCTATTTTGATCATTATTATTATCTCCACAGGTACCACTGCTCTTTTGCCAGCCTATTTTCCATATTGTGCCAGTAAAACACACTTGTAACAACTGCTTCTTTCAAAGACAGTTGTTACAATAAAAGAAATTGAAATATAATAGTGATTTTTATTGCTTGGCATAGTTTTCCAAACAACAGTACTTTGTCCAGAAGCCTTATCGTGTTACAAGTTCCCTTAACACCTTGCTTGTTATCTGAAGATCTCCAAGCAACTGACAAGTAATGTGACAGGTTTCAGAGTGGTTTCAGCTTATGCCCAAATAAATGTGTTAGTCTCTAGGGTGCCACAAGTACTCCTCGTTCTTTTTGCTGACAAGTAATGGGCTCATTCCTGCTCTTGATTGAACTCATGCATAGGAGCAGGCTGATGAATTCAAGCATGGTTGTGCTCTGAAAAGTGCTAATGTAAAAATGGCAGCCTCCTTACCGCCTCCCTGTGCTTATTCAAAGACACATGAAGTGACTTAAGCAATGAAAAAAGAAATTTAAAAAAATAATATACAAGTGATTACTGCCTTTTACACTTGTTAAAACTTCCAAGGGAGAAATGCATTCTACATCTTCTTGGGTATTCTTGAGTCTATTTCGTCTAGCAATTCAGGAGTAGATTTAAAAATCGTACCATGGGATGAGCTTCCCTGCAAGGGGGGTTTGCCCTGCATAGCTAGGATTAATTTCCTAGGGCCAGGAAAGACTCTTTGCTGCTACTGCACTCGGATATGATACAGCTGGAAGGAGTGTACACAATCCCTGCAACAGATTAGAAGGGACCTCAATTTGCAGTCACTAGCATTCAAAGCACAACACTTTCCAATGCTCTGCTACTCAATTACTGGCCTTATGGGGGTGGACCTGTCAAATGAGTCATGGGAGCTTGATCAAGGCACAGAGAGAAAATGTGCATATGCTACGGAGATATATAGATGTCCAAGGTCTCAAGAAGAGTACGGTAGCTTGAGAAAATTCTCAGGGAAACTCTGGAGAGAGATGCTACTAGAACTCTCAACAGCACTCCACTGGGGTGGGGGAGGGATATATGTAAATACTGGAATCTCTCTTAATCTGCTTGTACCTTTCTTAAAATCCATATTTATACCCTTACCAACTCTGTGCTAAGGTTTGTATCTTCTTTTTGTAAGATATTTTCCCTTCTGTTAGAGATACTTGCATCACCAGGAGAATTGCCTGCTAAGTTCCAATAAGTTACATCTGTGACAATCTTACAACAGCAGTGAGGTTGCACAGGTGTCACTGAAGAACTAATTTAAACTTTGTTAGGGGTCATATGTTTGGACAGAAAAGATCCTGATCTGATTTTCAGAGCTTTGGGTGAGTTTGCCGGAATGGCAGTTAAAAAAATCCCCCATCAGTTTACTTGGAAAATGTACACAGGTGATATCAAATAGTGAGACAATAAATCAGAAACTCCATGCTGCTTTTCTTTATAGTCACTTTCAGAGCAGAACTGTACTTTAAACTATGCTGTATTTGGTAAGTAACTGATTCTTGGAGAAATTTTCTAAAACAATTATGAGATTTAGGAGCACAAGCTCCATTGACTTTCAAGGAGAATTATGCTACAAAATCCCGTGGGTGCTTCTGAAAGTCTCCTCTTCAATCATTAGGGAATGTTAGGCATGGAAAATTAATCAAACTTGCGCAATGTGACTCAGCAGCTTAGTGACAGAGCTCGGGAAAGAATCCAAATCTCTTGACTCCCATTCAGTTGATAGTGTTGTCTGTCTCATTCTCAATCACAAAATAAATCCTAAGACAGCTAGACAACTTTTTCTATCAAGTTCTCCCTGCTGGGAATCTGGATGTTACTGATGACACAGGGAAAATTCAGGCTATGAAAACCTCCCACTTGAAGAGGAATTTACCAATTGATTTTCAACTTTCCCCTCCATTGGACACAAATATTTAAATTTTGCTAAGCACATAACAGTTTAACTGGCAAAAACATCTGGTTACTTAATGCAAAAAATAGGTTAGATTGCACTGAGGAACGGAATACATATTTATTTTGACTTTCTAAGAAAGAAGCAAAACATGAGTTTTGATTTCTCACCAAAGATAGAAAACATTTTCTAGACATCATACCCCAAGTTGTTGGGGCCCTATTCACTGTAATCAAAGTGACCTTGAGACAGTTAGGAGGCAGACATTCAAATTAAAATGTCACCATCACTACTTTCATAATTTTCAACAATAATACCAGGTAACATAGGGATTATGAATGTAGCAGAGAATAAGAACTAACATCTGGAAGTTGAAGGAAGACTCAACTTATAAATAAGGCACAATTATTTAACAGTCAGGCTGATTAACCATTGGAACAAAACTACCAAGGGAAGAGGTGGATTCTCCATTTCTTGAAGTCTTCAAATCAAGACTAGATGCCTTTCTAAAAGATATCTTTCAGGCAAATGGAAGTTATTGGGCTTAATTTAGTCCAGGAATAACTGGATTAAATTCTGTGGCCTTTATTATACAGGAGGTTAGACCAAATGATCTAATGGTTCCTTCTGACTTTAACATCTATGAATCTATTTGTAATAGAGCTATGCTGAGAAATTCCATTTACCAGATGACTTTCATATTTTGAAATTTGGTTTTTGTCCTGATTTGGAATGAGAACCAAAAATTTTGAAATTCTCCACAAAAGGGAAAACCCTGGAGTTCCCAGCATGTGAACCATCCTCCTGGAGGGCTGCCCTGGAACCTGGAAGTATTGGCAGGCATGTTTTAAAGACTGCTTGGAGGAATTTAATCTAAATTGAACCAGCTACACAGAATGTTTCAATTTTGAACAAAAATTGATAAAATCTGAGGGAAAATGTTGAGGGAATATTTCTGACTAGCTCTAATTTGTAGTGAATGTTTTTTAAGAAATTAGCAAGCAAAAAAATGATTAATGAATATTTAAAAAACACCAAGTTCAGTTCATTGTAATTTAAGGATCATATTATTTGTTGCACAAAAGTATTTGGACATCTGTGAGGTACCTGTGAAAATGTTCACGAATCCTGAAAGTTTATTCATCTAAATATTTTTATTGGAAAGGTGTTATTCAGTCTTTGCTATCTGAAAGTTCCTGACATCCAAACAAGGAGCAGAAATAATGCTATGTGACACAAAATGAATAACAAAAACAAATAGTCAAAATTAACTACTAAAAATAGATAGGCTAAAATGTTACTTGTCCAGACTACCCAGCAAATATTGAAAAATAACAAATGCACTAAAAAAAATAATGTTAATGAAATATGTACTACCGGTACCCCAAAAAGGGCTAAATTCATAATGAATTTTATTCATAATGAATCTCATCTAGCTCTGATATTTTTAAGTACTGTAAGTCACAAAAATTGTTGTTAATAATTTCAGGTCTGCATTAATGTGTCTTGTCTCTACAGTGACACACATTATTAAAGTGCAGCATTATACACAGAGAGGTCCCATGAATCTAACCACAGCTGCAGTGAAGTGGGATATAATTAACTCTTACATAGTTCAGATATGCAAGGATTGAGATACCTGCCAGCCACAAACAACTTATGTCTGGTCTTCAAAAACTGTGTGTGTGTGTGTGGGGGGGAGATATCTGAGTAAACCAACAAAATAATATTGTATTATTATTGATACTTCATGAAACACACATTATCTTATGTAAACAATGCTAACAGCTTGATGCATTATAAATCTTGTTTGTATTACTTATTTTCCCACACCCTCTTAATTGGGTCCCTAAATTCTATGAGTAGATGCCATGGGCTAAATGGGCATGGAGACTGAAAAAGAGTAGTCAACATTAAAAGTGAACACTTACCAACCGCTGCCACTCGCTACTATCAGAAATCATGTCATTGTATGTCACACACCATTCTCTAAAAAATCTAGTGCATAAATGGTTTATCTGAGACTGCTACGTGGTAGCACTTAATAAATGGTGGTGACTATTGTACCTTCTCATCCTTTGCAGATGGTCCTCCTGGTTCTGGTTATGAATACATGAGCAGAGAGGTATGGAAAAGCTTGCACTATACCTATAATTGTGGATAAATACAGAAAATCAGCCTCCGGGGCTATCAATCTGGTATTTTCAAGAGTACTATATTCACTTAAAGTACATAAATAAAATAACACAAGGTGGCAGGAGAAATATTATGATATATATGCAATGTTTTCGTCGGTCCACATTGGGACTGAAATGACAGTCACAACAGAACAGTTTTTTAACTGAATTTTCACTCCTGAGAAGGAGATGTGTGATCCTCGGTCACACCTCCAATCAAAGGAAATCATTAAAGTATAATATGCACAGAACTTACCTATGTAGTGCTTTGTATACAGCATCATGCCACGCAGGTGGAAATGGGCTGCTACTTTCTGACAAAAATGTATTCCTCTTCTAAAATTATTACCACCCTTTCTGTCAAATTAAAAGTGAAAGTGATGATGAGCCAGCACAAGGAAACAGAACACAATTTAAAACCTGAAACATAACAGAAGGGAAAAATACTAAAATACATGCAATTATCTCAATTAAAGTTCTATCGAAGAATGTATCGCTGGCAGTCTACATATTTAAGATACCTGAAAGCGCATGATTGGTTTGCTGGAACACTTAATTACACTGCTTGCTGTTTTACATAAGAATCTGAGACCTATTTTCATTGGCAAAGATTTAACAGACTGAGGAAACGGGCCACAGAAAAGATGGGATTTATTTTCAGGTATCCTTAATTAAAATTGAGTTAGGTAAAATACTTAATGCTGGAGGATTTGTCCCTTTGGGGATGTTTTGGTTATAATGTGGCTACATGTTGGAAAAAAATGAATTACATTATCTTAAATATTTAAAATAGTAATAGTTTGCTCTGAAAATCAAATTATTTTCTTATCCCTTGTTGGAAAGTATCAGTGTCAAAGCGTAGTTAAATATGCAACTTAAATGTCAGGTCTTACCCATGAAGCTGAATTTAATGATCCAGAGTTAGCAAAGGTACAAAGGGATCAGTGCATGTTCCTCTTATTCTTTGCTTTTTATTCCACCCACAGTATCATTTTATATAAAAACTTGTACATGTTTCTCGTTTCTGCTTTTATTCATGTCCTTCATTCCCTTAGTAATAAAATAATCTTGTTTAAAAACTCCCAATGCTTATTGGTTTCTTTTGTCTTTCTTCAATAACTTGAAGACTGTAAAGTTAGAGATTAATGGACAGCTTACTATACTCAGTCCCTATGAGAAATATTCATAAACATCAGAAAACAAACCCCAGAGCATGACAAGGTTATAAGTATTGTTAAAAACATTTGTCTTCCAACCAGCTCATTAGTAATACTATGATAACAGAGAGCTAAATAAAAATGTTCGGGGGCTATATTAAAAATGCAAAAATACCATGTGCTTTCTGACAGTGTAATCTCAGCTGAGTGATACAGGGAAAAGAGAAAACAAATGAATATAGTTTAATTGTAAATAATGATCTTGTTGTATGGTTAGGTTTTCCACCCCTAGTTTTATACTCTGTTTTAGGACAGTATATTAGAGTAATGAAATATCTCTGCAAAAACTGGCCTGTTTGGACATTGAAACACATGGTCGGTAGAAAGCAGAATCCCAAACAAGATAATGGGATTTCTCTTAATTTGATTTGCCACAGATGCATTTAGCATGTCAGCTTCCTCCTTGTGGAGATGCTACTATTTATATTTTGGCTGCTAATTAACCTGGCCACTCAGACTGGTACATAATGCCGTTAGCTGACCTACCATTCCATATAAATCTAATTTGGCCTTGAAGAGCATTGCTAGTTCGATGAACATGAGGAATTGTCTGTCAAACAGCACAGTAGCCTATTGCATCTGGTGAAAATAGGAAGTTCTGCATCCAGTTTGGTGTTTGGTAGAGCAGAGGGAGGAAGAATAGTAGTCACTGCAAATAACAAATCAATTTCTTCCCCAAATGTTGCTCTGAGTATGGCAATTTAATAATAAAGTATGATATTGAAGGGACATGAGAGCTATAAGAAAAAGATTTAAAATTGATTTTGAAAGTTTCTGAACTAGGCCATAGAATGGATGGCCTGTGTTGAGGTAAATGCTTAGTCTCACTCCTAAAACTCCTTGTAGAGAGTGACATTTCAATTTTCCCCAGCTTTGAGAAGCTTGATTTTTACAGCTTCACAGCTCAGTCTTTGAGAAGCACCTTCTAGCAGTTATAATAAAGTATACTGAGTGGGGATATGGACAACATTGATAAAGGGGCACTAATCCTTATCCTCTGTGAAAAATAGTCTGAAAGCAGATTCCATCCTGAGGAGAGAAAAAAAATACTAAACATGACTAGGAGTAACCTATTTTTCAAAGAGCATTTGGGAGCCTAAATGCATCTTTCTACTAATATACAATATATATGGATGGCCATGTGATTTAAAAACATTTTAACAACAAAAAATTAAGTAGAAGTAAAAAAAAAAATACATATAGTTTTATAGTGCAATGGAATGAGGAAGGAAGAAAAAATAACTTAAATGAGCTTTAGGAGAATCTAGCCTGCAAGATCTCACACATCAATGTGAAGATTTGCATTTGGGGTTGGAGATTTCTCTTTTAATTGGTTCCCATATCACTGTTTACAGCTTCAGCAGTGAGCTTTCAAGGCCTCAGCTGAATGGTGCTCACAAAGTTCTACCAGAGCTAACACCAGCATAATTCATGGACAGCCTCTCTGTACTGGAAAGAACAATGATCTTAGAATCTCTTAGGCCTCCAGAACAAGTGAGAATTACAACTCTCCCTGAATATACATTGGAAAGTTCCCAAGATTAAATCTTGAAAAATGAACTTGTGTCATTTTTCATGAGCCATTTAAATATATCAATGTCTCAGAGACAATAGTTAGGTTTCAGAATATCACTGTTAGGCATAGAGAGGAACAGCAATGATTAAGGGTCAGATCCCCAGACTGAAATATCCAGGATTCAGTCACCAGGAAGAGGTTGAAATCATACTGAGGCAAGTCAACCATTAAACTGGAGAACAACAGGAAATAATGTGTGGGGAAATCAATACTTGTCAGAATCAAAATACCCAAAGATATGCCAGATGACCCAGGTTTTATCGTTTATTATTACAAAAAACAACATTCAGAAGTCTGGACACCAAAGGCTTAATTGCATGGCAATATCACTTTCTTCAATAGCAGGAATTGGAGATGTGAAGAAGTGTAATACAAACATCACAAAATATACTGATAGGGTATAATGTGATTAATCAAAAATGTGACAACAGCTTGCCATAACTGGCTGATCAACACTGGGCATTAACTAGTAATAGAGCATGAAAAACAGCAAAACATACAGAATGAGCCAAAAAGAGCAATCTGCATCATCAGTGTGCTGTTGAATTTACTTTGGATACTGTGGCGAAGTGGTAAAGATATGAAACGTATAGCCATATTGAATTAAGAGGGAACCCACAGAAAGGGAAAACAGTAGTGCTGATTGGGAATTTCTTGATGACATTTTTTGTTGTTAAAAATGCTGATTAATTAAAACCAAAACTTTTCATTAAAAAGTGTTGCTTTCAATGAGAATTGTCAGAAGGAATTCTCCGATCCAGGATGGAATTTCTGATGTGTTCATGAATTCACCTACCCCTACCTGATTAGCCAATAGCCTAGTGGTTGCAGCACTTTTCGGGGATGTGGGAGACCGTAACTAACAGGCTATAGAGCAGTGGTCAGCAACCTTTGGCACTCTGGCGGAACGGGCCAGTTTGTTTACCTGCTGCGTCCACAGGTTCGGCCGATCGTGGCTCCTGCTGGCTGCGGTTCGCCGTCCTGGGCCAATGTGGGCGGCAGGAAGCGGCGCAGGCCAAGAGATGTGCTGGCCGCCTTTTCCCGCCGCCCCCATCGGCACAGAGCGGCGAACCGCGGCCAGTGGACGTGGCAGGTAAACAAACCGGCCTGGCCCGCCAGGGTGCTCACCCTGGCGAGCCGCGTGCCAAAGGTTGCCGACCCCTGCTATAGATTAAGTCTGTATCTCTCTTTCTCTAGTCCCATGAAAATTGAATTATTTATACAAAGTGGAACAGTTCCATCAGGAGAAACTGACTGACTTGATAACCTGGTGGCTAATATGCTCACCTAGAATTTGGCAAACCCAAGTTCAAATCCCTGGGTTGATTCAGCCAGACCCGGAACTTAAACCTGAGTCTTCTATGTCAGTTGAGTGCCCAAACCACTGGACTACTTGCTATCCTGTTGCTCCCTCAAAAATATTGCAAGGTCTTGATTTAGTCCTGTTGAACAAAAACAAATCTAGAAACCTCATTTTCCTCCCACAAAACGGGATTGTGGTTTTCTAGACCTCCTTACCAGCCATCATGGACATACACAGCTGGATAATTGAGTATCAAATTGAGTTAATTGGTAAGAACAATAGGGGGGCTGATCAAGAAAATACAAGCGAACTTTCTGGTTTAGAGTCCTTAGAGGGGATCTGAATTTGAGTCCTTCATTTGTCCCTTGTGTCCCATCTCAAGAGTGAATGAGAGCACTGCATGCAAAACACTTGTTGCCTTGCAGGAGAGAGCACCCTGAGTGATTGCTTCTGGCTAACGTATGGAGTAGTATTAAATGGTATTGGAGTGAGCTGCAACCATGCCCTCTTCAGTTGGATTTATGTGACGGATGTAGCCTCAAGTTCTTCTGTTTTGTTTTTTTCATATAGCAGGAGCAATTTGGTGGGAACTGATGGTAGCAGATCAGACCTCGCTTGCTCACCATAATTTTTGTTTTTTTTAATTATTCAGGCACCAGGTCAAATAAAAAATTGAAGCTTTCGTATGGTTTTGCTTTGTGTGCTGGAGGTTTGTTCCTGGATGTATTATTTCTGTTCAGCTGGCAACAAGGCCTTAATAATTGAACGAGTCTAGAATTTTATCACCACCATTTACTCATCCTTAATTTCAGCAATGCATATCAGCTCCACTTCTGCTATGATTGACACGCAGATGATAGTTTTATGAACCAAATAAAACTTGTTTATTTATGGCTTGGTGCATCCAGATGCAACTTACTACCTGCTTGTCTGTCCTTTTTCAGTACTTCAGGATCCAATAAATCTCCAACTGAATTCCTGCAATGTTGCATGGGGACTAAATGGTGTGAGTTTCTCACATTGCAAGTTTAACTATCTTAGGAGTTCATTGAACTAAACATGCAAATGTTTATGTATTATTGTGGGATTGTATGTAACTTCTCGGGGGGGGTGGGGAAAGGAGGGGAGATATGGTCAGTGTAAACCCTGGGAAGTGTTATGAGTTTCAAAGGACTTTTTTAAACAGTGTGCTAGGCAACAAAGCACTTTTGGGACAAACAAAGTTTAAGAAGGTTCCCAGAAACTCTCTAGAGGAAAATGTATGCAAATATACCCCTTCTGGTTATGCAAGAACTCAGTCATTTGAAGCTTCACCCTAAGGAGAAGACCTATGGTTGCAGATCACCTGTTATAGGAGGACAGGCTCAGAGGCCCACACTGTATAAAGGACTGACTCTCAGGTTCATAAGTTTGTTTATTCTGAGCCAAGGTGGTTATGAACTTGTAGCCACAGAAAAACCCTTTGGTGGGGTTTGAAGGACTAATTCCTACCAGAGCCCTTGTTGGAGCTGGGGTGATCCCTGGCAAGCTTATTAGCATTCAAGTAGGTGCTTTTATTATTTTAATATGTTTTCTCTGTAATGCTTTCACTTTAAAAAATAAATGTGCTTGCTTAGGATAAACTGTGGTAACTTATAACAGTGGGCAATTCTGCTGTTTATAACCTGAGGTGAAATGCAAAGCAGGTCAGTTTAGGCAGTCTGACTTGTTGGGGGAATGAACTGGGTAGGCAGAGACTGTGCAGCCTGGAAATACTCAAGTCAGTGAGAGAGATGTGTGCCTCCACCAAAAAAACGTGACCCTTGGTGAACCATAGAGGGGGAACACAGATGCACACCAGTCCTCAGTTCCTGTCTCCTGGCACTTGGTTCCTGTCTTCCTCCCTCGGCCTCGGGTTACACACTGAGGTTCCTGCCCCAGTCACATCAAGGATACCCAGTCTCCAGTTGCCCCAGACTGACCATTACTCCTCCTTCCCCATTCAGAAGTTCCCACAACTCCTTCCCTCATTCACAGGCCCCTGTTTTGGATTTTTATATTTCCTACTCTCCCCTCAGTAGCAGCAGCTGGTCCCTCAGTGGTAGGAGGTCTCAGAGAAGTAGTTGCAGCAGCTAGGGTCCTGCAGAAGTTGTGGGCAATGGGGTTCCCTTGATGGCTGATCTTTCAGCAGCAGAGAGTCCCCTGGTTACAGATCTCACAGAGTTTCTGGTGACAATGGCAACTTGTATAACTGCAGAAGGTTCCTCAGTGGCAACAACTCTGGTGGTAGCAGCAGATTCCTGGAAAGCAGCAGATATCTGTGGCAGTTCCACACATGGCTTCCCAGCTCTCCATATACCTTCAGGAAATGCTCTTCAGATTGCAGTTTGGGAACCTCTGGCATCAAGAGTAAATTCTACATTAGCATGATGGTGTGTCAAGCATAAGAAAAGAGATTTAACTAAGTATAGGCCTGTCAGTCTGAAATAAGTCATAACTGTCCCAAAACTCTACACTGGAAAGAAATGAAACATTATTTAAGGTCTAAAAAGTCTTAAGGTCTAAAAACTTTTTTAAAATTATTCCTGATTTTTGTCTGGGATAAGTCATAGAATGCATATGCCAAAACAGTATGTGAAAGCATACTATACTTCCTATAGTTCCAAACCAAAAAGGAGTGGATAATCATCTGAACTTTTACATGCTTACCAGCAAGTCTTTTAGGATTCACCTATAGCTAGAATTGACATTTCTGAGATGGATGAATCTCTCTGTCTGTGACTTAAACTTGTTCAAAGTATTTAACTATCACAGGTCATTTTCTTCTCCAAAGAACCTCAATTTTTTTCTGAAAAGTCAGGTTTTAACAATTTCAGGACTGGCCGGCACTTACAGAATGTAATTAAGCCTTACAGAACTTAACCTTCATGGGGGGAGGGAAGGGGGGAGAAGAGTCATGTATCAGTACAGTAACTGTTGTTCAAAATGTGTTGTATATATATATATTCTACTGCCAGTGCACCTCGTGCACTGTAGTTGGAGACTTTTGCCAGCAGTATCACTAGTCAACACAAGCACTTGCTATCCTCATGAGCTGGGCCGAGGGCATAGAAGGGGCATATCCACTGCCTCTCTGCATTTCTTCGCACCAACGTATACATAAAGTCCGAAACAGCAGGAAAGGTGGGAGAGTTGTAGAATGGATATGTGCACAAAATATCTCAAAGAACAACAGTTACAGAATAGATAAGTAAGCATGTTTTCTCCTTCAAGTGATAGTGCACCTATACATTCTACTGCAGGTGACGCACCAGCAGTTCCCTTCCAAGTGGTGGGACTTCGGATCACTTGAGCAGATTTTTTTGTAACATCAACTTGCCAAAGGTGGCATTGTGTCTAGAGACTTGACTGATGGTGTAATGTCTGGAAAAGGTATGTACAGGTGACCATATTGCTGCTTTGCAGATATCCACTATAGGGATGTGTCATAAGGTACACAAAGACCACACTGGGCAACATGGGTTTAATGAGCTAGTGTGGGCTCAGGCAGCCCCACCCCCCTCACACCTGTGAGAGAGGTCAGAATTGGAGTGAGGAGCTTTAAGAGGGAGAAACCCAGCTCAGTTAATGGCAGACCAGATCTTCAGTCCTCAGCTCCTGGAGAGAGGGCCAACTAAAGGTAGGAGCGCCTTACTGACTACTGCCCAGTAGCCCCTCGATGAAGGAAGGAAGGGGACTATTCCTCTCTATTACCGTGAACTTAGTATAGGGCCACAGCCTGATGAGCACCCTCTGAAAAGAGAAAGCCTTAACCCAGCTTTGGACAACCCATTTGTGTTAATTACCCTTTCTTTCTGTTCATTGACAACCCCAGAAGAGGTGGATTATCTGGGGACCAGCTAGAGAGATGAGCCTCTTAGGGTTGGAACTGAAGTGGGAAAACCACCTAGACATCCCACAGCCATAGCCTAGGTGAGTGCTTGGACCCCACCCAGAGCCTAGGGGGTGCCCCAGTGACAGACTGTTGTTCAAAAAGCTGATGTAGTTGATTGAGCTCTGGTAGAGTGAGCTGCTATCGTTGGTGGAGAGACTCTAGCAAGATCATAGCACAGCCAGGGCCGGCTCCAGCTTTTTTGCCGCCCCAAGTGGCGAAGAGAAAGAAAGGGGGGGGGGAAGCTGCGATCGGCGGCACTTCGGCGGCCGGTCCTTCCCTCCGAGAGGGACTGAGGGATCCGCCGCCAAATTGCTGCCAAAGACCCGGACGTGCGCCCCTTTCCATTGGCCGCCCCAAGCGCCTGCTTCCTGTGCTGGTGCCTGGAGCCAGCCCTGAGCACAGCCCTTTATGCAGTCAGAAATCCAATGTGAAATTTGCTGCGCTGTTACTGGTTGACCCTTAATTCTCTAAGTAAAGTCACAAAGAGTCTGGGAGAAGATTTGAAAGACTTTGCATAGTGTAGGTAAAATGCCAAAGCTCTGCAAACATTTAAGGTATGGAACACTTCTAAACACTCACTCGTCCACAGCTGAAGAAGAAAAAAAAAACACCAGAAGTTGAATAGTTTGAATGAGGTGGAAAGCTGACATCACCTTTAACGTGAACTTAGGGTCTATCCTAAGGGAAACCTTATCTTTTTGAAAGGCTTCGAAAGGAGGATTAGCTAAGAGATCTTCAAGTTTTGAGACTCTCCTTGCAGAAGTGCTTGACACCAGAAATGCAGTCTTCATACACAATAGAGCTAGGGAGGGTCTCACCATGGGTTCAACAGGGGAATACATTATGGGATCTTAACCTAGTTTTCTCCAGACTAAAGATACTGGATCAGACACAGTAGGGTAGACCTTGACTAGAACTTTCTGAAATCTGGATATCAAAGAGTGAGAAATGGCATACTGCTGATATAGACAGCCAGGTGGACTCTCAATGAACTGATCGAAAGGCCAGCTGATTAAGAGTTAAGGTTGCTTGATGTTAGGTTATTTCCTTGCAGAATGTTGTGTTGAGCAAAACTCAAACTTCTGAAAACTAGGAAATGCAGAGTTAAAATTGTCTATGCAACCTTAACTCTACCCTATTTCAACAATGCCCTAGGAAAGCGGTACAGTGTTACCAATTCATGACATTGGATGTGTCCACTAAAGACCCAGTTCCTGGAATAAGCAGTTACATCAGCTTTCATTTAAAAAAAAATTGTCCTCATGATTGCAGAGAAAAATTTGAAAATGTGAACCCTAGTGGCTGAAAATCCAGAGGCAAACATAAAAATCCTACATGTATTTTTTTTTTTAAGTGTCATGATTTTTAAAGCAGTATGGCCTGACTCATAATTTTGACAGGTTTGGACTGGCAGTGACTTAAAATGCTGATGGGTTATTGTTATTTATATGCATCTCAATAGTACTAAGGACCCTGGGGCAGGCCAACATTTGTCAGAGGTCACAGCAGGGTTTTTCTTCTTCTGAGAACTCAGACCATCCTCAGAGGTCAAAGTTGAAACATCAAAACAGAGTTTTCCCTGTACCTGGGACAGATTGCCTGCAATATCCTCCCACAATCTCTCTCCAGACTAGCATACATGTACCAGAAGTCCTGGGAATACACTACCCAGCATTCCCTCTGAATTGAGATCAGATGGAAGCTTCCACTCACTTTGCTTCAAGGGTTCCATTCTTGGGCAGAGGCAGCAGTCCTGCTGTACTTACAAACATCCCTACTGCCTCCCCAATACTGCTTCCTTTTATTTCTAAGTGGCTGTTCTTCT
This sequence comes from Chrysemys picta bellii, assembly GCF_011386835.1. Lineage (NCBI taxonomy): Eukaryota > Metazoa > Chordata > Testudines > Emydidae > Chrysemys > Chrysemys picta. Next base: position 21,623,435 of record NC_088800.1, read on the forward strand.
TGTCCTACAACTCTGCCTTTACCATAAAACTGCTGCAACATGTTTAAATGGTTCTAGATACTTCCCTCATCTCTCTCTTAAAGGGCCAGTTTACCCATTACTGGATCCATTTGGAATTGCAGTCCCACTGCACTAGGCATTGTACAAACATATAGTCCCTGCTCCAGAAAGCAAACTATCTAGTTAGCTTTAAAACAAAGGGAATAGGGGAGGAAGAATGACGATAGCAATAACAATTTAAACATACATATTTCACACAAAAAACTATATTAAAACAACAAAGTTTGCAAAGTCAAGCACTCGAAATTAGGAAATGCCAGAATTAAGTTTGCTCATGCAACTGAAAAGAGGGTCTTATACAGGGAAGTGGTAGGCATCCTTAAGTATAGGCAGCACTACCAGCTCTGCCTATAATATTACAAACCCCACTGTCTTCTTCTAAGCCATTATGCTGATGCATTGTTTATTTTCACTATACCACCATACATAGCACTATTGTCAGTTTAGGTTGTCATAATATTGATGATGATGATGATGTAGGAGATGTCATTATAGTATCTTCAGTAGCTTAGTTCTGGCAGCGAGCACAAAACCATGCTTCAAGTGATGATACTTTGTATGAAGGACACTACATAAAAATAAATTGTATTGTATTCCTACCCAGGAAAGTGAAGTCAAAGTATAGCTTCCAGCCCCACCATTACTCCTAATTTTTAGGATCTGGAATAGGTGAAATGATAGCTATAGATATTCTTCCATTTTCTCTATCTGAGAATGCTACTTTCAGGAAATTGTGGAGTGCACATAGTAGTTTATTCTTTTCAGACAGATGGGGTGGAATGACCAAGAATTTATAAAGCCTTAAAATATGAGTTATAGAGCCTTACAGTGAAGCAGAAAAAGGAGCAGGCATTGAAGATTGAATCCTGCTGCAAGTGAACTCAATGGCCAAGTGCCCACAGACTTCAATGGCAATGGATTCTGTTCCCTAATCACTGACAATACGACCCATTACTATGGAGGCTGGGTCTTGGTCCTCGGCTTCCCTTCTTTTTTACGCCAAGGCTTCTCGCAAAACATGAGGTCAGTAAATTGAGGCACAAAGCCATATTCCCCTCTTCAGATCCTGTTGCTGCTAGATGCTTGAACCTGTTAATCTGCTTCCCACTCTCCTAAATAGAGGTTTCTCTTTAAATGCTTTGCTGAATCGAGACCTTTTGCAGTATCCTTTGTTGGGCTTAAGGGTATTTGAATGTTCTCCTGCAGCTGGGGAAATTCCTCCCCCTCCCCCCCCCCGCCCCTAAATCTGTCCTGATTGATACTGGGGAATTTTCTTAATGAAGTAGGCATTCCTATAACATGGGACACTCTTTTTAAGTATCGGGGGGTAGCCGTGTTAGTCTGTATCCACAAAAACAACAAGGAGTCCGGTTGCACCTTAAAGACTAACAGGTTTATTTGGGCATAAGCTTTCGTGGGTAAAAAACCCACTTCTTCAGATGCAACTCAAGTAACCCTTATTGTAATCTGGCAAGTTTCCATCTGGAAATGGTTCCATTTATCATTGAGGAACTTTATTTTTAGTCATATCTAGTTGCAGTGTGTTACTTTTTTTAAAAATTTACTCTTATTTTTTTCTTTATCAAAATAACCTTAGTTGCTACTGGAGAAGTTCCTTGTGGAGCTAACCCTAATTTTTATTAGGGAAAAATCTTTTTTTGAACTAGTCCCAGTTATAATTTGAATCTACCCCAATTGTAGTTCGGGATGTTTCTTCTTAAAGTATTGGTAATAAAACTTACCTTCCATAGTTTCTCATTCATAGAGCTCATGGCACTTTGCAGGATAGATATCATCACCATATTACAGATATGGAAACTGAGGAATGGAGTGGTTAAATGACTTGGCCCTGGTCTATATCTATTTAGGACCTCACTCCTTCAAAAATACATGCATACAAAGACGTTTATGTGCACATGTAATCCCTCTAGTCCTAATGTACTGAAAGGGACAATTCACATGCATAAAGTGCTCATGTGAGTAAGAGTTTATAGTATTGGGTCTGTTATTAACTTTTCCGGATTGTAAAAAATTGGTACACTATATCCGGAGAAAAAATAGTAATAGAAAAGTTCATATAGAACTCCATCTGATGACCGTTGAGTAAAAGAAAAAAGATTCCCACTGACTTCAATGGGATTTGAATCAGGCTCACATTTCCAGATGTCTCAAGAATAACTCACAGTTGGAAGAAAAGTACTGATTTCTGAGGACAGATTTTTTTGCCATTTGCTTTAGAGTCTTCATATTTTTCCATCTAAATTATGCCACAGTAAAATTAATTTGTTCTATGATGAATCTAAAGAATTTTTATGTATTCAGATGAATAATGATACAAATTAAGTTGATACCAAAGATAAATTATATATCACTATTCTGAATTTTCTGATCCCTCAGTTTGTAGTTTATTGGTTTTTAATTATTCTATTATACGTAGGAGGAAAGAATATGGCCTTAATGGCTTTTTATAATGTTTTGGGGAGAAAAAAAATATAGATGTCTATTATATTTGTAGAAGCCCAATTGCAAGGGGATTTAAAGGTCTTTCTTTAATCTCTAAAGCCCTGATTCTGCAAGTGGCTCCACATGAGTGGACTCTTGAACCAATATGTAGACCCAGTTGCAAGTTTGGGGGCTTAAAACATTGATTCAGCAAGGTACTTAGGCAAATGTTTAAGTTAATCATGTGAGTAGTCCCATTGATTTCAATAGGAACACTCACATGTTTAAAGTGAGGCATGTAGGCCCAGATCAAAGGTATTTAGGCACCTAATTCCATTTTAAAGGGCCATACTTCTTAAGTACTGTATGATGCTGAAATGGGACCTAAGGTGGGGTAAATACTTTGGCTGTGATTCAGGAAGGACACTTAAATATTTGGTTAACTTTAAAGTCACTAGGACTTAAGGACTGCCTGCTGGTTAGCAATCCTAAACTGTAGGCCCCCCATGGAGTAGACCTTTCTACCAAAAAGGTCAAGTTTTTTTTTAAAAGAGTCCTTGGACTTAGGTGTGGGAGTATAGATACTTGTAACCCTTGGAGGGGACTAAGTATTTGCATTCTACTCCCGTGGCCGTCGGGGGGATAGAGGCCGGGGTCTGCCACACAGTTTTGTTGTTGTTTTGAATGGTCCTAATGAGTGGCAGTGCCACTTAGGATGGACCTTCTGGGGCCAAAATGTCCACCATTGGCTCCTCCTGTTCCACCACCTTCTCAGCTTGTAAGCCCATGTTGCGCACCACCCTGGTGGAGTAGGTCGTGGGGGGCATGACTATCTATGGGTGGTGCCCCTGAGACCGAAGTTCCCGCTACCGCCTCATCCGGGGAAAAGGACGAGGATGCAGATGGGAGAAACCGGGTCATTATGGGCCTGCTAGTCCATGGGAACCTCCTGTTTCACCTGCTGTTTCAGAGTGACCACCGGTTCCACCATAGGGGCAGGGGTCTGTGCCGGTGAAGGTGCTATAGCTGAAATCCCTTCCGCCCCTCTGGGCGCAGGGTAGCTGTCCGAGGCCATCAGCACCCTGGGCTAAAAGGCCATTGTGCCAGTCCTTGGCATTGAGGCAACCATGGCATTGCACCCATGTCGGGCCGTCGATGTGCCTACTGGTACTGGCGTATCTAGATCCTGCATCTGATTCTGAGGATTGGGACCGGGATTGCAGGATGATGCCCCCTTTCCGGTGCTGGGGACAGGTGACTTGGAGACGCGGGTGGGCGCATCATCATTGGCTTGTCGCGGGACTATAGCACCCTCAGCAGTGCTGGGAGCTTGTTGCGGAGAGTCAGGGAGCACGGTGCCATCATGGCAATGAAGTCCTGCGTGGCCTCAAAGGTGTCTGGGGTAGACGGTAGCCCCTCCTCCTCCACCATATGGATTGGGGAGTCCAATAGCCCCGGACTCAATGGTACTCCTTGCCGGTGTGACGTTCCTGGTGCTGACTCCGAGGGTCTTGGAGCTAAGTACTCCTCTCTGGGATGCGTCCTATTAGCCGAGACTGCAGGGAAGGGTCTCACAGGAGATTTGTCTCTACCTTGTTTGGTGTGCCTCTTCTGTGGCACTGGAGAGCGGGACCGGTGCCGGGCAGTTCCCACAGTCTTAGGTATGGGGAGGAGGAGGAATCAGCGGTGCCGCAAGTCTCTGTGCCCTGAGATCTTCCGCGGTGCTGATTCTGCCACCAACAGTGGCACGCTCCGCACCGAGGAGCTTGGTGCCGGGTCCTGCCACGCCTGCAGTTTAAGAGCCGCCTCCATAAGGAGCTGTTTCAGTCTGAAGTCCCACTCCTTTTTGTTCTGGGTCAAAAACCCTTGTAAATCCTGCACCTATCGGCTTGGTGAGCCTCCCCCAAACACTTTAAACAAGCGTTGTGGGGGTTGCCAGTTAGCATGGGCTTATTGCAGGACTTGAACCCTGGGGATCAAGACATGCCCCAAGGTCCCAAAGGGGAAAGGTTGGGATGGAAGGAGAACCCCCCACTCCCAACAGAACTACTACTAACTAATTAAAGCTAGAACTACTAAGATAAACTACACTGGAAAGCTAGGGGAAGCGAGGAGAACTTGCAAGCAAGCCACTCGCAGTTCCAACAACCATCACAGGCGATAAGAAAGAACTAAGAAGGGACTGGGTCGGCAGGGTCATATATTGAGTGCCATGAAGGCGCCACTCCCGGGGGCTTCACAGCTGACCCGACGGGAGCTACTGGGGAAAAAAACTTTCCAGCAACCGTGCATGCAGTGTGCACACACCTGATTGGAATCGATATGAACAAGCACTCGAAGTAGTAGTAGTATAATTAATTTCCCTGAATCTGAAATCTGCCCACCAAAGAAGTTATCTGAACAATCAGTAGTACAGTTTCCCCAAAACCTTTTCCATTTATTGATGATCTAAAAAATTAGATTTATTAGACTCAAAATATTCCAAATCCCTCCCCCACCCCTCCCTAACCCGAAGCAAGGGGATGTGCTTGTATAGCCAAAAGAGGCCACTACCAGTACATATTGATAAAGTGTTTCCTTCTCCAGCCCAAGAAAGATTTTAAACTTTCAAGGGATTACAGGATTTTATATTGTTAGTGGATAAACCTAATCTTCTGCTACCCATGTCTTGGAATCCCTATTAATGAAAAAAAGCCCAAAGATTAAAAGCTACAGTTGTCAACACATTAGCCTTAATTTTTTCAAAAGCTTTCAGATGGGTCTCGTTCAGAAAATACTCAGTTATTTTTATAAACACAACACATCCTTGCAAATTCACTCTTTAAATTCTTCTATGTCCCTTGAGACAGACACTGTTTAGAAAGATAAGGTCATTCAGGATATTAAGACACTCACAAAGGCTTTTGTCCCAGTTTAGACTCAAATCCCAGTATTGACTGGTAGTGCAGTGCCTGTTGGTGTTCTGGCGTTTTAGAAGAGGGCATACTGAACATTGTGTTAGTGTGGTATTGTGAGGCTGTGGACCACTGACTTCCCCCTGCCACCACCATCACCACCACATTCAAGTAGTGAATTGAAACCTAGTTTAGCAAACCACGGTGTCTTCTGCTGTGATTCAAAGTTCTTTGCCTCGGCAAGCACACGACACGGCAGCTGTGGACTACTGAGACTGTTTTACTTAGACTCCCCAAAATGATGTTCACATTCACGTTGGCTGGCATGACATGACTAAGTCATCAAACAGAAGGGTAAGAACTGATCTGAACAGCATCATTGCCCTTTGCTTTCTGAGAATTGTGAGCAAGACAGCAAACAGGTGATTGCATTTGAAGAGAGACGGTCAGGAAATACATTTTTATTGGCTTTTTCTCTCAAGTTTGGAATCCTCAGTCAATGGCTGGAGGAGGAGAAAGGGTATTTAAGGCATAGGCTTTACCTGGGAGCCCACTGAGTGTTTACACAAGTCGTAGCCTCTGAGAAGACACTTGGGGAGCAGAACCTACTGCATGTCTCATAACATTCTTTTCCCCACATTGTGCAAATAATCATTGGCAAAAAGCTACAATAATGCACAGTTAGGGGTGCTTGGTTATGTGTCATTCTCTTGCAGAACACAGAGCTGAGCAAAACTCAATCGTCTGACCATCACAAAATGCCCAAGCAACCTTAACATCTTCTTTTACAACCCATTCATTCTCACCCACAATAGTCCATCTAACACTAATAATGGACAAAGCTTGAAAGTTAGCCTGAGTATGTCTAATCGAGCTGGGAATCACCTACAGGTTCAAGTGTAGACATAGCCTGTAATCCTGCCAGACTGCACAGCTACACAAATGAAGAAGTGAACATGTTCTTAAATATCATCCACCATTTGGGTCCCCCAAGGTACCAAGCACTACCTTGGGTGGAAAACAACAACTGAGCCATTCGGACCTGTATCACAGCAATAGTGTGGTCTCTATCTCTGTGCTCACACAAAAATGACCTAAGTGTTTTTTTCAGGGCTTATATCTGTGGAACCTCTGAATCAAATGACCCCACTGTAGATCAGTAACCCTATTCTGTACTTCCACATGGTTCAGAAAACTTCAAGAAAATCTGTGGATTTTTAGAGCACTTAAGAAATGTCATCCTTAGAAGGAAAAGGCTCCTCCACACACCCATCTGCATCATGGGACACTCTGAAAGGTGTGAAGTAGCCCATTCATCTCAAGGTGATGTTTTCAGCAGAATGAGAACACAACGCTGAGATGAATATGATCTGAAAAAGCTCTAAAATGTGTGAACTGCTCCATTAATCTCAATGGGTGTTTCCATCCCGCTCCTGAGTGCTTTACAGTCTATAATATGGATGAAATATACCCATTTTCAGCTCCACACCCCAGATGTTGGCTCACATGGAGAGGGCCTCTCGAAAAGGCAAGCCCCATGCCCAAGAACCCAGGTCACATATATAAGGGGTAAAGGGTCTAACTCATGTAGATGGGCATGGGCCCCCCAGATCCTGGCATATGCATTGGGGGCAGTGATGGGGCTCAGATACTCCCAGAGGGGCAAGACCCTCTATATCCCAGCTCATAAGAGGAGAACAGAGAGGGGGCTCAGAGCCCCCAGAGGTTCAAGAGCCCCCCAAATCTGGCCACACATGGAAGGGGGGAAATGTGGGACCAATCTATGCCTCTGCCCCTATTCTCTCCCAGTTTCCCTGCCACTCACCCTCATGTCCCACTTCCTACTGTCTCACCCCTCCAATGCCCAAATCCACCCTCACCTGAGCCCTCAAACTCTCTACCCTCTCCTACCATGCATCCCCCCTATAAATCCCTTCCCTTCACTGAAGCCCCAACCCTTCTCCCCCATTTCCCCACTCCTCTGCCCCCGAATACTCCTCCCCTCCCAAGAAGCATCCACGTCTCATTCTCTCCCCCAAAGACTTTGATTACATTCCCCCCTACAAATAAAAGTGTCCCCCTGATTCACAAATTGTAGCATCCTCCGGCCACTCAGTCCAAAACTCCTTTTGTCTTAGGTGGGGGTTTTGTGATTAACTTATCCCTAATTATTTCAATTGAGAATTCACAGCCATTGAACTCCATAGGGTCATTGATTCCTCCCATCATTGGTACCTCTCAGTTTAACAGTACAAGACAGCAGTAGGAAATCATTTTGAAGGGGCATTAACTTGGGAACCTCTTGGTCAAATGACCCCAAATCTGGACCACTAATGCTATCCCTGCACCTCCACAAGGCGTGCCACATTGCAAAACTATCCAACTAACTGTTTGGATTTAGAGCACTTACAAGAGTCGAGCTTTAAACCATATAAAATGGCAGAAATGGAGATCCTCCATACATTGTTCTGGATAAGGGCATGTACACTGTACAAAGTGCAGATTTTCTTAAATATTGTTCTCAGTTTGGATCCCTCAAGAATTTAGTGGGTGTCATGCACAACCCTGGGTAAAACTAGACAGATTGAGACCATTTTGACCCACATCACATCAATAGTTTGATCTCCAGCTGTAAGCTTAAAATTTGGTGGGAAAGTAGCTTTTTTGCAGTGGGGAAGCTTATATTGCCACAACCTCAAGTTCAAATTAGGATCATTAACTCCACTTTGCACCCTCCAAAAACACACCACATTTCAAAGGAATTGACCATGTCAATTTTAGAGGGTTTAGAAGGGTCAACCTTTAAATAAGATGTTGTGATGCAACCTTAGCTATTGTGGTACTGCCAGGGCACTATAGTTCCTGGTTGTCAAAAGGCCATGCTCCTACCTCTCAATTAAAGCAGTGGAATACTCTGCATAATAATGCACCACCTTTGCTAGGCCCATGCAGGCAGAACATGTCCTCCACACCAAACTACTGTCATAGCATATGGCTGAACTTGAAATCAGGCCTGGAGTCAAGAATCCATCCTTAAAGTCAATGAGACTTAAACCTCTGCCTAAAGAAAAGCATGTACTTAATTCTTTGCTGCACTGGGGCCTCAATGAGGCCCTGTCTTTCTCTATCATTTGCAAACAAACATGGGCTCTGTGGTATTATATCTGTAGTGTGTTCTCTCGTCCCATTCCTGATGGTGCTCTGCAGGCTCCCAGAATGCAGAGTTGGAGTAGGCTGGGAGGCACAGCTGACAGGGCTACTTTGGCTAATACCATCCCAAATTTAGAGAGAACTTTTAGGGCTAGTATACACTGGCAAAAAAACCCACCTCAACGAGGACCGTGGCTCCCAGCGCTGGGGCACTCTTTACACTGGTGCTTTACAGCGCTGCGACTTGCTGTGCTCCGGGGGGTGTTTTTTCACAGTGAGAAAGTTGCAGCACTGTTAATTGCTTGCGTAGACAAGCCCTTAGTTAATATAGCTCCCCTTTGTGGGGGAGAGTCTGGGGCTAAATCCCTAGCAGTAGCACCCCATTGGAGTCACAATGCCAAAGAAGCAACGAAGGTCCTAGAATTGCTATGAAGGCACAGAACCCCTACACAAATGGTTTTGGGTTCCCCATCACATGAGCAGAGCCATCAGTTTCTTTTGTAGTGGAGGCAAACCTACTCCTCCCCGCTCCACCATCCCCAGGGGAAGAATTCCCTAGGCAGCTCCATACTGGAGTTTCCCCTCACCTATGCAGGTTATTCCTGTGTAAAGGAGGAGATGGTTCTAAAATAGAGCTGTATTGGGAGAGAGAAAAAATAAACAGCCATTGAAAAATCCTTCACCTCTCTGTTTTACATTGATTCAACAAGCTAACAGGCAATTAGCTGCTGCAGTGGTACACTGCTCCCTAGAAGCACTTCAAGACATCACAAACATCCCATCTGATTATTAAAGAGCAAAGATGCCATCACATTGTCCAGTTCTTTTGCAGTTTGACCTCTGAATTCTACATTTTCTGCCAATAAACACACCTACCAAATGAATGTTTATCACAGCAAGAGACATTATAATTGAAACAAGATACAGAGTGATGTCAGAAAATGTAGAATGGTTTTCATATTAAAAAGTTAACCTGCACTGATTTACTGTACTCCCATATCCTTTCTGAAAAATAAATCACATAAATGTAATTAAGAAAACAAAGTGGCTCAAGTAAGTCAACAGCAGAACATTGTGTGGGGGAGCCAGAATATTGTATTATTATTATTATTATATCTATTTATGGATTAAGCAGGACAGTCTATTGTCCTCCCTCTTTCAAAAAAACTGACCCTTATCCTTTGCATGCAGTGTAGTGCAGCCATGTCAGTCCCAGGTTATTAGAGAGACATGGTGGATGAGTTAGTATCTGTTATTGGGCCAACTTTTGTTGGTGAGAGTGACAAACTTTTGAGCCACACAGAGCTCTTTCTTCAGTACTCCCAGCATCTGAAAAATGCAAGATGGAACAGATTGTTTGCATAAGTAGTTAGCACATATTGTAAGGGACCATTCAAAGTAGAGTGTCCTGTTAACATATCTGTGGGATTCTTGTATATCGTTCTCTGTAGAGATCACCACACCTACCTTCATAAATCCAGTAACCACCCCAAACACTCCCAAAAAGTCTGTTATCTACAGCCTGGCACAAGGGCTAGTCTACACTAGAAGCGCTACAGCTGCACCTCTGTAGTACATCTGGAGAAGACACTCTCTGTCAACAGGAGAGAGCTCTCCTGTTGGCATAATAAATCCAGCTCCCTGAGACGCAGTAGCTATGTCCACAGTGGTGCTTAGATCAGTGTAACTTATGTTACTTGGGGTGGGGGTGGCTTACTCACACCCCTGAGTGACATAAGCTATACCAACATAACCTGTAGTACAGACAAGCCCTCAGCTACCACAGACTATGCTGTAAGAAGAAAAAGGCTGGGATATACACCTTAACACACTTAAAACTGCCTTCACCAAACAAGGGCACCCTACCAGAGAAGTAGATCGCATCATGGCATGGAATGAGCCACCTAAATACTCTAAGAGAATCTGCTTCAATACAACCCCTATACTCAATGGGGATTCCCACCTTGAAAAAAATCTTTCCTGAACCCCCATTTCTGGCTTTCAGACAAGCCCCCTCTCCCCCAACCTCATCATCAGATGTAAGCTTCCCACAGACCAGGAAACCAACATTTGATCAAAGGAGCACCAAACCCTGCCAGAACAACAGTTGCAAAACCTGCAGACATCTCTCCTACAATGATCAACCCCCCCAAAGATTCATGGATCATACACATGCTTATCAAAACATGTGGTATACCTCCTCCAGTGCATTAAATGCCCCAACAATTACTATGTGGGTGAAACCAAACAATCGCTAAACTCTCAAATGAACTCACACAGGAAAATGATAAAAGACAAAAACACCCTATCACCTGTGGGTGAACACTTCACAAAGCGATCACTCGATATGCGACCTGCAGTCCTTCTCTTCAAAGGAAAACTGCAAAACACTTTCAAAAGATGAGCCCGGGAGCTTAAATTCATTTCTCTGCTAGACACTAAAAAATCATGGACTGAACAGAGACACTGGATTTATAGTTTATTACCACAATTTGTAGCCCAAACCACCTCTTTTTGTCCTATGACTGCAGAGGTGTTAACAGGCCACTTACCTTGAATGGTCCCATACAATATGTGCTAAATACTTGTGCTAAACTATCTGTTCCACCTTGCATTTTTCTGACAGGTTTCAGAGTAGCAGCCGTGTTAGTTTGTATCCGCAAAAAGAACAGGAGTACTTGTGGCACCTTAGAGACTAACAGATTTAGATTTAAATCTGTTAGTCTCTAAGGTGCCACAAGTACTCCTGTTCTTTTTGCATTTTTCTGTGACCTTGGGAGTACCTTTCTCAGACCCGAAGAGCTGTGTATGTGGCCCAAAAGCTTGTCTCTCTCATCAACAGAATTTAGTCCAATAAAATAGATTACCTCACCCACCAGAGCTAATCCTGACACCCTTACTCAATCAAGGCTTCCACTGAAGTCAAAGGGAGTCTTAATGGAGTATGTTTTCTTGTCACTAGATTAAATGTGCCTTGGGATGTTTAACATCCAAAAACACTGTATTTTTTAAATGTTTGTGTGTTCCAAAGGCACAGGATATTATACAACTGAGTAAACAGTTAGGCACAGAGTAGACATAACAAGAACAGACATATTGAGTCAGACCAATGGTTCATCTAACCCAGTATCCTGTCACAAACAGTGGCCAGTGCCAGATGCATCAGAGGAAATGAACAGAACAGGGACATTTTGAGTGATCCATCCCCGTTGTCCAGTCCCAGCTTCTGGCAGTTGGAGGTTTAGGGACACCAGGAGCATGACGTTGCATCCTTGACCATCTCAGCTAATAGTCCATAAACTTATCTAATACTTTTGGCCTTCACAACATCCCAGGATGACAACTTCCATAAGTTGACTGTGTGTTGCATGAAGTATTTAGTTTTAATCCTGCTGCTATTAATTTCATTGGGCGACACCTAGTTCTTTTGTTGCGTTAAGGGATAAATAACTCTTCCCTATTCACTTTCTCCACACCATTCATGATTTTATAGACCTCTATCCAATTCCCCTTTAGTCATCTCTTTTCTAAGATGACCAGTCCCAGTCTTTTTAATCTTTTCTCATACAAAAGCTGTTTCAGACCCCTAATCTTTATTACCTTTCTTTGCACCTTTTCCACTTCTAATATATCTTTTTTTTTTTAAATGGGGCAACTGGAACTGGACACAGTATTCACAGGGTAGGCCTACCGTGGATTTATACAGTGGCATTATGATATTTTCTCATTTATTATCTATCCCTTTCCTAATTGTTCCCACACACTACTGCTGCACATTGAGTGGATGTTTCAAAAGAACTATCCATGATGACTCCAAGATCTTTCTTGAGTGGTAACAGCTCAGAAACTTCATTTTTTTGTATATAGTTAAGATTATTTTTTCCCAATGTGTACTACTTTGCACTCATCAACATTGAATTTCATCTGCCATTTTGTCACTCTGTCACCCACTTTAGTGAGATCCCTTTGAAAGTCTTAACAGTCAGCTTTGGACTTAACTAACTTGAATAATTTTGTATCGTTGGCAAAATTTGCCATTTCACTGTTCACTGCCTTTTCCAGATCATTAATGAATATGTTGAACAGCACAGATCCTTGGGGGAACCCCACTATTTTCCTCCCATCTATTGTGAAAGCTGACCACTTATTCCTATGCTTATCCTTATCCCATAACTGCTTACTTTGCATAAAAGTCTTTGGTGAGGGACCTCGTCAATGGCTTTCTGAAAGTCTAAGTAGACTATATCGATGGGCCAACCTCGTCCATTGCCTGTTGACAACCTCAAAGAATTCTAATAGATTGGTGAGGCATTATTTCCCTTTACAATATTTGTGTCAACTCTTCCCCAACATATCATGTTTATCTAGGAGTCTGATAATTTTGTTCTTTATTATAGTGTCAGCCAATTTGCCTGATATTCAGGCTACGTCTACACTGCCCACCTTACAATGGCACTGCTTTGCCGCTTCAACTGCGCTGCTGTAAGGTACGCAGCGTATCTGCTCTTTGTCGGCAGGAGAAAGCTCTCCTGCCAACAAAATAAAGCCACCCCCAATGAGGGGCAGTAGCTTTGTCTCCCACCGACAAAGCGCTGTCCACACCGGCACTTTTTGTTGGTAAAACTTTTGTCGGTCAGGGTGTGGTTTTTTTCCCACACCCCTGACCAACAAAAAAGTTTTACCAACAAAAAGTGCAGTATAGACATAGCTGAAGTTAGGCTTACCAGCCTGTAATTTCCAGGATCACCACTGGAGTCTTTTTTAAAAACTAGGCGTTACATTAGCTCCAGTCATCTGGTACAGAGACTGAGTTTCCATTTTTATTTTTCAAAATGTTTTTGTTCCAAAGTATTAGTCACAGAATAGTACACAACTAAGTAAACAATTCACCACAGGCACACTGTGCTAAAATACATAAATTATGTAAATGTTTATTTTTATCATCTTTTTTGAAAGATATCTGCACAGTAGGGCTTGCTGATTTTTTTCCCCACTGCTTTTTTTTCCACACACAAAAAATGGGTTCTCAAATTATTTTTTCACAAAAGGGTCTGCTTTCCACAAAAAAAAATTTGATTTTCTGTCAAAAACCCAACACCCCAAAACAGAAAATGTTTGTTTGTCATCTGAAAACCAAAACAATATTTTGGCCAAAAATGGAAATATTGCTATTTTGATATGCTGCTGCAATGCATTATGGAAACTGTAGTTCAGTTGCCTCATTTCCCTACGAGTTAGGCTCTCCAGCAGAACTTCATCTCTCATGGAGAAATTTAGCCACAGGACACCCATGTCCTTCCCCTCACCCAGGGGGAGACTGGAGTGCATCATGGGATATGTAGTCTGACCAGGGAGCTCAGCCTATAAATGAGAATGATAGCATGAGGCTACTGAACTACAATTCTTATAAGATACCACAGTAGCATTTCCAAATTTAAATATTCAGTTTTCAATTTTTCACTGGGAAAAATAAAATTCTGACCAACTCTATTCCACAGTAAAATGCATGGCCTTCAGTTACCGCAGAAGGATGAAAAGCTGAGTTAAATCCTGCTGAGATTAAAATCTTTGGTTTCAGAGATTCAAGGTATTTCAAACTCCCCATCTTCACTTTGGGAAAGTTTTAATCTCGACTTTTTGATCTGAGGATCTCAATAATGGTCCCAACCTGGTATCACTAATCACTCTAAAGTTGGGGACAGAATCTGGAGACTAACTTAATGGCCTGGATCTCATCTGTGTTTCAATCTAAAGCAATTCTATTCCACAAAATATTCTGTCCACGAAAGCTTATGCTCTAATAAATTTGTTAGTCTCTAAGGTGCCACAAGTACTCCTGTTCCTATTCCACAAAAAATCACTCTACACCCATGAGAAGGGATTTTGTTCAGCTAGGCACTGAACTCACTAACTGTACAATTGAACTACTCTGTATTTGTGTTTATTCTAAGGGTATGTCTATATACATACAGCACTGCATCTGGTGAAGACGTTCTGTGCCAATGGGAGAGAGCTCTCCCGTTGGCAAAACAACCCCCCCCCCCAAAAAAAACCCCACACCTCTGTGAACGGTAGAAGCTATATTGGTGGGAGAGGCTCTCCTGTTGACATAGCACTGTTCACACAAGCGCTTATGTCAGGGTAACTTATGTCCCTCAGGGGGTTGGAATATTCACCCCCTGAGTGAAATAAGTGTTGCCAACATAGACTGTAGTGTATACATAGCCTAATCTATTTCTTCCCATTAGTAGTACTACTAAAGTATTTCTCTTTCTTAAACAAAACTAAACTTTGTCTCACACTGGCAGTTTGTTACTTAATTAAATTATTATATGCACTTTAACAGAAGGCTGTAAATCATCTACAGCAGAGAGCTTTTTCCAACAAAGCTCTATTAAACCGAAGAGTATGGAAGTTTGCCATTTCCCATTCCCTAACACTTACGACTTTGAGTATTCAGTCTGTTTACTCCAAAAATGTCTTTGCAAAAATACAATATACTGTGTACATACTGCATAATGATGTAAATAGAAAATCTCTCTATGAATATTTACACAAACACAGCAAATATGTTAGTGTCACTCACATATACAAAGGGATTCCATTACCAAGAGCTGTCTAATCTGGGAATTATGCCACAAACTAGTCTTTCATCATATAATAAATTAATTCAAATGAACTCAGATGAAATGTTTTATCAGACACAATAATGATTATGCCTAAAATGCAATGAACCATTCGCTAATAACTCAGATAACTGGAATATGGGACACTTACATGCTGTATGAACAATGGGGAATCTAAATAAAGGGATGGATTAACTGCTTTGGCTAAAATATGAATACCCTCCCCAAAGCCTCAATATTTAACCCCTTGAATAGGAAAGTTTTACAGATGTGATAACGTCTGTCCAGCTTTCTACTTCCATCTCTTCGGGTTAGGACAAGATTCACAGTTTGATAAAAAGGGCTCCAGACTCATTCCATAGTCTACATCTGCCCATTGCAAGTGCTGTGCCTGGCCACAATCTTCTCCCCATCAGAGGCTCTGCAGCTATGCCACTGTATTGTAGACACTTACTAAAGTGACAGAAGGGGTTTCCCTCCCCTCGTCGACATAGTAAATCCACCTCCTCGAAAGGCAATAGCTAGGCCAATGGAAGAATTCTTCCATCAATCTTGCTATGTCTACAGTGGGGGTTATGTCCACCTAACTACATCGCACAGGGTGTGAAATTTTTCACAGTCCTGAGCAATATAGATGGTTGACCTAAGTTTGAGATGTAGCCCAGGCTTGAGTTTGCACTTAGGGTGGAAGGAGGATCTTATAGTTCCAGAAGACATGGGTTCAATTCCTGGTTCTGCCCAGCTGTTCTGCATGACCTTGACCAAATCACATAATCTCTCTGTGCCTGATTCCCCATCTGTAAAATGAGAATGATAATTCCCTTCTCTTACATTTTTTGTTGTTGGTCTATTTAGACTGGAACCTCTTTGGGGCAGAGACTGTCACTTACTATGCGATTGTGCAATGCCTAAGGCAATGGGGCTCCAATCTCAGTTGACATCTATCCGTGCTGCTATAATATAAATAAGAACCTACATTATTTGAGCTTCCAGATAGAAAATAAAGTTTCCTTTTTCAGCAATGATTATGATTTCAGGTTACAATGTTTTTTACCAAGAAAACAATACAGCATCATTTGCCCTATTGTTATGTCATACTTTTTATGTTATATAATACTACTTTACAGGCTGGGCAGTTTACCAAAAAGACATCAAGTTTTCAAGCCTTACATCTAATAGACTGTAACCTGTGAAGTGGCAGAATTCTTTGCCAAATGCCTGTGAAATGACAGCTTGCTACTGTTTGCTAAGGAGATGCAAATCCAAACAGCAACATGTCTTCTAAACAATTGGGCCTATTCCTTTGGTAACTGAGTCAAAGGATAATGGGATAACATACTATTTTTAATACCGAAGTATGTAGGAAGAGAGAGGTTTCCCATTGGCTGCAGTGGTATATGCATTTTCAATTAACAAGCCTTTAGAGTTGTTTGTTTAAAAATAAATCATTTCAAGTAATAAGCAACTTTCCTTTGCTGCATTATCATTGCTCCATATCACTAATCCAAACATGCTCATCACCCTTACCAATTAGGATTAGCATACAGATGTGAGAGGGGAAAAGGGCCCAAAACAAATTGGCAATGCTTCTGCTTGAGCTAGGCAAAACTCGTGAAAGCTAGATAACACCTACCTTAAACATGCAGAGAAAACACCAGCACTCACACCAGAGTGTATTTTATTAAATATTCTATTGCTGCCCCTGCATCATGTTTCT
Organism: Chrysemys picta bellii; assembly: GCF_011386835.1. Taxonomy (NCBI): domain Eukaryota; kingdom Metazoa; phylum Chordata; order Testudines; family Emydidae; genus Chrysemys; species Chrysemys picta. The sequence continues at coordinate 21,640,324 of NC_088800.1, forward strand.
ATCCTTCCTGAAGCCCTCAAATACTTCTTTTCTAGAGTTGGTGGGCTCAGTGCTCCATAGGGGTTTGTGACAGGACATGGGGTGGGAAGGGAAAGAGGAGGGGACCTGGTACTGTACATTTTGTAATACTACCCCCTTTTGCCTCCTCTCAGTTATCTCCACACCTGCTACTGGGGAGCCAGCCAATGGGAATCTCACAGGAATCATGCTGCCACAGGACATCAGGAGGCAGGAGAGCCATTTGGGGGGTTTCCAGGCCTCTTATGTTTGGTGGAGCAGGTTTCTTCCCTGGGAAGCCACAGGATGTGCAGGATTAAGAAACCTTCAAGACCCTCTCCTTAGTGTGGGCTGCTGCACAGAGAGCCCCACAAGATTCATATCACAGAGATTCTTGACTCTCTGGCCCCCTGCAACAGGTGTGTCCCTGGGGGGGGGGGGGGTATCTAGCCTGTGGTGATAGGAGATTAGTGACGATTAACAAGTTTTGTTTAACAACAACATGTGTACAGACTGACAAATCAATGGAAGTATCTGCATGCGGCCAATCTGTAGAACTTGCCAACAAAATACACAGCAATAAAGAAATAAATTTAAACTTGATGTTTTATTTTTGAGTTAAATTTAAGTAGCAATCATGGTGCAATCAAATTTTATGCAGATGACTCAACCTTTTTACCCTTTGAAAATGTTCTGACTGTAGATGAGGCAGACCATCTAGAACCTATGAGTAGGTGGGGAACTTGCTTCCATGTCCAAATATTCAGAGGGTCTTCTTTTTCCTTTCAATCTAATTAGCCTAGCAGGATCCACTGCCAATGCTCAACACCACCACACAACCACTATGTGCCTCTCGGGGCACAACCCTCCAAAGGTCAGAGTACAGTGTAGCATGAGCCTAGCTGCATCAGGACTCTCAGTACACAAGCCACTACCTAATTATGAGCTCAATGCCATGCATCTGTTAAGTTGTAAATAAAAAGCAAACAAAATATCTACCCAAAAATCACAAGCTCTAGTCTGTGTCCTTCACATTAAGTACATCATAACAGGGAGTCAGCCCATAGATCTTACAAAGATAGCAATGCTGAGAAATTCAAACTGCTCAGAGCACGAGAATCCACAGATATGCTGAAAGGATGAGATCAGAATGAGACCACTGCATTATTTATTATCTCATTATGAACATACATATTTTCTGTGTGTGCTCTGTGACCTAGGGCTGAAAGAGAAGAGACAGCACAGATGGAATGAATTTTAAAAGATAATTTTCAAGTTTTTTTAAATGAATATCAGAGAGATGAAGAAAGGGAGGAGCAAGAGTGGAATGAATCTCAATAAAGGATTTTTTTCAGCAGAGAACTGGGATGGAAAAGATCTGGTGTCTCCAAACATGGAGAACCTGTCAGCACATGCACAAGGGGACAGCAATAAATAATAACGATGCTTAGCTTTCAAATATGGTTTACACATAAAGGGAAGATTCCTTACTACACCAAGAAAAGCCCAGCCCAGGTGAATGGGTGGGACAGGGGTGGGACATGAACCTAGCTTCGTGGATTCTCGACTAACTGATTTTGACAGGTGCCTCTAACGATCCCAGGATACATGTTGCCCAGCAGTGAAGTCAAGGACTATGGAATACCTGTCAAGATGACTCTGCCTTCAGTTCACAGCAGACTACTGCCCTGTGTTTACATGATGTGAATTGAAAACAGTTGATGGGAGTTACCTGATTTGCATCAAAAAGCTTTGGTTTAAACCACTATGTAAACATGCCCTAAATTGCACAATGGACACTGCTGGCCCCCAGAGTGCCCTCTCTCCCCTCCCTTTTCCCAGATTGTCCCCTGCTGTGACCCAGGGACCTTTTAGTGGCAACTGTCAGAAGGCACAGGAGGTGCATAAGTTTTTAATCTGATCCAGCGGATCCCTCTATGCAGAACAGTTCTCCAAAGGGTGGCTTGTGAGGTCTCTACCAAAGAACCAGTGGTCCACTGGTCAACATAGCCATTGGAAAACATATGTACAAATGATATTTAGAGTTACATATCTATACCAAAAGTTATGTTCCTCAGGTCTTAGAGTTAAGATAGGTCACCAAGAGGGGACATTCCTTGGAAATGTTCCTTTCAGGCAGGAAGTAGCAGTCACCTATCTTCCTGTCTGGTCATTGGCATACTGTATGCCTCACAAGATGGGCCTATTTGCATACACAGGCGAAAGAAGAGATTGCAAAATCTACAAGAAAGGAAATTCACGAGATGAAACAAACAGCAGGAGGTGTCCTGTTTCTGACTAAAGACAAAGGATTGTTGCAGTATACCTTGAGGATGCAAGGAAACACCTGGAATCCTTCACTTGGGAAGCTAGCTCACAAAGTACTCGTCTCAAGAAAGGAGGACCACAGCCATGCATGGCCATAACACATTGCAAGGATTTGGGGTGAGTATTACTCTACAAGACATGAGAGTATCTCAAGTCTAGGCTCTAGAATGGATGTTATGATTTTATATGTAACCATTTGTTTCCAATGCTTCTACTTGCTATTACTTGAATCTGTATGCTTTGTTAAATAAACTTAGATATGTTTATAGTGACATCAAGTATAAGAGCTGTGTAATAAGCACAGCAGTGTTCTGAGGTGGAACTAGCAAGCTGGGGTGTACTGTTTTTATGGAAGCAGTGAATCTGTGAACAGTGTGAGGGGTCAGTGGACCAAGATGACACTCAGAGGGCTCAAGGGTGGGAGTGTGCCTATTGCTATCCTGTAGCGAAACAGTGGGGCCTGCAAGTCCTAGAGGAGAGCGCTTATGTTGCCCATGGCTGGTGGAGTTGGCACAGACAAGGATTCCTCAGGCTAACGGCAGATGGTAGCAAGATGCTTCATGCTTCCTTGGGGTACCCAGGATCTTACCTACCCTATGCCCAGAGTGGGACAGTGAGAGCCAAGAGCCAGCACATCTGCTTCAAGAGGGAGTTCTCTTCTGACAGCTCTTAAGTAAATAGAATTTGCTGGAAAGGTCATCAATTTTTGATTTTTTAACGTGTTTATGTTGGGGAATAGGTTTTGATTGAATATCCTGCAAGATGAAAGAATCTCTATACTTAGTGGTTGCAAAGAAAATGGGGAGCGTGTGTTTGGGGGGAAGGATTAACTAATCCAGAATTACCTATCGTGATAGAAAAAAGTTCAAATATGACTGTGACGTTGCCTAATAGAGGTAAGGCTATAGGTCTGTTCTGAGAGAGAACAAGTCCTCAGACCTTTGGTGAGCACAATAGTTCATTATTATAAGCCCAAACCCCCAGTCCCAAGATTTATTGTTTTAGACAAAGGTAACAACATAATCGGCACAAATAAAAACACCATTTAGATCCTGTTCCGATGATGTCCTTTAGCGTACATGATGCTTCCTTTGTTGCCACTTTGTGCAGTTTTATGAGAGAACTGTCCAGCAAATAAATCAATGCTTTGCAACAATCTCAGAAATTCAGTGATACTATTAAAAACCCAAATCCCTCTATCTTGTCCTTCTATTCCTCCAGGCAATTGCTAAAAGCCTACAAGCTGTTGTAAACATTTGCAGCACAAATTACTTGAGGAGGATTAGTGGAACATTCCCACCATCATGCCTGCCTATTCCCAGATAGCATATTCTTCTACCCCATTATAATACTGACTGCCACCAGTGGGGATGATAGATATTCTAAGGCTGTCTAACAATAGAGGTTTGAGGGAATGTGTGAAAAAATTGGCCCTGGATAAGGTGCTTTATGGTTAGGAAAGAATCAGTGCCAGTACATTGCTTTTTCTATGTGTATATGCAACAACCATGGGTCATTCCCCACCTCCCCCAAGTCCAAGTGGAAGAAAAATGTTGCAAGCTACCAAATACAAAATTAGAATGCACACCTGCATCAGCCAATGCTGAGCCATCTGCAAACATGTCAAAAAATAGTTGCTTCACTTAGGATCAATGGGGACCCATCAGGACCAATGGCCACAAGCCCTGGGAGAGACCGTGCTGCCTCTGAGGCCCAGTTTTGCCAGAGCCTCTGACGAGATGATGCTTTGCCTGGAGACATCTCAGTCAGCCTGGACCTGGGGAGAATGAGACTCACACACTGATGGGTAAGTCCTGCTCTGCTCTGCAGACCTGACACTTGATTTTTTGAACCTTAGCAGCATAGTTTGGGTAAAAACACTGGTGCTTCTCCTGGGAAAAGGAAGCCACAGGACACATCTAGTTATCTGATGTTGGCCCCTGTAAGCAGGAAATTAGACTAGATGGACCACAGATTTGTTTGTGTCTGGTAATTCCTATTTGTTCCCAATCTTTTTTCTCAGCATCTCTCCCCTTATATCTCACTCATCTTTCATTGTATTTTGCTTTCTCCCCATCCAGACTTCTGCCTGTCCACCTTTCACTCTCTCCCTGTCTGTTTCTCTGACCGTTTTGCTCCATGTGTTTAGCAATAGTTTTTCAATAGAAGGTGCTGCTTAGTTTGGATCTCGTTGATAGAGACAAACTTCAAAGCACATTGATCGGTTTTTCCTGGTGAGATTCTCCATTTAGTGGCTTCTACTGAAAACTGCCCTGGCAAATAGCTTTTCTACATTTGATAGAAAAGCCAGTACAGGAGGTCACCTTTCCCAAAGAAGTATGTTTAAGCCAGACTGGAAGTACATTAGTTCTATACTTGTGTCTGTGTGTAGAATATTTTCTTCTTGGGTTTCCTTTGAAAATCAGAGACATTCTCTCTCTCTCCCCCCCACTCCCCCAGGAGGCACTCTGGTTTCAGAAAACTTTTCCCATTCATGAGAAGTCATAAACAAAGTATCCAAATGATTCATCACTGACCTACCGCCCCAACAGGAGCACTTGCTGGAATATTGAGAAAGGTAAGTGCTCCTTTGTTGAGGCATAGGTAAAGTGAAAAACTACAGCCACCATTTCCCCCCCAAATTCCCAAGAACAATATCCAAACACAGCTGGCAGTCTCTGAAGAAGTAAAGCAGAGAGTGCTGCTCTGTCTGGACATTGTTTCTTCAGTGGAGTCCACACAGGATCCTTTGTCGGATGCTTCAAACCTCCAAGAGAGTCCTTGATTTCTGAAAACATTTCCCAATGATCAGAAGTGGAATCCACAGAATCGCAATGAAGCTTCGCTGGCTTTGCACCCCAATGGGAGCACTTGCTGGAATATTGACACGGGTAAGTGCTCTCCTGTTGAGGTGTAGGTTAAGTGAAAAAATACATAATTTTCTCTGCACGGCATACAACAGAGACTCTCATTCATTCTCTAATGTTTTTTTCTCTCACTGTTCCCTTTTCCATCAACTGTATGTTTAAATTCTGTGACCATTGTGAATTGCAGGTAGTCTTATCCAAAGACAAGTTGAAGAACTGCACCAGCGTTGAATGATTAGCAACCACCACTGGGAAAATTCCCACCGATCATATCTAAGCCACTGCATTCTCTGATCGTTCTGTAGGATAGGACAGCCTGGTTTGGATCTGCTTTCTTGAGAGAACAAGCACATTGCTGGGTTTCAATGCAGAACTCCAATATATTTTCTACTTTTTTGCACAGACTAATGCTCTTTTTCTCTAGAAGAAGATTTCCCAGGCAGAGGCGGGCTGGCTGCCACCAGAAAGGGGGTTTCAAAGAGGATGGATCTAGACTGTTCTCAGTGGTACCAGATGACAGAACAAGGAGTAATGGTCTCAAGTGCAGTGGGGGAAGTTTAGGTTGGATATTAGGAAAAACTTTTTCACTAAGAGGGTGGTGAAGCACTGGAATGGGTTACCTAGAGAGGTGGTGGAATCTCCTTCCTTAGAGGTTTTTAAGGTCAGGCTTGACAAAGCCCTGGCTGGAATGATTTAGTTGGGGGGTGGTCCTGCTTTGAGCAGGGGGTTGGACTAGATGACTTCCTGAGTTTCCTTCCAACCCTGATATTCTATGAAACCATTTTTTCCCTCTACATTGCTCTGCTTCAATCATTGTTTAAAAATACTTTATTTATGCAACCATGTAAAGGGTATCAAGTATACACCTGTCCTGAATTCACCCAATGCAGTTACCCAAATACAGACATCCTAGTTCAAAACACCCCGATCATTACCCCATTATCACATAATGCACAGTCAACCTGTGGAACTCCTTGCCACAGGATGTTGTGAAGGCCAAGACTATAACAGGGTTCAAAAAAGAACTAGATAATTTCATGGAGGATAGGTCCATCAGTGGCTATTAGCCAGGATGGGCAGGGATGGTATAACTAGCCTCTGTTTGCCAAAAGCTGGGAAGGGGCGAGAAGCCGCAGCCAGCACATCGCTCTCCCGCGCCGCTTCCCGCCGCCCTCATTGGCCCGGGACGGCGAACCGTGGCCAGTGGGGGCCGCGATCGGCCGAACCTGCCGCTCAACAGGTAAATAAAACTGGCCTGGCCCGCCAGGGTGCTTACCCTGGCGAGCCGCGTGCCAAACGTTGCCGACCCCTGGGTTAGGTCAGTTAAGTGTCAATCAGTAGATTTATTTTTGAGTTGTAGAAAGTCTGGTTAATCTAGGTCGCCTTCATTCATTGAGGAAATTGCATGTAATCTTGTGGACAAAATCATGCACATTCAGACAGTACTATCTGCTTCTATGGATGCAGGGCAGTATTTCTGAAGGGGGGAAATGCCAGCTCTAAGTCTTCCATTAACAACAATGCATTTTATTTTCAAAATATCAGCATATATTTTCCTCCGGGCCGAGGCCCAGCTTTGCAGTTTGCAGTGGCCATATGAATCAACAAACTCTGCACCTACCTTATTGGCCCAGCAAGGTGAACTGTGGTTGTAAATCTGAGCACTTGTGCTTCTAGCTACCTGACTGGGGCCTACAATCAGGTAATTAGAATCAAGAATCCACAGATGGGAATCTGAGTGTTTTCATCCCATTATTTGACAATCATTTTCAGGAAGCTCTTCCTTAAGTCTCATCTTCATGTTCCTTCCAGCAAGTTCTGCCATTTTTAACTAGCCAAAAAATTATGATTTTAACAAAAGCCTTTCGTGTCCTAATCCACTTGTTAGCAAAGGTTCTAATTAAGTTTTCTGAAATTTATCCTGTTACCACTTAAAATCCATACGAAAAATTCCCCTTCCTTGTAAAATCCTTAATCATCCTTCCAAAGAGAGAAGGAAGAACTTGTGGTTATTCACTGAACTGGGAAATGTGGGTTTTAATTCCCAGTTTTGACACAGACTTCCTGTGTGAACCTAGGCAAGTCATTTAACCTTGCTGTGCCTTAGTTGCCCATCTGTAAAATGGGGATAATGATACATCCCCACCTCACATGGTCTATCAAGGGTAAAATCACCACTAGTGAGAGGTGCCCAGGTACTAGGGGCTAAACCCTACAGAAAATAAATATAATAAAATAAATAAATTATAAATAAATACTTTCAGAATAGCAGACGTATAGAATTTATTATAGTCCAAGGATCGGCAACCTTTGGCACGTGGCTCGCCAGGGTAAGCACCCTGGTGGGCCGGACCGGTTTTTTTACCTGCTGCCTCTGCAGGTTTGGCGATCGCGACTCTCACTGGCCATGGTTCGCTGCTCCAGGCCAATGGGGGCGTTGGGAAGCAGCAGCCAGCACATCCCTCGGCCCATGCCGCTTCCCGCCACCCCCATTGGCCTGGAGCAGCGAACTGCGGCCAGTGGGAGCCGCGATCGGCCAAACCTGCGGACGTGGCAGGTAAACAAACCGGCCCGGCCCGCCATGGTACTTACCCTGGCAAGCCGTGTGCCAAAGGTTGCCAACCCTGTTATAGTCCTTAGACTATAATCCCTCCTTTTCCTAAACAGTGCACTCTAGTTTCTGATGAAGACTCTGGATGCTACCAGATAAGTAGAACTGATTAATATTTAATATGCCTCTGAATTTGTTCTAATGATACTAGGGAAGTCTGGTGTAAGTTAACTTTACAGTAGGAATAACAATCCTCCTGCCTGGGAATGTCTTTGCCTTTCTCTGCCTCTCATTTACCTTTCTCTGCCTCTGAGTCAAGAAGAGCAACTCCCTCTGGAGGGGAAATCTATTCCAACAACTCTTCACCAGGCTGGACCCATCTTCCAGCTTTGTAACTTATTCTGGGGGGAGTCTTTCTGTGCCATTGATTTTTAATCAGAAATCCGCACTGAGCTCAGTGGAAATTTCTGTTTAAAAATACACAATATGGCTCAAGTATTTAAGCTAACCCTGAGTTCTGCTTCAATCTACTCTCCTACTCTACTTCCTGCTCCTGTTGTGCAGCAGAAGGAGATAGCGTTTGCTATTTTTAATTTCTCTATTGACTGAATTTTAAATTACATTTACCAACCCTACACAACTGGCCATTTTTAATTATTACGTAACCCCCCCCTTTCCTCCCTGGGTTACTCAGGAGCAGGCAACACTCACCTGTGTGCCTGGGCACCTGATGTTGTTGACATTAAAGGACATCCTGAAGTATCCCAATGATGATGTTGGATAGGTAGGCATCCTTAAGCCACCCCTCTGCTGCAGTCCCTTTACTCCTAAAGGAATTTACAATTGGTGGTGCCTCCACCTGGCTGGTATGCCTAGGGAACCTCCAGGAATAAACCTATTCTAATAAAATCATCATCAACATCTGCAGCATGGGTCTAACTCAAAAATACCAATTATAAATAATAAACATCCAACATACTTACACTAGAGCTAACACTCATTTACTTAACAATTTAAGAAACAGGGTATAACAGACTAAGATTAAATGTCACTACAAATTTAAATCCACAGGGGGCAGTTGAATAAAATCAACTAACAAGTATAGTATACAGTAATAAATGAAACTTATCTAACTGGCATTTACACTGCCACCTCAGAGTGTACACTCCTCTGGATTTCAGAGTCCTAGACACTTGCTTGCGTGGGCGTACTTGAAGATCTGCTGCTGGAGACAGCGCTCTGTTGGTTCTGTGCATCAGTCCAGCCAAGGCAACAAGCTGCACAACCCCTCTGAAGATTGGAGTTGGCCCCACCAAAGGTCAGCAATGGGTACTTGTTCTACGGGAAGATCACTCTGCCTCTCCTCAGACTCAGGCGCTCTGCTGGACCTCTTCCTTTGCAAGTACTTTCCCAAACAAGAGTGGGGGTTACTCAGTTCTTTCATTGCAGGCCCACCTCAGTTAGTTCTAGGCATAGCAATAGTCTCTGCCCTAGCTCCAGTGAAGCACCAACCACCTCTCAAGCTCCCTACTTGATCAAAGCCCCAGCAGGCTCTTAGCAGCAGTTCCTCATATGGAGAGCACTCCACTCCAGCAATCTCGCTTCTCCCCCCAAAAATAGAGCCCACTGCCTGCTCTCCCTGGAAGAGAAAGTCTCTCACTTTTCCCAAGGCATCATGGGAGTTGTGGTCTCTAAAGCTGGATTGCTGCACACAAGATCTTCCCAACTAGGGTGACCAGATAGCAAGTGTGGAAAATCAGCACAGGGAATGGGGTGTAATAGGCGCCTATATAAGAAAAAGCCCTGAATATCAGGACTGTCCCTATAAAAATCAGGATAACTGGAATGGTCCCAATTAAGTTCAGATACCCCACTAGAAAAGGGAGCCTACAATGATTTTAAAATTGTTTCCCCCAAAATGTCACAACTCTAGGCACACTGGAGATGAGCTGCAGGTCTGTGGGGAGTAGGGTACAATAGGAAGACTCAGTGAGAACGAATGCAGTGGAAAACTAGGAATCTATTGACAATCCTGCCTAGAAATATGGTTTCTTTCCAGCACCGTATGTTGCTTTCAATTCACTTTGTAGTCAGGGCACATGAGGATTTGTTTGAAGGATATTTATTGTACTTTTGCAAGCTGCTGCATGTAATGTGGTGGCTTTCACTCAACTATAAGTCTCCTGTCTATAAAGGCACCGGGAGTACAGGGACTCACATGCAAAGCCCAAATGCTATAAGAGTCCCACTGAAGAAAATTAGAAATGACATGTTTTTGAGTACTTATTTTTCTAAAAAGTAAAAGGTCTCTACAACCTCTGTCAATTATCTTATGTAAGGGAAAACAATATCTCTGTAGCACCCACAAATCATTCCCTATACCTCTCCTTGATGGTTTTCTCCTTCTGTCATGCAAATGTATATCCAGAGTGCTGTCCTGTTTGTCAAATTTCTCAGGCCAAATTCATCCCTGTTATTTCAGTGGCGTTACACCAGGAATGGATTTGGCCTATCAAGTTTCAATTAGTTTCTGGCTTACTCCAAATGAATTAACAAGACTGCAGGGGTCAAATGCCACCCTGATGACATCTGCTTACACTAGTTTATAAGGCTAGATGAGGCTACCCTTCAATTAAGGATGGTTTAGGAATTACTACATCAGTCTTGCTGCACCAGAAATAATGTTTTGATGCTGCCTATTGAATCTGCCCGGGAAACTAAACTGAAAATAATCTTGTCTAAAATATTACATCCCTACTAATGGGCATAGAGAAAGTTAAATGTATAGATCAAAGGATTGTGATGGGTGCCAGAGACAGGAAGGAATCAATTGTGATTTTGACCATTCAATAACATTAAGAAGAAATGGATTGCTGTGGCCATATTATGTTCTAAATGCATTCTGGTGAAAGATGGTAAATAATTTACAGCCCCACAGGACTTTTTTACACGTGTGATGCTAATTGCTTTGTTGTTGTTAAGGAACAGTATTTCAGAGACAGAATGAAACATGCCTTAAATATATAGAGGATTGGAAATTCTTCAAACAAGTATTAAGTAAAGGACCTGCTCCTTATCCCATTCAAAACAATGACAAATTCCAATTTGCACTGGGTGCACATTTGGGGCTGCTGATAACTTCAGGGGGATAGTCTCTAAAATAAGTGGCGATTTCGCTTATTATATATAAATTAGGCATTTTTCCCATTAGGATTATAAACCTCAATCCTCAACTGCCCCTAAAAACTTTTAATCATAATAACATAAGAATGGCCATACTGGGTCAGACCAAGGGTTCATCTAGCTCAGTATCCTGTCTTCCGACAGTGGCCAATGCCAGGTGCCCCAGAGGGAATGAGCAGAACAGGTAATCATCAAGTGATCTATCCCCTGTCACTCATTCCCAGCTTCTAGCAAACAGAGGCTAGGAACACCATTCCTGCCCATCCTGGCTAATAGCCATTGATGGACCTATCCTCCATGAATTTATCTAGTTCTTTTTTGAACCCTGTTATGGTCTTGGCCTTCACAGCATCCTCTGGCAAGGAGTTCCACAGGTTGACTTTATGTTGTGTGAAGAAAAACTTCCTTTTATTGGTTTTAAACCAGCTGCCCATTAATTTCATTTGGTGACCCCTAGTTCTTGTGTTAAGGAAGTGTTGTTTACTACTTCTCATATCTACTTTCTCTATAGCAGTCATGATTTTATAGACCTCAATTATACCTCTTTTTCAAGCTGAAAAGTCCCAGTCTTATTAATCTCTCCTCATACGGAAGCCATTCCATACCACTCATCATTTTTGTTGCCCTTTTCTGAACCTTTTCCAATTCCAATACATCTTTTTTGAGATGGGGCATCCACATCTGCATACAGTATTCAAGATGTGGGCATACCATGATTTATATAGAGGCAACATGTTATTTTCCTGTCCTATTATCTATCCATTTCTTAATTATTCCCAGCATTCTGTTCCTGTTCGCTTTTTTGACTGCCACTGCACTTTGAGTGGATGTTTTCAGAGAACTATCCACAATGACTCCAAGATCTTTCTTGAGTGGTAACAGCTAATTTAGACCCCATCATTTAATATGTATAGTTCTGATTATGCTTTCCAATGTGTATTACTTTGCATTTATCAACATGAAATTTCATCTGCCATTTATGTTCCCCTGATCATGGGTTGCTTTGCATCATGCCAGTCTCTTGTTAAAGTTAGAGCAGTCTTAAGGCTGCTCTAATTTGTGCTGGCTACCCCTGGCACCAAAGGCCATTCTTGAAACTGGGGGTCACCAGGATGCAAGGATCCTCTAGTCACATTTTTACCCCTAGCCAGGACACCTCCCGCTGTGCTTTGTACAGCTCTGTATTTTTAAGAAGGTACAATACAAGTAGGTGGAAGCAGCAGATATGGTACCTGATGATGTAGATTAACATTAAATGCAGACTGTAATTTCCTTTACCACCCCATTGGACTTTCTGCAACATCTGTTTTAGATCAACTATGTTGAGGCGAGTGCTTTGTCACTCAATTGATATAATAGCTTCTACTTGGCTCTGAGATCAGTAAGAGCATAAAGAGACAGAACTCAGAGCATGAATTATGCTGCAGGCACTCATGCCTTATCACCTTCAGTATTGAGCAGAGATGTTATTACACTTTGTTCTAATACAGAACAATATTGCTTAGGGAAACAATACAAGAACCATTATTTCCAAAACTATAAAAATGTTGGAAAGTTGCTTGATAGCACCTTCACACTCAAGGGTCTTTCAGCAAATCCATAATACAGCTGTTGTTCAAGAGTCAACAACTCATCTGTCAATATTGGCTATTGGCTGACATTAAAAGCATTGTGTAAAAATGGTATTCATTGTCAAAGAGCTTCAACATTTAACCTCTAAGGTGGCTGCATTTCCATGATCAGCTAAGTGTTCTCAATATGGTACATCCCCTTACATACCTCAGAAGGTTGTTGTCAGGCTTTGAAGTGTTTTAAGATCCTTAGGTGGAAGGATTAATTTTTTTTAGAAAATCCCATAATTTGGATGTTTTAAAGTGCCAAATATATTTATTTTGATTTCAACCAGTAATAAATGCATTGTCTACCCATTGTCCTACCCCATTCACAGAACAACAACTTCACACTTCTACAGCAGCTTTACATAGGAAGGCTGTGGAAATGCCAGTGACAGAACCCAGATCACCTGACTTCCAATCTTGTGCCTGAACCAAAAGACCATCCTCTTCTTCAAAATGTGCATTATTGGGTGACTGGCTGGCTCGGGGACTTGATAACAAAATGTAAAGACTTTCACCCTCTAGATTTGCTACTTTCTCCCTTTTGTCTTACAAATTATATTGTATTCTTATTACTTTACCAGGATTAATGCCTAATAAAAGTTAATTGTACAATATACTACAAAATAAAAGTAAACAAACATCTCCCAATGACCTACTGACTATCTACTGTACACCTGAATTCCAGGAGTCAGTTAGTTCCTCCTGTGAGTAAACTCACCTTTACCTCACACAATATATTCTCCACCAACCCCAGACTTCCTCTCTCTGTTTGACTGACCCTCCCTCCCCCACGTTGGCAGGGGATACTGGTTGTTTGGAGCTAATTCCTTTTCAGTGGCTCTCACAGTATGAGCATTTCTGGTTCCCGCTATGAAAACTGTCTGTTCTTGGAACTTTTAGCCAAGCTTGTCAATACAGAAGAGTGAGACATGGCAGGGAGGCTGGAATACAGTATCCCACATCCAAACTCACACCATTAAACCTGTGACAATCCAAAAAGAGTGAAATAGTAATTATTAGCAATTAGTGGTAATACTGCAGAGATAATTACACCTGTCAGAACAGACAGGCACTCCAAAGTTTTAATGAAGTCTAGCAGCAACTGGGGTCACAGCAAGTAAGAGGGACTAGAGAAGAAAAAATAATCACTGCAAAAGAGAAGGGATATGCTCATGGGAATGCCACTGAAGGAAGTTATTTACAAACAGCCAAGCAACAGCCTGAGAGCAACATCTGCTTTGCCAGCAGCAAGCCATCAGTAGGTAGGATGAGACATGGAGTAGCATGTTATTTCCACTTTGTATATAAATGTGTACAATAACCACTCATAAAATGTCTTTTCCTTTTCAGTCCTCAGGAAGAGGCAGCCATTCTCTACCCTACTCCAGGACCCCCGTTCTGTCCCCTTCCCACACACCCAAAAATTACCCTCACCTGAGGCATAGGGTGGGCAATATTCAGTCCTGGGTCAGGAATGTGTGTAAATTCTGACCATTTGTAATCCTGAAAGCTAGACACAGGAGATTCAGAGCACTGAAAAGTGAAGATTCCCAACCCGGCACATAGTGCTGTCCAGCTCTTAAACGTCCCGAGAGTTCAGATTTTAAAGCTGAGACATCTTTGTGTACAGGTCATTTTAGAGGCTTAATATTTTTCTCCCTATGAACCATGCTCAGTAGGACTCACAACGACATTAGGGAGGATGGAAGAAGTGGTTCCAACAAAGTAAAATAGAAAACACCCCTAAAATAGTTCTAAACTGGATTTTCTGTGTAATACATGGCATAATGCTCGTATAGAATGCATGATGAAGTATCACGGCATGCAAATAGTATTTCCACTCATGACCTGTATAATCTTTATCACTCATGGATGAAGCAGCCTGTGATGGGGAGATAAAGGATAATACTGGGCCCAGCTAGCCCTGCCCCGCCAGACCTGCAGAGGAAGATCAAAAGGGAGCAAAATTCAGCTCCGAAGAGGGAGGTAGATAGACTTACCCTGAGGGCTTCAGAACAAGGGTGCCAAAGAAGCCTCCTTGTGAGGAAGAAGACTGCCTGCTTTAACCCAGTTGGTGCTGAAGGTTTAGTTGTCTTTTCTTTTCCTAACTTATGTTGGACTTGAAGACATGGGGAAGAGGGTAGGAAGTGACCGAGGGAGGTAACTCTGAGGAAACTCCAAGGTACCAGACACTGTTGACTGTCAGAGCCTGGTGGAGAGGGATGGCCCTGGCTCCCCTACCAGTTGCCCTTGTTGCAAGAGGGGCATAAGCATCATTCCCACCCCACTCCTTCTCTAGTAAGGAGAGGGCAAGGTTGTTGAAACCCTTAAGGTGGAGCTAGGTCACATTCAAGGGTTAGGAACTAGACTGAAAGCCCTTCCCACAGGGAAACGAGATTAGAAACTGGATGTGCTACGCACTAGGCCTCCTGGCCTCCAAGGACTCTGTTACACAACCCTACCAAACTTATACAGTAAAACATTATGCCACACAAAACCAAATCTCAATAAACATAATAGAGAGCTAGAAGCTCCTGTGAAACACATGATGATCTTTTTGTTTATCAAGCTTTGACCCATCAGAATCACATCTCTGTTTGTAATTAGCAACTATATTATTGTCACAGAAGGTTGCTTTTGTCAATCACTGTATACTTTTAATGTTAGTATAAGTAATGAATGAACTGGATGTTAATTTTATTTTTCTGTACAAGATGCTACTTGTAAGATTGATTTAAAGACCTCTTTTTCTTCTAAATTATGTGAAGCAGAAGTGCCTTAGAGATATAATGCAATCAGTTTTATAATTGACAACCATGATTACATTTTTGCAATAAAATATATGCCAGCACCTCAGCAAACTATGCCTAATGCTGTTTGAATCTGGCATTAATGAAGAAATTGAAAAATAAACAATAGTGGCATCTTAAGTACAAAAATCATCAAGGCATATTTGAGACTAATGTGATTAAGTACAACATGATGTGTAAACAAAGATTGTTTCTTTGGTTCAACATTTCTAATTTTTAGACAGCTTACAGTATTGCACAAGTTGTTTTATACTATATTGCTAAAGTAGTTTAGAAATATGGCATTCCCAGTACTATTTTCTAAGATGAATAATATGTATATTCTTGGGATTATAGTCTATTAGTATGAGCAAATGAATTTTTCAAACTTGTTTGCTTAACATTAGATAAACATGAGTTTGCAATATTTCTAAGCCATTTGTACATTTTGAAATAAGACGTTGCAATTAAATGAATGCCTGCAGAATCAGAACATGTTCTGGAGTGTTGATGGATGGTTCTGCTTTGTGCAAAATGTTAGAAAAAACTTGCAATACACCATACGATTATAAGGGCAGACATGATCTCTATGGTTTGGTGAATTACGAGAAGCTCAAATGATTTAATGACTGAGCTTCAATGTCCTCTTTTGCTCCTCATGAATGCAGACTGTAACTGTCAGACGGTGCAAAAATTACTGACATACCTTTTTAAAAATTGCTGAGATACAGATAATATGTTTGCCCTCCAAAATACCCCCTCTAGACAACAGCATTGTATTTTGGAAACATTCACTTCAAATAGATTTCAAGGGCTAGATTCTGAGGTGCACTTAGGGTGACCAGATTGCAAGGGTGAAAAATCGGGATGGGGGTGGGGGGTAATAGGAAACTATATAAGAAAAAATCCCAAATATCGGGACAGTCCCTATAAAATCGGGACATCTGGTCACCCTAGGTGCACTAGAGCTACCCTCCATTGAGCACACATGAGGTGGAAGGGCATTATTCCACTTTCTCACCTCCCAATACTGGAAGAATTTGTTAGTCTCTAAGGTGCCACAAGTACTCCTGTTCTTTTTATTAGAATGACTCTAACTTATAACTCGTGCAGGACATGGAGACTCAGGATCCAGTTCTCTGCTCCAATGACTCAAGAGAGACAAGGTGGGTGAGGTAAAATCTTCAATTGAACCCACTTCTGTTGGTGAAAGAGAAGTTTTGAGCTACACAGAGCTCTTCTTCAAGTCTGCAGGGCCAGAATTAGGAGCAGGCGACTGCCTGGGGTGCCGGATTTAGGGGGCTGTTTTTGTTGTAGGCGACAAAAGGGAAATAGAATGTTTGAAGTAAAATGGTTCAGGTATTCCGTATATGGATTCATTTTTCACTAATCTCCTAGTACGTTCTGGACCTTTGTAGAATCTCATGTAACCTTCCAGACTTTCTGAGAACTACGTTTTCCTTGAACCTGCTAGAATGTTGTCAGCCATCCCCGCACGGGTATATAAGCGGTGGGGCATTGCCAGTCAGTCAGTGCAATATAAGAACAAACTGAAGTAAAGTGAGATCCCAGATGTGAACCTTGTTTTATTCTGTAATTAGGAAAGCATGCTTGTGTTTTAAGACTTGAAGAGTGTAAATAGCGACTCATAAAAGGACATATTTAATGAAGTGCAAGAGATATCTATTGAACCCCATCTATGCAACAATATAAAAGAAATACTGTTACTTCTTTTGCCATGTTTAACACATAATGTTTGATGACATGCAAATCATGCATCAAAGTAATGAAATGGGCTATAAATGCAATAAAAAATAATGTATTCAAAAGTTTAACAAATGGAGGGGGGATGCCGAAGACGTTCCCTGCCTGGGGCACCATTTGGTCTAAGGCTAGCCTTGCAGATCTGGATAGTTCTTCACTCACCTCATCTCTCTAATATCCTGGGACCAACACCGTTACAACACTGCAAATGCTAAGTGTTTAGTCACAGTGGAACAAATTCAGCAGAATAGACTGAGGAAGCCCCATATCAGAATATCCCATAGCTCACTGGTTACAGCATTCACCTGAAGGGTGGCAGATTCCTGTTCAAATCCTTCTTCTCATCAGGTGCAGGGGAGACCTGAACTGGAGGTCTCCCACATCCCAAATGAATATCCTAACCACTGGGCTAAAATGTATGAAGGAGGTCCTCAACCCCCAGCTGTTTTGTGTGAACTTGCCTGAGGGACCCGATTCGATAGGCAGCCTGGGAGCATGCCTACTGGATTTGGCCCCACACACAAGTTAAGCAGGTGAACACTATCTTCCCCTGGTTTGGGAATTGCTGTGGGGTTTAGGTGGGAGATTAGGCATCTGGGTGCCTACAGTAAGGTAGCAGTGCACATGCTCAGAGGCAGAAACAGACATGTAAAAACCTTTTTACTGCAAAAATGTAGGCACTGAGTTTAGAAGACTACAGGGTTCAGGAGAGTTTTGTGAATTGCTGTGCAGCCTAAAATTGGGATGTAAGTACATAAATCTGGAGTTTACGTGCCTACATACTTCTATGAATTTAGGCTTCAGTTGCTAGGAGTGGTTTATGTTTTGTTGTGTCTGGTTCACCTGTCATGTAAGATCTCACGCTGATGCAGGGTTAATTAAAAAACTCCAGCTTTATTGTGGCTGCTTACAACATGGCTTTTTCAGCCTCATGGCTTCTCACACAGTTCTCCAGGAGCTCTTGCTTCCAAAGAGTTCGCCCCAGGAAACAGTATGCTGCCAGAAAGTGTCTGCTAACACTTTCATATTGTCACATCCTTTCTCTTTTAAAACAATAAAACACGCCAGAAATGACTGATAATCTAATATTCCTTTCAGAGGCTGACTATTCTTGCAGTTACTGCGTTAATCAGTTTGTCTAGCTATAAAATCGTACCAACTTGGAAGTCCATCACCCTCAGGTGAGCAGATCTCTTAACAATCCACCCGCTGCTAAAATGATGTGGTTCATTGTCACCTCCCTGATGTCGTCTTCCTCCCATCTGATCAGCCACAGTCTCTTGGCTTGAAGTTGCGGGAGTGTCCCTCAAAACATCTTCTTCCTCCTGTCTGTCCTCTGGTACCAGACTACCTCAAAGGGGGTTCCAAAGAGGATGGCTCTAGACTGTTCTCAGTGGTACCAGATGACAGAACAAGGAGTAATGGTCTCAAGTTGCAGTGGGGGAGGTTTAGGTTGGATATTAGGAAAAACTTTTTCACTAGGAGGGTGGTGACACACTGGAATGGGTTACCTAGGGAGGTGGTGGAATCTCCTTCCTTAGAGGTTTTTAAGGTCAGGCTTGACAAAGCCCTGGCTGGGATGATTTAGTTGGGGGTTGGTCCTGCTTTGAGCAGGGGGTTGGATTAGATGACCTCCTGAGGTCCCTTCCAACCCTGATATTCTATGATTCTATGCCCTTGACATTGTCCACGTCCAACACTCTGGCTTGGGATTCTCCTGCTGTAGAACCCTAACACGTGTTGTCTGTCCTGTTCTTAGGCACCTCAGGAAAATACAAGAAACCTCTATGGTTTTGTCTCATTGTCTGTCATTTATCCATTTGCACTTGATATGATCTTTGGTTTCTTGGTTGTACCACTATCACTTTGTGCCAGACCTTATCTTGTTTTGTTAATGATTGTGTATGCACTTTGTAACCTAGCTCCAGATCTGTCAGATCTCTGACCTCTGATGTTTTTGCTTTTTTCAGCAGTTTCTTAGGTTTTTGTCTTTGGTGTTTTTGTTTGTTTGTTTACTGCTGATTCCACTTTGCAGTTGCTTTGAGGATACCCCAGTGAAGATGTTATGTGATCAAAATCTCAGTCCTTACTGAACTTCTGGAACTCGCCTGAAACAAACTGTGGTCCGTTATCTGAACATGTGATATCCAGTATTCCGTTGCCAAAGGGTCTTTTTTGGTTAACGGTCTTCCCAGGATCTGCATAGATCACACTTTTTCATGAACGTCCTTAATTGCTCATTCGTTCCTTGCCATTATATAGTCTCTCTGGCTTGTCTTAAGCAACCTTCAGTTCCCAGATGTAATGAATGAACTTTGTGAATAATCTCATTCCAGCTTGGGATATAACTGCTCTCTCCCCAAAATATAATGCTATTCTGTGCGCACAACTCATCTCTTATCTGAAAGAATGGTGTTCTCACTCTGGCCTTGGCTACACTTGCAGATGTACAGCACTGTGAGTTAAACCTGACTTCGTGCAGCTGAGTAGGGAAAGCGCTGCAGTCTGTCCACACTGACAGCTGCCCAGCGCACTGTCGTGGCCACATTTGCAGCAATTGCAGCGCTGTTGGGAGCGGTGCATTATGGGCAGCTATCCCACAGAGCACCTTTTTTCCATTCTGGCGCCGTGGGTTGCGGGAAGGGGGTGTGGGTGCAGGGGATTCTGGGTCCTGTCCCAATGCCCCGTGATGCATCGCTTCGCATCCCAGAAATCCCTTTGTTTCCGTCCACCTTTGGCGCCATCTTTCAGCGGTTTCTGTGCAGCGCGATCTGTCTGCGGGAAATGGAGCCAGAACTGCTGAGGCGTATGCTGAGGAGTCTCGCCAGCACGTCACCTTTGGCTGTCGAACTATTCCTTAAGATCCAAAGTGACAGTGAGAGTGAGGGTGAGGAGTCCGACGATGCTATCGAGCCGCGTAATGCGTACGACACGAAATTGCTTGTGGCATTCACGGACATGCTCAGCACCGTGGAACGCCGCTTTTGGGCTCGGGAAACAAGTACCGAGTTGTGGGATCACATCGTCATGGAAGTCTGGGATGACGAGCAGTGGCTGCAGAACTTTCGGATGAGAAAAGCCACTTTCATGGGACTGTGTGAGGAGCTCACCCCCACCCTGCGGCACAAGGACACAAGATTGAGAGCTGCCCTGCCAGTGGAGAAGCGGGTGGCTATTGCAATCTGGAAGCTGGCAACTCCAGACAGCTACTGGTCGGTCGCAAACCAGTTTGGAGTGGGAAAGTCGACCGTTGTAATCGTGTTGATGCAAGTTTGCAAGGCCATTAATCGCATCCTACTCAGAAGAACCATGACTCTGGGTAACGTGCAGGAAATAGTGGATGACTTTGCACAAATGGGGTTCCCTAACTGTGGAGGGGCGATAGATGGGACGCACATTCCTATTCTGGCACCACCCCACCTAGGATCCGAGTACGTTAATCGGAAGGGGTATTTCTCTATGGTTCTCCAGGTGCTTGTGGATCACCGTGGGTGTTTCATTGACATTAACACAGGCTGGCCTGGAAAGGTGCATGACGCATGCATCTTTTGGAACAGTTGGCTGTTCAGGAAGATGCAGGCTGGGACTTTTTTCCCAGAGCTGAAGATCACGGTAGGGGAAGTTGAAATGCCCATTGTGATCCTTGGAGATCCGGCTTACCCGTTAATGCCGTGGCTCATAAAACCCTACACAGGGAGCCTTAACAGCAGCAAGGAACGGTTCAACTACAGGCTGAGCTGGTGCGGAATGACTGTGGAGTGTGCCTTTGGCCGTTTAAAGGGCCGCTGGTGATCTCTGTATGGGAAGCTGGACTTGGCTGAAAACAGCATCCCCGCGGTTATATCCGCGTGCTGTGCCCTCCATAATATTTGTGAAGGGAAGGGTGAAAGCTTCACTCAGGAATGGACCTCCGAGGTTCAACACCTGGAGGCTGAATTTGCACAGCCAGAGAGCAGGGCTATTACAGGGGCCCAGCGCGGGGCTGCAAGGATTAGGGATGCCTTGAGGGAGCAATTTGAGGCTGAAAACCAGCAGTGATATCTGGTGCCCTGCACGGGAGTGAAGTGCAGTAGTTCCAATCTTCAGGAATCAGTGTCTGCTTAGCAGACAAGCAGATTTGCAGTGGCCGTGTAGTTCCTGGGCTAAGGAGTCTTTTACTTCATGCAATAATAAAGAATGTTTTCAAAGCCCAAGAATCCATTTATTGAAAAGAAAAAAAAAATTATTTATTGAAAAGAAACAAGAGGGTGGAATGGGGAACAGTACAATCACAGATTCGCGTATGTCCTGTCTGGTGTGCTGTGCAGTGAGTGCTGCACTTCAGGACAGCTATACTGCATGGTGATGGGGGTTGAATGCAGAGGATAAGGGTCGTGGTTTTCAGGTCTGGGTGGTGAAGATACTGGTGTTGGAGGCAGCGGGTGGCGTGAAGAACACGGAAGTTGGGGAAAGTGGGTTGGAGGTGACAGTGGGGCACAACGGAAAGAGTTTTGGGACAAGGGCTGTGGGGGGGCATTTGCGGTACTGCTCCTCTTCTGCATGGCTACCAGCTCCTGGATAGCGTCTGCTTGGCGCTCCAGAATGCTTATGAGCCTATCAGTACTTTGCTGCCAGTGCGCGGTGCTTTGCCGCCGGTGCACTGCGTTTTCCTGGCGGATCCTGCTTTCTCTCTCCCTCCAGTTCTGTGCTTTCTCATTCTCTTCAATAGATTGCCGCATCACTTCTTGCAGCATGTCTTCTTAGCTTTTTCGCGGTCTCTTCCTGAGTCTTTGCAGTCTCTGAGCAGGCGATAAGAGGGATGGCTGAGGTCTCAAGGTTGATGCAGCTGTATAGGCAAAATGCAACATTTAACAGAGGCAGCATTGTTTATACCAGACAGAGTAATGATTCCCCCCGCACTTAAGGAGTAGAAAACACACAGGGTCTACACAATAGCATAATTTTCCCATCTGAAACAGAGCACACATATCCCACGGGAGCCTCAAAATGGTGAGTAAGGGGGACTGATTATTTCAGGGCTGCACTGTCCTCTGGGTTTCTGTGCCTTGGGGAGAGCCAACAGCTTCAGGGGGCACCTACACTGAACACTGTTCCAACGTTTTCCATGGGAGATCGTCCTGGACGATATCTCGCTGCTGAGGGTGACCTGGGAAGCAAGGGAGGGTCTTCTGCTGCAATGCGGCTTCCGCCCTGGCCCATATGCAGCTTGCCTGTGTGCAGCAATGGTCCCCCAGCCCTTGCGGCACAGTGGCACAGACACGTTAGCCTGGCTGGGACAAGGACCATGGTGGCTCTCCCAATAAACCTGCGCAAACGCATTGCACACGTTCTGGATGAGACATTCGAGGAGATTACCGAGATGTGATAAACCACATCAATGCATTATTCCGCATCTAGGCATGCATGCCTAACCCTCCTCTCCCAAAGAGCCCGCACCGAAAAAAATTCCTTCCCGAAAAAAAACCCTGCTTACCGGGAACCTGCTCTTCTGTTTGTCCTCCACCAAGCACCGGTCACTGCGACTGGCTACCTTCCACCTGGCTCGAGAAGAGCTCCTGGCTGCATGGCTCCAGGGATTCCAGGGTGTCTCCATCCGGCCCACCACCATCACACCCGTTTTCCTCCTCCTCTTTCTCCTCCCCCCCCCCACACCTGCTCTGAAGTGTCCATGGTGGTGCTCGGAGTGGAAGTGGAGTTAACCCCAAGTATCACATCCAGCTCTTTGTAAAATCGGCGGGTCATGGGGGGAGCACCCGAGCGGCCGTTTGCATTGTGGGCTTTGCGGTAGGCACTCCGCAGCTCCTTCACTTTAATCCTGCACTGCAGGGTGTCCCGGTCATGGCCCCTTTCCATCATGTCCTTTGATACCTTCCCGAAGGTATCGTAAATTGCTACGGCTGGAGCGCAGCTGGGACTGTACAGCTTCCTCCCCCCAAACACTGATGAGGCATGGTCACCTGGAAAGATTCGCTGATAGCACTCCACACCACGCCGGGCTGAGCAAACAGGAAGGGGATTTTTAAAATTCCCAGGGAATGTAAAGGGTCGGTCACATGGTTGGTTACCTGAGGCCAGGACAGGAGAGTTTGAACTGATGACGAGAGTGGCTAGAACAGGCATTGTGGGATACTGCAGAATAATTCTGGAGGCCATTCACAGTGCATTGGGCGGCCAGACTGGTGGCAGCGCTGCACTCGCTATTCCTCTCGGAGAGGTGGAGTACATGCAGTGCTGCAACCACGGAGATACAGCGCTGCAAATGCCTTGCCAGTGTGGACGGGGAGTGAGTTACAGTGCTGGGGGTGGCTTTACAGCGCTGCACCTCGCAAGTGTAGCCAAGGCCTCTAAGTACTTAGTCTCTTGTTGCTGGCAATCCTTGTAGGATCATGAGTGGAGGATCATATCTGCAGCATTCTGTCTGGCTCTGTATCTCTCTCAGCCTTTCTTCTGAAATAGGTAAATACTGTATCATATTTATTGCCTCCATCTCAGCGTCTATGGATTCCTCCTTGCTGGGTTCGGACAGGTATGCACAGTTCAAGATGTCCACTGACACCAAATCTCTGGCTGGGCAGTACTTGATCTGTATGTGGATGATGCAACTGCAGAGGTACATCTGATGTAAGGACTTTAGTGCACTGATTAATGGCTTTCTCCAAATGGTTTAGAGAGGTTTATGGTCAGATTGTATGTCCATGGTGCAAACATAAGTGTATTGGTGAAATTCTCCATTCCAAAGGGTATTGCTAACAACTCTTTTTCAATTTGAGCATAGCCCTTCTCTGTCACGGACAGTGCTCTGCTTATGAAAGCAACGGGTTGTCCCCCTTGCAGCTTGGTAGCCCTGAGACCCATCTTGGATGGATCACATTGCAGAATCAGGGGGCTCCTTTGCATAGTGATATTTCAAAATAGGAGCCTTCCCAATAATCTCTTTTACTTTCTGGGCTGCTTGTTCTTGTTGGTTCTTCCACTCCTACAAGGTGTTGTCAAGTAACTGGATTCCTCAGTCAGTTTGTTGTGCTGGAATCCATTTTTTACAAGGCATACGGTAAAAAGTCTGGCTTTACACAGATCTGGTAATAAGTCCTCAATTGTAGGCAGAGGGAAATGGTTCAGTGTCAAAGTTTTTTTTAAAGGCTTTGGGTCTCAGTCTTGTGGTAGCAAGAAAGCCATCAAGAAAACTACTTATCCAGTCTGTGTTTTTGATACAAGCTATATTATTCCATGATTCCATTGGCTCTGAAGTTCATCTTTCAGTGGCTGTAGTAATGCAGTAGGTACTTTTCTTCTTGGCAATTTGACTGACTTCATGCTACCATCTAGTCATCCATCTTCCTGAAACACATCTCTATTTCTTCTGTATCATCTCCTGGTCCCAGGTAATACCATCCATGGTATCTCAGTCAGCCCGCTATCCACTTTCATTATGTTTGGGAACTGTACTTTTATCAGGTTCATGGCTTGGGTGGCCTTGCTGCTCAGAAGTGGTACTGCTGTCTCATCATCTATGGCCACAAAGTCCAGTCTGTATTTCTTTTTGTTCTTTGGATTTCTTAATTCAATTTATACATTTCCCCATGGGCTTCAAAGTAGTCTGATTGTACCCTGTTAACAGCCGGTTAGTCTCTTCCATCCATATGTCTGGGTTCAACAGACTGATCGGGATAATGTTACAACTTGCACCACAATCCAGTATCACTTTCTTTCCAAGTAACAAGGCTGCATACAACTGTTTTTGGTGCTTAGTAGGGTCTTCTTGCACTGTGTTTAACAGCTGTCCAGTCACCCACCTGACTGTCCTCATACTCAGTTACTCTCCTCAGTTACTGAGTGTACTTTGGATTTGTTTTTCTCCTCTCTAGACAAACACTGGACTTCAACATGATTAAATTTGTCGCAGATTTGGCATTTTTTCCCATAAGCCAGACACTTTTCTGGTCTTACATGTTTTCTCCCACAGTATTTGCATGTGTCTGCACCATTGTCAGCTACTGGTGTTGTATCTGGTTTTGATTTCATATTCTTATGTACTGCATGGACAGTTTCGGCCGATTGCCCTTCCAGGGTTCTAAACATCTCTCTGGAGAGCTCTGTAGCCTTGAATATCTTCAAGCTTTCCCCAAAGCTAAATCAGCTTTCCTCAGCAACCACTCTTGTACTTGCCAGGCTTGTATCCCACACACTATCCAATCGATTGGAAATGGATCTTTAAGATTTCCAAAAGTCCAACCGGCAGCTAGCACTTTTAAATTGGTGCTGTACACATCTACACCCTCCTCAGCTGCTTGATCCTGACTAAAGAAATTACATCTTTCCACCATTTTCATTCTTCTGGTGACTATCACTATTGCTTCTAAGTTGTGTAGAGCATGGGGAATTTCAGTGAACAGAGGTCTCGGGGGGTGGGGACATGGGCCAGGGGCTGCTCTCGGCGGGCCCCTTGCACCGCAGGCAGGTGGAGGGTCCACCACGGCTCTCCACAACTGCCTGCACAGCTCTTACCATGGCTGGGCTGCGGCTCCAAGGCCCTGGAGATGGGTCGGGGAGAGCCACACAGCCAGCTGTGGGGAGCCTGGGCGGGGCGGGGAGCCCAGGGGGGGCAGGGACACAGGCAGGGCGATTGCTTTCAGGCCCCACCCACCAAGGGGGGCAGGGTGGTAAGCAGGGGGGTAGCGTGGAAGGCTCCAACATCCTTGCTTTCATATTGTTACAGGAATAGATGTAGGGAGTGAATAGGTTCATACAGGAGATCCTAAAGCAAGGGAAGGAACCAAGTGTATAGATGACTCCATGGGCAGCAGGTAATGGAGGCTGGGGGAGGTTAAGCCTCCCCAAACCTCCACCAATGCTCCCTGCCACAGCCAGGCCACGAAAACACTCCTCTGGGCGGCCCAGGCTCAGCCATGGCCATCTGACCAGCGCTTGAGGCTCCTCTGGACTGCTCCAGGTGCTGGCGGGCCAGCCGGGGCTTGGGGCTGCTCCAGGTGCCAGCCAGGATTTGGAGCTGTGCCGGTGGGCCGGCTGGCGAGAGAGGAGTGGGGGTGGAAGAGGCCAGGCCTGGGCAGAAGAGGCGAGGCAGGGGGCTAGCCTCCCCAAACGGGGGAATGCATGCACCACCCATGGGTGGCTCACAGTGGATGACATGCAGAACCTAATCCTGCTGGAAGGAGAAGGGATAAGGGAGACTTGCCTTGGCTCCCAGGCAGATTACCCATCAAACATAGGTCCGCTGGGAATAGATAGGCTCCTACAGAAAACCTGTGAGGGGATATGTATGTGTGTGTGTGCCGGGGGCGGGGGTGAACCTGATTGATATGTTGAACTTGTGTTAAATAGTTTTATTTTAAAGAAATAAAAAATCCTATGGCAGATTTTAGATTGTAAGCCCTTTGGGGGCAGCAACTATGTGTTTAGCTTTACTGTAAAGTGCCTACTACATGTCTTGGGGATGTAAAAGAAATGAGCCAATTTATAATATTTCTACAGTATCCTTTTTGGACTTTTATAACATTATTTAAAAAAATAATTCTTTCAACCTGTGGAAGGAAAGAAGGTCCATGAATGTGTGCAACATGCATCATAATATTAAGTATTGTTAGGTTTCTCAGCAAATACTTGATAACAGTTATTTGGAACTTTACAAGATCTTGCATTCTGATTTCCTCAACTCTGCATGTACTGTTACCTATATTACCAGGATAACTACAGGAACAAATCAGGCACACAGGGGAGGCAACACGACCCAGGGGGTAGTGCACTGGACAGGAAGTCAGGAGATCTGCATTCTAATCCTGGCTCTGCTACAGAACTGATATGTGATTTTAGTCAAATCACTTTACTGCTCTCTGCCTGTTTGCTATGCCACGTTTTCTCTGTTGCCATTTTAGATTGTAAGCAATTCATGCAAGGACTGTTTCCTACTATGTATATGTAGTGGAGGTATCTAGATGCTATCATAATATGAATAATAATAACCATACGTTTTGCATATGTAATTTCATGCAGGCATTTTAGAAATACACTCCTCAAAATATAAACATTTATTTTGTTGGCATTTTAATGGCAATTTATTAATTGATGCAAATTTAGGCCCTAACCCAGCAAAGCATGTGTTTAATATTAAAGTCACTCACATGCTTACTGTATGTGCTAAAGTGTTTTGCTGGATTGGAACCACCTTAGTGTATCTGAATGGTCCCAAACTGAAAGTCTTGGCAAAAGAAGATCTCTCTTTATCCACAGATATTGCATTGGTAGTAGCGCTATAAGTTGTTGCTTCGCGCCTTCCCCATCCTGCCAATGTGCATCCACACTAACCTAGGGGGATTCCCGCTGGGACTGAGATGGAAATTGAACTAATCTGACTCATCTATTCTCTAGTATTTCTGTTAAGGCTGCCAGCTGTGGTGTTAAATGTAGTGGTTGTTTCAGTGACACAGACCTTTCCTCTGGGAGCTGGACTGAGGATACAAATTCACTCCCCATAAGCCAAACAACCAACCAGTGCTAACAGCCTTAACTGCGTACAATTCACACTGAACAAGTCACAGAATTCCTCATGAATATTTTCGCTATTTTGTTTTGTGTGAGTTTTGCACCTTCAAAATTCACCTCTTTTGCAAATTTGATGAAATTGCTATTTTCACATCAAAAACCCATGTGAAAAGTTATCTATTGCATGTTCTGATGTGAAAGCTGTTTTTGTTCAGAGAATGGAGCCATTTTCACTAAAAATGACTTCATTTAAAAAAAAATGAAATTTAGCCAGTTTTTGAAGTCATAACAGCCTTTAATTCTGGGTATCAGAGGGGTAGCCGTGTTAGTCTGGATCTATAAAAAGCAACAGAGTCCTGTGGCACCTTTAAGACTAACAGATGTATTGGAGCATAAGCTTGCATCCAAGGAAGTGGGCATTCACCCATGAAAGCTTATGTTCCAATACATCTGTTAGTCTCACTACGGGGGGGGAGAAGGGGGGAGAAGAGGTTGATTTAAGATACGCAAATTCAGCTACGCGTAGCTGAATTCGACGTATCCAAGCCGACTTACCCCGCTGTGAGGACGGCGGCTAATCGACCTCCGCGGCTCCCCCATCAACAGCGCTTACTCCTACCTGCGCTGGTGGAGTACAAGCGTCGATTCGGGGATCGATTGTCGCATCCCGACGAGACACGATAATTCGATCCCCGAGAGATCGATTTCTACCCGCCGATTCAGGTGGGTAGTGAAGACATAGCCTTAAAGGTGCCACAGGACTCTCTGTTGCTTTAATTCTGAGTAATTTCATGGAGTGTTTCAAAAGTGTTTCAGTCATTACTGGTCCTACCTGGATTTGAACAGATGACCTAAGCTCAAAATCTTTAGATCTTATTACAAATACTCTGAATCATCCAGTTCCCTTTCAAAATGTTTTTGTGTACTCATTAGAAACTACTTAGATGCAACCTTCTGAGTTGATGCTCTTTAGAGTCTCCTGGGTAGAAAGGGTATTTGCTAGCTACTGCCACAACACTGCCAGTCTTCTGAGGTCCTCAGCTCAACTAGCACCAAGTAATGCTTTTTAAAACCAAGTTAGGATAGAGAAATAATTATCAACAATTCAAATTCTTCCAGAGATACTATGTTCTAACCTCAGAGGTTGGGTTTTTAAGGAACTATTTAAAACTGAACATTTGAGAGAGGGTTTCTTTCTGGGTATACATGATGATCAAACAGTAAGTTGGAAACTTTCTGCGTCATTTAGTAGCAGATCATAAAATTGCAAAGCATGTGTCCTCAGATACTTCAAAATGTCCAGATGGAAGAGATGGAAGATGATGTGCCTGGCATTACAGTCATGCTGTGCACAGTTCCACCTGGACATTTTGAAGTATCTGAGGACACATGTTTCAGTGAGCAGTGCCTAAAAGAGAGGCAGGGAAGATTGGTTTCAGAAGGCTATTGTTTACCATATAAAGGATTTAGGTGTGAGATCATAATATGCATATTTACACTGGTAAATGAGTGAGGAAGAAAGACACTTGAAGGTATGTGACACTCGAAGGTTCATGATTTTTCTTCTGCTGCTGCATCTCTCTCATTTCACTTCTAAAAGGAATGACTTGTGTCACAAACTCATCAGCACCTTTTCTTCTGGCAAAGTTAGAACCAATCACCTTTTCCTGGTGAATAACAGCTGGGGAAAAAAAGACAGACATTTGCGGAATGGATAACAAATCATTCCAGGTACGCTGGCCTGTGTAGAAGGGACAAAACATTTTAAAAACTGCTGATAATTGTTCTTGTTGTTCTGTTCTTCACTGCACTCACTGCTAAAATGGAAATAACAATGCTTACCTACTTCAGAGGAGCATTAAAGGACTAAAGTTTGCAAAGCATTTTGAGTTCCTCAGAGGAAAAAAGGCACTATGTAAGTACACGGTACTATTGTTGTCATAAATTTTGTCAAAACAGTCATGGGACCTACAATTCCTGATAATCATGAAAACTATACAACTCTCAGAAAAGCATTTGTGTTGTATCCTAGGCACAAGTTTTTGGGTTGTTCACTGCACAGGGCAGAAGCAGTGATTGACCCTGAGCCTGTGAATTCTTAGGCACGTGCTTGACATTATGCACCAGATTAGTGCCACTGAGGTGGGACAAAACTCATGCATATAGCTAAGCATATGAATCCGGGCCTTTATTGGGCTCTTGTACAGCACTGAGCACATTATTGCAGTTAATAAATATTAATAACTTCCTCTTTTTCCCCAGCACCTGTTGCACATTCCCTGAGTGCCATTGTAGGAATCATGAATCACAGTTAAAATAAACAAATGTGTAGGGGCACCAGGCTGCCTCTGGATGGTGAGACGTATGGGTGCCTGGCAGTAACCAACTGATGGAGAGTGACAGTGAAGATGGCTCACGTTACTTTGATTAAAATTATGCTAATCAGGAATTTGTCCATATAATTCCACCCCTTCACCAGAAGTGCAAATAACGGTGTGGCATATATGGTGGAAAACATATATATTTATTCAGACCATTACAGTGAATCTGGAATCCCTCAGGAATAGTGACACATTGTAAAAAGCCAATTGAGATAAAATTAGATTCTAACTTAATAGGTAGATTAAAAGCCATTCTTTAAAGGCCCCATATGATCTTTTAAATTACCTAATAACCATTTACCAGTTCCATGAAATTGAAAAAGATTAAAAAAAGAGAGAGAGAGAGATTAGTTAGTGCACTAGCGTTTAATTTCTGAAGACCTAGGTTCAAGCACTGACTAATGTCCCAAGCAAAAATAACTAATGTCTCCTCTGCCTTCATTCCTGCATTTATAATATACAGATGCAAACTCACTGTGCTCTTCAGCCTGATTGACATGCTCATCTAGAGAGATGCTAGAGACTGGAACAGTAGTGAGATTGTTGGCCTGGCCAGAGTTGCAGTTGCAGAACTGCATAAAGAAGCATACATAATATTAGCCTATTTTAATTATTATTTATATGACAGTAGCAGCTAGACGCCCCAGCCAAGAACAGGACCCCACTGTGTTACCCAAACCAAAGGATGGGAGAAAAGAATTATTATTCTGCTATTACAGAGCGGGAATCTAATGCACAGACAAGTTAAGTGACTTGGTAAAGGTCACAGAGGGAGCCTGTGGTAGAGCGGGGAATTAAAACACAAATCTCCAGCATCCCAAGCTAGTACTTCAATTGCAAGGCCATCCTTCCTTTCTCTGCCTGGTGTAATTGCTGTTGGCCTTCCTCCACACTCAGAGATTTTAAAAGGGTTTTAATAGGAATAAAAAACACAGTTTTATAGACTACAGGTCCAGTCTTGCAGTCTCTGCTCAGTTCTTATTCAGGTAAAACTGCCATCAAGATTTTCTAGACTTTAATGCTGTGAGTGAAATCCTGGCCCCACTGAAGCCAGTGGGAGGTTTACCATTGACTTTAATGGGGCCAAGATTTCACCCTGTTGCCCTTAACCCACCATGTTTGTCTTACTGAAGTCAGTGCAGAGATGACGTGTGCCTGCTGATAGTGTGGGCAGCCGGCTTCAGCAATGTTACTGAGCATGCTCAGTCCATGTGAGCATGCTCAGTACAAGCCAAGTAGCAAATCTGGAGGAGGGGCATGTGACCCTGCATACCTCCCCCATGGGTTGCCTCTGCTTCAGTGGCTCTTTTGCCTGAGACAAGAATAGGCCCCAGTTCAGGAAAGCACTGAATTACGTGCTTAAGTCCTATCCAGTGCAGGAAAGCATTTAAGTATATGCTTAACTTTAATCATATGCTTAAATTCCACTTAAGTCAATGGAACATAAACATGTACCTAAGTGCTGCCTGTTTCAGTGCTAAGTTCCTGAATAGGGATCCTCTATTGAATCAGGTCCAAAATAAGGACTACAAAGGATTGCACATAGGAGTATAATTCTTGCCTTTAATGCTCTGTAGTTCTTTAAATTTCTGGATGTTTTGGCTCTTTATCTTAACCCTGAGGCTCAGATTCACCAGTGTAACTCCAGCATATTCCCCCAATATCAGTGGTGTTACTCTACAATTAAATGAGAACAGAAATTGGACCTGAAGCTTCACTCTGCTTGCTCAGGAATCAGACTCTCTAGCACTCTTCCAAAAAAGAGTAGAGGGGTTAATGTGTACAATATGGATTTATGGTACTGGACAGTTTGCTGGCTGCACTGACAGAAGGGAAAATGTGACTAGATGAATGGGTCTGCTTCCCTACTTCCTGCCCCCCTTTTTTTTTTTTTTTCAAAATGTACACTTGATTATGCAGCCTTTGATTTCACTTCTGGAAGAGGTTCTGTCTTTTTACTAGTGTTCATATAATCTGTGCGATTTCCCTTCACTGCATTTTGTGTATTTTCATTCTTCTTCACCATTCTCTGAAATTTGTTTTGACATCACAGTCCATACAGAAACAGAGCAGATACAAAGTTTAGGGGAAGGAGAGTTTTCTCAGCTTTACTCAAGAATGATATGTGCTTTTTGACTGGTATGGAAGATCTCTACCTCAAATCCCCCTCCTCTCTTTTGAGAAGTCTGGTTATATTTTTGCCTGATGCAATCTAGTGAGGGGCAGTTAGTTCTGTGTCTTCAGCATGGTTAAGGTTTCAGTACTTTTATTTTGTGCCTTTTTCTAGTTGACACTTCAGGTACCCATTGAGCTTCTGTGAATGATCAAATCTTTTAAATACTTTCGTTGAACATTATCTTATTGCTCTTTCCAGCAGGCTCCTTTCTATTGATGGTTTTACTCCTATCGGGGCATTTTATGTATAAAATGGAAGAGCGCAACTGCACCACTATAATGATAGTTCCAGCTGAGCAGCTGTTTCTATCACACACCCAAACATTCAGGGACCTATAAAAATTTGGCTGAAAAATTATGTACTTCAAGCTAAAATTTGGCACATGAGGCTCCATATTCAGAGTGAATGTTTTTGCATTTTTTTGTTCTGTTTTTTAAACAACATGTTTAAAAAAAATCTATTTGGCCATTATGTAATTATAACTATCAATTTCAATAAACATTAAAGGAGAAGCAGGGATGTTTATTTTCAAAGAAGATGACATTTATCCAGTAACTATGTTTTATTCCAATTAGACCAAATACTTAATGATGTAAATGTAATCATTTTGTGGGATGGATAGTGGTCCAAGACATGGGCAATTGCTCATTCTACTGTAATTGAAACACTGTATTCTGATGAATTTGGAGAATAGATTTGTTCCATGAGTCAACTAATTAAAAAGTATTTTACGCATAAAAGTGCAGTTTATATTATAGACATTAATATATGCACAGGTTTCTGATTGGATGAAATCTTGTTAATACTTTTCAGTATACCAGATTCCATCATCAGTCCAACTGATTGACCAATAGGAATTTTATTCTAGTAATATTGTTGCTATAATTTTTAAAAGCCTGTCAAAGACAAAGAAATCCTTCCTTCGCCATATTATATGGAGAACACTTTAACCTGTCTGGTCATTCAATGTCAGACCTGCGGGTGGCTATCTTACAACAGAAAAACTTCAAAAACAGACTCCAACGAGAGACTGCTGAGCTGGAATTGATATGCAAACTAGACACAATCAACTCAGGATTGAATAAGGACTGGGAATGGCTGAGCCATTACAAACATTGAATCTATCTCCCCTTGTAAGTATTCTCACACTTATCAAACTGTCTGTACTGGGCTATCTTGATTATCACTTCAAAAGTTTTTTTTCCTCTTACTTAATTGGCCTCTCAGAGTTGGTAAGACAACTCCCACCTGTTTATGCTCTCTGTATGTGTGTATATATATCTCCTCAATATTTATTCCACTCTATATGCATCCGAAGAAGTGGGCTGTAGTCCACAAAAGCTTATGCTCTAATAAATTTGTTATGCTCTACAGTGATGCTTCTGTATATTTTAACTTCATCACTTAAGCCTCCCATATAATATGGAAAAAGAACAGGAGTACTTGTGGCACCTTAGAGACTATGTAACATCAACATTCTCCTATGTAGAAAGTACGTAGTAGCTTCAGTAGAAAGACAAACCAGAAACATGGGTTTTTCTCTTTTTTCCCCTTCCTTCCCAGTCCCTCCACCCCATACATCCAAGAGAGGGAGACAGTGAATGACTTCATGTCAATAGTTTTGTGAAAAGCCAGATATTCCTGGAGTAGGTCAGCTAGCAATTCATTCTGTGGGGGCTCCAAGCCTTGACTGCCACAGATGAGCTACAGAATCCACTATACTCAGCTGCAGATTCAGAATTCCTTTCCCCTTGGTTCAGAATTGCTATAGATTTTTTTAGAAGTGCTTAGTCTACTTAAATAAATGTAGAAGGATTAAAGTGGCAACAGCTATTTTAGTTTGCTTGACAAATGCTGCCCTATTATTAAGTTAATGTGCAGCTCTTGTCTGTTTAGTTTTGCATATATTTTATGCACACAATTTATTTCAGGGATTGTTATTCATCACAGGAAAGATTCAAGTCTGAAAAACACTCTAAATGGCAAATACTATACCGAACAGCAAAAGCTTGTTTTTTAAAACAGTTAGACATGCAACCGTGCACCTAATTTGTGCATGCAAATTATTACAACTGTACATGCAATTGCATGTACAAATGACCAGAACTGTCCATTTGCATGTTCAATTACCTTCTTTACAATAACCCTGCATGCAAAATGGTTGCACAACTATGTACATAATCATTTAAAAAAACTAAGGTTCTAATCGGAAACTATTACGATCACAGGCTAAATTAATCCAGAGTGTAAAATCAATGTAGTAACGCCAGAAATGAATTTGTCTTCTAGTGTTATTCTTTTTAGAAAGAAAAAAGGAAGAAGTAACTCACCAACACTTCAGTAATACTTTAAAAATGGAACATTGCTGATTCTTCTATCAAAAAAAGAAAAGGATGTTACAATTTCCACGCGATGTTTTTATAGTAAAGATTTAATATCCAGGATGTAAAACAGGTCAAAAGGCTTTGTAGGATTTATACAGTCCCCTTTAAAATAAATTTCACTACCTCCTATGACTCCTTATTCCTAGGGTAACTACAGCCTGTATTGCATGATGTAATAATTTTCTTTACATTTCCTTTCCGTGACAGATTTATTTGTCTGTTAAAAAACAGCTTTGTTTTCACAAGACAGTTCCCCAGCATGTTCACATCACTGTCCAGCTTTGTCCCTGGATTTTACTTTATTCTTCTGTTGCTCCAAAATTATCCCCCAATACAGTGCATTGCATTTTGCTCTGATGCACTAGTTTATTTTTATGTCTCTGGGAAAAAGCATTATGAACTCTGAAACCATGTGAAAGCTTGCTTCAGTTTTGATTTTAGTGCTATTGTCATTCACTTTACCATGAACATCGTCATATAGTGTGAACTCTGCTCACCTGCATAAAACATAAGACTTTGGGCTTTATGGGCATGATCTAAGGCCCACTGAAATCAATGGAAAGACCCACGCTGAGTTCAGTGGGCTTTGGATCAGGCCCTATACAG
The DNA here is from genome assembly GCF_011386835.1 of Chrysemys picta bellii. NCBI lineage: Eukaryota > Metazoa > Chordata > Testudines > Emydidae > Chrysemys > Chrysemys picta. Next base: position 21,675,466 of record NC_088800.1, read on the forward strand.
GTGGAAGATATCTGGAATCCATCACTATTGCAGCCTACATGCTGGAGTAGTATCTGCAGATCTTCCATACTATTTGCATGGGTACTGGGGCCATCAGATCATTATAAATCCAGATCTAAGCCCCTTCCCTTATGAATACCCTCAAGCTTATCTCCAGATAGCCTTTCATGCCAATGACGGAGATCTTTTATACAGCATGTATGTTGGGTAGATGGTGCACAACACTCCAACCCAGCTGCCCAGCCTCTTCCGGACTTAAATGGCATGGAAGGGCTTGCATTAGCCTTACACTCCCAGATGAATATTATCCACAGAGCATTACCTCATACTTCAGCTGCCACTGAAGTCAGTGGCAAAACTCCGATTGATTTCAATAAGACTAGGCACATTGAATCTGCATCCATGAAGTCAATGCAAGATTTAATTCAGTGGAGCTGGATCAGACAACATCTAAAACTATCAGATGGGATTTTTTCCAACATATTGTAGATGTCAACAATATGGATTGTGTGTTTCCTTCTCTTTACTGTGTTTGTGTACACACTTGTGATGTTCCGTTGGGGTATTCATTGTTTAGTTATATTTGTCTAACCTCTTTGAGGAAGACAGTTTAGTTATCAGGCTGCAAATGATCTAGGGGACTGGTAACAATTTCCTTGTAACTAGAAATTGACATTCTGTATTGATGCCTGCTTTGAGACTAGCAAGCTAAAAATGCACCTGCAATCAAAGAGGACGACTGTTAAAAAGTTCCCAATAGCATGGGATATTTTGCATTAAAACAACATAGTAGGAATTAAATCCTGAATACAACCTTTCCACTGTGCTATAAAACTACACCATCTCTATTCTATTCATTACATCTCTTTCTTTTGAGAAAATGTTTGTGTGTAAATGAGTGCATGGAAAAGGTGCAGGATGAACAGTCCCAGAGGTTAAAGACTTCGGCTCATCCACATCAAAGGTGCAGCAAGAGCATAGCAGTGAAAGTTGTGGAACTGTGTCTTACCAATGTGCCTCAACTCAAGCACTGGCTAAAATGGCAATTTGCCCCAGTTCCAGCAATCTAGAGCCAGCCACTGCTATAGCCTGCTGCACACTTCCTTGAAACTAGGGTAAATTCCACCAGTGCAAGCTGTGGCTTGCCTTCTCGACACATGTAGCAGCACCAGTGCAAACACCATCAGTGGCTGGCCAATGACTGCTAGAATCTGGGTGGTTCTCCAAGGCAGACAAGGCTACAGAACTGTACATTGCTATTTACATTTTTTTTTAAATAAAATAAAATAGCCATTGGGACAGACTTGTCAGGCTTTTTACAAAACTATAGTACATTTTGGACAAAGTATGCCTTGTGAGGTATCATTTGAAAACTCATAATCTGCTGAACATTATTGTCTTTGTATGTAAAGTTATAAGATTCTACTGCATAACATTGCTGTAACATGTTCCAGAGTTAGAAAGGCAGGCCCAAACCAGTTCTTCAGAGACAAAAGACATACTGACACCCTGGACAGGTATCAGCATAATCAAATGGAGAATCATGAAGTATCACCTGGCTAACTAGCCATTCTTTGGCAGGGAAAAGGGTGTGAGCAAAAACTTTACATGTTGACAATGAAACAGTGAGAGTTTCCATGTAAACAAACTGGCTGTTGCCTGGACCCCAGCTGGAGATAATCATCAAAGAAAAGAGAAGGGTAGAAGAATGAGAAACAGTGACCTCCAAACATACCTCTCTCTCCCTCCCTCCATCTCTACTCACAGCAGCCACAACACTTGAAAGACAAAGGAAGCATCATTGAACTGGGGGAGGGGTCCTGGCTGGGAGGCTTTTTAGATAGTTCAGACTGCTGTAGGCATAACGTGAGTTGAAACCTTTGCTTTCAATCCATTTAGCATGCAAAATTAGGTATTAATTTGGGTATTATCTTTTATTTTCTTTGTAACCAATTCTGATTTTGTACCTCATTACTGTAAGCACTTAAAATCTATCTTTCTGTAGTTAATAAACTTGTTTTATTGTTTTATCTAAACCAGTGTGTGTTTGAACTGAAGTGTTTGGGAACTTCCACTTGAGATAACAGGACTGGTGCATATCATTTTCCATTGATGAAATGACAGACTTTCTATGAGCTTGCATTGTCCAGAAAGAGAGATCGGGGCAGTACAAGACACACATTTCTGGGAAAGGTCTGGAACTTGCTTGTATTGGCTTGTATGTAATTCACAAGTGACTGACCAGCGCGTTCATGTAACTCAACTAGGAATAGAGAGTCCTGTGGCACCTTTAAGACTAACAGATGTATTGGAGCATAAGCTTTCGTGGGTGAATGTCCACTTCGTCGGATGCATGTGGGCATTCAGCCACGAAAACTTATGCTCCAATACATCTGTTAGTCTTAAAGGTGCCACAGGACTCTCTGTTGCTTTTTACAGATCCAGACTAACACGGCTACCCCTCTGATACTCAACTAGGAATGATTTTGCATGCTAGAGGCTGTGTGTGAGCAGGATCAGGAGTGGTTGTTCTCATAGCACATAAGTGAAAAAGGCACTCCAGACTGGGGAATTGAGGGAATGCAGCTGTTTAACAGTCCAGATTGTCCAAAATTATGGAATTTTGTCAGTACTCACATGAATCATGATCATGCTGCCACTGCACCTATTGGTGAACAGTTGAGCCCTGGAGTGCCTATGTTGGGTGTCTGTAAACAAAGAGATATGATCATGGGCTGTTTTTTTGACAAGCACAGACATTTGATCATAACAGCATCACGTTTGCTTTTTAACAATTAAAATTAAAAACCCAACCCCCAAGCCCCTCATGATTTACTTACTGACTCTGGTTCAGCATCTCAAATATTTCTGCAAGTGACATTTCTGCACAGAAACTCAGCATCATCTAGTGCTAGAATGAACCAGTGATCTGGACACACACACACACACAAAGAATCTTGCTACATTGTCATGCTAGGAGAAGGAGAACTGCTTCCTTTAACACTTCCCCACTCCCCAGAAGTGTGGCAGAAGCCCACTTTGAATGGGGGTGGGGCAGAGGTACACAGTGAGACCTAAATATACTAAACACCATATTAAGCACGGGGAGTGGGGTGAGCTGGAGGGAGCGGGAGGAAGTCAGGGGTCGGGGTGCTCTGCATGGAGTGGTGAGGGGAGCTACTGAGACTCAGGAGAGTAGGGGGTCCCAGCAGTTAGCATGTCTCTTGCCAGTGCTAGGAGCCCCCAGCCCCAACCTGATCACCCCAATTCCTACCTGCTCCCCATCCCAATCCTGGGTGCTGCGTTGGCCACTCCAGCCCCCTGGGTCCCACTCTGGCCTTCGTCCCCAGCAGCTATGGGCCTTGCCTTGCCTGAGCACATGAAACAACTTACTTAAGAACAACATGCAGGGGCAGAAACATAGATCAGCCCCCACAATACTTCCATTGCAGGTGGACTACTGACTTGATCACCACCTCACCAAGAATGTCTATGATCCACCTCAGGGGAATGGCCAGCTCCTCCCTTGCTGTCTCATCACCCTTGTCGGCTGCCCTGAGCTAGCCTGCTCTGCTTGAGCAGTGTTGGGCTCAATGGTAGCTCACTGCACTCCCTTTCTGTATGGGTCAGATAAGTAATAGCAGAACGTGGCTGATGATCAATGCAGTGAGCACCCCTATTTATGGGAGTTCCTCAGTCTTACTCTGGCTCTTGCAATACTTCTAAGAGAAACCCCAAAAAAACCAGGCGGTGCACATTGCATCAAATGTAACATCTATTGGAAACGTATCTGCCAAAGAAGGGAGATACTATGTCTCAGATACTACGGTGATGGGCACTAGTACACATCCATAACATAGATTAAATTAAAATAAGGTGACCACCATGGAGGACACTACATGGAAAATTACTGCCATATGTAAGACTGAATATTGAAACATTCTGGCTGCTGTCATTTGGAATTTCAGGACTCAGAGTCAAGGTTACTTTGAGGGTGGTTTATTACAGCTCTCACTAGATGCTTGCAGAGATCAGGAGATTCTCAGTAAGAAATCATTAGAGGATTGGGGATGTCTTTGTCAAGTCAGTCTGAATTGATAAATAGAGAACTTTCTTGGATGAAGTATATTTGGGAGGCAACTTTAGTAGATGAAGATGAATCATAAGAGAATGAGTTTTTTTAAGGTGACTTTATGTTGAAAATATTTTCTCAGAACTGCAAGGTCCTGTTTTAGTTTCCTGAGTGTGTTTGAAGACTTATAACATATAATTCAGAAAACACAGCTGTATGTCTGAAGAAAGGGATGTTTTAGTCATAAGCAGAGCAAATTATTTACTTAACACCTGGTGAAAAAGTCATATTAGGTTTTTGAAAAGACAACTATCTGTGTTAATGGAAGCTTTAAAATGAAAAGGAATAAGGGCTTGATCCAATGCCCACTGAGGTGAACAGGAGTCTTTTCATTGATTTTAATGGATGTTAGCTTGAACCCTATGAGACACAGGACTGAGACTATGGTCTCAATATACTTTGGTATCCTAATATTTTTACTTGCAGTACTATGGCCCTGGCTGTATTCACAAGTATCTCACAGCCTTTTTACTACCTTTCTCCTGAAATATCTCTAGTTCTACCATATCAGTAAAAAGATATTCTGAATAACACATGTCCAAGTTGGTTTCCTCGACCACGGGATGCTAGTCCAGGAAGGACTGCTAGGCAGAGATGGCGTTCACCTATCGAGGAGGGGAAAGACCCTATTTGGACACAGACTAGTTAACCTAGTGAGGAGGGCTTTAAACTAGGTTTGACGGGGACAGGTGAGCAAAGCCCACAGGTAAGTGGGGAACATGGAGATCTGGGAGATGGGTCGGAAATAGGAGGGAGTGTGGGCCATAATGGCAGAGAGAAAGGAGGGTCAGGGCAAAACTGGGAGACAAGATCAAATCAGTATCTTAGATGCCTATATACAAATGCGAGAAGTATGGGTAATAAGCAGGAAGAACTGGAAGTGCTAATAAATAAATACAACTATGACATTGTTGGCATCACTGAAACTTGGTGGGATAATACATGATTGGAATGTTGGTGTGGATGGGTACAGTTTGCTCAGGAAGGATAAACGGGAAAAAGGGAGGAGGAGACGGAAGTGTTGAGAGTCTCTGGGTTAGGCTAAAAGGGGTAAAAAACAAGGGTGATGTCATTCTAGGAGTCTACTACAGCTAACCAGATGGAAGAGGTGGATGAGGCTTTTTTTAAACAACTAACAAAATCATCTAAAGCCCAAGATTTGGTGGTGATGGGGGACTTCAGCTATCCAGATATATGTTGGGAAAATAACACAGCAGGGCACAGACCATCCACTAAGTTCTTGGATTGCATTGCAGACAACTTTTTATTTCAGAAGATTGAAAAAGCTTCTAGGGGGGAAGCTGTTCTAGACTTGATTTTAACAAATAGGGAGGAACTTGTTGAGAATTTGAAAGTAGAAGGCAGCTTGGGTGAAAGTGATCATGAAATCAGAGTTCACAATTCTAAGGAAGGGTAGAAGGGAGTACAGCAAAATAGAGACAATGGATTTCAGGAAGGCAGATTTTGGTAAGCTCAGAGAGCTGATAGGTAAGGTCCCATGGGAATCAAAACTGAGGGGAAAAGCAACTGAGGAGAGTTGGCAGTTTTTCAAAGGGACACTATTAAGGGCCCAAAAGCAAGCTATTCCACTGGGTAGGAACGATAGGAAATGTGGCAAAAGACCTCCTTGGCTTAAGCACAAGATCTTGCATGATCTAAAAAATAAAAAGGAGTCATATAAAAAATGGAAACTAGGACAGATTACAAAGGATGAATATAGGCAAACAACACAGGAATGCAGGGGCAAGATTAGAAAGGCAAAGGCACAAAATGAGCTCAAACTGGCTATGGGAATAAAAGCGAAACAAGAAGACTTTTTATCAATACATTAGAAGCAAGAGGAAGACCAAGGACAAGGTAGGCCCACTGCTCAGTGAGGAGGGAGATACAGTAACAGGAAACTTGGAAATGGGAGAGATGCTTAATAACTTCTTTGTTTCGGTTTTCACCGAGAAGTATGAAGGACTGACTAACATAGTGAATGCTAATGGGAAGGGGGTAGATTTAGAAGATAAAATTAAAAAAACAAGTTAAAAATCACTTAGGAAAGTTAGATGCCTGCAAGTCACCAGGGCCTGAAGAAATGCATCCTAGAATGCTCAAGGAGCTAATAGAGGAGGTATCTGAGCCTCTAGCTATTATCTTTGGAAAATCTTGGGAGACGGGAGAGATTCCAGAAGACTGGAAAAGGGCAAACATAGTGCCCATCTATAAAAAGGGAAATAAAAACAACCCAGGAAACGACAGACCAGTTAGTTTAACTTTTGTGCCAGGGAAGCTAATGGAGCAAGTAATTAAGGAAATCATCTGCAAACACTTGGAAAGTGGTAAGGTGATAGGGCACAGCCAGCATGGATTTGTAAAGAACAAATCATGTCAAACCAATCTGATAGCTTTCTTTGATAGGATAACGAGTCTTGTGGATAAGGGAGAAGTGGATGATGTGGTATGCCTAGACTTTAGTAAGGCATTTGATACGGTCTCGCATGATATTCTTATTGATAAACTTAGGCAAATACAACTTAGATGGGGCTACTATAAGGTGGGTGCATAACTGGCTGCATAACCGTACTCAGAGAGTAGTTATTAATGGTGCCCAATCCTGCTGGAAAGGTATAACAAGTGGTGTCCCGCAGGGGTCTGTTTTGGGACCGGCTCTGTTCAATATCTTCATCAACGACTTAGATATTGGCATAGAAAGTACACTTATTAAGTTTGCAGATGATACCAAACTGGGAGGAATTGCAACTGCTTTAGAGGATAGGATCATAATTCAAAATTATCTGGACAAATTGGAGAAATGGTGTGAGGTAAATAGGATGAAGTTTAACAAAAACAAATGCAAAGTGCTCCACTTAGGAAGGAACAATCAATCAGTTTCACACATACAGAATGGGAAGAGACTGTCTAGGAAGGAGTACGGCAGAAAGGGATCTAGGGGTTATAGTGGACCCCAAGCTAAATATGAGTCAACAGTGTGATGCTGTTGCAAAAAAAGCAAAGATGATTCTGGTATGCATTAACAGGTGTGTTGTGAGCAAGACACAAGAAGTCATTCTTCCGCTCTACTCTGCATGGGTTAGGCCTCAACTGGAGTATTGTGTCCAGTTCTGGGCACCTCATTTCAAAAAAGATGTGGAGAAATTGGAGAGGGTCCAAAGAAGAGCAACAAGAATGATTGAAGGTCTTGAGAACATGACCTATGAAGGAAGGCTGAAAGAATTGGGTTTGTTTAGTTTGGAAAAGAGAAGACTGAGAGGGGACATGATAACAGTTTTCAGGTATCTAAAAGGGTGTCATAAGGAGGAGGGAGAAAACTTGTTCACCTTAGCCTCTAAGGATGGAACAAGCAATGGGCTTAAACTGCAGCAAGGGAGGTTTAGGTTGGAAATTAGGAAAAAGTTCCTAACTGTCAGGGTGGTTAAACACTGGAATAAACTGCCTAGGGAGGTTGTGGAATCTCCATGTCTGGAGATATTTAAAAGTAGGTTAGATAAATGTCTATCCGGGATGGTCTAGACAGGATTTGGTCCTGCCATGAGGGCAGGGGACTGGACTCGATGACCTCTCAAGGTCCCTTCCAGCCCTACAATCTATGAATCTATGAAGTGAGGAGCTGAGCATTGTGACTTGGAAAATTACACAGTTCATTAGGGATGCACCAAATGGTTCAGACAAAATAAGAAATAGCCAACATATTGGCCAGAAACTCAAATTAGATGTGGGATATTGGCAGCACAAGGTAGGATAGGCCTATATTTCCAGCTGAGCACTCAGAATTCCCAGTCACACAGAGCCCAGTTATGCTGAGTGAGAGCATTCCCAAAGCAACTGGGAGCTACTTTAATCTGGTCTTGCACAGTGGAAAGATCTGGCAGCAGCTCATGTTTCATCTAGGCAGGACTCAGTCAGCAGTGATCCCTGTACCAATTCTGGAGATGGAATCTAAATGCATTTCACATTGGACTCTTCTATTCCAAACTGATCTGGAGTGTGTCTGTGTATAAATGTACATGTGATTGTCTGTGTGATACTCCATTACTCTGTACACACGAAGGCCCTCACCCCTGCAATGATTTCTGCCCAAGCAAATCCTTGCAGTGTTGCAGAGCCCCAGTGGTTGATTCACAAGGATGCAGGGATGTAGCCACACAGAACTCATTACAGGATCAGGGCCTAAAATTGCACATGATGGTACTTAATTAGGAATTGTGAAATGCATTATGTTTTCAGGCAGAAGTGCATTATGCAGTGTGGTAAACCCAGGACAAACAGCTACGGGGGGGAGGGGGGGGGAGTAATTAGTCTCCGGGGGTTAAAAGGCCTCTCCCTATCCACTGAGGAGAGAGAACCGGGGGAAATAAGGTTCAGCTGGAAAAGGGGTTACCGGGGCTCTAATTAGGTTCAGCTGGCTCCAACTGCTTGAGACGTTTTTAAACCCTCCCCTGCTTGGCAGGAGGAGGGGGTGAGAGAGAAGCAGGGAAGCTACCAGTAGACTAGGTGCAGCAAGACACCGAACCCTTCCAGGAAGGAAGGCTGCACTCCCTCCCCAGAAGGGAAGGAAAACAAGCACAAGGGACTGACTGAGGAAAGGAATAGTCGGACCCTGTGCTACCTATAAGGATTTGCCTTGCCCAAGCCTGTGTCTCCAAGGCTAAAAAGGACTGAGCCTGCTGATGAGAAGAAGGTACTTTGTCACAGCAGCGAAAAATTATTTGGCCTTCACAATTCTGGCAAAAGCAAAATTTCAAAATCTCAAAAAATCTTGTAAAATAAACTGTCAAAAAAATAAATTTTGCAAAGATAACATTTCATCAAATTCATGCAATCCAACAAGTGTCCACATCACAAAACACAACCAGAAATGACACTAAACAGTATCTTTGTTGGCCCTCCAGTATTATGCACACACCCTCCACACCAGCATGATTAAGAAACAGAAGGATTTGATTCACACTGGTATTACTCCAGTTTTACATCAGTGTAACTCCATCACTTTAAAATGGATTTACACTAGCATAAAACTTGAGCAATGGAGTGATAAATCAATCCCAGCATTGAATGTTCTGAATATTCATGCTGGTTCAGCACAATTTTATTTAGTGCAGGTGTCACTTTATTTTGATTATTATACTCTTGGGGTGTTCAGCTCCTATTTCTATTGTGTGGTGCTCTCAAGTTACTACAACATTGGATTAGAGTAAATCATGTCATATTTCTGTCTGTTTCAAAGCCTGCTGAAGATTTTCTTTTCTCTACAATCTGTGATGTCTTAGTTTATCAAGCTATATTTTTCCTTTGCTATGTTCAGCATGTCTCAAAAGGAGCAGCAAAGGGGTGTTAAAGATACTAATAATATAATTGTAAGAGCACACAGAGGCAATGAAAAAAAGGGAGAAAAAAACATGCAGAAAGCTCACAGGAGGGAACAAAGACACAACAGCAGGAGCAGCAGCTTTGAACTTGACTGCCAATTTTCCACAGTGCAATCAAATCCATTGTCTACAAGCCACAGGTGCACAGCACATGAAAGAGACAAAAATGCATTGGGGAGTGATCACAGTTAACTTGTGACCCCATACTATATTCATCTCAACATTCATTTGTGCATCTGTTATGTGCTGAGGTTTGGGTTTTTATTTTTAATTTTTAACTGCTGATTTCAGAGACGGTTAAGCAGCTGAAGATATGCACCTCAGAGAATGTGTGTTAAAGAGGGGCTGTGAAGTGCAAAGACAGCCCACTTTAGGAGGTATATCACTCCACTGGAACTCTTACATTCAGATATTCTCTCCCCTTTACCAACCAGGTTAACCAACTACTGTGAGACTACTGTGGTGACAGGGGATATTTTGTCTAACTGCCAGGTAACTGCCAAATAAGATGTTCATCAACTCACTGTACAAGAGAACTGCACCAATACAACTACAGATTTTGTGCAGAGAAGGCCTATATGAGAGGATTATCAAATGTGCTATAATAATGAATGTTAATGTTCTTATAATGGGCGATTTCACTGCTTATCATAGATCAGGACAGTATGGATTGCACCTGGGTGATGGTCTTTTGAGCTAAGATTTTTTTTCAATCAACAGGGCAGTTTCTAAAATTAGAAGTAGGCTGATCTCTTTTTCTTTGTTTTCACCACTCTCCAATCAGTGGGAGGAAATTAGCCCCTCGGGAATGTTTGATTCACATTGGCTCACTGTGTTATTTCAGCTGTGAAGGATGCTAATGAGCTAATAACTTTCCTAGTGGAAAATACACATATGTTGCTTTCAGTTTTTGGCTGGGAGTCAGTGTTTCATCATTTTAGGCAAGGTCTCTCATTACACTGCACAGGAAGAAGGGAAAAAAAAAACCCCCAAAACACCAGACAAGTCCAGTCCATCTACCTGGAAACTCAAACTTTCTCCTTCCAAAATGTAATGTGAATCAGCACACATCGTTTGCATCTTGAAAGTAGCTGTCACTTTTATGTTTAGTATTTTCCCAGGTGGCCAAAAATAAGGCAATGTTCTAAGACGTTTTCAGGGTAATTCATGTCTAAAAGGGAAGAACTCTGAATGACCCAAGAGAGGCTTTGGCAAATTCTAGAAGAAGCCAGCTCTGGCCCTCACACATAAGGACAATTGCCCTGCTACCGAATGAAGGGTATGGGGAGTTAAAGGCTAAAGAAGGGTCAGTATTGCAATACTAGGGACTCACCTGTTATGAGATAAATTAACAAACTGAAGGAGCTGCCGTCTTGAAAATCACCAGTGCTGGGAGAAGTTCCAAAACCATTCAGGTGTGGATCAGTTTGAATAAGGATCTTCTCCTTTTCTTTTTACTTCCTTTATCTTCCCCCACCACATAACCTGCCACCACACAACCCTGCTGATGGAGATTGAAATCGAACATTTGAGAACATATGAAAGGAGAAGCTGCTTCACTTACTGGAACAACATTGAAAGAGACACACAAACCTTAAGGGTGAATTTTTCCCCTCAAGATGTACCAACCAATCTTTTTGCTGGTGGCTCTTGGAAGTAAGAGGCCATGAATTAAGTTCCATTATAGCTAAAAGTGGTCAAAATTCTCATTGCCCATTTTTTTAAGATGGACAATTGCCTTTTTTCTGACCCCAAAACTTTAGGAAAAAGCATTCAGTTTTTCAGAATTCTCTGTTTTTCATAGTAAACGAAAGTTTCAAAATTTAGAAATGTCAAATTTCAATGTTTCAAATAATTTTTTTAATTTTCTTTTTTGCCCCCTTTTTTCTTTTAGAATAAATGATACCTAAATTAATAGGGTTTTTTGCACTTTTCTGTTTTTCCTTATGACACTCTAATTTTTAAAAACTTCTTCAACTTCGGGAAAAAATGGAACTCTGCAACTCTGCCTCTTTGTGACTTTTCAAAGATTGGAGAAGTTTTGAAAAATAACAGAGTACCAAAGAAAAGATGAAAAGAAAAAAAATGGAAAAAGCCAAAACCCAAACATTTTCATACTATTCGTTGTACTGAAAGTGGAAAAAATATCAAATTTTAGAATAGTAGAACATTTATTTTTTAAAAATAGCTTGCAAAAATGTCAGTAAAACTGAATTATTCTTTCAAACTATGCAAAATAGAAATAATTTTAAAAATATTGAATTTTTTCAGTTATTTTTCCATTTCTAGACAAGCTCAGTTATGAGTCCCTGATCATTTAAGAAACCATAAGTGCTGGCTAGAAATGGGCTTAAGTCAGAATACATAAGAACAGCCATACTGGGTCAAACCAAAGGTCCATCAAGCCCAGTATCCTGTCCTCTGACAGTGGCCAATGGCAGGTGCCCCAAAGGGAATGAACAAACAGGTCATCATCAAGTGATCCATGCCCTGTCACCCAATCCCAGCTTCTGGCAAACAGAGGCTAGGGACACCATTCCTGCCCGTCCTGGCTAATAGCCATTGATGGACCTATCTTCCATGAATCTATATAGTTCCCTTTTGAACCCCGTTATAGTATTGGGCTTCACAACACCCTCTGGCAAGGAGTTCCAGAGGTTGACAGTGCGTTGTGTGAAAAAACTACTTTCTTGTGTTTGTTTTAAACCTGCCACCTATTAATTTCATTTGGTGGCGTCTCGTTCTTATATTAGGAGAAGGAGTAAATAACACTTCCTTATTTACTTTCTCTATAGCACTCATGATTTTATAGACCTCTATCATATCCTCCCTTAGTCACCTCTTTTCTAAGCTGAAAAGTCCCAGTCTTATTAATCTCTCCTCTTTTTTGAGATAGGGCGACCACATCTGCATGCAGAATTCAAGGTGTGGGCGTACCATGGATTTATATAGAGGCAATATGATATTTTTGGTCTTATTATCTATCCCTTTCTTGATGATTCCCAACATTCTGTTCACTTTTTTGACTGCCGCTGCACATTCAGTCGATGATTTCAGAGAACCATCCACAATGACTCCAAGATCTCTTTCTTGGTAACAAAGCTAATTTAGACCCCATCATTGTATTTGTATAGTTAGGATTATATTTTCCAATGTGTATTACTTTGTATTTATTAATATTTAAATTTCATCTGCCATTTTGTTGCCCAGTCACCCAGTTTTGTGAAATCTTTTTGTAGCTCTTCGCAGTCTTCCTGGGACTTAACTATCTTGAGTAGTTTTGTATCATCTGCAAATTTTGCCACCTCACTGTTTACCTCTTTTTCGAGATCGTTTATGAATATATTAATAGGACTGGGCCCAGTACAGATCTCTGGGGGACACCACTATTTACTCTCTCCATTCTGAAAACTAACCATTTATTCCTATCCTTTGTTTCCTATCTTTTAACCAGTTACCAATCCATGAGAGAACCTTCCCTCTTATCCTTGACTGCTTATTTTGCTTAAAAGCCTTTAGTGAGTGTCAAAGGCTTTCTGAAAATCTAAATACACGATATCCACTGGATCTCCTTTGTCCACATGCTAACTGAGCCCCTCAAAGAATTCTAGTAGATTGGTGAGGCATGATTTCCCTTTACAAAAACCATGTTGACTATTTCCCAACAAGTTATGTTCATCTATGTGTTTGATAGTTTCAATCAATTTGCCTGGTACTGAAGTGAGGCTTACTGGCCTGTAGTTGCCAGGGTCACCTCTGGAGCCCTTTTTAAAAATTGGCGTCACATTAGCTATCCTCCAGTCATTGGTACAGAAGCTGATTTAAATGATAGGTTACAGATGAAAGTTAGTAGTCCTGCAATTTCACATTTGAGTTCCTTCAGAACTCTTGGGTGATTACCATCAGGGCCTGGAGATTTATTACGTTTTAGTTTATCAATTTGTTCCAAAACCTCCTCTAATGAGGATTCAATTTGGAACAGTTCCTCAAATATGTCACCCAAAAAGAATGGCTCAGGTTTGGGAATCTCCCTCACATCCTCAACAATGAAGACCAATGCAAAGAATTCAGTTAGTTTCTCCGCAATGCCCTTATCGTCTTTGAGTGCTCTTTTAGCATCTCGATCATCCAGTGGCTCCACTGGTTTTTTAGCCGGCTTTCTGCTTCTGATGTATTTAAAAAAAAAATTGCTATTACTTTTGGAGTCTTTGGTTAGCTGTTCTTCAAATTCTTTTTTGGTCTTTCTAATGATATTTTTACACTTCATTTGCCAGAGTTTATGTTCTTTTCTATTTTCCTCTTTAGGATTTATCTTCCACTTTTTAAAGGATGCCTTTTTGCCACTCACTCCTTTTTTTACTTTGTTGTTTAACCACGGTGGCTCTTTTTTGGTTCTCTTACTATGTTTTTTCAATCTGGGCATACATTTAAGTTGAGCCTCTATTATGGTGTCTTTAAAAAGTTTCTACGCAGCTTGCAGGGATTTTACATTTGGTACTGTACCTTTTAATTTCTGTTTCACTAACCTCCTCATTTTTGTGTAGTGCCCCTTTCTCAAATTAAATACTAGAGTGTTGGGCCGCTGTGGAGTTTTCCCCGCCACAGGGATGTTAAATTTAATTACATTATGGTCACTATTACTAAGTGGTCCAGCTATATTCACCTCTTGGACCTGATCCTGTGATCCATTTAGGACTAAATCAAGAATTGCCTCTCCTCTTGAGGGTTCCAGGACTAGCTGCTCCAAGAAGCAGTCATTTAAGGTGTCAAGAAACTTTATCTCAGCATCCCTTCCTGAGGTGATATGTACCCAGTCAATATGGGGATAGTTGAAATCCCCCATTATTATTATTATTATTATTATTATTATTGAGTATTTTATTTTAATAGTCTCTCTAATCTCCCTGAGCATTTCAGAGTCACTAACACCATCTTGGTCAGGTGGTTGGTAATATATCCCTACTGCTATATTCTTATTTTTCAAGCATGGAATTACTATCCATAGAGATTCTATAGTACAATTTAGTTCATTTAAGATTTCTACTTCATTTGATTCTACACTTTCTTTCACATATAGTGCCACTCCCCCACCAGCACAACCTGTTCTGTCCTTCCGATATATTTTGTACCCTGATATTACTGCGTCCCATTGATTATCCTCATTCCACCAGGTTTCTGTGATGCCTATTATATCAATATCCTCATTTAATACTAGGCACTCTAGTTCACCCATCTTTTTTTTAGACTTCTAGCATTGGTATATAAGCATTTTAAAAACTTATTTTTTGGCTGTCCCCATTGCATGATGTAATTGAATGGGACTTTTTTTCATTTGACTGTTTCTCATGAGATCCTCCCTGTATTTTATCATTTTCCATCCTCTCCTGCTTATTAGGACATAGGGAATTTCCATTTATAAATCCTCCCCTAAGGGATGTCCGAACCACATGCTCCTCCACACCTGTCGGCTTTCCCCCAGCCCTTAGTTTAAAAACTGTTCTACGACCTTTTTAATTTTAAGTGCCAGCAATCTGGTTCCGTTTAGGTGGAGCCCATCCTTCCTGTATAGGCTCCCCGTCTCCCAAAAGCTTCCCCAATTCCTAATAAATCTAAACCCCTCCTCCTTACATGATCATCTCATCCACACATTCAGACACTGCAGTTCTGCTGTCTAACTGGCCCTGCGTGTGGAACTGGAAGCATTTCAGAGAATGCTACCATGGAGGTCCTGGACTTCAATCTATTACCTAGCAGATTACCTACATGGAGCTGAACTTCTTCAAAATTTGAAAGGGTTTGGAATTTGCATTTTTGTTCAGTCCTTTTTTGGCAGTAGGAGCCCCAAAACTGAAATCCCACCTTTTGGGTGTGTTCATTTGGGGGTGGAGTGGGGGTTCTATTCATATCTAATATTGACAGTTTGTTTTATACTTACTTCCCGTTAGTGGTTCTGGTTCTTACTGCAGAATAGTTTTATGCTCCTATGGATAAGATACAACCGAATTTGCTCCAACCCCTCAGACAGAGACAAACATCTACAAGATCTTTATCAAGCATTCGTAAAACTACAATACCCACCTGGGGAAGTGAGGAAACAGATTGACAGAGCAAGCCGGGTACCCAGAAATCACCTACTACAGGACAGGACCAACAAGGACAATAACAGAACACCACTGGCCATCACATACAGCCCCCAGCTAAAACCTCTCCAGCGCATTATCCACGATCTACAATCTATCCTGGAAAATGATCCCTCACTCTCATAGACCGTGGGAAGCAGGCCAGTCCTCGCTTACAGACAACCCCCCAACCTGAAGCAAATACTCACCAGCAACTACGCACCACACCACAGAAATACCAACCCAGGAACCAATCCCTGTAGCAACCTCGTTGCCTACTCTGTCCCCATATCTACTCTGGCGACACCATCAGAGGACCCAATCACATCAGCCACACCATCAAGGGCTCATTCACCTGCACATCCACTAATGTTATATATGCCATCATGTGCCATCAATGCCCCTCTGCCATGTACATTGGCCAAACCAGACAGTCCCTCCGCAAAAGAATAAATGGACACAAATCGGACATCAGGAATGGTAACAGACATAAGCCGGTAAGTGAACACTTCAATCTCCCTGGTCATTCTATTACAGATTTAAAAGTCACTATCATTGAACAAAAAAAACCTTCAGAAACAGACTTCAAAGAGAAACAGCAGAACTAAAATTCATTTGCAAATTTAACACCATTAATCTTGAATAGGGACTGGGAGTGGCTGGCTCATTACAGAAGCAGCTTTTCCTCTCCTGGAATTCCTCTCCTCATCTATTATTGGGAGTGGACTACATCCACCCTGATTGAATTGGCCCTGTCAACACTGGTTCTCCACTTGCCAAGTAACTCCCTGCTCTCCATGTGTCAGTATATAATGCCTGCATCTGTACCTTTCACTCTATGCATCTGAAGAAGTGAAGTTTTTACCCACAAAAGCTTATGCCCAAATAAATCTGTTAGTCTTTAAAGTGCCACCAGACTCCTTGTTGTTTTTATGGATAGTCTGATATTGACTCTACGGGAAGGAATGAGTGAAATTAGTAGCTTTGTCTGCACATTGAAAGTTCTGCATAAGAAGTTTCTCTCTGCACCAGTTTAGGAGCCTCCTATAACTCTGCTTGTTGACTACCTAAATAGCAAATGCAACAAACGTTCTCAAGCCAGCTATGTACTGTGGTACATGTATCACTGCTGATCCATCCATAAGTCATTTGCTTTAGTGAAGGTGAGTGGATCCAGGGATGAGAGAGAAAATCCACAATGCTGCTAAGAAACAATATGCTTTCCCCTTTTCAACGTGCTTCTTTTATTTCCCTTCTCGATTTTATGTTCTCTCTTTCCTCCTTTTTGCCATGGCAGTGGTATCGAATGCTGATGAGATAAGACTTAAGGCAGCCTTAGGAAGGATACTGACATAGCAGGTACAGAGCTATCAAAAGGTCACATGGAGTCTTCTGTGAATATCAGAACTGGGGCCTTCATACCTTAACAGGATTTTGAAAACTATATCCACTTTAAACCATGTTGCTCCTGTTGAGCAGCCCCTGAACGTTGGGGGGAGAAAAGACCCTTGAATTTCTGGGTCTGTGGATGTTTTTGTTTATCCTGGACCAGGTGAGTGATCTGGAGATACCAATAGGCATCGGTTTACTTCCCCCTCCCCACTACATTTCTGCTTATATAGTCCCCAATCTTGCAATGTATGACCATTGACTTCAATAGGGCTTTGTGAGAGTGCAGCAGTCTGCCCGCATATTGTATATTAGGGCCACCGATTGCACGTAGAAATACAGATGTGAAATCCCAGACATATTAGTGCTGGGTGCTTTCTGTCCTCTTTCTCGTTGTTTGGGTCTTTAGATGAACTCCCAAGAAGTGTGAAATCCTTCCAGGCAGGGGCGGATTTACCATGAAACACGGTGCCCTGGCACGGGCCCCCCCCCCCAACAACAGGGGGCCCCAAGGCTGGGCACTCAGGCAGCTCAGCACCGGCGCACCCCTGCGGGGGGCTGCTCCACAGGAGGGGGCTGCAGGGGCAGTAGCTGTGGGGAGCAGGGAGGGAGGCTCACCCACAGCCTCAGGGGAGCAGGCAGAAGGTGCGGATGGTAGGAGCGCTGTGAACGGGCGCCGGAGGACTCAGGAGGAGCACAGGGCAGCCGGCTGGAGAGAAGTGGCGCTTTGAAGGGAAAACCGCTGCTTCTCTCCAGCTGCCCCTTCTGCTCCTGAGTCCTCCAGCCCGTGTTCGCAGGGCCGGATCCAGAAAGGGGATGGGGCTTTTGGGGTTGCAGCCCAGAGCTCCGGGGCCCACTTAGCCCTGGGCTGCAGCCCCTAAAGCCTTTGCGTTCTGGCCCTACCTGGCAGCGGGGTGTGGGGGAGGCAGCTCCAATGGGAGCTGTGGGGGGCAGTGCCTGTGGGACAAACACAGGACTCCTTGCACCTCCCGCACCAAATGGGAGCTGTCCCAGATAAGTGCTCCGCACCCCAACCCCCTGCCCCAGCCCTGAGCCCCCTCCTGCACCCTAACTCCTGGCCAGACGCCGCATCCCCAGCCTGTTCCTGCACCCTAAGTCCCACCTGGCCCCTGCACACCCAGCCCCAGTCCGCTCCCGCAACCTAACTCCCATCCAGATCCTGCAACCCCAACCCCAGCCTGCTTCTGCATCCTACCCTGCACCCCCAGACCTGAGCCCCAGGAGGAGAATACAGGGGGGAAAATGAAAAATGGGGGGGGGGGAATAAGAGAGAATGCTCCCCCCATTGGGTGGGGCAAAAATGAAGCTGAGCACAGGACCCCAATAACTCTAAATCCACCACTGCTTCCAAGATAAAACATACTCTCTCTCCACCTTATCCCTCACCGCCACCACCACACACACACACACAAATTATTCTTATTCTAAAATTCCTTTACCCCATAAAGATTACTTTTTACTACTCCATTATTTGTACTGGCTGTTTCTAAAATAAGCATGAGTCTGAATGTGTAAAGTGTATGATTGTCATATTGCCATATCAATTACACTTTATTCATGAATATCAATATAAATGCCTCAACTTGGCACAGAGATGGTTTGCTCATAAATTACAGCGTGCTTTTTCTATTATTGCAGTCACACTGTGTCCCTTTTAATTTAATTCCACTTCTATTTTGAATTACACACACCCTCTCATGAATAAGGATAGGGCTTTTTGTATAGAAAGCAAAGATAAATCAATTAATCACAGTAATTTCTAATCCATCCAGAATGGACATTTCCCATGTAAATAACACACAAATTATCCTTTAGCTATGGCGAGTCTTAACTTCATCGGTTGGGATGTGCATGCAAAAGTTCAGCTTGCGATGATCGCCTTAGGTATCGTTCAGGGAACTTTCCAAACACCTAGGGCTAGATTCACAAGGGGGACTAAGATACCTAGGCACCTAAAGGGGCAGTTGCGTCCAACATTTTGGTGCCAGTGGAAGTCACAAAACCTCTGCTCAGCTGCCGTCTCAACCTGGACTTACCCGACGTCCCTAAAAGCCCAAGTTTTCACAAGTAAATCCTCTAGGCCCCTCTGTGTCTGCTGGTGGGCAGGCGTATAGCCACCTAACTACTGAGCCTAACTCACATCTCACCCCTGGCAGGAATCATAAAGTAGCGGTTCTCCTGCCTATCTCACCTATGGGGCCTGATCAGAGCACACCCAGCCCCACCTCCACTCATACACATAAAAAATGAGCAGAGAAGGAGGAGGTGGTACTTTTGCCCCCAATCTGATACCAATAGCCCATTGGTTAGATTAATCACCTGGGATGGGTTTGAATCCCTCCTCTGCCTGATTTGGAGAATAGGAGACCCAGGCCTCCCATGACAGTGCCCTAACCACTGGGCTGCAGGGTATTATGTGTGTGTGTGGGGGGGGGGGGGGTGTTTCAATCTCTCCTGCTTTGTATAAATACCTAAAAATTCATTAAGCCAGAGAGAGGGAGACTAACTTTATAGCCCAGTGGTGGCACCCACTTGGAGGACTGGGGCACAGACCTGGCTTTCAGTCTCTAGTTAAGTATTTATAGAGAGTAGAATAGGTTTAACTGGTGAGATTGAGAGAGATCCACCTGTATCATGAGTGGAACAAGAGCCAGAGGGCCAACGTTCCAGGGACTGTTAGTGAGGGAACACCAGTGGAACAAAGAATAGGGAAAGTTAAGCTGGAAGCAACTTAGGTTCATAGAGCAGTGAACAATGTTCAATTAAGTTTCACTTGTTCAACTTAAATCGCATTCAGTTTGTGAATGAAGCATACTGGCAATGTCTAAGCAGCGAGTTCTCTGCTGAGCAGCTAGCACCATGAGCCTGGATTTTGCAGGCCCAAACCTAGCCCAGCAACAATGGACCTGGCAGAAGGAGGAATTCAAGCTTGCATCTGAAGAAGTGAGGTTCTTACCCACGAAAGCTTATGCTCCCAGTACTTCTGTTAGTCTCAAAGGTGCCACAGGACCCTCTGTTGCTTTTTACAGATTCAGACTAACACGGCTACCCCTCTGATACTTGACAAGCTGTATACAGACCTGGCTATGAAGGAGGCCAACAACAAGTAGGAAAGTAAAACTGTTATATTACCTTATTGGCAGACAAGACAGAGAAGTCTGCAGCACTCAATCTCACCACTACCTCAGACTTCACACCTGGGCCTTGTCAGATGTTAGAGGTGGGCTCAAGAGTGTGTTTAGTGGCTGGGAACGAATACACAACTCTGCTCTATAGAAAGCTGTGACACCTGACAGTCGTGTGATGACCATCTGCAGAAAAGAGCCTACAAAGTCTACCACACCACCTGCTCTCCAAACCATGGAAAAGGGAGGCAATGGACTTATTTACCCTCAAGGAAAAACAGTACAGTGAAACCCCGCTATAACGCGATGTTTGGGGTCCAAAAAATTCCATCGTGATAAATGCGGGGTCACGGTATACTGGGGTTTCAAGCCAGTGGTCCCCAATGCGGTGCATTGATGTGCACTGCCTAGTGCCCCTAGTGCCTAGTGCCCAGCAGGGGAGAGAAGCCGTGGCCCCGTGCCTGCCAGGGACAGAGAACTCTGAGGCTGCGGGCGCTGGTGCTCTCTGTCCCTGGCAAGCGTGGGGCCGTGGCTTCTCTCTGGCTTCAAGAGGAGCCAGGGCCCCGCGCCTGCCGGGGACAGAGAACTCCAGGGCTGCGGGCGCCGGTGCTCACTGTCCCCGGCAGGCACGGGGCCACGGCTTCTCTCTGGCTTCTCCGGGGCTGCAGGCACCGGTGCTCTCTGTCCCTGGCAGGTGCGGGGCCTGCCTAGTGCCCAGCAGGGGAGAGAAGCCGCAGCCCCGCGCCTGCCGTGGACAGAGAACTCCAAAATAAGTCTTGAAAAATTGTTGGCTCCTGCCACACTCTTCTCAAAACATGAATGTGCTACTGGCCACAAAAAGGTTGGGGACCACTGCCATAATACTGTTCGCGTTTTGCCGGAATACTGTACTTTTTTACGACATTTATAAATAAACCGCGTTTTTCCAGTCTTATAGGATAAAGTGACTTGTGGCCATTGCAGATCCATTGCACTTACTGTAGTTCTCAGGTTGTACATGTGTATGGTGTTTGTCTATGAAGTTGTTCTTAATTTCCTATATTTTTAAAAATATTTTACCGTTATGGATATGCCAGTTCACAAACGCAAGTTGTTTTCTGCCCGAGAGAAACTGTATGCCCTGGATCAACTAAAGAAGGGCAAACAACAAAGTCAGCTCGCTAGATATCTAGGAATTAGCAAGTCCACTCTGTGAGGGTGGAAAAAAGAAGAAAAGCTTCGCAGCCTACCCTGAATTCTTGAAGAGGGAACTGGTTTACAGCGCAAAAAGGTCAAGTTTGCTAATGACGAAAGCCTAGATTCAGCCTTGTATCAATGGTTTGTCCAGGCTCGCTCAGAAGTAGTTCCTATTTCTGGCCCTATTCTGAAAGCTCAAGCAGAGAAATTTGATCGCCTTATCCATGGAAATGAATCCAAATTTAAGGCGAATAACGGCTGGCTGGACAGATTCAAGAAAAGGCACACTATAAGCCAAGTTCTTGTGTCTGGGGAAATCCACTCAGCTGATAAAGAGGCTGCTGATTCCTACCCAACTGAGCTTAAAAAGTTGCTGGAGGAAGGTTGCTACACAGCTGATCAAGTTTACGACTGCAACGAGACTGGTTTATGCTTTAAAATGTTACCCAATCGCACCCTCGCAACCAAGACTGACAGTCACAAATGAGAAGGCTTCAAGCAGAGAAAGGACCGAGTCACTCTCTTCTTTTGCGTCAACAAATCTGGCAGCCACAAACTCAGACCTCTGATGATCAGAAAAGCAAGGTCTCCCAGATGTTTTCATCATGTTAATATGAAAGCCCTTCCCTTTGAATACACCAACAGCAAGAATGCATGGATGAATAGCTCCATATTTAAAGACTGGTTCCATAAAACTTTTGTGCCAGCCGTTTGGACTCATTTGCGAAAACTGAAGCAGGAGGAAAAAGCTCCCCTCCTGCTGGATAATTGCCCTGCCCACCTCCCAGCGGAAAATCTTGTCAATCGTGATGGCAAGATTAAAGTCTCTTATCTCTCGAAGAACACTACATCAGAAATCCAGCCACTGGACCAAGGCATCATATCGGTATTTAAACAAAACTATCGTTGGGAAATGATCAAGTGGATGGTAGCGGGTAACAACTCCTCTGTCCACACATCACTGGCATCACTCAACTTGAAAGAAGTCTGTCACCTCGTCGGGAAAGCCTGGGATGCTATCTCTGCACGTTTCATTGAACGGTGCTGGATAAAGGGTCTTGGTCCAGCTTTTCCATCATCTACACATGATGATGGCAACTTATTTTGGAGTTCTCTGTCACTGGTAGGTATGGGGCCACGGCTTCTCTCTGGCCTGCCAGGGACAGAGAGCACTGGCGTCTGCAGCCCCAGAGAAGCTGGAGAGGAGCCGCTGCCCCGCACCTGCCGGGAACAGAGAGCACTGGGGCCTGCAGCCTCGGAGTTCTCTGTCCCCGGCAGGCACGGGGCTGTGGCTGGCCATGGCTTCTCTCTGGCTTGGAGAGAAGCCACGGCCCCGCGCCTGCTGGGGACAGAGAACACCAGCGCCCGCAGCCCTGGAGTTCTCTGTCCCTGGCAGGCACGGGGCCGTGGCTCCTCTCCCCTGCTGGGCACTAGGTGGGAGCACATCAATGTCCCGGCGGGCACCATGGCATTGGGGACCACTGGTATTAGGCCTTAAAGGGGAGCCAACTTATGATCGCGTTATATGCGATTTCGCGTTATGGCAGGGCGCGTTATTGTGAGGTTTCACTGTACTGGACTGCAGCGAACACTCCAGACACTCCCCATGTTTGAGGGGCAGGGCTTAGTCCATACCCCTCTCCTCAGCATTTCCCACGGGGTAGCTTAGGCAGGTTCCTGCTCAGCATGCTGGCTTCTGCAAATCCCATTTTTAGATGCCTAACTCTCCTTATACATTGTCTGACGTGCCTGGGTGCCTAACTTGGGGTTGAGAATTCCACTAGGCATCAGGATGAATGTTGCAATGCCTAAATCCCCCTTGTGAATCTAGCCCTCAGAGTGAAATCCTGGCCCTCTTGAAGTCAATGGGAATTTTGCCTTTGACATCAGTGGAGCCAGTTTTCACCCTCAGTCTTTACACTGGTTGCTGTCACTACAAAGTACAGCACCCATTCTTTCAATGATTTTGTTTTTGTGACTCTTATGAAGGATATTTTATTCTATTTTTTTTTATGATATGGTAGCAGGGCCTCATTGTACTAGGCACTGTACAAACACAATTAGAGAACCCTATCCTGAAGAGTTTACAATTTAAATAGACAAGACAAAGCGTGGGAGAAAGGAAGTAAGTATTATTAAACCTCCATTTAACACGGGGGGGGGGGGGATTTGCCCAAAGTCACATGGGGCAGAGTGGGAACTTGAACCCACATCTGCTGAGAACTAGCCAAGCTCTCTTACCAACCAGACCCATCCTCTCTGCATGTATAAGTCTTAGAACGTCTCCCTGCAATACATGCCGTGTATGTTATTAAATTATGTGCGTATTTGGAGATTAAATATTTCAAATTATATTTATAGTTAACACTGACAATCATATTGAGGCACAATTTTTGTTACTACTGATACAAAAGGATCAAAAGAAGGCTGTCTCCCATCACACAAACACCGCTGTTTTGCCTGTGGCATATCCCTCAGCAGTCATGAAATCTGGAATTGAACAGATGCTTATTTATACTGTAGCTATAGTATTTGTTTGTGAGACGTGTCTTTCGCTATTCCTAGATGTACTAGATTTCAGAAAAAAAAGTTAGGTTTTCATATAATTTATTGCTTTTTCCATTGGCTCAATAAGATTTTAGAGTTCTTCCTGGTTTTAAAATGTTTAATGCACATAATATTTCCATAACAAATCTTTACTGCTAGAGCTGCCTACCTCATTAATAAAGTCTGACTTGCACATGAAGGGACAGAATTTCAAAGAAGTGAGAGTCAATGAGAGTTGTATACAAATATCTGAAGGCAGATTTTGCCTCTTCAAAGTTTCATTAGGAAGCAGTTCTGGGTAAGTTCTAGGGAGTATCGCAGATTTAGCTGAGCTCACTTCTTGGCCACTCAGATGTCTGGGAGGGGATCCAAATACCGAATCGAAATACTGTATTCTTTAAGCCTCCAAAGTCTGAACAAACTCCAGACACTGTCCCTGATTTGGGAGTCTCTGGGCACACTCTTGGCGTGCAGATGTCAAGCACCCCCTCCTGAGAACTGAGACCTCATGGACCAACTGCTTAGCCCCAAGACCAACTGCTTAGCCCCAAGACTATTGACCCCTCAGACTTCCCCATACTTTAAACACACCTTCTCCAAGAACTCCAGCTGTGTGGGTGCTTTGGGTTTACAATTACTTCTTGTGGGTCATATGATGATGAAAGCAAACAAACACACAGACTGCATTTGCAGAGGATCTTAGAACACCATTGCTCTTTACTCGGTAACATGAGTAATACACAGATCAAGATAAAACAAATAAAAATAAAACCTACATCCATTTCCTTGCCTCAGTTCCTCACTGCATTCTTTGTGCTGGGGTCAGGGTCATCTGGGGGTGTCCAGGACTCTTTACCTCCAATGCATGGAGCCTGTCTCTCTCTCTCTCTCTCAGTTTGCTTTGGCCTTAGCTGATCACACAGCTAAAGTGTCCCCCGCCCAGCTATGAAAGCATGCCTGTCTCATCCCCTCTTCTGCCCAAATCTTTCTACCCCTCCCGAATAAAGACTTCACCCTGATAGTCCTTTTTAAATCTCTGCTTTATCACCTCCCTTTGTCCTGTTTGGGAATTTTCTGCTCTCTCCACTTCACTTGCAGAGACACTGAGACCTTGTCTATTCCACATCTTACTTCACTATAATTTATGTCACTCGGGATGGGAATAATCCAACCTAAGTGCCGGTATAGAGAGAGCACCATGTTGGCAGGAGAGCTTCCCCAGACATTGCTACCACCTCTGGCGGAGCAAGAGTTAAGCTGACGGGAGAGCGCTCTCCTGTCAGCATAGAGCATCTCCACCACACACACTACTGCAGTGCAGCTGCATCAGTGCAGCTGTGCAACTGTAAGTGCTGTAGTGTAGATATAGCCTTAGTCAAATTGGTTTTCCAGTTCAGGCACCCTCTTTAGCATACCTATTGTTCAGTCCACAGCATAGTCATCAAGTTTAATGAATCTCCATTGTTTGGTGGGTATGTGTCAGAGACCTCATCAGCAAATGGTGATTCCATGTTCACAAAGAGGAATTTAAAAATACAGCATTTAATAAATAGCAAATTCACAAACATCACCCAGCACTCTCAAATTGTACAGACAGATTTCCCAAATCACCACAGAGGACACAAATATATTAAAATGACAAGATAACGGTTTTTGACTGTGTAATTCTGGGTCAAGTACCACACAGTGAATACATGGCCTAATCCAAAGACTTCTGAAGGACACTTGTTGAGTTCCGAGGATATTGCATCAGGCTTATATGCTTTTTTTAAAAAAAATATATACTTCCTTTTAAGCCATAGAAGTTCTGCCTTCAGTTGTCTCTCTTTAATGGAAGTTCAGCTGAAGCACTGTCAGGCTTCTGAAGTTAACTGTAAGAGTTGGACAAATGTAGGGGGAAATAATTTGCAAATACTTTTATGAATTCCAAATGATTTTTCCATTCATAAAAACAGGAATGGCCACACTGGGTCAGACCAATGATCCATCCAGCCCACTATCCTGTCTTCCAACAGTGGCTGGTGCCAGATGTTTCAATGGGAATGAACAGAACAGGGCAGTTATCAAGTGATCTATCCCATTAAGTCCTAGGTTCTGCCAGTCAGAGGCTTACGGATACCCTGAGCATGGGGTTGTGTCACTGACCATTGTAGCTAATAGCTAGGGCCCGACCAAATTCATGGCTATGAAAAACACATCATGGACTGTGAAATCTAGTATCCTCCTGTGAAATCTGGTCTTTTGTGTGCTGTCATCCTATACTATACAGATTTCACAGAGGAGACCAGCGTTCCTCAAATTGGGAGTCCTGACCCAAAAGGGAGTTGCAGGAGGGTTGCAAGGTTATTTTTTTGGGGGGAAGGGGGGGAATCAGTATTGCCACCCTTACTTCTGCGCTGCCTTCAGAGCTGGGCAGCCAGAGAGTGGTGGCTGTTGGCCGGATGCCCAGCTCTGATTGCAGCACCCCACCAGCAGCAGCACGGAAATAAGGGTGGCAATACTGTACAATGCCACCCTTACTTCTGTGCTGCTTCCTTCAGAGCTGGGGGGCTGGAGAGTGGTGGCTGCTGACTGAGGGTCCAGCTCTGCAGGCAGCAGTGCAGAAGTAGGGGTAGCAATACCATACCATGCCATCCTTACTTCTGCACTGCTGCTGGCGGCAGCTCTGCCTTCAGACCTGGGATCCCAGCCAGTAGCCATTGCTCTCGAGCTTCCCAGCTCTGAAGGCAGCAGCAGCAGCACAGAAGTAAGGGTTGCAGTACCTCAACTCCCCCCAAACAATAACCTTGCAACCCCCTCCCCCCCCCCCCCACACACACACTCCTTTTTGGGTCAGGACCTCTACAATTACAACATTTTAAAAATCCTATGACCATGAAGTTGACCAAAATGGACTGTGATTTTGGTAGGGCCATACTAAAAGCCACTGATGGATCTATCCTCCATGAATTTGTCTAATTCTTTTTTGAACTCAGTTACACGTTTGGCCTTTACAAGATCCTCTGGCAACGACTTCTACAGGTTGACTGCATTGTGCGAAGAAGTGCTTCCTTTTGTTTGTTTGAAACCTGATGCCTAATAATTTCATTGGGTGACCTCGGTTCTTGTGTTATGTGTTTTCCTTATTCACTTCCTCCACACCATTCACAATTTTACAGGACCTCTATCATATCCTCCTTAGTCATCTCTTTTCTAAGACGACTAGTCCCAGTCTTTTAAATCTCTCCTTGTACTGTATGTCAATTCTTCTTTACCTCTGATCATTTTTGTTGCCCTTCTCTGTATCTTTTGCAATTCTAATATCTTTTTTTGCAATGGGGTGACCAGGACTGCATACACTTTTCAAGGTATGGGCGTACCATGGATTTATATAGTGACGTTATGATATTTCTGTCTTATTATCTATCCCTTTCCTAATGGTTCCTAACACTGTTAGCTTTTTGACTGCCACTGCACATTGAGCAGATGTTCTTGGTGAACTATCCATGTTGATTCCAAGATCTCTTTCTTGGGTGGTAACAGCTAATTTAGACCCCATAATTTTATCTGTATAATTGGGGATTGTATTTTCCAATGTGCACTACTTTGCACTTAACATTCAGGGCTTGGCTACATTTGCGAGTTACAGTGCAATAAACGAGCCCCGGGTGCACTACCCGTCCACATTGGCAAGGCACGTAGAGCGTTCTAACTCCATGGCTAGAGCGCTCCTGGTACTCCACCTCAGTGAGTGGAATAACGTTTGCTGTGCCCCCGCTGGAGCGCCCCAGCGTCAGTGTGGACGAGGTGTTGCCTTACTGCGCTCTGATCAGCCTCTGGAAATGTTCCATAATCCCCTTAAGTCAAATATCAGAGGGGTAGCCGTGTTAGTCTGAATCTGTAAATGGACACAAGTCAGATATCAGGACTGGCAATATACAAAAACCTGTAGGAGAACACTTCAACCTCCCTGGCCACACAATAGCAGATGTAAAGGTAGCCATCTTACAGCAAAAAAACTTCAGGACCAGACTCCAAAGAGAAACTGCTGAGCTCCAGTTGATTTGCAAATTTGACACCATCAGATCAGGACTAAACAAAGACTGTGAATGGCTATCCAACTACAGAAGCAGTTTCTCCTCCCTTGGTGTTCACACCTCAACTGCTAGCAGAGCACCTCACCCTCCCTGATTGAACTAACCTCATTATCTCCATACTGATTTATACCTGCCTCTGGAGATTTCCATTACTTGCATCTGAAGAAGTGAGGTTCTTACCCACGAAACCTTATGCTCCCAATACTTCTGTTAGTGTTAAAGGTGCCACAGGACCCTCTGTTGCCCTTAAGTCAAGTGGCCACTCTTGTCATTGTTTTGTAATCACTGCAGGAATGCAGAAATGCCCTTTGAAAGCTCCGTTTGACAGCCGGCATGCTTATCTGCTCCAAGAAAAAGCAACCATTACTGTGGAATGCTGAGAGAGAGAGAGAGAGAGAGAGAGAGAGAGAGGCGGGGGAAGGAGGGTGTCTGTTGCTGTCTGAACTTAAAAGACAGCATGCTGACATACGCTCTTTTCTCCCCACATACACACAACTCACTCCCTATCACACTCCACCCCCCCCATTTGAAAAGCACATTGCAGCCACTTGCATGCTGGGATAGCTACCACAATGCACTGCTCTCTGTGGCCATTGCAAGAGCTGCTAATGTGGCCATGCCAGTGCGCTGTCAGCTGTCAATGTGGACAGATTGTAGCACTTTCCCTACTGTGTTCTACCAAGGCTGGTTTAACTCAAAGCGCTCTATATCTGCAAGTGTAGCCATGCCCTCAATTTCATCTGCCACTTTCTTGCCCAGTCCTCTCCAGTTTTGTGAGATCCCTTTGTAACTCTTTAGTCAGCTCTGGGCTTAACTATCTTGAGTAATGTTGTATAGTCTGCAAACATTTAGCCTTGTTTGCACCTGTATTTGTTCTTTTGTCCTTAGACATTCATATGAATGAGTTTCTGTTAAAAAACAATAATGGAGGGGTGGGGCGCTATTCTTCACATGAATACCCACACTCATATTTGAACATGTGGATTAACATACAACTAGGGAGATCTGCTATTTGTACCAAAAATACTCACCCTTTGTTTATATCTTCCAGTCGCAGAGAGCAGAAGTGATACTATGTGATTTAAATGACCAGACATTATGAGTTACAAATAGCACCTAGTAAAAGTGACTAGTCCACAAACAACCCATAGACTGACAAAAAGTGTTTCTCAAATGATTAATTAATACCTTTACAAAAATCAAAGTCTATTTGTGGATAATTTGTGAGCTAAATTTACCAGGAAAAATGTGAGTTTTATAATAATTTGCCCAGCCTTAGGAACTAACAAACCCCATAATTTCAAAGAACTAGATTATTTTTGTCCTCTAGATTATAGGATATTTAAGAAATTATTTTTGAACCTATCAATCAGTTAGTATATAGGAATATGTTACTTCTAAGCAATTATATGGTATTATGTCATAGGGTAGTTAGGTACCTTGAAAAGAAAGTACTTAAATGCCATATACTTTAAGTATAGTTGTTAAATATAATTAGGATAAGTTGTTAATATGTATTGTGGACAAATGCAAACTGATATGTTGAATAGCCTTCTTTTATACTATTAAAAACCTTTCAATCCCCTTTCATATTCTGGATCCTAAGTTTAGAAAGCCAAAAAACCCAACATATTACTTTATCCTCCTATTTAAAATTCATACATGTTATTTTTACTGCGAATGCTAAGCACATTGTCACAACACTACAATAAATCTTGACTTACGTGCAAGTTGCAAGATCTTAAACCCTTTATCCCAATAAAGACTTTCTGTGCATTTTTAGCAACTCTAATCCCTTAGTCATTAATTTTCCATGCTACCAATCTGGATGTAATTAAAAACAAAGTATTACTGAACATGTGGTGAAGAAAATGACATGGTGATGTGATTGATTACATTTATTTAAACTGGAGATGTTTGACACTTTCCAGTGATAATTCATTCAAATATTAAGTAACGACTTTTTTTTAAACTAGATAAGCTTTTAATCTCCCTTCTTGTGACTCACATGAAGAAAACTTTGAAAGAAGCATACAGATAACAGAAGAAGCCATATATAAAAAGACTGGTTTGGTTTTGGAGTTTGCTGTGATGTATTTCAATTGAAAATAACACTGGAATTGTTTTGGTATTTCCACATACTATAACTATTGATCTAAGCTTTTGTTGGAAAGCAAAACCTAAACATTAGCAATACAACATATATTATTAATATACATGATAGATATTTCTCAACTAGTTCTGTCAAAGAAGAATTAGGTTGTATAAGTATGTAACCTACCAATGTTACCACTTGGTCCTTTATTGCACTTGCAGTGAACCTATTAAATTATGCATGCAGATTATATTTTTGTTTTCAATATGAAACACCAATTTGCCACAGCCATGGTGCATCCAAGACAGAGAAATAAATCTGAAAGTGCAACCACAAACCTCTTCCCCCATCTTTCTCCTTTAAGTAGTGAAGTACTTACATGCGGTGAAACTTATAGAAGACATACAGTTAAATACCTTCTACATTTTCCTACTGTATTAACTGAAGTGAAATTACGGAACATGAGAAAAGGCTAAACAGATAGTAGTGAAGAACTACTTAATTAACATTAAGATAAAAGCTTACCATCTAAAAAATAAATAGTTTATTCAGATGGCAAGGTAAAGGGAAAAGTGCAGTGATTTGTTTGTAGATAGTACCTCTATATAAATCTAGCATACACTGAGATTTAATATGACCAATATTCCACTGTGCAAAACCATTCAAAGCACCATTACTGAGGCCTATCATGGACACAGATAGGCCACTCACTTCACTTGTAAAAATGAGGTGGGGCAGGAGGGAAGGCTATAGCTAGTGGGAGACGGATCCTGAGGATCACTTATGAAGTCTTGAAACTTTTCCTGATGGCCATATTTGGGGTGCGGGAATGGGAAGAGACTGTTTAATAGAACAAAATGAAGTGATTATTTTTTATTTGTATTATTGTAGCATCTAGGAGCCCCAATCATGGACCAAGGCCCCATTGTGCTAGATGCTGCACACACAGGACAAAAGTTGGTCCTTGCTCCAAGGAGCTTACAATCTAAGACAAGAGACAACAGATAGATACAGACAGACCAACAGGGGAATTAAAAGAAATAATGAGACAATATTGATCAGTATGGCAGACTGAGGTCTCAGCACAAGAGTGGCCTAACCACCGTCAAGTGGGGGTTGTTCCCCCTGCCCCCAGACATCATGGCAAAGGAGAGTTTTAAGTAGGGATTTGAAGGAGCACAATGAGGTGATTGTGCAAGTACCACCTTCCCATGCATGAGAGACAGTTTAGGAGAAAGTATGAAGGAGCTTATCCAAAAATTTAACAAATGGGAGATGGAGGTTGGCATTGTGGGCCAATCAGAGGTGAGACTTGACCTTTCAATACTGAATAAGAGATGATAGGTATGGTGGGGATAGCCTGTAAAGGGCATTGAAAATAGCTTAGATAGAAAGAAGAGGGAGACAATGAAGGGATGCAAAGAGAGTAGTGACATGGTCAAAGCGACAGGCTAGGGAAAGGAGTTTGCAGCAGGATTGTGACGGGATAGGAGATTATATGATAAGATTGTATTTGTCCAGGACAGAGAAAAGAATATTGCTGTACTTGAGATATGAGATGGTGTGAGCCTGGACCAGAGTTTTAGCCATGTAGATGGACAAGGAAGGTTGTATCTTAGACATGTTATGCAAGAATTGGCAAGACTTAGACATAGCCTACATGTAGCACATGAGACCTAGAGAGAGATCTGAGTTGAAGAGGACACCAAAGTTTCACACCTGAGCAACAGGCAGGAGGGTGGTGGTGTTCAGAGGTCAAGAAAGAAGATATTGGGAAAGTTGGGGGGGGGCAAATTAAGAGTACCTTTTTAGCCCTGTTGAGTTTGAGCTATTGGCTAGACATCATCAAGGAGAGGTCAGAGACAGAGGCCAAGATTTTCATTTAGACAGAAGGAGATATGTCTGGAGTAGAGAAGTAGATCCATGAATTGTCCACATAGAGATGAAGATGAATTTGTGTTTGTGGATGAGATTAAACAGAGATAAGGTGTACAGAAGAAGAGAAGGATGCCAAGGACAGAGCGAGAAGAATGCCAAGGACAGAGCCCTGGGGAACCCCAACACAAAACTTGAGGGAGAATGAGGAGAATCCTCCAAATGACATGTTGAAGGAGTGATTAGAGGAGAAGTCAGAGAACCAGGAGAGGACACAGTCGAGGCCACTGTCAAGGGCACTGATGGTAATGTTGAAAGAGACCAGGTGATGATGTGAGAGGGGGAACTCAGCAACAGAAAGATCAGAGAAAGCAATGCTTAGAAAGACCATGTCAAATGGTCCTTTTGGTGAGTGGGAGAGTTGACCCACGGCTGTAGATTGCATGAAAACATGAGGAAATGTGTAGGTGAGGGGTCAGACGTGTCATCAATTTGGAAGTTGAAGTCACTAGGGAGGAGTGTGGGAGATTGTGCTGAGAAGATTAGAGAGAAAGGCTGATTGGGAGGAGTTGGGTAGAAAATAGATGACAGTAACATGGAGATGGAAAGAAGAGAGGAATGAGATGCAATGCTGTTCAATAGAGGAGAACTAGTGAGAAGAGGGAGGGATGGAAGGAGCAGGAATGGTAAAATAGAAGCTCCCCTGACCACAGTCTGATCCAGGGCAGGAACCACAAGAGAAGGAAAGGCCTCTGTAAGAGAAAGACGCTGCAGAGATAGTGTCAGATGAAGGGATCTTGGTTTCTGAAAGGCACAGCAGCTGCATGGAGCAAGATATAAGGAGGTTGTAGATGGCTGTGATCTTTTAGAGATTAAGTGTGCACTCCAGAGACAGCAAGAGATGGGGCTGATGGAGGGGGATGGACATGAGAATAGGAACAGTGCATGAGAGCGGTGGAAGTGGTCATGGGTATAGGAGTGGGAATTAGAGAGGGTGGATATGGAAGGTGAGCCAGGGTTGGGGCAAATCGCCCCAGACATCAGGAGGAGGATGTGCATGTGGGATCTGGATGCTAGTGGGAGGAGGGGGAAAGTTGGAATGGATGCAGGAAGAGGCGCAGGTAGAGTTGATAGCAACTGTAGACAGGTGAAGATTAAAAAAGGATGGGGAAATGAAACAAACAGGGAAAGGGAGAAGGATGGATGCAATAATGTAGAAGACAGCTGGGGTGGGAAGATGTGGGTGAGTGACAGACAAGGGTCACAGGCATGTGTGTACACGCACACACATGAAAAATATGTAAATAACGCTTGCAGAAGCTCCCTCATTTAACTATAGAGTGTTGTCTGACCTGCAACACACAGGTCCCTGGTGCTTTTAGAAGTTCCCTCTCAAGAAGCTTGAGAGTGTTGTCTCACTCTGCCAGGGAGGGGAGAGATTAGATTAATTTTGGGGGATGAAATCTTAAATCATGATTGTGCAAATGTACACAGTTTAAACTGTAAGGTACCAGCCAAGAATCCATCTTGTCCTACTGTATTTTCCATCTTCTAGGACAGGTGAGGCAGTACCAGGGGGGCAGTGGGAGCTAGTGTCCTGCAAAGGAAATATTGTGAGGGCTGATCTATAGTTCCACCTCCACTTATCTTTCCCTGTAAACTGTGTGCACATGGGGTGGGGGGAGAGGCAGCAGAGGCAAAAGCGAGGGGTGTAGTGGCTGCCATGGCACCTAGGATCAGGCCAGCAAGCAGGTAGGAAACCCTATACCCTCTACTGAGTCTCAGTAACTCCCCTCACTCCCCTTGTAGAGCATCACCCTAATGCCCCTCCTATCCCAGACACCCTGACCTCCCCCCTCTGCCCCTGAGCCCCCCACACTCTGCATGCAAAACACCTCCACTCTGCCCTCCCATTCTAAGCAAAGTTCCACTGCCTCTGTTGTAGGACACATTTGCTGTTCTTACAGTAAATGGAGAGGCTCCACCTAGTATCTAATGTTTGCATTAGTTACCATGTTATATTTGCATTCACCATCATGAAATGTAAGGAAAATGTGCTTACATCAAAATTGCACATGGTGCAGTTGATTCTCCTCTCATGAGGTTTTACAACGGGTGTTAACTCCACTGACTTCAGTGGAGTTACTTCAGATGTATACCAGTGTGAACAAGCTCAGAGCCAGGCAATAGAGTCCATTAATATGCATTTTAGAAAGATTACAGTATTTTATTTTTCATTTCAGTTTCACTTTGTCATCCATCTTGAACCCAGTGCACCTGGCAGTGAGGTGGATTTATGAACAGTTAATTGAGTGAAATTAGCATTTGAACTGATGCTATGTGAGGATAACAGCCAGTGATAATCCTATTTGACAGCTGTTAATTGGCTGCTATAAGCCTCAGTTCAGCAAATTTTGATCACACTGAAATACATCTCTAATATGAATTATACAAAATACACTGAGTGACACAGAAAAACTTGGGACGTTGGAAATTCATGTCTTAAACTCATCTTTCACTCTGATATTCACATCTCCTAAATTCTTGGAGAAGTCACACTGATTTACGGAACAGGAAACCACATACAGTAGCACTTCCATCTTTCAAAAAAATTCATATACACGGGGTAAAATTTGTTCTACGTGCCATAGAGGCCAAACTTGTTCTTAAAAAGTTATGGTTACATTGTTAAGCAAATATTTGATTCACATTTCTGCTCGGAATTCATGTATATGCAGGTGAAGATATCAGCAGATCATTTATTACAGTGTTTTCTTACTTCAGAGCAAGAGACCCAAAGGTGATGAGCTACAATCCAGGATGTAGGACAAAAGACAAGGATACGCCTACATCTCTTCTTAACTCATTCCATCCACATTTATGAGTCAAAAGAACCTATGAGAAGGATGCACTATACTGGAACTCAGATCATCTTACAAAGAGAGACTAAGCTTCATAAAAAGTATTGTAATCTTTTTCTCTATATATCACACCGAAAAGCTGCAGCCAAGCGAAAAATAGAATAGAAATGTCCAAAACATAAAATTTGAAACTAGATGCTTGGAAACCATAGTGCTGGGTATAGTATACAAATTCAGATTAGAGAGAAAAATCACTAGAATGACAAATATATTTTCCTGTCATGTGCCTGAGGTGGGACAACAGGAATCCATGGCTGACTGTGCCAAATTCTGCAAAGAGGCAGTGTGCACTCACTTCTCATGAGTGCCTCCTGTCGGCTAGGTTGATCTTGCACTCTTTCCTTTCTCTGCTCCTGGTGCCCCCTGTTGGCTGTTGGTCTCGTCAGATGGGTCTTCAGTGGCTCAGCCCTTTGGCCAAGTCTCTTACAGTCAAAATGCACAAAGGAATCCCTTCCGGGGTAACAAAGTCCACCAAATGGTTGGCCTTCTTTAGGGTCTTCAACTACATCTCTGGGCCTTTTAAATTCTAGCCCCTTTCTTGGGTTTTTAGTACCGAGTGTTATCCCCTTCTTGGGGCTTAGGCCACTTCCCCCAGTAGCCGGTGCAGACCCGGGTCCACCCACTTCTCCAGGTCCCAACCTAGAGAACAGCAGCCAAATACAGCTTCCCTTTAATAGTTGCTGCTGCTGCATTCCCTCAGCTGCTTCCCACTCTGTCTCATAACCACCTTGGGTTCTCTGTCTGCTCCCTGTTTGAGCAGGGTCTCTCCCAGGCCTCCTTGCCTTGAGAGTTTCTCAGTCTCTGTCCTGATTTCTCAGGGTCTTCTCTCAGGCCTCTTTGCCTAGAGAGCTTGTAACAGTCTCTGCCCCCTTTTAGTCAGGGTTCTCTCTCCCTCTGCGCCTGGAGAGCCTCACAGTCTTATCCCTGCTCAAGCAGGGTCTCTCCTAAGCCTCTGTACATGTGGAGTTTCACAGCCTTCCAGTCTTCCTTCACCCTTCTGGTCCCAGTCTGCAACTGACCTGCTCAGGCCTTGTAATTCCTTTTAATTGAGCCTGCTGAACTCTGATTGGCTGCTTCCCTGCAGCCTTTCTAGACGGGCCTGGAAGACCCACCTTCGCTGCTCCTTTTCCTGGGGCAGGGTGTGGTAGGACCACAAGGCTTCCAGCCGGGGGCTTCAAAGGGCCTGGTACACACCGACATGCAACAACACAATTATGACTATAGGGTACTTTTTTAGGGCCAAGAGGAGACCATCAGTCAATCCCACCAGTGCCATCTCTGTTCCATGTCCTGTTCTGTTACCTGATTGGGAAGGGTCCAGTATATTGGCAGTATCTGGTTGAGATGGAAACGTCTCAATTTTCTTGTTTAAAAAGGAAGGTTGGTTGCACTGAGTGATGGTTTCTGAAGTACTGGCCAGCATGCAGCATGTTTGGGGTGGATGGTAGGTTTCCCTCCTCAAAGAAGGTGTAGATCAGGGGTCGGCAACCTACGGCACGTGTGCCAAACACATGGCACACGAGCCAATTTTGAGAGGCACGCAGCTCCCTGCCGCGGTCCCGGCCCCCAGCCCCACTCAGCTCCCCCCCCCACCGCCCACCACTCTCCCCTGAGGGGGCAGGAGGCAGAAGCTTGGTTCTGCAGCAGCCAAGCTTCCCCCGTCCCCCGCTTCTTCCATTAGTGTGGTGCTTTCCTGCCCCTCCTCCTCTCCATCCCTGCGCCAATCAGCTGATGGCCCTAGTGAGGGGGAGGGGGAAGAGCGGCAGCGTGCACACAGCTCCATAGAGGACACAGAGAGAGGTAGGGATGGAGCCTGGGGGAAGGGAGTGGAACAGGGCAAATCCCTTCCAGCCCCCTGCCATGAGCCACTCAAGGCAGGGGGCTGGGAGCACCCCCACGAGCTGAGCACTCCAGCCCTCTGCACTGAGCCCCCCCACACACTCAGCCTTCTGCTCTGCACCCTCCATACCCCCAGCCCTCTGCCCTGACCCTTGAACCCCCCCCACACACACCCAGCCTTCTGCCCTGCACCCCACACACCCTCAGCCCTGAAC
Organism: Chrysemys picta bellii; assembly: GCF_011386835.1. Taxonomy (NCBI): domain Eukaryota; kingdom Metazoa; phylum Chordata; order Testudines; family Emydidae; genus Chrysemys; species Chrysemys picta. The sequence continues at coordinate 21,712,371 of NC_088800.1, forward strand.
CCCCCCCACACTCAGCCTTCTGCCCTGCACTCCCCATGCCCCCAGCCCTCTGCCCTGCCCCTTGAACCCCCCCACACACACCAAGCCTTCTGCCCTGCCCCTTGAACCCCCCCCACACACCAAGCCTTCTGTCCTGCACCCCCCACACCCCAACACACACCCAGCCTTCTCCCCTACACCCCCCACACCCCATCCCTCTGCCCTGATCCCTGAACCCCCCACAAACACAGCCCTCTGCCCTGACTCCCCTCCTCCAGCCCTCTGCCCTGACCCCTGAAACATCCCCTCCCCCCAGGTCGGGGGTCCCAGCCATAGGCCTTGCTCAGCCCGCTGCCGGCCTAGGTGAACAGAACCCCAGGCTGGCAATGAGCTGAGCAGGCTGGTGGCTTAAGATCAGCATTTTAATTTAATTTTAAATGACGCTTCTTAAACATTTTGAAAACCTTGTTTACTTTACATACAATAGTTTAGTTATAAAATATAGACTTATAGAAAGAGACCTTCTAAAAACGTTAAAATGTATTATCAGCACGCGAAACCTTAAATTAGAGTGAATAAATGAAGACTTGGCACACCATTTCTGAAAGGTTGCCTACCCCTGGTGTAGATCATCTCTGTTTGTAGCTCTTTGCTCTTTCACTAGCCAAACAGAACATGGTTCAGAGTCAAAGTTGATGGCTCAGTTTTCCTGAAGTTCTTTTAGGCATTCCCACTGTGTGAATGAGTCAGAATCAGAGAGGAAAGGTATTTGGTTTTTAGTTCTATGTCTATTGTATTAGTTGTTGGTGTTCTCAGGTATGAGTTATTTTCTCTAAGAATTGGGTTAATAGCTTTTTACAGTGGGAGGTGTTGGGTTCTGGAGTTGAATGGGGTATTCAGGGTTAACAAAGCAATCCACAGTCCAGAGAAAGTCAATGAGGTGTGATTTATTGGCTAATATGGTAAAGATGATCCCAAGAGTACAAGTCTCAGAAGTCTGTGGAGAAGGCTCTGCCCCTACCACTCTGGCACTCCCACATACTGTGAAGATAGAATTATTCATTTCCACATGGGGTTTTCTATGGCTCTCATCACTACAGTATGTGTATGCTTTACAAACAACTTCATTTATCTTCATAGTAACCCTTTGAGGTGAGGGGTTGGTATTATCTCCATTTTACAGATGGGAAACACAGGCACAGAAAAATTAAGGTCAAAGTTTCCACTAACTTTGGGTGCTCACTATGAGACAACTAGTATTCTGATTTTTCAGAGTACTTAGCATTCTATAGCACTTCATATATTCAAAGCATTGTTCCATTGAGTTCAGTTGCAGCTGTCAGTACTCAGCACTTCTGCAAATCAGACCCAAGGGTATCAAGTTTGGCACCCAGAACATGAAGAACACACAATTAGTGACGTGTGAAAAGCTGGGTTTAAGCTACTTTTCACACAATTAGTGACCATGTGTGAAAAGCTGGGTTTAAGCTACTTAAACCAACAGGCAATGAGCCTACCTGTGTTTGGCACCACAGAATACATTTGAAGAAGCTGTTTCTGTGTCACTTCAAAGCAATGTAGTTCTTTCCCAGAAGAAACATAGCATTTAGGAAGGTGGATTAAAACAACATACAGTCCTATAGGCATCTTGTCTTACCTAACTTAACCCCTCCTAACCTTAGCTCACATAGATTCAATTTATTCCAGAACCCCATTCTGAGTCTGAGGGTTAGTTTGCATCATCAAAGACCCTCTTCTCTGTGTCTCAGTCTTAATCTGCTGACAGCCCATCCGCCCCCCTCCTCTTTCTACAAGACCAATCCTTTAACTGACCCGGGTCTTGTGATCTCTCTCTCTTTTCAGCCATTTCAAGACAGCTGTCTGACTTAGTGGACATATTGGGTTCCAGGGAGTGGGCAGGCGCAAGCCTACCTTTCTTTCCTGCTCGGAAAAGCAACAGTGTTGAATAACCATTCACAGAAAATCTCTTGCAGACATTATGTTCAATGGTGCAATCTACTTTTGCTATTTTGACATCTGTCAACCCTGGAAATTGTTCTTTGGAGAGGTTCTCCCAAGTTGGATCCAAGTTCTTACAATGACTACACCATGGAGCATATAATGGTGCCAGGCTTGTAGCTTCTTTACAAGCTGACTATTGTGTTTGATCTTTTGCTCGGATGCTCCTTATCTAGCTCATGGTTTTGCCTTTCTAGCTTGGCTCCTTTAACACCTCCTTTGGATGTTACCCCATAGCAAGTAACCAAACACATAAAGGTGTGCACAATAGTCAGAACAAATAAAGAGATGTTTCTGTTTGTCACACTGGCATTTCCTAATTTTTAAGTGCTTGACTTTGCAACCTTAATAATGTTCTTTTAACAAAAAGTTGTGTGTGTATAATTTCCAAGGTCTTTTTTAAAAAGACCTCTGGAAAACAAAACAAAAATTCCATGTGGCATCATATTGACACCCCTATGGTTCATCAGCAAGGCTAGAAGCTTTAGATACATCACACATACATCTGCCACTTGAACTAATAGAGCAACTGACACCTGTAATCCTCCTCCTCTGCCTGGACCTGCACTATAGGAGGATGAGACCCACACTTTATCAGTGGTTTTCACAGATATTTACTGACAACAGAGGAATGAGGCAGCTCAGGAATCTTGGGATCTATTCCAGGCTTGTGTGATATAGTGGGCACAGACTCTTCTACCATTCCACTCAATATTGACCCTTTCTTCCCAGTTGTCTCCAGCCATTCCTTTCCCTTTTGCATCTGAATCGGGCCTGGGTGCCAGCAGAGGGGGGTCATTGAGACCACAGGAGAGAAAGGCTCCTTGCTCTCAATACCAGTTCCTGGCTCACCCCAGCCCAGAGTATCTGGGGGCTTGTCTATATTTACCGTGCTGGTTCGGCGGCAGGCAATCGAACTTCTGGGTTCGATTTATCGCGTCTAGTCTGGACGGATAAATCGAACTCAGAAGTGCTCCCCGTCGACTCCGGTAATCCTGCTCGCCGCAAGGAGTACGCGGAGTCGACGGGGTAGCCTGCCTGCCGGGTCTGGACGGCGGTAAGTTCGAACTAAGGTACGTCGACTTCAGCTACGTTATTCACATAGCTGAAGTTGCGTACCTTAGTTCGATTTGGGGGTTTAGTGTAGACCAAGCCTGGGAAGAGCCAATACAGAGAAAGCTTTGTAACTAACTCTGGGCCAGGGCATGCTCAGTGACTCTGTGGGGTAGCATGTGCACAGAAGGGCTAGCACTCAGAGCTGTGAGAGGATCAAGCATGCTCAAGAAAGATGGAATCTTCAGAGATTGTAGCTGCTACAGGAGTTTCTACTGAACATTTGCAAATTTCTATTTTTCAGAGGCTTATAACTTGGCCAAATTTGGACAGATTGTCATGTGGATGGCAAAAGGCACACCCTTGACATAAAGGTCACCCCTCTGCCACATCTCAAGCCCCTGCTTCAAAGTATGGGGGTGTCAAGAAAAAGTCTCATGTGACAAGGTTGGGACTCACCACCGCAGGGCCTCCTGCTGGTCATCTCTGGGAATTAGCTCACTCCAGTGGAGCACCCTCTCCCAGTGGTGTCCTGCCCGTTGTCTCGCCCTTGGTTGGCATCTGAGCCCACATCGCTCTCTGACTCGTGGCACTCTCTTCCAGACTACTGCCCTCCGGCAGTGCCCCTCAGTCCATCCACACCCCCTTCCGGGGGGAGAGAGGGTCAATCAGCTGTCTTTGCGCCCCGGCCAATGTGGGCAACTGCACCCCCAAAGTCACACCCCTCTTGGCAGGGGGCTGGTGCAGCCCAAGACGGCCGCTCCCGTCGGCCGGGTGTAAGGCAAGGGGGAGACCCAGGCCCGCCCACTACTCTGGGTCCCAACCCAGGGACCCTCTAGTGGCAGCCGTCCTGTCCTCCTTCTCTCCCTCCGTCTGTCCACATCCCTGGGCCACTTCCCCTTCAGCCCCTCGCACCGGCTAGGCCCTTCCCGTCAGGGCCTGCAGCCTGGCAGACACTGGGTTGGAGTTCCCTTCTGCTCCCCCAGGCCGGCCCAGCGCTGCGCTGCGCTGTTCCAGGTGCTAGTCTCCCTCCTCTGGAGACAGACCTTCCCCTCTTAAAGGCCTGCCCTCACTGAGCAGCCTTTTTATAGGGCTGAGCCTGGCCCTGATTGGCTCCCAATAAGCCCTTCTCTTATTGGCTGTGCGTCTGTGCAGGCCCACTGGCCTGCTGCAGCCTAAATTCTTAGGGAGTGGGGCAGTTGCCCTACTACACTCATTTTGAAGAATGGTTTGGTGAACCATTTTGGGTGGGGATTTTTCCTCTTCCTCAGCCTGAGGCAGATACACAGTGTGGAAATTTTCATCCCAAACAGTTAAAGTTTGGCAAAGTTATAAGGAATTGAAAACAGTGGAAAGTGTTGGGCAAGCTTAATAACAGGTGGCACTACAAGCCCCACCTAGAATTACTGTGCATGAAGTTCCTTTCATCAACCTGTACTGTATGGAAGATTAGCAGACTGTAGAACAGGGGTTGGCAACCTATGGCACGCTTGCCAAAGATGGCATGCGAGCCAATTTTTAATGGCACACTGCTGCCTGTCCAAATCCCGAGGACACGCAGCCAGTGAGGGGCAGAGCCCGCGCCACCCCAGATAGGAGCTGCCTCAGCGGCCTGCCCGTGGGCTCCTGCGTCCCTTCACCCGGCGAGGAGCCCTGCCCGGGGGCATGGAGGGGCCCGCTCACCTGGGCCGCCTTGGTATAGCTGGCCATGGTGGATTGGCGGCGTGCCGGGGGAGCAGGTTCGCTGCCAGACCCGGTCCTGACTCCCGGTGGCAGTAAGCGGGGGCGGTGGCGGCGGGAGACGCCGGTGGCGGCAGCAGAGCCAGCTGCTGAGCATCCCCGGGAGGAGGCTCCCAGCCACGGCCATGGATCGGTACTTGCTGGGAGGAGCGGAGAGCCCCACGGCCCGGTGGCACTGAGCGCACAGCAGGTGCAGGCGAGCGGGAATCGGTGGTGGCCAGAGAGCCCTGGGGCAAGGAGTTCGCATACCGCGGGGTCATGCGCTGCCTGGAGTGGCTCTTCCAGACACAGCCAGAGGGGACTCTCTCGCCGGGGGGCGCTAGTTGTGCTCGTCCAGTGCGCCGCGGGGCCCTGAGTGAGTGAGCCAGCTGGGGAATGCAGGAGTGGGGGGAGCCCTCTGCCCTGACTCTCCCTAACACACTCACAGCCCTCTGCCCTGAGTTCTGACCCCCCCCACACACACCCAGCCCTCTGCCCTGAGCCCTGACCCCCCCTCATACACACCCAGCCCTCTGCCCTGAGTCCCGCAGCCCCCCAGGCCCGTGCCCTGAGCCCTGTGCCCTGCACACACCCCAGGCCCCTGTCCTGAGCCCTGTGCCCTGCACACACCCCAGGCCCCTGCCCTGAGCCCTGTACCCCCCTCACACACACCCCAGGCCCCTGCCCTGAGCCCTGTGCCCCACACACACCCCAGGCCCCTGCCCTGAGCCCTGTACCCCGCTCACACACACCCAGCCCTCTGCTTGACTCCTTCACACACACCCCCACGATCCCAGCCCTGACTCTGGCACCCCCACACATACCCAGCGCCCCCACACCCCATGCACCCCCCACATCCCCACCCCCACCCTGAGCAGCAAACGGGAGCTCCTGTACACCCCCCCCACATTCCCACCTGCACCCCTCACACCAAATGGGAGCTGCCCAGGTAAGTGCCCCACACCCAAATCTCCTGCCCCAACCCTAAGCCCCCTCCCTTATTCTAGCTCCTGGCTAGACCCTTCACCCCCAGCCCTGTGCTCATTGCACTCCCACCCTCAGCTCAGTGCAGAGAGACGAAGAGAATGGGCCAGAACCAGGGAGAAGGTAGGTACCCACTGTATGTGGGCAGGGCCGGGACCCCAGACCAGCAGCGGGCTGAACGGGTCCGGCAGCCGGCATCCCGGCTGGCAGGAGCTGGCGGATGGAACCCCTGAGCGGCAGTGGGCTGTGGGGTCCCGGCCACTGGCCCCTCACAGCCAGCTGCTGGTCTGGGGTTCTGGCTGCCGGACCCTTGCCAGCCAGGATCCCGGCCACAGGCCCCACTCAGCCTGCTGCCAGCCTAGGTGAACAGAACCCCAGACCAGCAGCGGGCTGAGCAGGCTGGCGGCGTAAGATCAACATTTTAAATTTAATTTTAAATGAACCTTCTTAAACATTTTGAAAACCTTATTTATTTTACAATGCAACAATAGTTTAGTTATATAATATATAGACTTATAGAGAAACACCTTCTAAAAAACGTTAAAATGTATTACCGGCACGCGAAACCTTAAATCGGAGTGAATAAATGAAGACTTTGCACACCACTTCTGAAAGGTTGCCGACCCCTGCTGTAGAACCTAATCCACTTATCCTTTTAAAGAGGTTTTGGAACAGAGTTTCACTATAGTTTCCTGCTATTTCCTTTAGCCACATAACCCCTTTGAATTCCACATACCCCCCCCCCACAAACACACACTTAATTCTATTTAATATGTCTCTGCACATAAAATGCACATGGAGACACTGAAGTCACCAGCTAACTGCATACAGTGGGCCAAATCCTGTCCCCTTTACTCAAAATTCCCAGCTTTAATAGGAGTTGTGTATGACTATGGAGTGCAGGATTTGCCTCATATGCAGCATAAAGAATCCATGATTTTGCTCCAGATACACAAGTTGTTACAACTTGAGCTAAAGAGAATTATGAATAGCCTTAGGTCTTTTGTGGTATTTTCAGGCTAATCTTTAGCACGTTACAAACTGATAAGCACTTGCACACGTTAGATTTATTCTATTCAGTAATAACCAGTGCAGCTATACAAAGCCAATATACTAGAAAGCTGGAATAATAAGGTAGATATTTTCACCATCTCAGTCAGAGAAATGAATTCAGCAAACTATCGGAGCTTGCTGATGCTTGCAGTAGATTGCCTGCCTATGTTAACCACTGCCTTTGGAAAGATGTATTTCCAGAAATGTTATCACAGAAATCAAATGTCTCCTGGCACCACAACAGAATTTTCAGAAAACACTTTCATAAGTGATGCTTTTGGAAAGGATGCGGGGGGAGGGGGAGAAAAATTGTTGGCTCCACTGAGTTCTGTGGAAGTGATATGGAAGTTTAACCACCCCCCTGACAGAACACTGATATGCTTAGATGGCTGTCAGCAGTTCCCAAACCATCTTTAGTTCACATTGACGGAAACACTATTGAATGTGGGTACATGAAGGGCCGAGTACTGCAACATGCATGCTGATTAGTGCTGAACACTAGTGCTGGGCAGGAAATAGTTTTCCTATCCTGTAAAAATTTTCAAGATTTCCAAGAATTTTCCTGTCCTGAATTCCACAAACATTTTTGAGAGAAAATAATTGGTTCGGGTCAATCAAAGTGAAAAGTCATTTCAGACAAAAAAAAAAAAAAACCACACAACTTTTGATTTACAAAATGTCAAACTGAACAATGACAATGTTGAAACTTTTTATCCCCCCCCCAAAAAATCAAAATAGGAAATTCGTCAAGACTGACCATTCCCCAAGGAAAGGTACAGTTTTGATAAATCAGCATTTCCCAATGAAAAAGAGTTTTGTCAAAAAAGTCCTAACCAGCTCTACTGAGTACTTTCCGCTTTCATTGCTATCATTAGAGTCAGTGGAAATTTAGAAGACTTTTCTCCCCACATAGAATTATAGAAGGTTAGGGTTGGAATAGACCTCAGGAGGTCATCTACTCCAACCCCCTGCTCAAAGCAGGACCAACCCTAAATCATGACTAAATCATGCCAGCCACGGCTTTGTCGAGCTGGGCCTTAAACTCTAAGGATGGAGATTCCACCTCCCTAGGTAACCCATTCCAGTGCTTCACCACCCTCTTAATTAAATAGTTTTTCCTAATATCCAACCTAGACCTCCCCCACTGCAACTTAACACCATTGCTCCTTGTTCTGTCATCTGCCACCACTGAGAACAGGCTAACTTCATCCTCTTTGGAACCCCCCTTCAGGTAGTTGAAGGCTGCTATCAAATCTCCCCTCACTTTTCTTTTCTGCAGACTAAATAACCCCAGTTCCCTCAGCCTCTCCTCATAAGTCATGTGCCCCAGCCCCCTAATCATTTTCATTGTCCTCCACTGGACTCTCTCCAATTTGTCCACATCATTCCTGTAGTGGGGAGCCCAAAACTGGATGCAATACTCCAGATGTGGCCTCACCAGTGCCAAATAGAGGGGATTCATCACTTCCCTCGATCTGCTGGCAATGCTCCAACTAATGCAGCTCAATATGCAGTTAGCCGTCTTGGCAACAAGGGCACACTGTTGACTCATACCCAACTTCTTGTCCACTGCAATCCCCAGATCCTTTTCTGAAGAACTGCTGCTTAGCCAGTCAGACCCCAGCCTGTAGCGGTGCATGGGATTCTTCCATCCTAAGTGCAGGACTCTGCACTTGTCCTTGTTGAACCTCATCAGATTTCTTTTGGCCCAATCCTCCAATTTGTCTAGGTCACTCTGGACCCTATTCCTAACCACCAGCATATCTACCTCTCCCCGCAGGCTTAGTGTCAATCACGAACTTGCTGAGGGTGCATTCCATTCCATCATCCAGATCATTAATGAAGATATTAAACAAAATTGGCCCCAGGACTGACCCCTGGGGCACTCCGCTTGATACTGGCTGCCGACTAGACATCGCTCACTACCTGTTGAACCCAATGATCTAGCCAGCTTTCTATCCACCTTTTAGTCCATTCATCCAATCCATACTTCCTTAACTTGCTGGCAAGAATACTGTGGGAGACCATATCAAACGCTTTGCTAAAGTCAAGGTATATCACGTCCACTGCTTTCCCCATATCCACAGTCAGTTATCTCATCATAGAAGGCAATCAGGTTGGTCAGGCATGACTTGCCCTTGGTGAATCCATATTGACTGTTCCTGATCACCTTCCTCTCCTCCAAGTGCTTCAAAACGGATTCCTTGAGGACCTGCTCCATGATTTTTCCGGGGACTGAGGTGAGGCTGACCAGTCTGTAGTTCCCTGGATTCTCCTTCTTCCCTTTTTTTTTTTAAAAAGATGGGCACTATATTTGCCTTTTTCCAATCGTCTGGGACCTCCCACAATTGCCACAAGTTTTCAAAGATAATGGCCAATGACTCTGCAATCACATCAGCCAACTCCCTCAGCACCCTCAGATGCATTAGATCCGGCCCCATGCACTTGTGAATGTCCAGATTTTCACATGAACTGCACTGACTGGGAGGTGCAGTTCAGAATGAGGGCCCTTGCTCAGGTTGAGCTTTTTACTTACAGGACAATCCTTGACCTTTTTTTATTACATGATAAACGTGATAAAGTGCCAGTGACTATTTTGTGGGGAAAAATCTGCTTTTTTCCACTAAAACATGTAGCTATTTATTATGCAGTTACTTTTACATTGAGTGTAATTAAGAAATCTGAGAGAACGTGTATATATAACAAAATACACGTAGGGCCTGATTCTCATCCCACTTGCACCAGTTTTTCCACTGGTTTAACTTCACTGGTCCCAGTTCTCATCTCAGTTAAACTGTAACCACCTCTAATTTACAGCAGTGCAACTGAGACCAGAATCAGGGCCATTTGGCTCAAATATAATGAAATTACCATGTAATAAATCATGAGATTATATACCTCCAATGACAACTCAAAAGTTAACCTCTCAGTGCTGATGTACATTGAGAGCACCCGTAATTTAAGGAAGTTCATGACCTTGATCTCCCCCAAAGGTTACAATGACCCTGAAAGTGAAGGGGCTACCAAACAGCATCTTTTTAAACAGAACAGGGAGAAAAGAGTTTATAATGGAAGTGTTGACACAACTGTAACCATCTCAGAGCACCAATAAAATATAGTAATCCCTTTCAAACGAAGTGCTTTTTTTCCCTCTCATGAATCAACAACATCATTTTACACTGCAGCTGAATTGATACGGACTGAATCAAATAGATTGTCTCCAAGACATACCTCATTAACTGGCAACTTTTTAATTACGTTGATTCAGTAGTGATAGTCAGTGCTATAAGCAGCATAGCCTTCCACAAAAGGTGCTCTTGTTTCTTTTCTATTTTTTTTTATGCCCCAGCTATTTTTGCCTCTTGGTTGGGTTTGTGTCTTTAGTTCCTGTATGCTGTTCAAATACTGATAAGTACTTGCTCTAAAGCAATAACGATAAATGCAGAAAATAATTACCCTATTTAACTTGACACTGCACCATGGCATAAAGTCAATTGGCCATGGGAAATGCTATCTAAAAATTCCAAAGCGGGTGCTGGCTTGTGAAACAATGTCTTGATGGGAGTCAGGCAGTGATAGGGACCATCAGACTAGCACCATTATACAGAGTTATTGGGGGAGAAAAATCTTCCAGTATGGAACTTTAATCAATTTCTTCTAATGAAGGAACTCATTTAAAAGATCCCTACCAAATCCCTTGAACATTCTGATAAGTTATGGATGATTTTCTTCAGCTTTTGACAATCCAAAAGGAAAATAAGAAGTAGTTTGAAAGTAAGGGTCTTGTGTAAGGGGATACTTATTTCACTGGATACAATATCTTTCATCCCCTTCCAATGACTGCTGAATATTCCTGTCACTTAGTTACAAATTATAAACAATTCAATTTTTGTTTACCAGTATTTTCTAATTACAACTCCAGTTACTAGACCTCTAATACAACTCTCAAAGCATTGATTTCCCTGACATATTTTCTTCAAAATGCTTTTGAAATGCAAATGTCATTGTTTCAAAAGGGAAACTTCCTCAGTCTAGATAGGCTTGTATATGCTTCTTTTTTATATTCCAGTACATTAAATCTGAGGCAACAATTGGTTATAATTTAAGATTATCCAAGGGGATAGTATTGGATCCAGATCAGAATAAGGTTCAGAATAGAATCTGGTTTTAAAGCAGAGACAGGATTAGTGTTTATATTCAGATTTGACAGCAATGACATGAATGACAAACTGAAACAGTGGGGATCTTGCAAGAGAAGCTGCTCTTCGTGACCTCCACCATTTTGGAACCATGAAATTTCATTGAACTGCAACCAGAAGAAGACAGGTTCAAATCTTGAGATTTTTCTCACAGAATTCAAAGAGATTTAGATGTAAGGTTCCAGTTTTGTGGCGCTTCAAAAGCACTACTACTACCACTGCTGCTGCCTTGAGATCCTACCCCAGCCACAGAAGAAAGGGCAGGATTTAATGATCAAACCCCAATTTAAACTTGCATTGGTTGTTGCTTGCACTCCAGCCAGGGGCACCATCTTTTGTGTGGGGGGCTTTAAAATGTGGGTCCATACATACTGTGACCCAACAAACTCACAATGCTAACTGCTAGAGGGCACCCGGATACACAGATGTGTACAGATCGCTTGGGTTCACCAACAGAATGTAATGCAAGTTCTCTAATGAAAACCTGTGTTACACTGAGTATCAGAGGGGTAGCCGTGTTAGTCTGAATCTGTAAAAAGCAACAGAGGGTTTATGCTCCCAATACTTCTGTTAGTCTTAAAGGTGCCACAGGACCCTCTGTTGCTGTTACACTGGAGATCATACTCATTGTGAGATGTATGTACAGGAAGAGATATGAGCAGTTATGTATATACACTAAAGATTATGTTCTCTAGGTCTGTGAGTTAAGACAGGTCATCAAGAGGTGATGCATATATTCCTAGTAGGCATGGAGGAAAAGATGTTTATCTCACTCTGGCTGGTCATATGCAAACTCAGTATTGTATGGTTCACAACAAACAGCCATTTATAATCTGAGCAAAATGCTAATCAATAGATTACAAAGCAACAGAGGGTCCTGTGGCACCTTTGAGACTAACAGAAGTACTGGGAGCATAAGCTTTCGTGGGTAAGAACCTCACTTCTTCAGATGCAAGTAATGGAAATCTCCAGAGGCAGGTATATATCAGTGTGGAGATAACAAGGTTAGTAGATTACAGCGGCTGGAGGATAAAACAAACAGCAGAAGTTATCCTGTTTAGGGTTAAGACAATGAACTTTTGAAACAATATCTGGGGTACAGATAAACACTTAGGTATTTCTTAAATCTGTGATGACAAGCAGCCAGTGGGCTTAATCTTATGATAAAGGGTCTCAACCACAGTAGGTGAAAACGCTGGAGAAAGAACTTGCGGTAAGATATCTTGTAGGAGACAGGGGAATGCCTTATTAATTAAGTTGAGTCTCTAGAAAGCGTGTTATGATTTTGTTTCATAAGTAACTATTTGTTTCCAATATTCTTACTCATTATCACTTCAATCTCTGTTATTTGATAAAAAACGTATTCTTGTTTTCACTATTCTCTCTCTCTCTCTCTCTCTCTGCACTGTGTGTTAAGCAAAGGGGCGATCCTGAGTTGAGTCTTACAAGCTGATGTGTACTATTCCATAGGGAATAGTGGGTCTAAGAGCTCAGAGAGCATTCAGTGGAACAGGGGATGAGTACTCCAGAGGGATGTTTGGAGGTCTTCAGGGTTGGTTTATGCCAATTGCTAATCTGTACAGAAACAGCAAGTCCTGCAGAGGCCTAGAGGGCAGTGCTTATGTTGCCAGAGGCTGGTGGAGTCAGGGAGCTTAGCCGCAGTAAGCACAGACAAGACTCCCTCATGCTAAGGGCAGGTAGTGGGGAGGTGCCTCACATCCTTGGGAAGCGTCACACGTAGGACACACATATCTGTGCTTTTATTGGTCCCTGCACTCAGGGGAACTTTGCTGTCAACTGAATTCAATAGGAGATTTGCCTGAGTAAGGGTTGTGGGACTGAGCCTGCTTAATTGAAGCACGTGGCAAAATCCTATTAATTACAATGGAAGTATAATCAGGCCTTAATACTAGGCACATTTAGTTTAAAGAGGTGAACACACACAAAGACTGTGTAAGGGTCTGGTGCTTCACCCTCTCCTCCCCGCAGTCCTTGCATTAAATCATTAGCTAGGTATTATATTGAATAGAGAGCTACAGTATTTTAATTAAGCAATGATCAGCTAAAAAATTAGATCTATTTAATCTTACAAAGGACAAAACACACTTAAGCAAACAGATATTTCCAGTAAAATTTCTTGATAAAGTGTAATAGTCATGTTTTAAATTCATCTTATACCCTTCAGGTGCCCCCTATTAGAGTGAATGAACAACAGGCAAAAGCTTAATGATTTCTTTTCTCATCTAAAAGATGCCAAGGTTATAACTGTTTCTGTTACACAGTTGACAGGGAACTTTGAAACTTCTATCTATTGCTACTATGGATTTGAGTGTCTTCCTGCCACTGGTCTTTTGACTTTAGTGCTGGTCTTTAGCCCAGTAAAAGTTTTTGTCAAAGCTAAAAGATGGGTAGGCAGCACGTGTGTTTAGGCACTTATCTTTCACCACTGGAAACCTGAGTTTACACCTACCTAATGCATATTCCTAAAACAGGCATTTTTTTGAAGCCTGATCCAACTCTCGCTGTAATCAATAGGATCTTTCTGTAGGTAGAGTCAGCTCCTCAAAGTTTGTCTTGACTACAATTTCAAGGTGTGTTGCTAGAAGGAGTTCACTAACACTCTAAAATTCTAGTGTGGACAAAGCAGTATAGACTTTAACATGTGGTAAAATGACTGAGTTGAAGCTTAGGGGTCAGTCATGTTAGAACCTATTAGCTAAAACCTTCCACCAAAACACCTTTAAGTCCTAGTGAAGACAAACTTAGAGAAGCAGATAAATAAAAATAGGTCTCCTTCAGGAGGGGGTACAGCCAGGAGAAGTGGCTACCTGGGCAGATGAGATTTAACGACAGTAGGAAACATAGTGGTATCTATAGTTTGTAATGTATACTAAGTGTATATCTTACTTATAGAGGTAAATCCAGCTCGAATTACACAGGCTGAGGAGCCAGGCCAGTCATTGGGGAAATATGCAGGGTTCATGAACAAGATGGAGATCTTTCCTATAGGGACAAGGAGTGACTGCAGAGTGCTCTGTGTAAATTACCTTAGTTAATGGCTGAGGTAGCCTACTCCCAGCACATACACCTACATCATCCCCCTAATCCTTGCACCAGTCATGCCCCAATCCTTGCATGCTACAATGCAAGAGACTTCACAATATGGACAGCTCTGCACCCCTTATGCCTTTCCCCACATCCAGGACCTCTTGTTCCAGGTATGGTCCACCAGAAAACAGAACTGCCAACTAATAGGGGGAATCTCATGCTGAAGGCAGAGCTTTGATGAGAGATGGGCCTACACCATAGAACACATCCCTGCCAGAGATCAGAATGACCACAGATCTCATAATGTTCACAATTAAATGCAAATTCACTTCTTCAATGCAACTTTCCCTCAAGTTCTTCACACACACACACACACACACACACACACACACACACACACACACACACACAGAAACCATCACCAATAAAATTATCAAGCTATTTCTCTTACAGGCTGGAAAGGAAGGAGAGAGAGATTATTATTGTGATTCCATTTAAAAATATTTGTGAGGCACACAGGCCAGATTTTTAAAGGTATTTAGATGCCTAAAAATTCAGATAGTTGCCTAGCGGAATTTTCAAAAGCGCCCAAGTACCTAACTCTTCTTGAAATCAGTGCTTTGAAAATCTTATTAGATGCCTAGCTGCAAGTTAAGGTGTCTAAATATTTTTGAAACTCTATCCCTCAGATACCAAGGCAATGGGCACCATGTAAGTACTAAGTCTAGACAGAGAAAATGACAGAAATATTCATTCTGACTAAAATTTTCAAAAGCCCGTAAGTAACTTAAGAGCTTAAGTCCTGTTTGAAAATCAGACTCCTTTTGGTGTGTTTTAGGAAGGTTAGGTTGCCCAGTCACCAATAGGTATTTCTATTATAGAAATGGCATCCATAGGCATTGTTTTCATATGGACCTCATTTGCCAGCTTCATAAAAACATGCACACATCATTATCACAAGTGAAATAATAGCCTGGTTGTCATTTTGCCATGTACAGACTATACTAATGGAGTAGGGGAAGGCTGTATTCTTTCTTTGCCATAAGTCATGACCTATGAGCACAACTGGAACCACTGTGCAGGTTGTAATATTCTAGAAGACTTTCCATGTACTACATCCTGTTATGCATATTTTTCATCCCCTTGCAAAAAGAGACAAAACAAAACATGGCAGTGAAACACTTTTGAAGTGTATCTAATATTGCATTCAAATAAAAATCACAAAACTATTTAAGCTCTTTTGCAACCTTTATTTTGTTTTGATTTATGATTACTTCATCTTGTGGTTATTTCTTAGAAATTTTGGGAATCAGCAATCATTTGGAGGCTGCTGATATTAAAATGTGAGGAAATAGTCTGAAACATTTTCTACATCAGGACTAACACCTCATTTTTTTTCCTATTTAAAAATAGCCTTGCTCTGCATGGGCTGATGCTTACAGCAGTGGTTCACTGATCGAATGTCAGTATACATTACTAATAGTTATGAAATTCATATTCTTTTACTCTGTAGTACTGCATTTCTAACTCCATTGTTAGATGCTTTCTGATTCTAGCACATGCCTTTTTATGTATACCTTTCCACAGCCTTAATTCTCAATAGCCGTTTTTCTCTCTTTTAATGCCTTCAATGCCCTTTATTGTTCATTTTGAAGTGGAATCTCAATATTGTCAGACTCACTGTAATGGACATTCGAATAATAGTAATGTTGCATGTAGAACTGCTAGACTTAGAGAGGTGAAATCATAAATGCATTTTAGATAGGACTGTAATTTAAGGCTGGGATTTTCAAAGACTCCTGGGAGATCTGGCTACCAAATTCCCATTAATTGTAATGCAAATTGGAGATCTAAATCCTCCAGGTGGGATTTGAAAATCTCAACCTAAATGCACAAAAACAAGAACATTTAAAATTAAGGTTACCTGACTTCAGATCTGTTCCATCTATACTTATTAAGAAGTTACCAAACCTTGGGTAATTGTATATTGTATATACACTCTGCAATTCATTGGACATGATAACGCTGGCACTCACTGAGAGATTTACATCTGAACTATATCATTATCTAAGCATAGCATTTTGTGCTTCATTCAATATATTTTTGTAATCATTGTAGATCTTGTTGGACAACATTTTAATTTTGTGTGGTAATAGGATCTCCATAGACCAGAACTGAAATTGGTTTTCTGTTATAATCACGCATCTTAACTGACTCCATAGACTTGCACTGAAACCATCTTGAAATAGTTGTGAAACTGCATGATAGTTTTCTGTTTATTTTATTATGAATTCACTGTTCTCATTAAGGGGAAGCTGAAGTATGATTAAATATTATAGCAAATAAATGAATGGATATGCACAAAAGTTACTGTGCAACTGTTTCAAACTTTATCTCTCATACTCAGTGAAAGAATCATGCTCATATTTTGGGCTCTCAACCAAAAGGAAAGTTGATCTCTCATGGAAGCAGATGAAAGTTGACACAAAATAGGGTAATACAATCTTTTTCTAAGATAGTATACAGTGTTGCCAACCTCAAGTGGTCAAAAATCATGAGTCAGGCCCCTCAAAAAATCATGATTGTCTTAAAAATAATCAGATTTTAAAATAATACAGATAGAGTTCTTTTAATTTGCCTTCTGGCTTTTGAATCTTTATGGTTCACATTTTTAAGCTTATCTCCACAACCATGAGGTCTTAAAAAAATATTTTTTAAAACAATGACTGCTGAGTTTCTGTTATATTGACAACTAGAATATGTAATGGACATTTTTAAAATCAGTGAAGTATTGTTTGAGATAAAATAACTTGACAATTGCCACCTTTTGAAATTGTGTAATATGTGTAACATTTCTTTGGCCCCAGTCACGTTACATCAGTAATTTAAAATATACAGAGGTTTAACATACCCTTAGGCAGCCTCACTGTTATTTTTAATCCAACTACAGCTTTTACATAACATAATTGATATATAATAGGTGGAGATTTAGTTTGACATTGCTTCATGCAATAGTCTTCAGAGGATTAGTAAAATGTTTAAGAAATTTCCAAGATCCTTTGACAATCCCGATCACAAAGGTCTTTCAAGGAAATGAAATAGCCATAAACTGAGGTGAAGTACTATCATGGATTAGAAACACTAAGACATAAATAACACAGAAGAAAAAAAACAGTCAACTACTATCAAGAAAAGCAGTTAATAACAGGATGGTCTAAGTGTTTGTAGTAAACTCTGTAATGTTTGACATATTTATATTAATGACCTGGAAGATGACAGATCATTATTTGGGTTAGTCAAGCCTAGGAAAGACCATAAAGAAATAAAGGTAGACCTACCTAGGTCATGACAGATGAAATTCAGTGTACAGAAATGCAAGGTGATGCACTTTGGAGGGAACATTTTGAACAACATTTACACACTGATGGATTCTAAATTGACTTAGGGAAAATATCTTCAGGCATCTTTGTGGTTTCTTCAATTTACAGCAGTAGTCAGAAAAACAACTGAAACTTTAGGTTGTTTTAAGAAAAGAATAGAGAATTACAGGATAATATCATCACACCATTATATAAGACAACAGTACACCCTCACATCGCACTCCCCATCAGGACCCAGACTGGGCTGGGAAAACTAATTATCCAACCAGTGGACCAAATTTGGTGATGAATCCTGGTCCCGTGCTACCTGAAACATGTTGCATGTACGCTAAGAAGATGATCTGGAACACTGTGTTCAGAACTGGTGAGCCTTTCTTAAAAAGGATATAGAAAAACAGAAAAGACCCAGAGAAGAGTAGTGAAAATCAAATGAGGATGGATTAAAAGAAAGCACATGAGTGGTATGCTGCCATGAAAGAAGGGATCCAGATAGCAGTGCTAAGACACTGGGCTTGTGGACTGTCCCTGTCCTCAGATTTCTGCAGGGATCTGAGGCTCAAATCTGGGCTTGATTGCCCTCCATCAGTGAAATTGGGCACCTGGACAATCCATTGTTACAACCCACTTACGGATGCACAGTTAAAGTCTTGTCTAAACTATGCAAGAAATCCTGTCCTCACTTCAGTCAACAGGAGATTTGCCATTAAATTCAGCAAAGGCATTCACCCTACACCTTTAAACTGGGTTGTAACTGGTCAAGGATTCACTAATTGTTGTAGAGAAAGCTGGATCTCAGTTTTTCAATGAAACCTGTAAGCAGATGCATTATCAATTTAACTGTACCTGAACATGAATTTCCAAAGAGAAAGGTCCCCAACCCCTTAATAATCAAGGTTATATATGTCTGATTCTGTCTGACCCACAAAGCCATCCATTTCTGTATTACAGATCAACACAATTCTGGTAAAAACAATTTGCAATATCTATGTTTACAACTGAATGCAAGTACATTAAATACGCATGTTCTCTTTTTCTTCCCTCCGCCCACCCCCTACATTCACACAAAGCCTCTTTCTTTCTACTATCTATTATAGCCATTATGACCTTTTATTATATAAATGTTCTTGAGATTTTTTTAATCTATACTCACATGACCAGCTGTAGAAAGAATATTTTCATGGTCTCTCAATAGGACATGTGGGTACTATAAAAATAAATGTGCTGTGGTTATGAGAGTTCAAATTATTGTTGGCTTTTTAGGTTTTTTTTTAATTATTTTATTAAGATTATCTCTAGTTTTAGTGATGGGTTGAAAGCTATTCCTATGGTGCACATGCAAAGCCTCATCAACTTTGACAGTATGGATATCCAAATACTTTCCCTCCAAGTACCCTAACGAGTAATTAATATTGTGCTTAGAGATCCAGATGGAGGAACAAATCAGAAGGCTCAAATAAATTGGATTGGTATTGAAGAAATTATTCCCCATGCTCAACAAAAAGATTACTGTTTCTTTTAGAGAAAGGCTTTAACCATATGAAATAAAGCTCTCTTGGAATAGCCTACTGATACCTGCCTGAATAATCAGACCAGCTGAAATTTATCTGTCACAGTGCTGGCTGGCTTTGAAAGGCATCTTCAGCAAAAGTATTGCTTTGTAATGACAGAAATCAAATTGATTTTATGGGGAAAACAACAATCTCTTTTTTGTCTTGTTTTTCCTCAGTCTTTGAAACTGAAACTTCCAAGCACGCCAGTTATAAATCAAAAAATTACAAAAGCCATTATTTTACTGCAGGGAGAACTGGAGGGAGCCTGTCCAAAGTTATGTTCTGTACTAAAAAGTACAGTTCTGTGTTGTGTTTACATTTCTACAATTTGGGCTTTCAAATACTCCAGCAATGATACAGATGCTATAAAACTGATGCCATGTTGAGCACATTTATATTGTGTCTATTTTTTTCTTCCTTGCTAAACTTAGCTCTACACACATAAAAAGGAGGCGGCCAGGGAACATAAGATATGATTATGCCTACAAACAAATAGAATGTGTGTGCATCATATTTTCCTGATATTAATTGTCAGCTGAAATTACTAGCAGTGTCGAGTAAGACAGTGGGGCTTTTATAGAACTCTTTCCTCAACAACTTTTGTTTTTTAATTGAATCCAGCCTTACATATTTTTTCAACTAACTTCTAGCATTAGGGCTCCTCACTCAGTATCAGGTGTTTGTTCTAATCTACCAAGATTAGTGTAATCAAATATATTATATTCCAAACAAGGTACCTCATCAAAGGAAAGCATTTTTCTTCTTGAAACTGTACATCTTTTATTCTTGGGAAAGGTGATCGTGGGAAAGTCCTTTTCAGCTGAAGAAGCCCACCTGCCTGGGAAAAGCTCTGAGCCCATACCAGTGAGGCAGTGAGTGTCTGTCTACCCGCAATGGGAATCACACCTCCCAACTGCAGACATATCCCATGAGGCTAAAGGCACATGTGGCTTCAGCTGCAAGTGTGGTTTTCACTAATGTATCCAATTAGACTTGTTCCCAGCAGGGTTAGATCAGAAGCCAAAAAGCCCATGTACACTAGGGTTTCCAGTGTTACTAGCACTCATTCAGCAGAACCTGTATGAACCATTGTTGGAAATTTCCCTTGTGTACATAGGCCTGGGAGCCTGGAAGGAAGATAGCTAATATGTTTTACCCACTTATTCCCTTATTAATCTCAATGGGAGTTCTGTTGGAAAAATCAATCAACCAACCAAAAAAGTAGCCAAAAAAATATTACCCTTCAGTATTAGGGAGTGAAATCCCAATATTAACTGTGGCCCTTGAGACCTGCTCAAGGTGACAGGTTATTAAATCAGCTCAGTCACTCTCCATCCTTGATGCAGCCCTATATTCCGTTACTGTAATATCTCAATTCAGCTTATGAAAATTAACCTACTGTTTGATGTATGGATCCTCACCAGTATTTGGATCAATACTTCAGAATTTAAATATTTTGTTGATGATTGTCTGTATTGATGTTTGACACCTTGATTTTCATTTACTAGGCGGGTACGAGGAAGCTATATCAGGAAGAACAAATGAATTACTTTGACTGAAATGAAGTAAATGTGACAAGAAAACAATGAACAGGAACATACTTGCTCAGGTATCAAATTTACAAAATAAATCATTTAAAGCCAAAATCTTCACATTAGAGGAATAAGGCAAGACTAAGATTAAAATATAGCACTACGGTCTGAGATACAAAGGATACCTACTCCTGGATGTGAGATTAGCAGGGGCAGAAGAGGCAAGAAGACCCTTCTGAGTCCCATGCTTTTCACCCAGGAAGCTGCCAGAATTCTGCTGGCAGTGTTTCCTGACCACAAGTGTAACCCTTCTGCCATGTTCTTAGCTACCAAAATGGGCCAGGTTCAATATATCTAAGGTCCCTCCTGACAAATCATTAAACTAGCCAATGCCCATGCCTAGAAATCGAGAAAACTAAATGTACCTTCCCTGGGTGCCTCTGACTGGAAGAACTTCTCCACTCAGAGGCACATGGATATTGTGAACAAACAAGGAAATCCTGGTAAGAGGAAAGGGACCACACTCAAACTTTAGAAAAAGTCTCAGAGCATATATGCAAATAAAGAGTTAAATACCCTTTTCCAATAACTTTGGCAGTCTTACTCCTTCCCCACCTGCCAGTTAAAATGTCCCACTGATAATAATCCCTTACCTGCACCACCTCACCCATTCACCAAATCCCACTCAGGGTTGGATCAGTGAATAGCAGCAGGCTAGTGTCTCTTTGTGAGTCTTCAGTCCAGTCCAAAGGAAGCTGCTTCCCTTGGCCTGCTTGGAGGTACCACTTCCTAACCCAGCTTAATGATTCATGTTTAAGGTTCTGGGTAGGCAGAGCCTCAAAGGAGTCCATTCAGTTCTGCTACTATCCCCTGAATGATCTCTTACCACAAAGTCCTCAGTCTGCATACTCTTTCGCTGCAGCATTCTCTGCACCATCTGTTGCAGTAAAGCATAGAATCAAACAACTGGAAGGGACCTTGAAAGGTTATGTAGTACAGTCCCCTGCAATCATGGCAGGAGTAATTATCTAGACCATCCCTGACAGGTGTGTGTCTAACCTGTTCTTAAAAATCTCCAAGGATGGAGATTCCACAACCTCCCTAGGCAATTTATTCCAGTGCTTAACCACCCTGACAGGAAATTTTTCCTAATGTCCAACCTAAACCTCTCCTGCTGCAATTTAAGCCCATTGCTTCTCGTCCTATCCTCAGAGGTTAAGAAGAACAATTTTTCTCCCTCCTCCTTCTAACAAACTTTTATGTATTTGAAAACTGTTATGACCCCTTTCAGTCTTCTCTTTTCCAGACTATACAAACCCAATTTTTTCAATCTTCCCTCATAGGACATATTTTCTTGACCTTTAATCATTTTTGCTCTTCTCTGGACTTTCTCCAATTTGTCCACATCTTTCCTGAAATGTAGCGCCCAGAACTGGACACAATACTCCAGCTGAGGCCTAATCAGCATGGAGTAGAGAGGAAGAATTACTTCTTGTGTCTTACTTACAACACTCCTGCTAATACATCCCAGAATGATGTTCGCTTTTTTTGCAACAGAGTTACACTGTTGACTCATATTTAGCTTGTGGTTCACTATGACCCCCAGATCCCTTTCCGCAGTACTCCTTCCTAGGCAAACATTTCCCATTTTGTACATGTGCAATGGATTGTTCCTTCCTAAGTGGAGTATTTTGCATTTGTCCTTATTGAATTTCATCCCATTTACTTCAGACCATTTCTCCAGTTTGTCCAGATCATTTTGATTATAATCCTATCCTCCAAAGCACTTGCAACTCCTCCCAGCTTTGTATTGTCCACTAACTTTATAAGTATACCCTCTATGCCATTATCTAAACCATTGATGAAGATATTGAACAAAACCGGACCCAGAATTGATCCCTGCGGGACCTCACTTGTTATGCCCTTCCAGCATGACTGTGAACCACTGATAACTACTCTCTGGGAATAGTTTTCCAACCAGTTATGAACCCCCTTATTGTAGCTCCATCTAGGTTGCATTTCCCTAGTTTGTTTATGAGAAGGTCATGTGAGACAGCATCAAAAGCTTTAGTAAAGTCAAGATATACCACATCTACCCCTTCCCCCCATCCACAAGGCTTGTTATCCTGTCAAAGAAAGCTATCGGGTTGATTTGACATGATTTGTTCTTGACAAATCCATGCTGACTGTTACTTATCACCTTATCTTCTAGATGTTTGCAAACTGATTGCTTTATTATTTGCTCCATTATCTTTCCGGATACATATGTTAAGTGAAGTCTCTATGGGAGGAGAACCTTTTTCAAGCAGCCAGGGCTCCGCTTGTAAATGACCTCTTTGCCACAGGTAAGAGACCTTGATCCTCTCTGGCCCCACTACTCCTCAGTATCTAAATTTATGTATAGTTATGGTGACTTCCCAAGTATCACTGGAGGAATTGTGGGTAAGTAGCCTATGCAAAACAACACTTCCGATGGGAGAACTTTCCCCTTTTCTTCAATAGAGGGAGTAGAGATCTTTTTCCCCTGCAGGAATTTGGTTATAGAGCTTACACAAGAAACAGCTGATTATCAGTTCTGTCCAGTGGGAAGGGAGTGTGACCAGGCTGGTTAATGATATGGCTATGGTCTTCATGCATGTGACACAGGGCCAGAAAGGGTTACAGAACTAGCAGACTAATTGACTCAGATTCAACCTGTAGAGACATATTAGTAGATAATGATTGTGTTTGTTGTGTGTTTACCTATATATTGTTAGCGGTTGACAATACAACCAAATGGTTCCTGTCTATGGCTGTATTCTGTTAATTCAGAGATCAAAAGGAGATGTTAACATTGAGATAAATTGTGAATGTAGTAATATCACTGTCTTTGTTTCTCTTTGAAGTATGTAGTAAACTACCTGTAAATGGCAGCAGATGGGCAGTTGCCTTGATGTTAATCCATGTAGCTAATTACTGGTGGTGCTTAGGAAATAGGACGTTACTTCAAAGCCACAATGCTTCACCCAAGGACTGCATGCTGTCAAGAGGCTGATAGAGAACTATAAAAGAACTCTTGGGCCCTGATCCTGTTATCTCGGATCTGCTTAAGCTTCATCAGGGAAGTTCGAGTCTCAAGACTGAGGTCTCTAGTTCCACTCTGGATCGCCCTGATATTGGACGTTGGACTATAGCCTGATAAACTGAGTCCAGAAAGGACTCTTTGCAACTCTAAAGCTCATCATCTCTACTATGAAACTGACCTAAGAACTCTATTCACATCTGTATGTATAATGATCTTTTAACCAATAGTCACTCTCTCTCTCTCTTTTCTTTTTTAATAAATTTTAGTTTAGTTAATAAGAATTGGCTGTAAGCATATATTTGAGTAACATCTGGGATATTCATTAACCTGGTGGATAATGTGTCTGATCCTTTGGGATTGGTAGAACTTTTTATATGATGAACAAGATTTTCAGTAATCCCCATCATATTTGACTTGGCTGTCTGGGTATAAGCCCAAGGCTGGGTTGCTTTATGGGAACTGTGTTTTTGGCTTCTGGATAACCAGAAGGTATTGCAGA
This sequence comes from Chrysemys picta bellii, assembly GCF_011386835.1. Lineage (NCBI taxonomy): Eukaryota > Metazoa > Chordata > Testudines > Emydidae > Chrysemys > Chrysemys picta. The sequence goes on from NC_088800.1 coordinate 21,736,450, forward strand.
AGCTGTTTTGTTGCTGGCTTGGTGAATCTTCATGAATCTAAATATTGGAATAACCATCAGTTTTGGGGATTGTCTGCCCCATTCATTGCTCAATTAGGGCAAACTACAATCTCAGTGTGGACCCCCCCAAGGACCCCGGTCACAATGCACCTACCTACTGGTGCCTGGAGGCTGGTTTGCGGAGGAGGGAGGAAAAGAAGAAGCTGTAGTGAGAAATGGGAAGGGAAAACACTATAGAAGAAGAGTCCTAGGCAGAAATTATAGCAGACATGTTGGGAAGGATAGAGCTGTGCAAGGCCTTGAAACTAAGAGAGAGGTGCTGGATATCAATGTGGAAGAAGAGAGGAAGCCAGGGAGGGATTTCCTGGTGAGGTGAGGGTGGGTGATATAATGCTGGAACTGAAAAATATTACCAGCAATACACAATTACTCATGTAAATAAGCACTGAAATGCACCCTTGACTTTCATGGAGCTATTCACGTTTACAACAGCTCAGGATCTGGCCCACATTTGGGCTGAAAGTATGCCCTGAGTCAGCAGTAAGCTGACCTATCGTGGGGGAAAAGCAGACTGTTATACAAAGTCAACATTTCAAAAAAAACCACAAGGGAGATGAGCTAATATAACCAATTTCCTCATATTCCACTTCCACTCCTCCTGTGCTGCCGGGGATGCACAACCCATGGAAGTTCCCGAAATCTTAAATTGGGAATACTGTCTTTCTAATCCAAAATTTGTCAGGAGCAGGGGGAAACATCTTTCTCTCCCCTCTCTTCCCCCGACCTTTCTGTTTGGAGTAGATCAAGACAATAATAAAAAAGTTAGAGATTTTACCAAAATGGCATGAAAATAAACAATACAATAGCAAACCTGAATGAGATTTCTGTTAAAAATATATCATACCAAATGTAACCCTTCTGCCCCTCTGAGTTGGCAGCAACAAGGGCCGGGTTCAGTATCTAGGGGTTCCGTTTCAATAACGCAATGCAAAACCGGCTCGAGCCCCCACCCAGTGACCTGGGACAATTACATACCACCCCTTGGGTGCCTCTAGGAGGCAATACTTCCCCTCTTGCAAGCACGGAGTCTGAGTGTAGCAAAAGCTTTTTAATAAAGGAGGGAAACAGTGCGGCATTATGTTGGGGAAACACCACAAACAGGATTCATAACACAAACCATGAGCAAAAGACCCACCTCTAGGTAAGTTTGGCAGTGTCCTTTTCCCCTCAGGGGCTTAAGTCCAATCACCCCAAAGTCTAACAACCCCAAAGTCTCTGTCCCTGGTCAGTGCCACCCCGGAGTTCAAAAGTTTATCTGCAGAGTTTTACCCCCCCCGCCTGGGCGGAAATGGGCGGGGGGCACACGGAATGTTAAGGGGCACCTTATGTGGTCCAAGACCGACTGCCCCACCTCTCCGTGAAGTTCTGCTTCAGCCTTTACCACGAATGGCTCCACTCTACCAGCCACGCCGCGCCACTCCGCTCCTCCAGCCGTCCCCGCAAACTGCTGCGCTTCCCGTTCCGTGGGCCACTCCAACCGTCCCACAAACTGCTCAGCTCTGCCAGCTGCTCCACTCCCATGAACCACTCCAGCTGCCCCTGCAAATGGCTCAGCTCCGCTCGCTGTTCCCTGGGCCACTCCAACTGTCCCACAAACTGCTCGGCTCTGCCAGTTGCTTAGCAATATATCTTCAGGCTCCCCCACTGGTTAACACAGCACTCACTGATCTCAGCTCAGCAATTTCAGCTCTTAGTGATTTCAGCTTGTAGTAGGGGAGCCCCAGTGCTGGTACACCATTGGCCCAAAGTGAATACAGTTCAGCAACTTCTAGCTAGACTCCTAATGGAAGCAAACTTAGCTCTGCTATTCAACAATGGAGAGAGGGGGTAGTGCAATTGGTGTTCCAGACCCTCAAAAGGGGGCCCATATCATCAGATACACGTACCTATCCCCAACCTCTCTCAATTCACTGGGTTTTGTAACCCATGCCCCTGGTCTAGCGAGTGCTACTTAATTACTGGTGAGTCCCTCTGCCATACAACAGTTCCACTAGCCTTGATTCACAGAATCAGGGTAACACCACTTTATTCTTCCTGCCCCAATGACAGAGAAACTGGGGATCTCACACCAGCCTAAGTAACCACTAACAGTTGATGTTGTCCCAAGCTAGGCAGGTGGGTGTGCCTATGCAAACAAGATCAGCCCCTGAAGTTCTTTTCCACCCTTGCCATAATTCACCACCAGATGTCAGGGTAGAGCTTATCCTGACTCTGCTTACACAAATATACCTTACATTTTTCAGTTACATTGTCAACATGCCACAGCACATATTGGTGAGTAAAGTAATTCTGACATATTTGTTCTTCTCAGCTGCTTTTGAATCTGTTTCCAATCAGTAAAACAATTCTTGCCCAAGTAGCTGTATTTACTGTGTTGTCAGATAACAATCCCCAACTCTAGATGGACAGCCACTAACGAACGTGGTTTCCCCCTTCCCCCCTCCCCCCATTGTTGCATTAAAGACAGAGATGGTTTATTTTATTTATTTTTGGTAATTTTACAAGCATCAGCTAAAATGCTTGTCTGACTCATCTAAGGAAGAGTTTTAAAAACAATAAACTGTTGTCCCCCTCCACTTCACCCCCGCTTTTTAAATATAGGATGGCTAATTTAATTTAACAAAAATACCCTATGCAGTTAATTGAAAATCTCAATACTGCTTTCATGTCTGAGTCCATTCCATAAATGTCCCAACTAATCTGAACACGAATATCATCTCTACTGTTAAAAGGTGTTGTTCCTGGGATGTAAATTCCTGTCTCCTCCCTCTGTACAGCCCATATGCTGAGTGTTCCAGTGACCATTCTATAGGCCAGAGCACAGAGATATCTTTGTAATGGTCCTACTTCCACCCTTTGACTAATACAGTGATGAACTCCCCAACCACCACCACCACTAATACATTCTTATCTTTTGATCAGATTTCACAGCTGCTTACTTTCCTTTGCATTTCTCTCTGACTAGCCAAAAAAGCTGTTCAAAGTCAGGATCCTCTTTCAGATGTGTGCATTGTTGGCAGAAAACTCACTCCCCTATTAGGTGACCTTCTGCACCAGCAGTCATGTTTCCTTTGCTCACAGTGTGCATTTCCCCAAGTGAGCACAAAGGACGCTGTGCTTCTCCCTGGAATTTATCGGAGACAGGAACAGCAACAGAGGCTGTATGTGGAATGGGCAACAAGTCTTGGATCAGCAACCAAAGCCATGTTCAAAGGAGCAGTGGGAGTTCTCGGAGTGTCTGAAAGACCATCCATAAGACCTCTTATCCTGCAAGACAGCACCATGGGGAAAATGTTTGTCAGTGATGCTGATTTTGGCCCTTTTATCAAGAGTTCTGAATAAGCAAGGACTCATTTAAACGGCTCCTTTACCTTTTCTATAGCCTTTCAAAAACAGCTATTTAACCATACCAAAACCAATACTCAGCTAAATCCATCCTTTGTGAGCTGCTAATATAAAAGGTAGACTAGAGACAAAGACTATATTCCTGGCTCTGGAGAGCAACATGTTTCCATGTCAGAGACAATCTGGACAAACTCCTAAGGATTATCATCCCAATGTAGTGGTCTCTGTATTTAATGTACAGATATTGGCAAATTTCAGGTCTGCTTTCTTCCGAGTTTTAATAGGTGAAAGTCAATGAGTTTTGAATCACTCACAGATCAACTTGGATGGAACAGTTCCCCACTAGTTCCATTCTCTAGCAGACATCTCGCTTCTGGACTAAATGTATGGTTCATATACAACAACCCCTGAATATAATAGATCACTAATTCTAAAAGATAATGCTCATCATACCATTCTCCTGAAAAAAACATACAAAATCTTTTGGAAGAGCAGCTTAATAAGATCAATGCAATTATACATTATGCAGTGGAACTAAGGTTGTTTTGCATTATATTAATTTATTTTTGGATGTGTTTTGCTGCTTTGCTGCCTCTGCAGGCATAGATCACATTGAAGTTATTTTCTGCAAAGGGTTCATTATGCTGTGCTTAATAACTCAAGGAACCTGGGCATATTAGAAGCAAATATTTTTAATTCTTAAGCATAGTAAATGAGAGTATTTTCTTTCCAGTAAATGCAATCTCTTGGAAAAAATCAAAATGTAAAAAACATTGATCTGCACTTGAATTGATGTTTATCTGCTGCTCTCCCTGACAATGTGTTGGGCCTTTGCTCTCTACACAACATTAATAATAAACAGTAACCACAGGGACACAGTTGGGTTCCAGATAACTGAGTTTACTATCTAGAGTAAATACAACTACAACTACACACACACACAGTACACTAGACAATGTAAAATGCTACAGTGGTTCAGAGTATGAGACTCAGAGCTGGCTTTATCACTTAAGTGGGGCTGCAAGTTAACCTCTCTCTCTCGCGCACACACACAAAATGATTCCCGTCCATAAAAATCACACCACTATCCACAGTGATATCGGTAGAATTTTGTAGAGGGTTGGGAAGGTGATGCTTTGAGCCATCCTAACATTTTGCTGACTGGTTTTATATTAAAAGGCAGGTGGAGGAAGGTTCATGCAATATCCAGCTTCCTGCTTCAGAAGTGGATCCCACCTACTTTATTTGAGGTCCATGCATCCTTGCCAACTTTTCAAAAAGGTTTCCAAGGTCAATTCTGGCTATCAGGGTGAGTCACTAAGCTCACCTCCACTAGTAGCTTTTTGTAAATATTCTGATGGATTGTATAGAACAGAACATTACAAAAATTGACCAAAAGTTACATGTCCCTCATCCCCATCAGGTAGAAGGGGAAGTAAATATTACAGTCCCATTTTGGCAATTTAGATGGGGGAACTTGGGCAGAGAGGTTAAGGAGAATCAATGCAGAGCTGGGATTGCAACTGCTACACTAGACTATACTGCCTATCATGCTGTTGAACCGCCTTTCCTTCTGCCTAGGGGCTGCACTGGCATTTCAGCACAGAAGCCAGCTCAGCTGTAGGCAACTAGCTGGTGGCTGGAAAGAAATTTGTAGTAGGCCTACCCCAATCACCTGAAGCTAGGATGTATCCCTGCAACTGGCCTGGGGTCCCCCCCATAATCAACAGAGCCATGGGTGAGCGTTTGCATAGGCCCCATCAGCTAACATGGGGCAGCTATAATGAGAACCATGAATAATCTGCCAGATTTAAGGAAACAGTTGCAGTGAAAAATTCCATACCCCACCCCTGCTTTATATGATCTAGGCCTGATCCTGAGTTTAGATGCCCAGCATCTCACAGGGTTAGGCCCTATATGTGCACACAGCATCACTGAAATAAAGTTAGGGTTGCCAACTTTCTAATCACACAAAACCGAACACCCTAGTCCAGCCCCTTCCCCAAGGCCACGCCCCCTGCCCCATCCCTTTCCTGAGATCCTGTCCCCCGCTCATTACATTCTCCCACCCTCACTCACTTTCACTGGGCTGGGGGTTGGGGTTCGGGAGGGGGTTCGGGCTCTAGGGTGGGGCCAGAAATGCAGGCTTTTAGGGTGCATGAGGGGGCTGCAGTTTGAGGAAGGGGATTGGGGTGCAGGGGGTGAGGGCTCTGTCTGGGGCCTGGGATGAGGGGTTTGGGGTGCAGGAGGGAGCTCCAGGCAAGGGGGTGGGGCAGAGGGATTCAGGGTGTGGGAGGGGACTCTGGGCTGGGGCAAGGTGTTGGGGTGCAGGGAGGGTGAGATGAAGGAGGGGCCTCCAGATTTGGGGGGGCTCAGGGCTGGGGCAAGGGGTTGGGGAGTGAGCTTACCTCCGGAGGCTCCTGGTCAGTGGTGCAGCAGAGCTAAGGCAGGCTAGTCCCTACCTGTCCTGACTCTGTGCTGTGCCCCGGAAGCAGCCAGCAGGTCCGGCTCCTAGGCGGAGGTGCGGCAGGCTGCTCTGCACGCTGCTCTTGACCGCAGGTACTGCCTCTGCAGCTCCCATTGGCCGCAGTTCCTGGCCAATGGGAGTGAAGAGCTGGTGCTCGGGGTGGGGGCAGTGTGCAGAGCCCCAGGGCCCCCCACCTAGGAGCCAGACCTGTTGGCTGCTTTCGGGGCACAGTGCGGAGTCAGGACAGGTAGGGACTAGCCTAACTTAGCTCCGCTGCACCATTGAACAGACTTAACGGCCCAATTGGCAGTGCTGCCCAGAGCTGTCAGGGTCCCTTTTTGACCAGGTGTTCCAGTTGAAAACCGGACACCTGGTCACCCTAAATAAAGGTACCTCTGAGATGGAGGATAAGTAGCAAACTGAACATAGGTGGGAAGTGGGGGTATGTGAGTCGCTGTGTTGGTGCAACGGTGCCCCTTCTGGCCAGGTGTGGCCTGGCACCTGAGCTCACTCAGCCCAGCCTGGGTATTAATCTATTCCTGGTGCCCAGGAACCTGAAAATACTCTCTGCTCTTATGTCCATGAGGTTGGTAGGGGAACCCAAGACCACCCACTTCACTGAGTTCCAGCTCAGGGCCCTCAAGCTAGGTAAGCTGAATCAGGGTTCAAACACTCTGGCTGTGCCCTGAGCTCCTTCCTGCCTTCCCCCGGGTTTCTGCCAGCTCTTCAGCTTGTTGGTCTGCTCATCTCTTTCTAGGGTGTTGTCCTTTAGTAGCTCTTCAGCAGCTTGCTGGCAGGAGTTCCCTCCTCCAGTCCTCTGGTAGTCACCCTACTCCTCTACTTCCCAGCCCTTTTATCCTCCCAACTGCTGTGAGGCTGCCAATTAGCAGAGGCCAGTGGGGCCTGTATTAACCCTTTGGTTGCAGGGCCGGAGTGGGGTATATACACCCCACAACAGGGTAATTTGGAGAAAAGGACAGCAGGGGGCAAATGAATCAACATCTACCCAGAACAGATATAACTTCAGTTTTGAGAGACCCAACACAATACCCCCTTTCCCTTCCAGGAAGGTGGATGGGATTTAAATTTCTATTTCAATTAGATGTGCCCAATCTATGCAGTTTGACTCTGAACCTAAACTTCCCTGAAGATCATGGGTTTGGGATCCAGTGATCTGGTTCAAGTCTCTTATAGAGAGATAGGGCTAAACTGTGAATTGTGGATCTGGGTTTACATCCAGAGCAAAGTTTCCCTTGTGTTGATGGAGTTTGAGTCATGCCCATGTATTAATCATATGCCTAAAAAAAGCTAAAGAGCTGAATCAGTGTTTATGGTTCCAGGGAATCTTAGAATTTTCAGCCTCTATACATCTAAAGTGACTGCTGCTTAGGCTCTATTGGGTATCCTACAATGTTCACACAGTCTGACAGGGAAGGGAGAGGGCTAATGGATTAAGAAAAAAGGAGATAACAGCGTCATTTCTATAAGATAATTCTTTTTGGCTTCATTCTCCTATGTCCATATGGACCAGATTGCTGCTGCTCGGTAGAAAAATGCTTCTCAGTCTTTTGATGTTCTTTCAGCTATTCTTAGCATGAGTGAGCATCACTTCTGCTTCTGGCTGAAAGGCACGAAAGACAGAGATCATTCTGCATAAGCCACTGCATGGAAGCATTGCTATCTAGGAGCATGCATTTCTCTTAACTCTGGTCTCCAGTTTCTTCAAAATCACTGGGGAGGGGAAGGAAATCTAAGATTTCCTTGCAGCCCACCCCCTTGTAACAAACATACTCTATATGTTTCTCCCATTGTTGTATTGGTTTATTATGCTAGCTTTTGAAAGTGCTCCATTCTACCTCTTTCTGATATGTCTATTGTACTTCCTCCACTGCTCCAGCCTAAGTATAGCCATTCTTATTATCACAAATGTGATTACATCACTTCTTTAATTGAGTCATACTACTTGGTGCAGTAAAACGGTGCTGAACACCAAAGAGTACAATATTCTGCACATAGGCAATTACACGAGATGCTCACTCATGGAAGTTTGAAAAAGTTATTTGGAAGTGCTATGGACAATTGACTGTAGCATTTGACTGACCCCCTCCTTTGCTCTGTCCATATGCTGCTCCTCTAACCTTACATTCTACTTCCCTACACTGCTTCCCGAGTGATTTTGCAGATGACTATATAGGCAGATGGACTAGAAGTTCATATTATAAACATGCAGCAAAGCAAAATCCATGATTTTGCACAGCTTCAATTACCAGGATCTGCAGAGATGTCAAAGACATGCTATTCCCCATTCAGCAATATGCTTTGATGGCTAATTAATGCAAACAGCTTGTTGTCTACAGTAATACACAATTCCTTTTCAGTGACCAAATGGCTTACAACAATTTCAACAAGCAGTTCAGGAGCCAAAAACATTCCATAAATAAGATGCTGACACTGAGCGGTGTACTTTTATTTAAAGATGTAATAATATAGCCATCTGGTAAACTGCTTATTTAATAATGCTCAGCAACATGGGACTTGGCATCTGATAATGTCTGCTAACTGGCAAGTTATCAGCAAAGCAGGTAGCCAAAGGTAGGAGTGGAACCAGGATCAGGGGGAAAAACAGACCAAACAAGTAATGCCCATGACCTGTAATGGCTTCTTTCTGGTCCATTCACTCTTGCAATAAAACCTGTACTCTTTCTGAGAAATAATCATGGGATAGAGCCAAGAACTAATGAGATGTTTATTTTACTATCTATATGAGAAGGGGACCTCTTCCTTATAGAAAAGGAGTATAGAATGCAATTAAGATTACTAAAATGAATTCATGATCAAAGAACAAAGCTGCTGATTTACTGTAAGTACTACAGACACATCAGAGATGTCATTTACTTAGAGCATGGGTCACTTCCCCTCCCACCCAAAAAACACATAAATCTGTGGCAATATAAAGAATGCTAATTATCTTTCTAGAAATGACTGCCTCGAGGCCAAACATTTTCTGAAATGGCCTCCTTGCAATAAACGCGTCTGCAAATCAGCCTTTTAAGGGCATCATTCATGTTTTGTGCCCACATAATCCAGACGTGATTGCAAAGAGAGAAGAGAACCGAGACACACATTCTCCAGTGCAGAAGTCCATTGCCAGAACTGGATGGGACCAGGTAGTGAATGTGGCAAAGGATTATGGATGAATTGGATTTTCTGTTTTATACATTCAGTGTTTAGTATTTGTTGCATCTGGACAGAAATTTAGCAGGAGATCCAGGTTAGGCAAAAGAAACAGGTTTAGTTTACAAGGGAGTTTTGTGTAATTAGAGGACACAGACATAAACCAGCACAACCTCTGGCTACATTCTCTTCATGCTGCTTCAGGCTTTAAACTCTAAAAACAAATACTATAAATAACAAACAGCAACAAACAGGGCAGCTTTCTGGTTTCCAAAACTCCCAGGGCTGGTTGCTAACAGTAAATCCCTTTCTCTTTCCACTGTGAAAATATTCCAGCCTCTTTCTAAGGTCCTCAGCTTATCTGGATAAGGCTGCACTTGGTTAATTTTTCACCACATTTGTCTAGCACCAATGCAGCCCACTGGTGCTAGTAGAATGGAAGCCCTAGTGTAGCCCAGGTGCAGGTAGTTTGGTAGTAAACTTTTCTCTGAGTAGGGCTAGATGACAGGATGGTAAAACACCCGTGTTTGGCCTACACTGGTGTTAACATCACTGTTAGCACTAATGGAGCAGCATAGGTTCATAGGAATACTTATACAATTTCCTAGTACAGACATAACCACAATGGCACACCCAAATGGGACTCCAGAAATCCCCAGCCATTATAGATTTATAGAAATATAGGGCTTAAAGAGCCTCAAGTCCAGCCCTCTCCGCTGAGGCAGGACCAAATATACCTAGATCATCTATGGCAGGTGTTCATCAACCTTTTCTTAACAGCCTCCAATGATGGGGATTCCACAACCTCCCTTGGAAGCCTATTGCAGTACATTACTACCCTTATTTATACTTAGAAGATCCCCCTCCTCCCCCTACCCCAATATCTAACATAGTTTCCCTTGCTGTCTCCTTGAGAAAATTCCGGCTCTCCTGAATTCCTTTTACCCTGAGATTTTCTTCCTATGAGACCTTCCTTACCTTTTCTCTGAATCTGTTAATGTCGACTTTTTCAAAGTCCATTGTTTTTATTCTGCTTCTCTCACTCCTTTTCCTTAGAATCATGAAAGCTATCCTGTATGATCACTGTCACCCAAGTTGCCTTCCATTTTCAGATTCACCACCAATTCCTCCCTGTTGGTCAGAATCAAGCCTAACATGACTTTCCCCCGGTTATGTCCTCCACTTTCTGAAACAAAAAAGTTGTCCCCAATACTTTCCAATAACTAAATGAAAAAATTGTGTTTTGCCATATTACCTTCCAACAGATGTCTGGTGTTGGTTGGTCAGTCAGACTTCCCCTCAATAGCACCAATGTGATTGGGTGTACAATTGCATGCTGTGGGCCCTCTCCAAGGGGCACCAAAAGTCCTGTAGATGCCGTCACATCCCATTTCAAATCCCATGGGGCTCAAACTCGCTATACAAGTTAAAAAGCTGCTACTTCAACAGTGCTTTAGTTCAGAAGAGTTTTTTATAGTCTAAGACTATTTTTTGCTTCCTTCAAACCTCCAAGTGAAGACTCTTTGGGTGGATCCTTGAGACGCAACTACAGGTGTTGGCACAGAGTGTTTTATACCTTCCTTATGTCTCACCCCTTCTGGAGCAATGACTAAAGTTAAATCCTGGAGTTGCAGGTGTAATCCATGCCTGCTAGGTGTGGTGCTCTGTCCCCCTCTAGTGGCACCTCAACCACCTAGAGATTAATGAGTCTGCCACAGCCTTAGCTAAGAGCCAGAGGACTATTAGCTCATGCAGTAGAGGCTTATACACTAAGCTTCAGAGGTCCCAGGATCAATCCTGCCTGCTGATGACCAGAATCTGTGTGCATTACATATGCTGTCCTGGTATTACATCTACAAACAGAAGAGGATGTGCAGAAAGAGGAAGGGATGAACTATCTCAGTAGTTCTCAAACTTTAGTAACCCAAGGACCCCCATTTTGATTTAAAAATTTGTGGGGATCCCCAAGTCCCCCTGCTCAACCCCAGGCCCTGCCCCCACTCCACCCCTTCCCCCAAGGCCACCCCCCCTGCCCCACCTCTTCCCACCCCCCCACTCCATTCCTCCACCCTCACTCACTTTCACCAGGCTGGGGGTTGGGAGGGAGTTTGGGTGCAGGGTGCAGGCTCTGGGCTGGGGCTGGGGCGCAGGAGGAAGTGAGGGGTGCAGGCTCCGGCTGGGTGGAGCTTACCTCGAGTGGCTCCCGAAAGTGACTAGCACATCTCTCTGGCAGCAGCTCCTAGGCGGGAGGCGGTAGGGGGGTTTCCACGTGCTGCCCCTGCCCGCAGGCACCGCTCCTGCAACTCCCATTGGTCACAGTTCCCAACTAATGGGAGCTGCAGAGTGGGGTGGGGGCAGCGCACAGAGACCCCTTTCTTCACCCAGGGGCCGCAGGGACATGCCAGCTGCTTCCGGGAGCGGGGCGGAGCCAGGACAGGCAGAGAGCCTGCCTTAGTCCTGCTGCACCACTGGATTTTTAGCGCCTAAAATCTCCCAGTTTTTCTTCAGTAGCCTTCGGGAGATAGAGGGAGGGGAAGGAGTTGAGGGAGGGAGAGGGAGAAGTTGATCAGCAGGGTCCACGGACCCCCTGGAGTATCCTTGGGGACCCCCAGGGGTCCGCAGACCCCGGTTTGAGAAATGCTGAGCTATCTGATTGTGGCAAAAGTCACAGCATTGTAACTGGAATTTTCTGAATAACGTAAAACACTATCTGATAACAGCCATATGGCATTGGAATGGCTATTTTGTCCGACCATGTGTGCGCCCTTTTCCCATCTACTTTTCTGTGAACATTAATGTAAGCAGATATTTGTTCCCTTGGGAGAATGGCTGTTCTTTACACTGATACCTTGTTTGTTAACACCTATATTCTCTAATCAGTCATCCATTCAAGGAGCTGAAACAATAACATATAATTTAGATGACCAATCTCACACCATAAATGAAGAACAATCAAAGCAAATAGTCTCTGGGTGGCATGGTGGACATAAGAAGTTCAAATATATTCACATAGAGTATTGGCCAAATAATTATAAATATCTTAATAAAAATTAAAGTCTATTTGCAGATAAATCATGGACAAGAAAAGGGCCAGATGCAGACGAATCATTTATTGTGAATAGCTCGCCCAGATCGTGTTAAAATGTACGGTGAAAGTCAACACACACACATGATCCACAGCAGTCAAGTGCGGATTCTTCAGGGGTAACGGAATGGGTCTTACTGTGAAGACCAAAATACAAATGCTTTTAAATGAAAGCAGCACAGATTCAGACCCATCATTTCACCAACTGCAGTAGTTATTTCTATCATACTTTCTATCCTTCCCTGGGCCACTGTTAAGCCAGTGCCATGCTAGGGGCTCCTGACATAAAGGGATTGAGTTTTAAAGGGTTTTCACCCATCTTCACAAATGATTGCAGGTACAGTTTTGAGGATTCAGCTATCTGTAGGTGCACCTGAGGACAGGGAGATGATTAACCCTCTGATTGTAGGGCCAATCAGTTACACATCTAAGTACCCTCAATTGTACCCATGAAATTGTGCTCCAATAGCTAGCATGACAAGGGAAGACAGGTCTTAAAAATCAGGCCCTGAAGGTTATCAACATGATTAATGGAATTCTAACCACCCTCATCTTTTATCTAGTTCCATGCCTACCTTTCCCACTAATTGCCTCCCCTTTCCTGACAATGTCCCTAGTCTCCCACCATTTTCCCATTACTATCAGTATCTAAATACAGTTACTGTGAGTACAGCATTGCCAGTCTTGATGTCATTGGAACTGATGCTTTTTCCTAGTCTACTCACTAGCCCTTTTGTTATATGCATTATTCTCTCTTTCACTGAATCTCATTTAAACATTCAAACTGACAGTCTATTAGGCACTCTAGTGGCAGCTCCTTAAAAGATTGAAGACTTTTGTGTGTCAGCCCCTTGACACATACAATCTACATGTGGCAGGAAGTGACAAAGAATCTTTTTGTTAAAAAAGGAGAGATTTATACAGAGCTGATGAAATAGTTTTGAAAATGTGGAAGCTAGGAAGAATGGAGTTGCCTGCTTACCAGGGCGTAAGGTAGCAATTTTGATTGCTCACACAACAGCAGATCAGGTAGTTCAGAAGACTACTTATCAAAATCAGGGTTGGAAAAGTTTAACTTAAGTAAAGCTGCTCCTGGTCTCAGAAGCCATTATCAGTGTGACAGGAGCTCCTTGCAACTTCCCAGAGCTGTCAACAGCCCTTTCAGTTTGTCTCAAAATTAGGACAGGCTACCATGCATCTGTAGCAGAAAACAAAAACAGAAACTCTGCTCAAATCAGTGTCAAGAACTTGGAGGAATTCAATCTGCGGCTGTATCAAAGCCTTTGAGTTTTGTGAGAAGATCTTTATTAAGAGATATGGGACTAAAACTGTATTATATTTTTTCTTGTGGTAACACCCAGGAACCCCAGTCATGGACCAGGACCCCATTGTGCTAGGTGTTGTAAAACCACAGAACAAAAAATGGCCCCGATCGAAAGAACTTACAATTCATTATAATAAAAAAAACTACAATACAATGATAAGAACAATAACAGTAATTTTTTATGTTGCTGGCAAATATTTGTTTATCTTGTCCTGATCTTGTATCATTGTTATCATTTTTCTTGGAAATTATAAAAAAAAAGGAAAAGAACTTGAGAAAGTTAAATTTGATAAGCAATTTTATTTAGGGATTTTCAGCACTGTGTTTTTCTGGAATGGGTGGGATTTGCGCAAAGCATAGTAGCATTGCCAGTTTCAAAGTCTGCAGATTGGTTAAATACAATACTGTCCTCTGAACTAGTGATAGCGGATATCCACCATCTGGAATCATACAATTTGAAGAAGAAATCATGCATAACCTGAGGATCTTTTCTTCCTTTCTTTTATGACTTTCTCTCATAGTTCTCTTCTGACCATCAATTCCTGCATCCACCTTTTACCCCATGCCTACTTACTATTTTGGCAAATTTATCAAATTCCTGTCATTATCAATGGTGGAGTTGGGGTAATAATGGAAACGATTACTCATCTAATATTTGATTTGAAAAATTGTGTAGCACTAAATCAATATTGTTCAATCAGTTCTAGAACTCAGTTTGGAAGTGATTCAAACCAATACTGCTTGTCCTGTTCCAAAGAGATAAATCATTATTAAGCAGTAATAAAGAGATAGCTCCCAAAGTTTGGTCTTGTTATATAACTTAAAACTCTTTAAAATTAAATTACTGAATATTATCTAAAGGAACAACTGATAGTACTTCACAGAGATTCTTTTCCTTAAATCTGTAAGTCTCTGGAAAAGGTTTCTGGAAAGTCTAGATTAATTGCACTGTTGGGGGAAAGGATTTAATCCTTTACTATTATATAAATCAAGAAAAAGCCCTTAAACTCAAATCTACGGAACACAGCATCAGAAAGTCTGTTCACTGTGCATGGAATACAATGGCACTTGGATCTCTTTCTTTACTAACACGCCTACTCTACACCTACACTAATTTGCAAGTGAAAAGTTATTGCTTTCTTTTCTAGAACTAAATTCAATAATTGTAATTCTAACACTTAGGTGTGATGGTGACTGGCACTACTGAAAAAACTAAGGTAAGTAGTCAGCAGACAATATATGATAATGCACTCTTCAGTATACATTTGAGTTTATAGACAACCAATATACTATGTGTCAGTAAAAATTACATTCTGCTATAAAATTACACAAATGGTATTCACCTAAAAGAACTTTAAGGCTTTATTCTTATTTCTAAGGTTATTTCTTTAATCCTGAGCCCTGAGCCAAATCAATTATGTACAGTATATATTGCACTGACCTATTCATCTAAGAATATCCTTTGCCTCCTTTAGGGGTGAGAGGTAATTTAACTTGCATGCTAGTTCGTTTCTCCTGAGATTACCAGTTCTGTGAAAACCTAAGAGATTAGCTTTGTGATGTGAACAAATAGGCATTAGGCAGAGGAATATAACCCTCCCTTCACCATAAGGCTGATAAAAAACACTAAAAGGACAGAGTTCCTCTCCTAACCAATTGCTGTCTGAAAAGGTAAAGTATCTTATTTGCTGTTAACAGGTACCATCTAAGCATTCTGGGTTCAGAAGCTGAGATTTTAAATACCTTTTTGACAATCGTTTATTCCCTTAATACACTATTTCATTGTGATGGTCAAAATCATTATTCAGTAATACTCTCTGGGAGTAAGTATATAATTCAATATATTTCACCACCAATGGGTTACTTCCAATCTTGTCTAATATTGTATCTCCCTCTAAATCCTCTTTTGAGAACATAATTGCTCATTCATTCACTTAGAACAAACCAGCTTCTCATACACAAAAGCCTTAGTACAGATAAGCATCCTTGTGCAGTTAGTATTTTCAAAAGCTTTTAAAACAAATGCATGCCACACGGGACAATATCTTCTTGGTGTTGGAAAGAGATAACACTGGGAGTCAAACATTAACAGGTTTGTGCCATTTGTACACTATAATTAATATAATGTAGTGAGGAGGCTGAGATTATTTGGTATTGTTCAACTGCCTGTGGTACTTGGTTACAGAAAATGCTGTTACCACTAACAAGTGCTGCTGCTATGCGTAGGCAGGAAGGAAAGCCAAATTTGAATTGCAAACCATACAAAGTTTAAGGGTGTTTAGATTCAAGCCTACCTCCGATTTTCATGGTTAGATTCCAGCAGCTATTAACTCAACAGCCTTTGGCTCAAAAACAAATGAAGAAATGGAACCTGCATTTCTAGAGAAGTGGATCCTATGTTCTGGTGTGTTAAGTAAACCAAATTCAGCCTACAATAGTACAAAATACAGACTGAAATAGGCTTGATACCTTGAGACCTTATTCAGCTGCTTCAGCAGAAATTAATCTTTTACCGGGCTTGGCTTTACTCCATAGTTCTGACCTGATTATTGAAATGTTAAAGAAAAAAATCCTCTAATAGTGATTCTTAACTTTGGCTGTACCCTTTAGGCTGTTATTAAGTAAAGCCTATTTTCTCTGTGGGCAGATAGGGAAAGATGGGCATATCAGTGAAGCATTAAAACTCAAACTGATCACACATGACATGAACATGGGTGAGAACTTGTAGAGACCGATTAACAATGGCACTGTGGATAGAATCTTCTAAACATACACACACAACTCATTAGGCCATTAGCTGAAGTATTAGCAGTGTGGTAGTGCCTAGGAACCCTAGTTGTGGACCAAGAGCTCAATACAAACACAGAACAAAAAGAACTATGTTCCATACAAGAGGAGGAGTAATATCATAAAAGAGTTAGTTCAAAAACTAATTATAGCTGAACTACTAAGAAATAGTGGACATAATATAATGAACATTCTAGTAAGGCCTGCACAGGACAGCCCTGTTGGGCAGCCCAATCTGATTGGACACTAGCAAACCTTCAACATTTGAAAAAAACATTATTTTGATATTTAATATAATGTTAATTATGATTGATAAACTTTTTTTTGAAAGCATATTTGCATCTATAGATTTTCTTGGGGAGAGAGAAGGTAGGTAAATCATTTGCCCATGATTGTCACTGAAATTTATAATTTAATAACTAGGACATTTTAAAGAATTAACATATTTGAGAATATACTACATGCAGGAATAAAGGAAGGGTCAAAGAAGAGAGACTTGGCAGTTAAGAGTACATGCCATGTCCTCTTAAACGTAAAATATTGTCTGTTTAAAACAAATTTAGAGGATTTACCTTAGAAAAATTACGAAATTAATTGTATTACCATTAATTTTGAACTTCTATCATTATAATGCATGATTTTCCACAACATTTACCATGATAAAATGTTAGTGCTCACAATGGAGCACTGACAATCACCTCTTTTCTCCATGTTTTCTTCCTTAACTTTCCTTTCTCTCTCATGTTTCTCTTAATTGAGCTACTGTGGAAGCAACTTTCCACTTGCAATTAGTGGCTTTATGCAAATACTGTATAAATCCCAGAGACAAAATCCTTGACATGGATTTGCGATGCCATTATGTCATCTTAATGCCAGACACAGAGGAGGATGAACGCTCTATCAGACAATGTCAGCCTCTTCTATTCACGACTTCATGTTCATGCTTCAGCTATGTTCAAAATCGCTTTACAACTTCCCTTAGTCTCTCAGTATTCTGAGGAGTCTCTCAGTAACAAGTACCACGTGGAATAGTGACGGAATCTGGCAACACAATGAAAAATCTTAACCTCATTTCTTTCACTTTGAAACTCCAGCCTGTAATTTTAGTTCCCTGCATGAAATGGCAACCCTCAAGACTAATTTTGCTGCCATCAATAATTATGGTCAGGGATTTTGAAAACAATCTACACACAGTTACACTACACCTTGAAAGCCTTTAAATATGTGACCTTTAGAAACATATGAAAAGAAATTTCTCTCTCTTTAGTGCTGTCAATTCATGTCAGATAGTTGACCAATAAAGACCAGTTTATCTTCACTGAACAAGATGGGAGGACTATTATGAGCGAATAATATACTCTACAATCATACCTGTCAGATGCAGAGAGGCAGTTTAGCACAGAGTTAATCTGTACAGTAGTGAACGGAAAGTGTTTTAGCTTTAACATGTGTTCTACATTAATAAGCTACCTCTCCACACATCTATTCGATCTTATCTCTCTCACTCATTGTCTGACACAGCAAGCTGGATGGTATGCAATCACCTTAAATTCAACACAGCTAAAACTACAGCCATCCTGCACCTCAGTTAACACCTCCATCCTCCTAGTCACCTAAGCCTACATGCTACAAGTCTTCTTTGACTCCTGGTTCTCCTCCCCCTCCAAATATCCAAGATGTGACCAAATCCCTTGACAGTATCGTTATCCCTATGGCAGAATTAGTTGTGCATGCCCTTATCCTCTCCTGTCTCAGCAAACAAACTTCTCATCACTGGTCTTCTTCATACCCACCTTGTGGCTTCCTCTGCCCCTGTCCAAAATGCCACAGCTAAAGTTGTAGAGATACGTTTATGAAAAATTGTGATTTGAAGACGCTCCCTCATAAGGGATTGTGTTGTGAGTGTGCGAACTCGGGGGCTGGGAACACTGTATGGCTAAGTGCAGCAAAATTACAATTCTTGAACAGTCCCAGAAACATACATGAAAAAATCCCCTTTTGTTGGACCTCTTCAGCCAGTTTTGGAAAGTTCAGAGTCTTCCCAATATATGAACTCTGATACACCACTAGTTTCACCTTGAAAATATGAAAGAATAACTTCCCAGTTCTCTCCAGAATTTGCTAGAACTGTGAGACAGAATAAAGGTAAGCAATAACAACCCCTCTGGCTACTGTCTGAAGCATTAATATTGTTCTAGAGAGAGTCGTGTTATTTGTACACTTGCTGTACTTTAACCTTTGCTTATCATCTTTCTATCTCTTTAGATTTAATTGACACACTGTTGTTCTGCTGGTGGAATTAATAACAGGGCTGTACTGGATTCATGGTTCAAACACCTAGGGAGGTGTTTGCTGGTGCAGAAATAAAGTCCACACTGACGCTTCATTTGTCTTCATAGTGAAAGAATTTTCCACACCAAAAAAACAAAAACAAAAAAATCTGAATTAACATTTCAAAAGAGTAAAGAATAAAAATTCTTTCACTAACCTCTGATGAGTTCATAATCAAATCCATCAGCAACTTACTAGGGTAGCACAGTGGCTATAATTTAGTTGTATTTTCCTATGTGCTCTTTCAGAGAAAACAAACCGATATTTTTTAGTGTCCTCTGGGACTGTGCCTCCAGTTCCTTCTGCCCCACAGCATAATACTAGGTTTTGTTTTTGTTTTGGGGTTTGTTTGTTTTTTGTTTGGGCCAACAGAGAATTCTATCAGTCTTCATTTCCCACAGTGCTTGGTGTCTAGAAAACAAAACTAAACTGTGTGGAAGCACAATCTTTCCTCATTAGAAAGACGAAGAAAAAATGTAAGTATGACTTTCACTCTCCTCACAAATTCATAATGCACAGTAGAGGCTAATGATGAGACAGTTACACACACACACACACACACTCATTAAGCTAATAGCTGATGTTGCAGCCATTCTTCCTCCATCATGACTATAATATGTATAATAAAGCAGCCTTAGGTCCTTCTGATAACTGCCAGAAGAATACCTACGGTGTGCTGTATGTTAATTAACTTTTATGGTTGTTGATTAAAAATAGAGGTAATATATTGGTCTCTTTGGGGGTGGAAATATAGGTGTGTGTTTTATTGTTCTACTGAGAGACTGAAACAATGGCAGCTCATATATAAGGAGATATTGTTGGTAATCCATAAAGGTTTGTGTCTTCCCCATCATTTTGCTACTGAGTGCCGTATGTGTAATGTCAAAGGTTATACCGTACATTTTCAGAGTGACTACCTCCAGAAGGCAGGACTTAAAGTTATGATAACGGCAGAGATGCCGGTTTACTAGGCCTGCGATAACAATCTCCAAGGTTATTGACAAAGACATAAGATCCAATGTCTGGAAGTTGAAGTCAGCAGCGTTCAAATAAAAAATAAGACGGTCAGAGTAGCTAGCCATTGGAATAAATTACCAAGGGATATGATAAATTCTTCATCACTCGGTGCCTTTAAATCAAGAGTGGATGTCTTTCTAAAAGATACGCTCTAGTTCAAACACAAGTTATTGGGCTCAATGCTGCAATCTCTGGTAATGTCTATTTATTGTGTTATGCAGGAGGTCAGAAGAGATTATCATAATGATCCTTTCTGGCCTCAAAAACCAATCTATGAATGTACATTATAGCTGCAAAAAAAAAAAATCACAATGCATAGTGCCATAGCTACCCTGCAGTGTGATTGCGAACTTCCCACCTCCAAACTAATTTAAATGTAATGGTATCTCATTCTACTTAGTTATTTTATGGTGGGAAACTTAAATATGTGGTTCAACATTAATGGATCAAATGAATAGAAGTAATAGAAGTGTAATAAATTTTTTCCACATACTGCTGCAAGCCCAGAAAACATAATAAAACAAAGGTCTCTTACAGAGCTAGCTATTGGGTGAACTAGACCTCCTCTTTGCCACTGCAGGAATTTTCCACACACTCTGATGAGTGAAATCCTAACCCACTGAAATCAATGGAAATATTGCCTTTGGTTTAAACAGAGCGAGGATTTTAACCTACATATATGCCCTGCTCTAATTAAAACAAACAAACAAACAAACAAACCCTTTAAAATAAAATGCAATGGGGACAAAGCCCATGATATACAGACCAGTGTCTTCCTCTGATATTAAAAAAAATACAAAGACACAATGTATTTAATTTTGAAAGCAGATACAGAAGCAGTTTTTCATAATATTCCCTATCATGCTGTTAATATAACAAATACAGTGTGATAAACCTGTAACACTTCCATTGACTTTGAATCATATGTCAATGCCCTGTGGACCTATTTAAAGTCACTTCCAGTGACATTGCATTATGAATAGTAAAACATGTCATGTCCACTGAGTCAGTACATACTGCTGATGCATTTTTTCCTCTTATTTGTGAGATGGAAATATCTCCAGACTTGGCATTGACATCATAACAAATCCCAATGAGCCATTATGGTGTCAATTGAAAGTGCAGTTGTAGTATGTACGGAAGATCTTTTTTTCCCTAAATGTTTACCCACAGAATCCATTAAAATGTCAATAGATATGGCCTATGAGCTTAGAACAGGCCTTTTTGTCCTGCAGCTCTGTAGGGACCATTATGATGTCAATAGAATTCTTTCATATACTCATTGGCATTACAATATCACATCTCGTGTTAGTATTTTAATGGCCGCTTGTTGGGGGGGGGGTCTATTTTATTTTCATTTATAGTGACATAAGAAAGCCAACAATAAATACAAAACTAAAGATTATAGTAGTTTTACCTAATTTAATCCCACAATACCAAGGATATTCAGAGCTAAAACTGGCACTCTATCATTAGTTCCTTTCATTGTGACTGAATATTACAGCACAAATAATACATAAGATCCTCGTAACATGTACTGAATACACACAAAGGGAGTTAGGGTGGAGTGGTAGCTTTACCTCTATATTGCCTCAGTTCAAACAGTTTAAATTAGACCTTTAATATATTATTTTAGCAGAGATTTTGTTACAGGTAATAGTAATACTCCACTTTCATTAGGGGAATTAGTGTATTTTCTATCACTACATCTATTGCCTGGCATCAGCAAGGGAAATAAACTTGCCACCAAGGGAGTTGTCTCTTTTTTAGCTGCAGTGATAATTAAAGATCAAGGTAAAACTGCTCATTTTTAAATGAATTTTAACATCATTTGTGATTGTTCACCAAAATCTGATTTTCTGTTTCACCGGGGAGAGGGGAGAAGGGACAGCATGTCAGAAAGAAACAAGACACAAAGGATCAGAAATACAAATATCAGAACTCTCCTAGTGGAATGTTAGCAACCAGGAACTTAGGGTGTGATCCTAAATGGCACTGAGTGTCCTCATCCTCTCACTCTGGAATCTCCTTTCTGGGGATGTCTACACTGTGATAAAACACCTGTGGCACCAGGCCTGGGTTAGCTGAGTCGCTTGGGCTGCAGGATTATAAAACCGCAGTGTAGATGTTTGAGCTGAAGGCATCAGAGCCTGGGCTCCAACCTGAGCTCAAACATCTACGCTGTAATTTTATAGCCCCGCAGCCCAAGCCTCACAAGCCTGAGTCAGCTGATCTGGGCCAGCCATGGCTGTGCCGGGGTCTTTTATTGCAGTGTAGATGTCTTCCAAATTCCCTATAGGACTGAGGCCTTCAGTTAGGTTATAAAGGCCTGCAACCCTTACAGCAAACGGCACTTATGTGAGAACGTCCACTGAAGTCAATGGAAGCACTCACATGACTAAGTGCCACTCAGCATGTACAAGGGCTGCGGGGGGGGGGGGGGGAGAACGTGTGGGAGTTCTGCATCTCTAACGTTATCCACCTCCCTGACAGAACAAAGACTAACGAAGACAGTTTACAGAGAGGTACGAAGCAGAGAAAAATCCTTTGAAAAGTTCCTATCAGAAAGAGGAGGAAAGATTTTCAAAAAGTGGTTATTTTCTTCTTTCCTTTTCTCTCTTTTTTTAATCAACTAAGCCACCTTTATATATACGGGGTACACAGTAGAATTGTAATACTTTTCAAGTTCAAACAAAACTACAGGCATTTCAGTTGGAATTCTCACTCAGATCTCTTTGTGTATATATCCAGTGAAACTCTGGTGGGATGTGACTTATAATTTCTTTTGTCGCAGCAGCAAAGCAGGCTTACATGGTGACTATTCGTTTAAGCACAATACTGTGGCTGAAGTTTCTAAAACTCTCTTAGAAGAACAAAGGAATACATGGAATCAATACCACCTTTTATTTGGAGAGTATTCTCTTAAGAATAATCTCTCACATTTATATAGCAATTGTCATGCTGAAGTATCCCAAAATGCTTTACAGGCATAACAAACTACAGTTAACCACTGCATACAGTATGTGCCAGATTCGCTCTCACTAGTATAGGGAGTTGCCAATAGCACTTCATACACCACACTTGCACTCTGCACCTCAGGAAATTCATCACAGTGGGAAATAGCACCACCATCTGTGCTCCCTCAGGGTTTCCACCATGGGATGGCAGCTTGAGATCACTTCCAGGGCTTCATAACAGCTCTGCTGGCAGAGGGTACACAGGGGATGTGCTGAATTAGTGCATTTTCCAGCATCCCTGGCTATACTCCCTTCCAAACCCACAGACAGGTGCGTCTCCAGGTCCTTCCAGCTGAGATTACAACTCCTGGACATAGACACTCTTTGCTCCATCCAGCTGAGGCTGCATTTCCTTCCTCCACAACCTGTTTCTACAGTGGAGAGGGATTGAACAATTACTAATCTAGGGCCCAATTGAATGCTTCTAAAGGAAGTTGGGACATTTGTGAACGGACCCTGCTTAAAAATGAAATCTGACTGATTCAGAAGCTTAGCCTAAAAGAGAGGTGTGTATGTTAATGGTCTGAGCACAAGGCTGGGAGCCAATCCCATTATGACACCAATTTCTGTGTCTTTGGCCGCTTGTGTGCCTAAATATAGGTGACTATATCCATATGCAGTCACCTAAATAAGCAGCCTGATTTACAGATGTGCGGAGCACCTGTAACTCCTTTTGAAATCAGTGGTATCCGTGATTGCTCAGAACCAGTGCACATTGGTCCGGTATTTAAGTGCTTAGAGATTTGAGCTTCAAAATGCTGGCCTTAGCCGCCACCTTATTTTCCCTATCTGTAAAAAGGGGTGTTGCAAGGAGGTCAGCGAGAAGATTCATCATTCATTCAAAAAGTCAATGGTTTAAATATTTTAAAAACAGGAGAAGAAGGGTCTTTCCTATCTCTGTTGCTTGGATCAGGGCTATAGTTCCCCTTTAGATTTGACATTAGTATCCAGGCTAACTCATGCACTGTCCCCGCATAGCCATTGAGCATTGTACGGATGAGAAAATCAAAAGTGTAATACTGCCTGATGGGACTAAAATGAACCCTAAATCCCATACAGTCTTCCTCTTCAGTCACAATTCCATTTCTATATTAAAAAGTTAACACTTCAGAAACAATGTTCTCATCCAACATGAACACTTTATAATTATGTTTTTCTAAAAAGCTGTAATAAATTTTATTTCGGCAAGCTCTATTTTATTTCTATTCCCAAACACTGTTCATTGGTAAGCACAAAGTGTCCTCTTGACACGATAATGAAAGTGCATTCATACATGTCAGCTGGAGCAATTATGTACTTCAGATGAATATGCAACAAGTATTATTCAGTCCCTTTCTGCTGACATTTTTCAAACATAACATGCATATTAAAATTAACACCCAAAGGTGTGAGCTCAGTTGGCTTTAACTGCAGGTTTCCTATACCTTCCAGGAATCTGGACAATGAAAAACTGAGCAGTGGAAGTCAATTTGCTATACACAGCATGTACTTGTGTACTATTAAGCCTGGTTTTGTCTTGTGAAAAGCTCTCAATCGTGTACGCTGAATTTAGGAGGAAACAAACCAAGAAATTAAGGAACAGAAAGGAGCCCTGAGCCAGCTTTAAGTTACATCAGGACCTGGAGTGGCCCCATGATACATAGGTATCAAAGATAGCTCCAGGACCTGCAATTGCAGAGATGCCACCTTTGCTCCCATGAACTGCATCTCTCTGCCACTGGAAGAATCTATTTGTTTTTCTTTGAAAGGAGAAAACCCCACAAAAATATTTTTCCAGAGAGCAAAATGTGACAGGTACAATTCAGTGCATCGTCTTGTTCATTTGCAGCAGGCATGCAGTTACAATGCCATCGACTCCTAAAACAGGATACTTGGGGCAGATCAGTGGGGAAAGGGATCCTTGGGATCAATCATGACTCTGCCATTCCAATCATGACATCCACACCATTTTGTACAGACTAGTGTTCATATGCTATAAAAACATGCTACCTATGCCTTGCAGGGTGGAGTGTATCAGTGGGTGGTGGTGTTGGAGAAAATGCCTGTCTGCAGTTTTATCTGACCTAGCCCCAAGGACCAGAACAAAAATTCAAATCTTAATGACTGGCTAAGTAAGGTAGAGCACATCATTTCATCGTGATGTTGTCCACATGTAATAAGGTGGGGGTGAAAAAAGTGTTCCTGCTATAGATTTCTCATCCTAATTCATCACACCTAGCAATATCTGTTTAGCTCTCAATCTTATCAGAAGACACAATCCCTTCTATGATGAGATAATTGGTGTTGTGGATATGGGGAAAGTGGTGGATGTGTTATATCTTGACTTTAGCAAAGCTTTTGATACAGTCTCCCACAGTATTCTTGCAAGCAAGTTAAAGAAGTATGGATTGGATGAATGGACTATGAGATGGATAGAAAGCTGGCTAGATTGTTGGGCTCAATGGGTAGCAACCAACGGTTCAATGTCTAGTTGGCAGTTGATATCAAGCGGAGTGTCCCAGGGGTCGGTTCTGGGGCCAGTTTTGTTCAACATCTTTATTAATGATCTCGATGTTCGGATGAATTGCACCCTCAGCAAGTTCGCAGATGACACGAAGCTGGGGGGAGAGGTAGATATACTGGAGGGTAGGGATAGGGTACAGAGTGACCTAGACAAATTGGAGGATTGGACCAAAAGAAATCTGATGAGGTTCAACAAGGACAAGTGCAGAGTCCTGCTTTAGGAAGGAAGAATCCCATGCACCGCTACAGGCTGGGGACCGAATGACTAAGCAGCAATTCTGCAGAAAAGGACCTGAGGATTACAATGGATGAGAAGCTGGATGTGAGTCAGCAGTGTGCCCTTGTTGCCAAGAAGGCCAATGACATATTGAGCTGTATTAGTAGGAGCATGGCCAGCAGATTGAGGGAAGTGATGAATCCCCTCTATTCAGCACTGGTGAGACCACATCTGGAGTATTGCATCCAGTTTTGGTCCCCCCACTTCAGAAGGGATGTGGACAAATTGGAAAGAGTACAGTGGAGGGCAACAAAAATGATTAGGGGCTGGGGGCACATGACTTACGAGGAGAGGTTGAGGGAACTGGGGTTATTTAGTCTGCAGAAGAGAAGAGTGAGGGGGGATTTGATAGCAGCCTTTAACTACCTGAAGGGGGGTTCCAGAAAGGATGGAGCTAGGCTGTTCTCAGTGGTGGCAGATGACAGAACAAGGAGCAATGGTCTCAGGTTGCAGTGGGGAGGTCTAGGCTGGATATTAGGAAACACCATTTCACTAGGAGGGTGGTGAAGCACTGGAACGGGTTACCTAGGGAGGTGGTGGAATCTCCATCCTTAGAGGTTTTTAAGGCCTGGCTTGACAAATCCCTGGCTGGGATGATTTAGTAGGTGTTGGTCCTGCTTTGAGCAGGGGATTGGACTAGATGACCTCCTGAGGTTTCTTCCAACTCTAGTATTCTATGATTCTATCCCGAATGTGGATTCTAGATCTGAACATCCCTGAGCCTGGAGGATATCCAGATCTCCAACTCCGGACCCATTGTCCTGTTTCCAACATCCATAGGAACAAGTTGGAGTGTTCAGTTTCAGAAGTTGTTCGGTGCATGCCTTGCCCTGCCTCCATCTTCCCTGCCCAGGACCCACCCCCAACAGACAGAGACATTTATACCACAGTGAGGCAGACTCTGGTTTGACTTCATTTTAAAACAGGGACTGTGTTTAAAACACTCCTTTTTGCACTGCCTACTGAGCACTAACAGATTCAGCAGCAGATATGCCAGAGTAAACATGTCCAAATGACATGTACTAACACAGAACTTTCCCTTGGAACACAGTGCAGTCAAAAGGTACTGTAGATATAACAAGGCCCAAGCACAATTTAGGAAACATGAAAATAAAATTGTTTCTCCAGGAACAGCATTACTGAAAAGCTAGGTGGTAGAGTGATAACACAAGAGGAAATCTTATGTAACTGGGACAGGGTTGAGCTGCCTAGCAGTTAGGTCACCCCATCTCCGATGTCCCTTGCCAGCAGTCACTCCGGCGCTATGGCAGTTACTCTTCTGGTAGGTAGTGACCGGCTCTCCGGCCAGGTCACCAGTTGTGTTCACTCCCTTCTGTAACCCTGGAAACCAGGAATGTATATATGCCCAGTGTGCCCACAAAAGGAAGAGTCTTCAGCCCACCTAGAGGCCCCTGTGGGCTACTTGCCTTTGCCTCAGGGCTTACAATGTCTCTATATCCCCTAACCGCATGGGGCAGGGGGGGACAGTTTGTTCCACATCACGGGAGGGTGGTTGGTACAGGAGCCCAAGCCCTCCCTCAGGCTCTGTCCTACAGCCCTACAGGTGGCAGCAATGTCAAGCACCCAGCAATGTTCTGAGGCTGCCTCTCTGGGCAATTTCTTGCTACTTACTTTCCCAGACCAGGGCATGGTCACAGTCTCACAAACAATCTAAATCAGGGGTCGGCAACGTTCAGCACGCGGCTTGCCAGGGTAAGCACCCTGGCGGGCCGGGCTAGTTTTATTTACCTCCTGACGCGGCAGGTTTGGCCGATCGTGGCCCCCACTGGCGTGCCGAATGTTGCTGACCCCTGATCTAAATGAAGGGATCCTTAAAAGACAAGCTCGGACCTGGGAAAGCTGCCACTTGCAAACCCCCCTTTCCTGCAGCAAGGACTCCTATTATGCCTTTAGTCAGGAGCTCTTGGAATAGGTCCATCCCCCTATCCTATCTGCTATTTTGCCCCTTACTGAGCTGTCTGGTTCTTTTTTAAACTCCTTCTCCAGCTAGTGCAGGCTTTACAGGTCCAATGGGGTGGGACCACTTGGGCCTAGGACTGCTCCTTAACCCCTCTCCAGTCATAGGGGGAAAAGGGGGAAAAAGCTGAGGGGTGGGGGGTTATGTGGTTTCTAGACTGTTGTAATCTCTAGGCAGTCACAGTTATACAACTCAAAATGCAAGTCACATTCATAAAAATAGCGGTTACAATGTCAAGGGAAGGTCTTTGATGCAGACATATCTGTCCATCACAACCACTACTTACTCCCCCCTCCCCCCGCCAATTAAGAAAGCCAGGTCCAAGGAGCCAACAGAGACCAGCAGGACGTCTGAGCCCCAACCAGGGGAACTTAGCCTGAAGAGCCCAACCGAGCCTATGAGTATATTTATGTCCTGCAGATAGTCAAGTCCAGAGGAGCCCACAGATCCCATATGATTATGAAGTCAACATATGCACAGCCCCATGTAAGCAGTGTCTCATTTTGGCTTTTCAGGTAGATAGAGCTTGGTTTATGGGCAGAGTTTAGAAGAGTGCTTTCCCCCAATTTGACACCTGAGCAAGCCTTTAATAATCTCTCCTGATTGATTTAATTAAAAAGACCACATTTTGTATTTACCCCTTGGTTCAGCATGCATCAAGCTGGCCTCACTTATTTGGACCAAAGGTGTGTTCATTTCTACCAGCAGTTGGAGAAAGTTAAGGGGACAATGTGTATTGTTCACAACATTTCACAATAGGCTCCCGTGATGAGATAACTAACCATTCTCTATCTCTGCTTGAATTCCAGAGGCTTTTACACAATGTGCTTGTAAATTTAAAATTAAACTCTCCCCCCTTCTTAGGAATACAATTTGAAGATGGCAATTAAAATTACAGGGGGAAAAAACAGAAAAATCCTGTTGTCATAAGTCTGTCACAGTCTTCTATGTGAATTTTAGAAGTAATTTTCTGAAATCAGTGAGTGTGCTTACACTCGTATCAAGAACTCAAACTATACACTATGCAGATTTATTCCACAAAGATATTGAAGCCAACTCCTACACAGTCACCTGGGTACATTTTGGTGGAGCGGGGGAAGGGTTCTGTCTTTTTGTGAATCAAGTCTTTAGGCCTGACATCTAAGCCAGGTCCAGGGTTAAAAAATACTGCAAAGCTTCTGACTTCCTAGAGGCTCGTTTATAACAAGAATTGGCTTTAGAAGTGTTTATAGGCTCTCTGGTGTTGTCTATAATTACTTTCCTAGCTGAAGTAGCTGTGAGAAGGGAGAATGTATGGGAAAGAGGATAGGGGAAAATACCCTGCATAAAATAAATAAGAGTGTCTGCCGGGGAATCTGCTTCACCTCTTTGGTCTTGTAATTTTCTGTTTTTTCCAACTATAATTGAAAAAACAGTCAAGTAAGACTGTGGATAATAAAAGAAATGTCATTGGTTTTGCCGTATGGATCTCAAAGGTCCGTGGATCAGATGTTATCTATGAAAGTGGATCAATCCAACAAAAGCCAGCCTGATAAATCTGACAAGACACAACAGAGATGGGACATTTTGTCTCCAGAATGTTCAAATCCCACTTGAGGAAACTAGTTTCATGTTAGCTTGAAGAACATAAAAAGTAATCCCTTCTAAACTTTCCATTATATGCACATTGTATGACTCAGACTAGGGCTGATAGTTGAGAAATTGCTCTCAGATTTTGGTAGATTTAAGGAATAAAAATATTTCAAGCCTCAAGTTGTGAAACCTCATAATTCTATTTTATTCTTTTCAAATGAAATACCAAAACCCCCTTGAAATCAGCACTGATAAAGATATACAAAATGATACTGAATATACATTTAAATTGCTGATCAAAGACATTCAACAAATTTGAGCAGGTGAATATTATATGAGGTAGTACAATTGTATCTTCCAGAGGCACTTATGTAATAACCAAAATGAGTGTTATTGGAATCAAGCATTAATGGCCTGATTTTCAGAGGCGCTGAGCGCCCACAATTCCCATCAAAGTCTGGAAGATTCAGTGTTGGCACCTCTGAAAAGCAGACCATTGGTATTTATTGGCAGTGATTTCTGCCATCTTTGTATACAAAAACAGTCAGTTGGTTTCAGTTTAGTTGTCCATTTACTTAACAAAATGTCCCTTTTATAATGGATATATATAGGGCAATAACTATTTCCTGCAATTTTGTTTTGTGTCTGCTGCAAATGATCTTAGGTTTGTTGTGATATATAACATTATCTTTAAAAAGTGGTCTATTGGTTGACTGTTAAGATTTACTTTACAGACAAAGACATACAGTAAATACCAGAAGAACATTCACATCTGATTTTAAGTTGACCAGGGGAGAGAAGCAGAGCCTTCCATCAATGTGCTATACTGGCTATGTCCTTTATGGAAGAAAAGCTTTTTACTGGAGTTTTCTAATAGAAGATAGATATGCAGAGAAAATGAAAGCTTAGTCTTCATATATTATTGTGCTTTCCACTTTTGAGTAAATATTTGTGCTGCTATATACTGGAACCTTGGTAAACTGAATTTTCCTGTTTATCAATAAGTCAGTTGTGGAGTCAGAGTGTCACAATGCAAGTTCCTTTGGGCTGTCTTTCAAGTGACCTCAAGCTGATGTGAAGATGACAAGTTTAGAAGAGAGACAATTTGGTCTCCTTGGTAGCTCAGTTCTTGGGCTCTGTTAAAAACAGAGTCTGACAGCAGAGCCAACAAATGATACTGGCGTTATATGCAATATATTTGTGATTGGAAGTATTTTGCACTAGGAATTTAGCAAAGATCATAAAACTAAGGGCAGGATCTACACTAGAAAAACTTTTGCTGGTAGAGTAAAAAAAGGTCACAGCCCTAGCCAACATTAGGATATTTCTATACTGGCAAAAGCCCTAGTGTTGACATAGTTATGCCAACAAAAATAGTTCTTTGGGCATTAGAGTTTATTTTGTTCTAGAAACGGATATAACTTACACTGGCAAAAGCACTCTAGGATAAATGCACTAGATATAATGAAACAAAAAAAGTAAAAATGATTTTGGCCTGTCAAAATGTTTAATTCAATTCAAAATTAAATGTTTAGTTTCCAATTTTTTTGTAAACCATTTTTTAAAATGGAGGTAAAATTAAAAACAAAAAGTCATTTCAAAACTGGAAAGTCAAAACATTGGATTTCAAAGAATTATTTTTTGTTGATTTATTTTTTCCAACTGAAATAATTCATCAAACTCACCATGAATTCGCACAGTGTTTCAGTCAATTCTGATCTGCATTTTTAAGTTTAAAAGGTTTCTGAATTTCCCTTCAACTTTAATACAAGCAACCATTTTCTAGCATAGTGAAAGTAGGCCTGGTCCATTACAGTCTGATTCAACATGTAAAAGGCCTATGCTTTATTAATGTTATGTGTTTGTATAATATGTTCCTTCCGTGAAATTCAAAGCACATTACAGAATTGTTGAGAATTATATACTGAGAACATGCAGTAGGCTCAAGGCTGTACAGAAGACATGGTCTCTTCCCCAGGGAGGTAAGATCCTAATTATCAGAGCTGCTGAGTACCCACCATTCAAAATGACATCAATAGACTTCAGTTAATTGCCACTTTTGAAAATTTAGGCCATACCGTCTAATTCAGAAATAGTCTGAGAGAGTCTACATCAGGGGTCGGCAACGTTCGGCACGCAGCTCGCCAGGGTAAGCACCCTGGCGGGCTGGGCCAGTTTTATTTACCTGCTGACGCGGCAGGTTCGGACGATCGCGGCCCCCACTGGCCGCTGTTCGCTGTCCCGGGCCAATGGGGGCGGTGAGAAGCCGCCCGCGCTGCTTCTCGACGCCCCCATTGGCCCGGGACGGCGAACTGCGGCCAGTGGGGGCCGCGATCGGCCGAACCTGCCACGTCAGCAGATAAATAAAACTGGCCCGGCCCGCCAGGGTGCTTACCCTGGCGAGCCGCGTGCCAAACGTTGCCGACCCCTGGTCTACATTAACAATATTGCAGTTAATTAAGGCCCATGCCATATGTAATTTACAGTTCACATATAGAAATAGGGATTGCGTCACACCAGCAACTATTTAGGGATGGGAAATAAAGAAGAATAACTTCTATTATATGAAGAATAATTCATATAGACTGCCATGCCTTTTAATATGAGTGATGTAAAGAATAGACAAGAATTAAGCAACCCTTAAGAACAAGGGCTTTAATTTTATGACTCCAAGCACAATCTTTGTAAATTTTCAAGCTTGTATTCAGAAGAAACCCAATATCTCATTTTTCCTTAACATTTACCATTCTTGATTTCATTCTGAGGTCCTTTCCTGTACATTTTATCAAAGTGTATAAAGGCAGATAAAAGTGTGTAGACTTCTTCAACAAGTAAGCCAGTTCCAAGCTGAAGTATTTTAAGATGATTCATCCCTAGAGAAATTCTTAGCTTTTTCCTCTATTTTTTTATCATCCTTTAAGCTCCGCTCAATAAAAGGCAAAGGATCACTGATCAGAGCAAACTGCTGTAGTTGGATGGGAGATGCTGTTGGTAAAATATGGTTCACTTGTTGAAGTATATTGAGATGGGACAAGCAGGAAATGAGAAACATTCTACCTGTCTGTTTCTGGAATCACTTGACTCTTCACAAAGCTTTCTTCATGACTTCTTTATTATCATGTTCTTTTTGCTCTTGTATTTCCCAGTGGAAAGACATTTCTATGTTCATTTCAGTTACGTCAAAATAATTAAATCAGAAATAACAGAGTATTGCAAAAGCTGTGTCTTGATGAATTTATCATCAGAGTAACTGATAAGAGTTCTTAAGTTTCTCAGTAGGCCTCTCAAATTAGAAAACCAACCAGGCGGCATATAGAGAAACAAGTGCACAGTAATTTTAATATTGTATTCACCATTCCCAAATGCTCAACTTTGTGGTACATAATATTTGCAGGAGCTGGACTGGCTTAAAGGAATGATGCTTTTTACTTATTTTAAATTTTACCGTACAGATTGTTCTCCTCCTTTGGGCCAATGTAAATCAGGAGTTATTCCACCAAAGTCAATTAAGCTGTACTAGTATAAAACTAATGTAATTGAGATCAGAATCGGGAGCCTAGTACTGAAAAATGTAAAACAGATACTTACTGAAATTCTGTGCTACAAGCATCTCATATTAGAACTACTTCTCTGGATTAAAATAGCTTCCCCTTAAGTTAATGGGAGTGCCATGCATAGATCAGAAGAAAGATTTGATACAGGTACATTCAAAGACTGGTGGACAACCTGCGGCCTGTCAGGGTAATCTGCTGGCGGGCCGCAAGACAGTTTATTTACATTAACCACCACTGCTCTAAGACATATTTAGATTATTGCAACATTAATGAAATGCCAGCTTTAAGCATAAGGTATAAAGAAATTCATTGCCAGTCTCAATAACTGTCAGGACACACAGTAATGTGCTATTCAGATTTCAGTACCGATGGTATTTATTTTAAAAGAAACAATACAACCCCCCAAAATTAGGTTCTAATACTTAACTACGCTGGTGAAAATAGCATTAAAAAGATATATGCCATCATGTGCCAGCAATGCCCCTCTGCCATGTACATTGGCCAAACCGGACAGTCTCTACGCAAAAGAATTAATGGACACAAATCTGACATCAGGAATCAAAATACTCAAAAACCAGTGGGAGAACACTTTAACCTGTCTGGTCATTCAGTGACAGACCTGCGGGTGGCTATATTACAACAGAAAAACTTCAAAAACAGACTCCAACGAGAGACTGCTGAGCTGGAATTGATATGCAAACTAGACACAATCAACTCCGGTTTGAATAAGGACTGGGAATGGCTGAGCCATTACAAACATTGAATCTATCTCCCCTTGTAAGTATGCTCACACTTCTTATCAAACTGTTTGTACTGGGCTATCTTGATTATCACTTCAGAAGTTTTTTTTCTCTTAATTAATTGGCCTCTCAGAGTTGGTAAGACAACTCCCACCTGTTTATGCTCTCTGTATGTGTGTATATATATCTCCTCAATATATGTTCCATTCTATATGCATCCGAAGAAGTGAGCTGTAGTCCACGAAAGCTTATGCTCTAATAAATTTGTTAGTCTCTAAGGTGCCACAAGTACTCCTGTTCTTCTTTTTGTGGATACAGACTAACACGGCTGCTACTCTGAAACCTGTCATTAAAAAGAGTCTTTGTAATTTGGTATCAGATAAATCAGGGGATCTTGTGGAAATTGCTCTGACACACTCTGGTTCTGAGACAATATAAGTGTAGCTGTGTCTTTATGGGTCACAATTCAGAATACCAAATTCAGGACAAACTGCTGAGAAATAAGGTGGACACACCCCAAACTAGTGGTTATTCTCCCATGATATACCAAACCAGCAACAAAAGTAAACTTCTGTAAAGTAAACAAAAGTCTGTTTCACCACACTGGCTTGTTAGAAGTCATAAAAGCAGTTTCCTTAGGCATTCCAGACCTTATATCACCACCAAAAACACTAGACTTAAAGGTGAGTGGGTCTTTAAAACCAGTTTCATCAAACAATGTGTTCTTTTGATCCCAAATGACCAGGTCAATATACAACTCAGATCTTACCCAAAAATCACGCTGATGCCAATGTTTTCGTATTTAAAATCTAAAGGTTTATTTAAAGAAAGAAAGAAAGAAGTTAAAATTGGTTAAATGAATCAAATATATACAATAATTGCAAAGTTATTGGTTCAGGCTTGTAGCAGTGATGGAATAAACTGATGGCTTAAGTCAAGTCTCTGTTTGCGTCCAAATTATTGGAAGGTCCTCAATTCCTTGGTTAGAATGCTCCCATTAGTATAAGTCCATAGGCCAGAACCTTGAGCAGGAAAAAGGTAAAATGGAGGCGTTTCCAGGGCCTTTTATAGCTTCTGCCATATGGAAGGAAACCCATTCTTTCAAACAAAGCCCTCAGCACAGCTAGTGGAAAATCACAGGTGACAAGATGGTGTTTGGAGTCACATGGGCAAGTCACATGTCCCTGCATGATTCCGCTTAGTCACAGTATAAGCCATTACCTATAACTCAGACAGCATGTTCACAGGAAAGTCCATTCAGGGTAGGTGAGTGTCTTCCATTGTGAGTTAAATGTTCTTTTGATGGGCCACTCAATTTGAATAGTCCCTCCAAGATGTGCAGGCTAAATACCTTGTGGGCATTACTCCAGGAGCAAACATTTGAAATCCAGGTACAGAGCCAATACTCATAACTTCAAATACAAAAATGATACATGCATACAAATAGCATAATCATAACCAGCAAATCATAACCTTTCCATAGACATCTTACTTGACAACCTTTGTACAAGATTGGTTGAAAATATATAACAGTGGTTGCAACAATGATCTATATGGTCATATTTTAATCAGATAATGTCAAAATAAGTTTATTGTTACATCACATGAAACATTATCCAGGGTTAAACTACACTGTGTTACTGCTCTAAATTTAGGATATTGCCCTAGGGCACATTTTGGCTACAGCAAATGCTCTGTGTGATTCTGCTTTTGCAAGATAGCTATGGACTAAGAGTCCAACACATACATTATTTAAAATCTATTTTAAAAAAATATTTCTACTCACTCAATGCACTATTTCTAAGGTAGCCCTCGAAATGGCTTTTATGGAAGTAGGAGAGAAAATATCTTCTGAAAGAAACATGCTCATCAATATTTAAAGTTAATTATTATATTTTAAATTTAGACAGTAGGAAGGGAGAATGGAAACTTTACCTGGTGATTGTTTTTCTGAACACTAGCATGCTCATTTGGGATGTATTGCGCAAACACTAATGCCAGTAACTTTACTAATGTTAGTCATCCCTCTGACCTGCATAAGTGTTTGCAGGTGGCCAATGGATTTTAGGGTCTCTAATTTAGTTCTCATCAACAATTTTGGGTGCCCCCTGCTGGTTCTTCCTCATGGGCATCATTTTGAGACAGATAAGGGAAAGAAGGTGTAGTAAAATGGACTGCTCTCTTGAGAGTCTAGATGTTTTGTACAAAAATGTCACAAGGATGTCAGGTTCCCTACATAGTTACATTCTCGCTGACAGGCTGAGTCAGCAAAATAGATCTGCATCCTTTCAGATGGTACTAGAACCTGTCACCAGTATGACTAGGCAGAAAGCTGACTGGTTTGAGATTCTAGAACCATCTAGAAAGATGCAGAAGTATTCGTCTGAGTCAGGCTGTCAGACCATAACTATTGAAGGAACCTGGTGTACAAAATGCATAGAATCTTAAGATACCAGTCCATTTCACTACACCCTTCTTTCCCCATGCCTATTTCGACAAAAACAAAGACATTTTAAACAAAAACAATAAAAATTTGGTAACAAAATCAAAGAGTTAATGATCAGAGGATAAATTTAACTTGCCACAACATATTTCAGGGCTAAACGTTACCTACCAGATTAGTCACCTGGAGATTCACAAAGAGGAGAGATTAAAGTAATCACGAGCTGTTAAACTGAGTTTCAAATTCTCCCTATGCGCCCAACATATTCAGATTGAGAAATCAGCCCAGCTGACCCCCCGTTGCCAGGGCTGAGTGATAAATCAGACCTGTTTGCCTTGAATATGAATGACTCAGTGGCATTGAGAGGAGGCTGATTTGTTAACAACTATCAATCTCATGAGAAATAGTACCATGGCAGATGGAAAGCAACAAATCTGTTTCTTCACCTATCCTACCCCTCCTCCCATATGAGCAGCTTCCTCAGAAGAACTCACAGAAGGAACAAATAGCAGCCCTTCCACAGAAAGGAAGAAATCCATTTCTAAGCTTTCCTTCATCACTGAAAAAGGCCTCTTCCCTTGTCCTCCCTCCCCATCCGACACACTCCCCTTTTAAAATATATGCTTGTAAGATCCTTAGCGCCATATTTTTAGTTAGCCCCAAGATGACTTCCAGTTCTGTGACTAAAAACCCAGTCTATTTACATATAGTCATCCAATTTCTCAGTTCACAAACACAAATTGCTGTTTGTATGCACAAGATGGGGGATGCATTAATTCTGGCAGGCATTATCAGAAAAGTGCAGAGGAGTAGATATTCAATGGGTTTTAGATCAGGTTCCATATTTCTATTGAGGTTAGGTTTTATAACAGATTGTGTAACCTTTCTGCCAGGTTGTTAGCAGTAGCAAAAAGGGTCACAGTCAAATAGCTAAGCATCCCTCTTAAAACCTACAAACACCATCAGCTTGAGCCCCCACACAAAATTTATGAGATCACTTAGCACCCTTAATAGGCACTACTTCTCCTCTCACAAGCTCGGAGTCTATATATGAAACAAGGAAAAGTTTGTTACAGGGAAAGGGAATACAGCATCATCTTAGGAAACACTATCTCTAAATAAATGATAAATAAAACACTTTGGTAACTTTGGCAGTGGTGTTAACTTGGTCCTTAACCTATCAGTGTGAACATCCAATAGGCAAATGATCCTTTATTACATCACTTTCCCTTTTCCCATCTGCTAAACCTACTCATCATTTAGCATCAATAGGAAACATGGTCTATAAGTCCTGAGGTACACTCAGATAGACTTATCTCCAGCCTCTTAGAAAGTGCTGTCTATTCTTATCCAGCTACTGCCTAAAGCAGCTGCAGTTATTTCAGCTTTATATAAGCGATGAGTAAAAGGGGCTTAATCAGTGTTCACTCACCTCTAAAGAGCTCTCGCTATAAACTAGTAGCAGATGGAACACCTAAGCAGAAAAGGTTCTATAAGTGACAACACCTCCTTAGGTCACTTCCTCTACCCAACCAATTCTGAATTTCTACAGAGTTATGGTGACTCCGAAAGTGTCACTTGAAGAATTATGGGTAGAAAGCATATGCAAATTAAGCTCTCTTTATAATCATATTTCCCCCCTGTTCACCAATACATGGTGACAGAAAGCCTCTTCCTGTCTGAAGCTTCTGTCCATCGGGAGTTCTGGGTATGCAGATAAAGCAGCTCTGTTGACTTTCTTCTCTCGGTTCACCAACAGATGGGAGCAGAGAGCTCCTTACCTTCTAGAGGGTCAGGCCACAGGGCTTACAGCTGTGTTTCACTAACCCCAAAATATTAAGTTTAAAATATCTCACGGTGTCCCTTTAGTATTCAGAACTTTAAATTTTGTTTCCCAAAGTTTTAACCTGGTAGGAAATATAGAAGATATAGATTGAAATTTTTGCTCTGGGCTTTACTGGATTCTGAGATTTTATTTTTGATGGGAACCCTATATTCATGGCAGATGATGACTTTTTATTTTGTACATCCCTTTCACAATTATAACAAACTTCCTAGCCCATCGACTGACAAGCAACATTTCAGACCTGTCAGGTTGCTGATGATAATGTCTTATTCTACAATGCCATATGAAAAGCTGTCCTTTGAGGATCAGAAATGTACAATATGCACTGCTTCAATGTGTAAAGATAAGATTAAACTACAAGGGAGCAATTAAATGCTTAGATCATATTAATAAAGCATTTCCTGTGTTTACCATGGTGTTATCATTGCCTACAATATTGAGCAGTGTATTTGTTTTGATGACTAAAACATGAGCTGCAAATTCAGAAGGGGATTATGGAGTTATTTTAAGGAGTATGGTCCAAACTACTTTTGTATAGGGCTTCCTACCCTGATGTAATAAAAAATTCAGCAATTTAGAAGTGAAAGGTCTCTGCATAAGTTATTTTAAATTCATAACTAATTAAGAAAAACTGATTTACATATAAACAAATCAGCATGCATCAGTCTCCCCTGAACTTTCTGGTCTCTTATGAAAACTGCAACTTCACTTTAGGGTACTTAGGGCTTATTGTTTATCTTTGTGGAATCATACAAACTAGTCAATGCAAATCACATTTACTGACCCTCATTTGGCCACCGAATGGTCTGGTAATTAACCAATAGAGACACTGTTTAGTGAAAAGCAGAATCTCTCCAAGCTTAATGAGTCTAATTAGTGCTAAAGAATGTAATATTTATATAACAACAGTGCCCAGAGTCCACAATCAGGATCAGGGCCATATTGTGCATGGTGCAATTTATACACATAGACAGATACGGTCCCTGCCCTTGAGATTCATGGAATCAGTCTTTGTGATTGTTTATCCTCATGACACAGTCTTGCAGCTTCCAAGGCACTAGAGACAGGAAATGGGGAATTAAATGGAAATAGTTTTGCAGATTTAGCATTGTTAAAGAGTCTGCTAAATTTTAAGGTACTAGGCTCCATTTGACGCAAAGGGACTTTTTGTTTGTTTCCTCCTCCCCCATATTCGACGATAATTACTATTACAGAGAAAAGGTGGGTGAGATAATACCTTTTATTGGACCAACTTCTATTAGTGACAGAGAAAAGCTTACACAGAGCTCTTCTTCAGGGCTGGGAAAGAAGAAGAGCTATCTGTAAGAAATTGGTCCCATTACCCACCTTATCTCTCGAATATCCTGGGCCCAATATGGCAACACTGTATACAGTAACTACTATTGACTGAGATCTTAGACACTCAGGTTACCTTCTCCAGACCTGAGAAAGAGCTCTGTGATGCTCCAAAGTTTGTCCCTTCCAGACAAAACAGTTGGTCCAATAAAAGATATTACTTCACCTACCTTTTTTAGTAATTACTATTAACACTAACAGGCAGACTAATCAATTATATGGAGAAAATAATAGGAGATTCACTTTTGGGGAAACAAAACAGCCTAATAGATCTTAGAGAAAATAATTTAAAACACTGGCAGGAAACAGGGGACTGAAACCTGGAGAGCAATACTGCTTGAAAAAGACCTAGATGTAATCATGGG
Source organism: Chrysemys picta bellii (assembly GCF_011386835.1). Lineage (NCBI taxonomy): Eukaryota > Metazoa > Chordata > Testudines > Emydidae > Chrysemys > Chrysemys picta. Next base: position 21,775,690 of record NC_088800.1, read on the forward strand.
GAGCTAACTAGATGTGAGTTTACATGTGACATGATATCAAAAAGGAGCAATGCATATACAGGATCATCACATCACAGAGCGAGCAGGGAGGTAACAGTGCCTCTGTAAAATTTTGCTGCGATCATCTTTGTAAGGTGGACCTTGGTTCCGATCCAATATTGCAATTCCTATGTTTCCATATAGCATTTATGGGTTAAAAAAAAGTTATGACCGACTGGAAGGAGTTCAGTTGGGAAGGTCAGCTTGTTCAGAGAAAAACAGAAGTGATTAGGGACTGAATAGGTGAAATATGAATGAACTATGTACAGCTAAAAAACAAAGAGGGGGCATCACAGTCTTCAAATATTTGGAGGACATAAACATTAAGCATGGAGTGGAATTACTTGGGATGGTACCAAGCAGAGTTACCATGTTTCAGGTTCCCAAAAAGAGGACACTGCTGGAGGGTGGGGGAAGGGGAGCTGGAGCACGTACTTGGGGATGCTGAAGACATGTGTATACTGGGAGGTGGTATTTGGAGGGTGCTAGAGGGGATATTTTGGGGGGTGCTGGAGGCATGTGTGTGTACTGGGAGAGGTACTGGGGGCTTCACTCCTGAGGTGGGGGCAGTGTCACTCCCTGTCATGGTGGTAGGCGTAGACCCAGAGATGCAGCAACAGCCATCCATCAGCACTTCCCTGCAGGGCTCTCCCCCTCCCCAGGGCTGGGAGCCAGGGCCTGGGTGGGCAGGATCTGGCAGCTGTGAGGGACAAATCAGATTTGAATGCAGGGAAGGGACCAATCAGGAAGCAGACCAATTGGGGCTATTTCTGAGCTGCAACGTCTGCTCTGCAAAAAAAACCAAAAGGAAAAAAGAACAGATATTGCCTCTTATTTGAAAAATCCACCTGGACAGAGGATCAAAAAAGAGGCAATGTCCGGGAAAACCTGGATGTATGGTAACCCTAGTACCAAGAGGCGTAAGCGCTGTAGGAGAAATGGAATGGAATTGGGAAGAGAAACATTTAGGCTAGTCATATTAGGATAGGAGGCAGGGACTGTATCTTTCTTATGTGTTTTTACAGTGCCTAGCACAATGCAGCCCTGGTGTCTAAGAGCTTCAGTACTTCTAACAACAGTTAATAAATATAACAACGAGTCTCTGTTTATGAGGTGCGACGTATGACTGGAAAGGGTGAAGCATCCTGAAAGAGAAATGATTCAAATTCAACCCTTAAAAACACATGGGTAGATAATGTTTGTGTTTTTGTATATTTACATTACATATATATTGATAGAGATCAACAATCAAACAGTGCCTGCCTATGATGTATTCTGTTAAATCAGAGATCAAAAGGACATTTTAACATTTAAATGAACTGTAAACATAGGATATCGCTGTATTCATCTCTTTGAAATGTATAGCAAATCATCTGCGAATGGTGGAAAAACAGGCAATTGCCTTATGTTAATCTACGTGGATAATTACCAGCGATGCTTAGGAAATGGGTCCACTTCAGAGTTCCCATGAGTGCCTATTGTTTGCCAAAGGACTCCAATCTGTCAAAGAAGGCCTGAATCTGTATAAAAATGGCTTGGGTCCTGATCCTGTTTATCTCGGATCTGCTTGAGGCTTCATGCAGGGGAAGCCTAAGCCCCAAGGATTGAGATCCCAGTTCTGACTGGACCCTGAATACAAACATTGGACTATAACCATGAACTATTTCTGAAAGAGCTCTTTGCATCTACAAAGCTCACCATCTCTGCTATAAATCTGAAGCTCAAGATTGTACTTATGGCTGTATGTATACTGACCTTTTAACCTATATTTTCTCTCTCTCTCTCTCTCTCTCTCGCTCGCTCTCTCTCTCTCCTTTTTTAATAAATTTTAGTTTAGTTAAAAAGAATTGGCTGTAAGCGTGTATTTGGGTAAGATCTGGAATATTCATTAATCTGGGAGGTAATGTGTCCAATCCTTTGGGATTGGTAGAACCTTTTTTATATGATGAATAACATTTCCAGTATTCCTCAGCATTTTTGACTTGGGTGTCTAGGTGGAGGCATGGGGCTGGGTTACTTTAAGGGAATGGTGTTGTAGATTTCTGAGTAACCAGTGAGGTATAATAGAAGCTGTTTTGTGCTGGTTTAGTCAATATAAAGTATTGGAATATCCACCAGCTTTGGGGATTGCCTGCCCCATTCTTTGCATTTCACCCTAATTGAGTGACCTCAGCTCGCTCCCCTGGGATTCCGGTCACATGAGGTATATTAGAGAGCAAGTTAGGGTATGTCTACACTACAAATTTAGGTCGATTTTATGTAATTAGACATTGAGCCTCCAATTTAAGCAACTCGATCTTGCACGTCCCCATTATGCTCATTGTGTCGGCAGAGTGCATCCTCACTAGCAGGGCTGGCATCAATGCATGGAGCGCTGCACTGTAGGTAGCTAATCCCACAGTGCATGGAGCTGAGTGGAATGTTGGGTTGGGCTTGCAATGCCTCATGGGACCAAAACATTTGCACGGGTGGTTAGGGGAACATGGCATTAGCATTCAACATTAAAAATAATAGCATGTAACCCCTAGAGTTTGATTGGAAATGTGCACTCACCCAAGGTGCCTTCCCTGGGATCACGCTCCACCAACAACTGGTTCTGTGAGGGAATGGGCTCCACAGTTAGAAAAAGTTCTTGGCTGTCCGGGAGAATGGATTCTCTGCTTGCCTGCCTTGTATTCTCCTCCTCCTTTACAAGCCCTTTAGGTCAGTGGAAGGGACCCGGTAGTGTAGACACATACATTCTTAACTCGACCTAACACGGCTTATGTCGACCTAACTTTGTAGTGTAGACCAGGTCTTAGCCTCTCAGGGGAAGTTCTACCCATTGCTTGGGACATTAGACTGGATAAAACACTACACGACGTTCTGTTGGAACCAATCCTACATGTACAGAGATACAGTCAAGATTATTCTTATAGGTCTCTTCCATTCATACCTGTGATTCCATCTACTGCCAAAGTTAAAATTGAAAGATTTATGGAATTTTACTAAACCTGCATTTTAAGACATTGATTGTTTCACAACAGATATGATACATGGGAACATATGGATAAGCAGAATAAATAATATCAGATAATTGCCTTGAGGTTTCTTTTGTACAATGTGAGACAGGGAAAAGGAAGAAAAAAATGTCTGTGGCCAAATCATCCCATTCATGGAAGGCAATATTTAGGTTTTGCAAACACACGCTTATATAAAAATCTAAATTGTTACAGAAATATAGGCACTGTTACAACTTTAATAGGATTTGATCTTGTGTTGTAGTCATGTACTACAATGATCTGTACTAAAGAAATTCCTAAATATAAAGATCTAGGTACCCATAAGCAGGAATTCCAAGTTATTGCCCTACAACTAGCTATAACTACATACTGTAATTGCATTATACAATGAAGTTAAAACTACAGCAAGCTAGGGAGAAATGTGTGGTTGTCCGCTTTTGTAAGGTAGTGAGTTAAAGTGCTGCCACTGTTCCTGGATTTTCCAAATTTAAAATATGTTGTGTATTTCCCCCCCCCCCCTTCTTCCTGTCTCCAGAACTGTGTTTCTGTGTCTCCTAAGCAACTATATACAGACAAGCAATTATATCCAATTCTGTAACAGCAGAGAGCTGGAAGTGTGTTACTGCCCAAAAAGCCAGATTTTAAATTGTTGCTGGAATCTAATAAATCCATATGTGCAATTACAACTATAGGATGGCCACATTATAATTTGATTACAGTCTTGATTAAAGAGATTGAAATAATCAGGCTTTATGGTGAAAGGCTCTGCAAGGAATACTTTCATCAACTCTCCATTCCCATGTGTCAGGCAATCTTAGCCTCAGTATTGTCAGGGCACTGCAATTCTCCTAACATGTTGACATTATTCCTTATTATAATAAGAGTCTTCGAACCATGCAACTCTTCAGCACCCACTTTTGTGGCAAGGAAATGAGATTTCGTCGGTGAATTTCAGCCCATTCTGTGGTGTTCCTCCAACGATAAATATAGTAATCTGCCAAACCTCCATGACTGACTGCAGAATTCCTAAGATCTGTTCTCTGCCTGTGTACTTGGGGCACAAATTTCACAACTTAACACTGAAGCATATTTGAGTACTTAAACAGACTGTCATTCTCTTCAACCCACCCACTTAACACACTTCTTCATTTTGTCACTCTTTACTGCCACCTGCTGAAAACATACAAGCCTGTTTAAACAAAGAGGGATCCTTGTGGCACCTTAGAGACTAACACATTTATTTGGGCATAAGCTTTCGTGGGCTAAAGCCTGTTTAAGTACAATTGCATTCACAAATGGGCATGAAATTGCTATATTTATGCACTCAGCTCAAGCAGATCATTTTGAAAAATGTAGTCCTGTGTCGGTAAATTTGAACTCAAACTTTTAGAAGTAAATTTCGAAGTATATTAAAATAACTAGTGATAGTAGTCTTAGAGGAGAATATTATCCTGATGGCTCATAGGGAAAGTGTTGGTAACACATTTATTTATAGACCAATATAGAATGTATTAAACTAATTCAGTCAGGCGAACAAAAATAAGCCACAGATAAGGATCCAGATCTTGGATAGAAGGAGACAAACATTGATGCAGTTTTGGACTGTAAATGATTTAAAACAAAACAAACAGACCCATACAGAAGAATCCCAAGCTTCCAAATGAAGAGCAAACTCCAGCAATTTTCCTAACCTTCTGACAGTTATTGATGATGGCTGCGGAGTATAAATCACCAAATGTTAAAATGTGGCTATGGTGCATGAAAAGAAAAGAAGGGAGCAGTAAAAATGTACATTGTCACTGTCCCACTTCTGTGTTTACCAACAAAAGTGAGTTTACATTACCGTCAGCAACACAAAACCACATACAGTAGCTATGGAAACATATTATGTTCAGGTCTACCACAGGCATCAACAGCACTGCCAGGCAAGTTCTTATTCAAAATCAGAATTATTATTGGTGCTTGATGGAGATATCAGAAGCAGAAAGAGCACAACTTGATTTTCAGATACCAGTTTGGATGGGCAGTTCTTTGAGTTAGAAAACTCATGTTTTGATTTGTACACTGAGCAAATTTGATAAGTAAGTCTTTGATGGAATGTAACAGAAACGTCTGCATGGCCTAAGGATTAACACATAGGTCAGAGAATAAAGCGGATAAGATTCTACTCTATGTTCTGCCATTAACTTAGATGTTAAGTGAAGTTACGCACAACATGCCTCTATTCCTCACCTGTAAATAGGGGATAATACCTACATCACAGTGAGTTTTCCAGGCTTAATTCATTCGAGTTCATAAAGTGCTTTGAGAATTATGGACAGAAGGCACTGTAAAAATGGAGTGTGTTAAGGAAATACCAGATTGAAATTTAACATCTAGAGATATGAACTATGCTGTACTCATCACCATAAAAGCTTAGGTTGCATTACATTGCACAGAACCCACTCATAGGATCAGACCCTTTCCTGAATTAAATTGTGGGAATGCACCAGACACATACTTCAGTATCTACCATGCAAGCAACTGGCAAAGAGAGAGGGTTGTGTGCATGGAAAGATGAGGATTCTCATGGGCAATTTAAAGGGAATTCTGGATGTTCTTGACATTGGAATGAAAAGGCCTTATGCCAATGGATAACCTTTTCCAGCAAGTACTAAAGAGACCACCTTTGGAATGCCTGATGCAACCAGGAAAACGGGATGAACTAAAGTCACCAAAAGCTCATGGTTAAAGTGAGAGAGAGGGAGACAGGACAAAATTCTACTTAATCAACTATATGGTATAATTCCAACAAATGTAAAATTATTTGTCTAGTGGTGACAAAGATAGTTCGAGATTTCCAAAGGAACAAAAACAGTATGTATTCAGTTCAATATTCTATAGCATGTCACTGAACACTCCTTATTAGTGCCTTATTCTGTGATAAGGCAGCTAAAATTATTTGAAATCAGCATAGTGCTTGGGGTTTTTTGTTGAGAGCAACATAGCTTTCTGAAGCTTGCTCCAGGAACTTTATTAAAAGAAGATTAGCTGTGAAAGGTAATTAAGGTCCAAACATTTGGATCTTTTATGCTAAGTGGAAAGAAGAAGCTGAAAATCCAAAGCTGCTCTTCAGGACAATTAATGCACAAAGTTATAGGCTCCCCAATTTCTTGAAACCTTTAGAAGTCATTGTTAATCTCAGCTGTCAATACAACAAACAAACAAACAAATAAAAATCCCAAAACAAACATTTATTCTTTTCATTCCAAAGATAACCTTCAAAATTAGAGTTTAGGCTTATAAATTTTCCCTAAAAAACCACTGGTTATTCATGGTCTCTCATTCTCCGTTCACTTGAATGGATCAGTTAATTTATTGGGAGAGGGAGTTGCTTCCCAAAGAATCTGCTCAGTATGTCTCCTGAAAATTCTAAGGCCTGGATCCACAAAGGTACTTAGATGCCTAACCCACAGGATTAGGCACCTACATCCCAGCTTTAGGGTCCTCTGCAATCCACAAAACTCCTGTTCAACTGCTGCCTACCCCTGTAGGCAACTAAACCCACTCAGCACCTAAGTTTTTGCAGTAAAATTTCTGTAGGTGCCTATGTTTCTGTCTTGAGGGCATGCACATTGCTGCCTCAATGTAGGCATCCAGGTTCCCGTCTCTCCAGCGTGATCCATAACCCAGGGGAAGACAGGTGCTCCTCCACCTAATTGTAGGGATCTGCCACTTCTCAGCTGAATGTTCTAATCAGTAGGTGATGAGATACCACACAGTATACAGGGAGCCTAGACACCTAACTCAGGCTTTGTGGATCACAGTGTTCTTTCTGTGATTTTCTAGATACCTAAAAATTAGGCCTTGCAATACTCAGTGTCACAACTCCTAAGTCCATTAGTGGATCCATGTCAAGATCTTTAGAGAGTGGGAGATGACTATTGTAACTGAGTTTAACTAAGTTGATAAGTGAGAAATGAACAAAAAAGACAGGCTGTTCGTGAGCTTGGAAGGCAACATCTGTTGATGCTGTGCTGGATAATATTTGATTTTTTTCTGCATGAAACCATAGACTGTCCTAGGCACCAGAGCTATTGAACATGGGAGAATTAGCAATGGTAAATAACACATAGTGTGTCAGATCCTGCTGACATTTGCAAATCTGAAACTGATAGCAGGACTTGGCCCTCTTGCTTTAAGAATGTACTTGTTAGATGGCGGTTCATACAAACCTCTTTTTTTTAAAAGTGATATTTGTGAGAGTAATTCCAGACACTACTTTGCAAATTTGCCCCTGTGCGGAAATGAGAATGCCTGCCATATAATATATGGTTATAATTATGTACTATAAACCCTGAACAAATAAGTTGTTAATTTTGTTAATTTTTCCTCTTGCTTCCATTTTTGTGTGGCAGCAAATGTTCTGTCAGCCATTATCTTGAGAAAAATTGTAACTGATGGGTTCATTTTCATTTGTGCCTAAGGAATTTCTGCATTATTGTAAGTTGGGAAATATTAGATAATTAACATTGGTGATAAAACTGCATTTGTGCCGATTATCCTGTTCCACATGTATGCTTAATTGGCAACATTGCAATAGCTTTAACTGCAAATAGACTGTCTATTAGTCAACCAGACTGTTTGATGGGAAAAATACAGACAGTTTAGCTATTATTTGGAAGATACAGAGTATAATTATAATTTGAATAGACAGTTTTACTTTTGTTAGTGTAGTAGCATGGTGGGAGCAGGGCCCTTCCAGACACCCTAACATAGCCATGGGTCTCCTCAAGGGGGAAAAGGAATCTCCACCTCTGGTGCCCACTGTAGCAGGACTCTGGCCCACCAGCTAATTGTCCCATCAGTACCAACTCTGGAGTGGCTGAGCCCCAGAGAGGCCCAAAACAAAAAGCAAACCCTGCTCAATACTTGGTAGCCCCCCAGTCTTTCAGTAGGGCATCCCATCCTTCCCTTCAGGCTCATCTCCCAAAGAGTCTCCGACTCATGCGCCTTTCGGTGCTAGGGTCTAATTGCTCCTGCCCAGCAGCTGTTCTGACTAGCAGTCCTGTCCCTCTGCAGCTCTGCAAGCAAAGCTCCCTTCTGGCAGAGAGGCTGAGCTCCATCCTCCTTCCTGACCAGCCAGCCCTCAGCTGAGTCAGGCTCTACCCTTTTATTACCCCTCCAGGCTTGGCATTAGCTGCAGATATTGCAGGGTGAAGCTTGCTAGGCTCATGGGCTCTCCTTAACCCCTTCTTTACTTTGGTGAGGACCCTCTGCCCCATTACAGTTAGCCACTTCACTTTTCTCCCAAGAAGAATACTGACCACATTAGTAGGAATAGCTCGGTCTTCCATAGCACTTTCCATCCTGAGATCTCCAAGTGTTTTACAGAGGAGGTAAGTATTGTCACGCTGTCTGGAGTGGCTCATGACTGAGTGAACCAACCTCAGGGCAGACTGTCAAAAGCAGGGCAGAGATCCCAAACTGGTGGTGTGTTCTATAATTAGATTTCACCAGCCCACTAACAAATGCAAACTCCTAGATCACTGGAACAGTTTTACCATGGATTCACAGACATTTCCCATGGGCACTTGCTACCCACGCATGCTGGACTGAGTGATAAACGGTCACTTACACCAAAAGTCACAAAATATCCAGGTTGCTTCCAGACCCAAAAGGCCAGTTACTTACCCCAGATCAATTTGTACCATAGATCTGGTGCCTCCTGCTGGCCATTTTGGGGATTAGCTCCGCAGGTCAGTAAACCCTCTCCCAATGGTGCCTTGTCCACTGTCAAGTATCAGAGGGGTAGCCGTGTTAGTCTGAATCTGTAAAAAGCAACAGAGGGTCCTGTGGCACCTTTAAGACTAACAGAAGTATTGGGAGCATAAGCTTTCGTGGGTAAGAACCTCACTTCTTCAGATGCAAGACTTGGCCACGAAAGCTTATGCTCCCAATACTTCTGTTAGTCTTAAAGGTGCCACAGGACCCTCTGTTGCTTTGTCCACTGTCATGACCCGCATCGTTCCAGGGACCGCAGCATCTTCTTCATGACATGGCCCACTGTGCTTTCCCCTTTCTGGGGTTTAGCAAGGCAGTCCAACTGTCCAACCACTTTCCCAGGGACCCTGAAGATGGCAACCCTGTGCTGTGACCCCTCCAACTTCTCAGTACATTTTCCTGGGTCACTTACCTGCGGCTCCAGCACCTTCTTCACTCTTACCTCAGGGCCGCAGCATGTTGGTCCCAGCAGCCAACCAGGAGTCCCTCTCACTCCCCAGGTCCCTGCCAGCAACTGCTCTGTCCATAGTGCTAGCTTCCATCTACCTGCTAGGAACCAGTCCTTCCTCCCTTGAGCTCCAGGCAGTGACTGACCCTGCTCTGCCCTTCAGCTCTTCTGATATGGCCCAGCTGCTCCTCACTGCCTCTCTAGGGCTCTATTAACCCCTTACATGCCAGTATGGGGTGGATGCCCCTCACAGGGGGAACCACTTTTCCTGTCTCGGTTCACAAGTTCAGAGCAGGCATTTTTACAATTATAAAGCAAAATTTACATATTACTTGTAATGTCTGTATACCACACTATAAAGTAAGATTAATGCATGCAGCAACTTACAAGCATGGCATAGAGTCTAAATACTCAAACACATTTTTACAAGTTCAGGACCTATTTTGAACAATACTAACATATATGTGAGCTGGTCTGGTTTCCAGCTATGAATTTGTCAGTGCTCAGCTGATGCCCACAGACTTGGTAAGAGCTGGCACCTGGCTTACCAGCATCACAATTACTTCCAATTTACATATGGGGAAACAGAGGCCCAGAGAAATCAAGCGACTTTGCCAAGGGCTGGATGTTATGACAGCTTTTGTACAACCCTTATTCGGGGATGGGAGGGAAAGAGGAAATATTCCTCACAGAACCACATGCAGAGGGGAGCATTCATGCATAGATCACCCCTCTCTTGTCAGAATAAGAAGTCCAGATGCCTCCACTATACCATCCCCTTCTGCCCTGCACCCTATAAAGATCTAGCTGTACATCCAAGTGTCTTTGCAGGAGGGGGGAGGAGCAAAAGAAAGCTGATGAGCTAGAGAAGAAGTAGCTCAGCCAGGGTCTGTGCCCATTGTTCTGAATAGAACCCTTAGAAAGTGATAATACAGTCTGGGCTATGTTCCCTTTTCCAGGGACCTCTTTCTGAGATGGGGATCACCATTCAGGAGGTTTCTAAGATCAAGGGAGTCATGGCTTTATCAAAGCCGTGCTGCCAGGGAGGAAGGGGCTGCTCAGGGAGACAGGGACTCCCATGGATCCTTGGGGACCGCCAAGGTTTCTGGATGGGCACAACAGCCTGTCCCATAATGGAAGAGGGAGATAAACAATATGAATCTTCTGGAAGGGCTCCTCAGACAGAACGCCTCCCTCTGTGCCCCACCTATGGGATCATCCATCTAAACTTCTTTTATTTATTTTTCTCTCCCTTCACAACGAGGCCCATTCATAACAGACACTTTAGAAGCCTGAGCTGACTTCAGTGACCTGAATGGCACCAACAGAAGCTGAACCGTCATCTTGTAAGAAAGGAGCATTTTCGTCCCTGGTGCATTGAGTCCTAGTGCCTGCAGAGGTTCAGGTTTCATGATAAAATTCTATTCCAAGCTGTTGAGCATTTGTGTTCACTCAGTGTAATGTCTCAGGCTGCACTATCTATCATTGGTATTATTTCCCTGGATGGTTGTTTCATATTTTATTAGAAATGACAGCTCTATTATTAACAAGAAAAAATATATAGCATGAAAGAAAAATACAACTAATAGCATTAAGAGCCAGGTGCTGAAGGATGTGAAGGTTTTATCGGGTGACACATAGGAAATGGCTGTTTCTGTAAAATATTTGCTACTTGAATGGTTTATTAAAGCTGATGCCACTGCTACAATTACCACCAATTATTTTGTCATAGTGTCGATTCCATTTAAAGTGAGAAAGTCAGTGATGAAAACCCATATCCACTTGAAAACTAAATGCAGATAAAGACAGTTTTACTGGGGGGAGGGCGGGGGGGAGAAGGGGGAAAGGTGCGGCTGATAATGGTTCAAAAGATTGGTAAGCATATATGAAGCTTTTCCTCTCTACATTAATAGTAGGGTTACCATACGTCCGGATTTCCCCGGACATGTCCGGCTTTTTGGTCCCCAAATCCCCGTCCGGGGGGAATTGCCAAAAAGCCGGACATGTCCGGGGAAATAGGGAGGCTAGGATCTCCGAATCTGTGTGTGTTGGTCGCCCGCTGTGACATCATCTCGGTGCGACACTCGCTCCTGCCCAGGGCATGCTGGGGGCTGTAGTCCGGCCGGGCCTCACGCTCCAGGGAGAGCCGGGAGAGGGGAGCGGCCGAGAACTACAACTCCCAGCGGCCCCTGCGACGCGACCAACCTGCCCCGTGAGGCAGCAAGCCGTCGGAGGAGGGGGGGCGCGAGCCCCTGTCCTTTGGGTCGGGGGTGTCTCTGGGCACCGCTTGGCAGCCATCGCAGGGCTGGGGGGCGCCCTCCGGGGGTTGTGGACGCCAGCGCGTTGCGGGGAGCCGGCACTGTCCGGATTTGGATCCCCCTGGGGCTGGAGCTGCGCCCCCGGCCCCGGGCACCAGTCACGTAGGGTTACCGATACGTCCGGTTTTTCCGCAATCAAACCCCCGTCCGGGGGGAATTGCCAAAAAGCCGAACATGTCCGGGAAAAATACCGGACGGGCACTTCCTCTCCCTCTGCTCTGCTCCTCCCCTGACTCAGACTTCGGCTCTGTTTAAGAGCCAAGCGCCCGAGCCAGCGCTACTGGCTTCGGGCAGCACCCGTGTCTCCGGACCCCGAGCCGCAGGCCGGGCACTTCCCTTCCCGGGCTCCAGCTGCTCTGCTCCGGCGGCGCAGGGTCTGGAGGCAAGGGGGCTGCCCGAAGCCGGTAGCGCTGGCTCGGGCAGCTTGGCTCTTAAACAGAGCCAAAGAGTCAGGGGAGGAGCAGAGCAGCTGGAGCCCAGGAGGGAAAGTGCCCGGCCGGGGACGCAGGGTCCGGAGGCAAGGGGGCTGCCCGAAGCCCGTAGCGCTGGCTCGGGCAGCTTGGCTCTTAAACAGAGACAAAGAGTCAGGGGAGGAGCAGAGCAGCTGGAGCCCAGGAGGGAAAGTGCCCGGCCGGGGACGCAGGGTCCGGAGGCATAGGGGCTGCCCAAAGCCCGAGCGCTACCGGCTTCACGGGTTTGCCGGGCAGCCTCCAGACCCTGCGCCCCCGGCTGGGCTCTTCCCCTCCCGGGCTCCAGCTGTGCTGGGGAAGCGCTGGCCGGGGGCGCAGGGTCTGGCGGCTGCCCGGCAAACCGTGAAGCTGGTAGTGCTTGGGCAGCCTTTTTCGTGTGGCTGGGAGGGAGGAGGGGAAGTTAGGGCGGGGACTTTGGGGGAATGGGCGGAGTAGGGGTGGACTTGGGGCGGGGCCAGGGCCCGTGGAGTGTCCTCTTTTTTTTATTTTTTTAAATATGGTAACCCTAGGAGAAAGGAACCATGGAACAGCAACGTAACGTCACAGTCCCATTCCCCACCTGTCCTGTGGGGTCTTCTGGCCTTTAGAGCTACTGGTCAGGGCCTCCCCCAGTCTGCAGGGGGCCACCGGGTCTGCTGGCCTCCTCGCAGCCTCTGCTGAGGCTACAGGAGAGAGGCCTCTTCAGTTTGCAGAAAGAAAGAAATCTCTGAGGTGAGCACACAGCAGATGTCTGTTTTCCCAGGGCCAGATGCTGCCACCTTGTCACTGGAAGGGCCCGTGTGACCTCTGACCACAGATGAGGGAGGACGCCCAGCTTGGCTAGACAGATTCCTTCGTGCCATGGCTGGGGACAGAAGCCTGCAGCCAAAGCTCACACTGCAGGAAACAACCCGCAGAGGCCTTTCATCTCCCCAGGGTCAGACGTCACCACTAGGAGAATGTGAGCGCCGGAGCACTGGGGGAGCTGGCCTGAGATGGCATCCCAGGGCACAACCACCTGTGTCAAGTCCATTCTGATTCCACGCTCAGCAAAGATGCAGGGAGCTGTGCGGTCAGGAGAGGCGCTGGTCAGAATTTGCCAGTGGAACCGTTTTTCCATCAGAAATTGCCAGCTTGTCAAAATCCAAACGTTTCGTGGGAACACGTCGATTTGGACAAACCTTCAGACAGAAAGCAGGCAGGTTTAGCACGGAAAGCTGCTTAGCTCCCTGCCAGCTCGCCCGCCTGCCCACCTGCTTGACAGGCTGATGGGGGGCCTGGGCTTCCAGGCTGCTGAGAGAAGCCCTGGCTCCCAAGATCCCAGGGTCCCCGAAACCCTCTCCTCGCGGGGGTAATGTTCTGGTTACTGCACAGCTCTAGGAGGAGGGGAGGTATCCGATGCCCCACAAGCCACCAATCCTCCCTGCCAAGGTCCCAGTAACTACGACAGCCTGTGAGAACATCCTAACCTTTAGGGCACTTTCCCTGCCAGGTGAAAGGGTGCGAGCTGGACACCTCCCTGCCACCAGAGTCCAGCACTGCCGAGAAAGCCAAGTGTGGACTAAACTAAGCCCCTGGTTAACCCTTTCCCAGAGGAATCCAGAAGCCACTGATAATTGCAGGCTACATGGTGACCTCTCTCTCAGGTCACTCCCCCATCCTGGAATAGGGGTCGGTGAGTCCTGGACGAACGCCGTTCAGCTGGGAACATGCTCCCCCTTCTCGTGCCGAGGACTGCGTGAGATGGGTGTAGTGGGCACTCCCGATAAAGGGGACAGTGTGACAGCTGCCTTTCAAATAGGCCCCAGGCATGGGGGGGCCACAGCACCCAATTCCTCTGTCCCCCTAACTTTCTTCACTGCTTTAACGTACAATCACAACCTGCTCCGCTGACACCTCTGACTCCTGAAAGTCCTAACGCTCCAGGGGAGCAGGCCATGCCCTGCCCTGCCCTGGCTGCCCCGGGTGTTACCTCGGAGGGAATCGTTCCAGATTCCAATGGGTGGCAGGTCCAGGGAAGAGCCTTATCTGGGGGGAGGCTGTACCAGACCCGCCCGACCCAGGCAGGCTCCCAGGTACTCTCTGACCGGGGCTGATAAGGCTCCTTAGCAGTTTCTTTCCAAACAAATTCCAGTTCAAGACACCTCAGAGCTCCACAGCAGGGCAACATCCCCAGAGCGCAGCAGGGCGGGGGTTAGGGGGAGCAGTCGGTAGCAGCCCCTCGTACGGCAGGAGCGAGAAGTGCCAGCCTCTCTGCACAGAGCAGCAGCGTTCAGCCTGGGCCAGACGTGCTGCGGTGATGGGTAAGAGCGGGCTCGGAGAGCCAGAGGGTCTGTGGGGCAGCGCTGGGCCCTTCTGCTCCGCACTAGGGCCGGGTGGGCGTGTTCAGCTGGGATTGGAACCCACCAGCACTTGTGGGTGCGAATGTGGGGCTGGAACGCAACGTGGGGCACTCCCACCTCGCCCGGGGGCGACTAGGGGGAAGGGCAGAGAGACACCTGGGCTGAGACTCCAGCTCCAGGGAGACAGTCACTCCTGCCCAGCTGGGTTAAATTGCCCAGCTGTGTGACAGCCCCCCCATCCCCGAGGGGTTCCCCCCCCAACCCGGGTATGTCACAGCAGGGTAATGTGCGTATTGAACGGCAGGGGTTGCCAGAGACTGGCTGGGAGAGGCCTTTGGGGATGGAGGAAGCAGCACTAAGGTACATGCCAACCTCCCTACAGAGGAGGGGCCGTGCCCCGCAGGTGTGGGGCAAGGAACTGGGACACTGCGCGGTGGGTCATTGTCTGGCCCAGGCCCTTCCTAGCCGGAGGCCGAGGCCGAGGCATTTCCTTCAGGTCACCTTCCGCTGCAGCTTGGCCACGGGCCCCCATAGCCACTAGCCCAGCCAGGGATCCCAAGTGGGGATTGTCACGGCTGGCTCCTCCCTGCCGCCAGCAGCTCTTCACTGCCAGGGAATTCCTGAAATCCTGTGTGCCCTCCCCCACCCACCTCCTGGGGCTGTGAGTGCCCCCCCGGACAGCCCCCCCCCCGAGCTCTGAGTGCCCCTGGCCAGTCCCTCCCCTCAGCCCCCCCCCCACTTCATGGGGCTCTGAGTGCCCTCAGCCTGTCCCCCTCCCAGACCCCGGGGCTGAGTGACCTTGGCCAACCCCCGTCCCTTCAGGAGGAACTCCCAGTACCCACCCAGCCGCCACACCTCAGGGTTCCCCTCCCTGCGGCTCTGTGGCCATACCCCCACCAGGGCCGGCTTTAGGCCAATTCAACCAATTCCCCTGAATCGGGCCCCGGGCCCAAGCCCCAGTACGGTGTACCGGCAAGAGCCGGTGCGCTGTACCAGGGTGGCCCGGCTTCCCCAGGGGGCAATATAAAGGACCTAGGGCTCCCAGCAGGGGCCGGAGCCCCAGGCTCTTTAAATTGCTACCAGACCCCCACTGCTGGAGCCCTGGGGTAGGGCTGCGGGGCTCTGGGGGCTATTTAAAAAGTCCGGGGCTCCCGCTGCCTCTACCGCCCTGGCCCTTTAAATAGCCACTGGAGCCCCGCTGCTTCCCCAGGGCTCCCGCGGCTATTTAAAGGGCCGGGTCGGTAGAAGCAGGGGAGCCCTGGGCCCTTTAAATAGCCCCCAGAGCCCTGGGATAGCGGGGGACTCAGGGGCTATTTAAAGCTGCCTCTGCTGCACCCCGTCCCCGCACCAGCCCTGCACCCCCTGCCCTGCCCACAGCCAGCCCCGTCTCCAGCCAGCCCTGCACCCCCTGCCCACAGCCAGCCTCTGCCGCACCCCCTGCCCTGTCTCCAGGCAACCCCTGCCGCAACCCCCCTGCGGCCCTGCCCAAAGCCAGCCAGCCCCACACACCCCTGTTTCCAGCCAGCCCCGCACCCCTTGCCCTGCCTGCAGCCAGATCCTACCTCCAGTGAGCCCCTGCCCTGCCTCCAGCCAGCCCCATGTCCACTGGTGCCCTGCAGTTCCCAGGGCAGTGACCCTGCACACCTGCTTCAATGAGGAGGGCAGGGAGCAGCTGGGACCCACACATGTGCACACCACTAGCGTGACCAGACAGCAAGTGTGAAAAATCGGGACAGGTGGTGGGGGATAATAGGATCCTATAAGAAAAAGACCCAAAAATCGGGACTGTCCCTATAAAATCAGGACATCTGGTCAACCTAGCACACCCCCAGGGAGTGGCGGGGACCCACACATGTGAAACGGAGCTCATTAATAACTGATCAACAGCATATATGATGCAATGTACTTAATGTATAATTTTATTATTTATACAGTTATGGAAAGTAAATAATACATGGAAGAAATGAAAGGCTTTTTTTTACATTATTTTTTTTGTCATCCCTGCCGGGGCCCCGCCAAAAATGTTTGAATTGGGCCCCGCCCTTCCTAAAGCCGGCCCTGCTGGAGAGAACAGGAGGATTCAGTCAGCAGGGGCTGCCGATCCGTCCCATTCACCAGGGCTGCCATCCTGCGGCTTCAGCATTAGTGGCTGGGGTGACTTGGGGAAAGGTCTCAACCTCCCCACATCCCACTTCACTGCTGCCAGAATCCCTCCTTCCCCCCCCCCCCCCCGCTACAGTCCCCTCCCTACCCAACCTGGGTGGGGCTGGAGGAGAGGGGTCTGAGAACTTGAGCTGTGGATTGGAGGTGGAACAGCTGTCAGGGGCACTGAGGGGGAGGTGGCAGGAGCTCCCCGTACAAGGAGGGGGGTTGCCAGTGGAGGTCACTAGGAAGGACAAGACTCCATCCTGGGGATCAGGAGGGGGAATCCATCCCTCAGAGGTGGGCAGGGGCTGGGTGGAAATGCTGCTGGTTCCAGGGGCCGTTAATCCCCCGATTCCTCCGAGGCGTCTGAGTCTCAGACAGGTTCTCGTTCCCTTGCAGCAGGAGGACGTCACGGCCAATGTGATGCGCCAGCTCCGTATCATGCGGCACTTGTGCCAGGTGCCCGAGGCACTGCAGGGCCTGTGCCTCTGCGGCCACCAGCAACTCCCGCTCCCTGCTGCAGGTACTGCTCTGGCTCTCTGTAAATGGGGAGCTAGTGGAAGGGGAAATGGAGCCCCCCGGCACTCACAGAAAGCTGATTATAGAATGAGCCCGAACTGAGAGGCACCATATCCGCCCCCGTAAAGAGCCAGACTTCAGTGGTGATACAGCCCAGCTGGGGTAGCAACAGGATTAAGAACGAGGTAGGAAGTTCAGAGCAGCAAGGAAAGCCTGGAGGGGAACTTGAGAAGAGAGGTTGGAAAAGTGCAGCAAAGAGAAAGGTGCAGACCTAGCTGTTGGGTCCAGGGCCCTGAGCTGCTATCAATGTCAGGGTGGGACTGGGTTCCCCTACCGGCCCCAGAGGAGGCGGCGTACACGCACCTGGAGAGGGTTCCCAAGCCCAGCAAGGGGGCTACAGGCAGAGCAAATGCCCCAGCGATGGCAGAAGGACTTCTGTCTGTGGAAAGACCTCTTTGGACTTTTAGTGTGAGGCAAGCTGGGCTCCAGAAGGGTGGACTAAAGGTGGTGACCTGGCCGGAGTTACCAGGCAGAGAAACTGCCGTGGTGCTGGAGCGACCATGGATGGGGGACGCTAGCCCAGCGAGAGGGCTGTGATGCCATGCCTGGCTGCCGGGGGGCACCTAACGATGAGTAGATTCATTTATGATTGGCATCGTTGGCAGGATTGAGTTCCCCCTGTGATCCGTGAGGGAAGTCTCTCCAGCGGAGCACACTCCCTCTCAAAGCAGGGGGACCGGACATGATTGGTTGTAATTGCCAGCTGTGGGAGGGAGTGTGCAGCAGTGGTTAGTTAAGGGGCCTGGAAATAAGGACTGCTGGGTCTATTGGAGAGTGTCACTAGGAGCAGTGCATAAGATGAGGTGTCCTATCATGTTTACTCAGATCAGATTAGGACATAATAGAATGGCTGAAATAGTTTATTTTATTTGTATTGTATTATTTTGCAATTGTTAAGATCAGCATCTACTTAGCTCAGACTGAAGCATCTTATCTAATTTTTGAGATCTAAGTGTCTCCTCTTTGAGTGCGACGAGACAATTTAACACATTGTGACAAAGAATTTTCATTGCCACTTGTTATGATTTCAAGAAACAAACTGGTTTAGTTTGAATAGGATTTTCGGTCAGAAACGGTTTCAATGAAATTTCCCCACCATCTCGATTCCTGGGCTCTATCTCTGCCTTTCGGGGGGGGGGGGGTTGCTGTCTGTTAGAACTGGAGTCTGATTTGGATAGGGATCGAGACCTCTTCAATGTTTTTAATGAAGTAAATACTAATGGGAATTGTGTGATCATGGGAGATTTTAACTTCCCAGATATAGACTGGAGGACAAGTGCTAGTAATATAATAGGGCTCAGATTTTCCTAGATGTGATAGCTGATGGATTCCTTCACCAAGTAGTTGCTGAACCAACAAGAGGGGATGCCATTTTAGATTTGGTTTTGGTGAGTAGTGAGGATCTCTTAGAAGAAATGGTTGTAGGGGACAGCCTTCATTTGAGCGATCGTGAGCTAATTCAGTTTAAACTAAATGGAAGGGTAAACAAAAATAGATCTGTGACTAGGGTTTTTTTTTTCAAAAGGGCTAACTTTAAAAAATTAAGGAAATTAGTTAGGGAAGTGGATTGGACTGAAGGACTTGTGGAACAGATGGATCAGACTGAACAAGTTCCAAACCTCTCGGAGGCTCTTACCTTCTAAACAGGGACGTCAGTTTTCTAGTAAAATCAGGAAAAAGAAAGGAGAAAACTCAAAAGAGGTTCCTCCTGGCGCTCACGTACGTGACCCCTAATACTCTCTCAGTCCTCAAAGAGAGACCTCGAGAAGGAGACTTGCTGAAGGAAAGCTACAGGGGACTCAGAGGTTTCCCTGGTCCTGAGCCCCTGTCCTGCCTGGCTGATGTCAGCATCTCTCTGTGAGGTCACCACCTTTGACCAATAGGCGGAGGTCCTGCAAAAGGCCTTTGTGATGTCACTGTCACACCCACCCATCCCCTGCAGTGCTAATGTCCTGCCACAGGCCAGACCCTTTGGAGGTTTGAGCTACTCTCTGTGGATCACCCCACTCAATGAGTGTTCATTCTAGGAAGCAAGCCGGCTAGACAGTAAAACAGCAGAGGCTGCTCCCAATGCTACACTCGGTTTCTCAGAAATGAGTAGAATTTATGGGCAGAAGAGACAGTTAGAGCACCTAATCTGATCCCCTACATATCACAGGCCTTTCTGCACCATATGGGGCAGGCAGAGCTCTGCCTGGGCGCAGGGGGAATGGGATGGGGGTAGATCAAGGAAAGAGGGGAGGGGAATGGGTGTGAGGGAAAGAGCTCCTGTCCCAGATGAAGGAATTTGGGGGCAGAGGAAAGGACCCTGCTCCACAGAGAGGGGAGAGGGTTTCTCTGAGTGCCAGGGGGCTCCATTTCCCCTTCCACTAGCTCCCCATTTACAGAGAGCCAGAGCAGTACCTGCAGCAGAGAGCGGGAGTTGCTGGTGTCCTGGGAGGCACAGGCCCTGCAGCTCCTCGGGCACCTGGCGCAAGTGCCGCATGATACGGAGCTGGCGCATCACATTGGCCGTGACGTCCTCCTGCTGCAAGGGAATGAGAACCTGTCTGAGACTCAGACGCCTCCGAGGAATCAGGGGGGATTAACGGCCCCTGGAACCAGCAGCATTTCCACCCAGCCTCTGCCCACCTCTGAGGGATGGATTTCCCCTCCTGACCCCCAGGATGGAGTCTTGTTGTCCTTCCTAGTGACCTCCAGTGGCAACCCCCTTCCTTGTACGGGGAGCTCCTGCCACTTCCCCCTCAGTGCCCCTGACAGCTGTTCCACCTCCAATCCACAGCTCAAGTTCTCAGACCCCTCTCCTCCAGCCCCATGCAGGTTGGGTAGGGACGGGACTGTAGCGGGGGGGGGGGGGGGGGCAGGAGGGATTCTGGCAGCAGTGAAGTGGGATGTGGGGAGGTTGAGACCTTTCCCCAAGTCACCCCAGCCAGTAATGCTGAAGCCGCAGGATGGCAGCCCTGGTGAATGGGACGGATCGGCAGCCCCTGCTGACTAGGGTTACCATACGTCCGTTTTTTCCCGGACATGTCCTGCTTTTCGGCAATCAAACCCCCGTCCGGGGGGAATTGCCGAAAAGCCAAACATGTCCGGGAAAATGCTGGCCGGGTACTTCCTCTCCCGCGGCTGCTCTGCTCCGCTCCTCCCCTCTCAGACTTTAAGAGCCGAGCTGCCCGAGCCAGCGCTACTTGCTTCGGGCAGCACCCCCCCTTCCTCCAGACCCCGAGCCGCCGGCCAGGCACTTCCCTTCCCGGGCTCCAGCTGAGCTGCTCCGCTCCTCCCCTCTCAGACTTTAAGAGCCGAGCTGCACGAGCCAGCGCTACCGGGTGGGCGCTTCCCCTCCCGTGCTCCAGCTGCGCTGGGGAAGTGCCAGCCGGGGGCGCAGGGTCTGGGGGCTGCACGGCAAACCGTGAAGCCGGTAGCGCTGTGGCAGCCCTCTCCCCATGGCTGGGAGTGGGAGGGAGGAGGGGGCGGAGTTAGGGCGGGGAAGGAGCGGAGTTGGGGCGGGGCTAGGGGTGGGAAAATGGGCGGGGCCAGGGCCCGTGGAGGGTCCTCTTTTTTTATTTATTAGACATGGTAACCCTACTGCTGACTGAATCCTCCTGTTCTCTCCAGAACGGGTCCAGCCTTGCCAGCAGCAGGGCAAGCGTCCCCTGCCCATGTGCCTCAGCCCTGCCTGGTCAGACGCCATCACCCGTCAGTCCTTGGCCTCCCAGGCTGCCAGTGATGGGAGCAACTCTGGGTGGTGGCTCGGGTGACACAGACACCAGACCACTAGGAATTGGGTGCGGCCCTGTGGGACAGGAGAGTCTCGCAGAGGGCACTTGGGGGACTCTCCTGCCCTTCCCAAGAGCGATAGCACCCTGTCCTAAGAACATAAGTCTGGGATGAGGCAAAGCTTGTCATTAATTAGCCTGGCTAAAGAGCTGGCTGGAGCTGCTCCGGGGACAAGCTGGCTCGCTCCTGCTCATGGAGGTGAATTCATCTCCCTTCCCAGGAGCACCTGCTCTCCCTTTCATTCCCCACCAGGCTTCTTGTGCCAGGCCAGCGAATGGCCACAGGATGGGAATGAGGCCTGGGCCGCGCCCCAATCTCCTGAGTCTAATGCAGCTGCTCACCTTGTCCCCCATCAGCTGCTGGGTTTCCCCCAGGAGGGAGTAGGTGACAGGGAGAGAGACACACACACACACACATTTGTCCTTCTGGTTGCAGGGCTTGTGTCCTTCCAATCCCATTGGTGGCTGCACAGTGGGCAGAGTCCTCGCTGCGTGCCCGGCCCAACAGAATTGCAGGGCGTGGTGTGGAACACAGAAAGAGATAGAGAGACTCATCCTCCAGCCGGGGTCAATCTGAGAGAAATTGGCTGGGGTCCCAGTCTCACTCTTCTAGCGGGTGCCATTTCCCAGCTGGGTTCCTTACTCCTCTGGTGCAGCAGCAGCTGGTAGAGCCGGTAAACCCCCTCCCTGGCCTGCCGGCTGATGTCCTTGGCTGGGTCACTGACGGACAGAGCTAGCTGTGCCATGTGGTGACCCATCCTGGGGAATTCCGCTGAGTTCTAATGGACGGGAGAGGGAGAGGGGACTCCATCAGCATTTTCCTGTCAGCTCCCAGTCCCCCCCGGGCCAGGACTCTCCTTCCCCTCAGCCCCTCTGCAGGGCCCTCCATGAGGACTTGCTTCCCCAGCTGCTCCAGGATGACAGGGAGGCATGAACCTGGAGCACAGTCCCCTTAAAAGCCCAGAGTCACCACTTAACTAGGACAAGAAGAACTTGACTCAAGCCAGGCTCACTCTCTGCTCTGACTCTGCCTCCCCAAGAGGAACACTCCTAACCCACAGCCCCTGCAGCAGCAGATCCTACAGCCCGTCGGAGCCAGATCACCTACGCCTGGAGTCAGGAAGCTGGGGTCAGAGGTCACTTACGTCAAACTCAGGGAGGGTGATGGTGAATCTGAGCAGGGCAGTGCTGCTCTTAACGGCCCTGGCTCTCTCTCGCGGCACCGTGGACACGATCTAGTAGTTAATGTGCTGTGGGGAAAGGAGGCATTGCACTGACTGCCCTGACCAAGGATGCCCACTTGGGGCCCGGCTAGGAGGACAGACTGGAAAATGGATCTAAGAGTGAAGGTAAAATTGTCCCCACCTCTCTCATCGGGCTCACCTCCAAGATGTACTGGAGCCTGTCGGTGTCTGGGGACTCTGCCAGCAGGTTCCCCAGCATGGCATCCAGGAGGTCTGGCAAGACCCTAGGCAGATCCTGAAAGCAAGGGAGAGCCATGGGTCAGAGTTAGGGAAAGTGGGGCTACACCTGCCACAGGATGGGAAGTGGGGTCTCTGGGAAACACTGGTGAGACCCCCAAACACATATCCTGGCCTCTCTCATTCACATCCCACTGCAGGCAATTAGCAAGGACTCATGGCAGGATGACAGCTGGCTCTTCAATCCATGACTTTAGCATGATCTACCTGCACTTGGGTGGTGTCCTTCTCCATGCCCAGGGTGAAGACGGCGTGCAGGGCAGCTCGGAGGAGGTGGGTCTCCAGCTCTGGCTCCACGGCAGGTGTCATAGTGCTGGCAAGAGAGAGGAGCCGGTATTAGACTGTGCAGTGCGGGGATGGGACTGGCACCAACACGCAGGTGAAACTGCAGGGAAATAGGCACAGGCTGGCGAGAATGGAAACTGAGGCACCGAGCCAGGGAATGACAAGGCCAAGGTTTCTCAGACAGACAGTGGCAGGGCAGGAATAGCCCCTGTTCCCTGGACCCTGCTGCCCCTCCTGTATCTGATCCTGGGAGTGAGCCTCTCCCCAAAGCCGTTGCAATGTTACTGGAGTGAAAAGAACAGCCCAGCCAGGAGAGAGTGACCCTTCCCCGCACCTCTGCCAGAGGAGCCACCCTTGGGCGGTGACCTGGGAGTGGGAGGGGCAGTGACTCCCAGCCCTGCGCCTGAGTTTCCTATTGACCTGTGGGACTTTGGGTAAGTTGCTCCCCGCTCTAGGCTCTGTCCCCAGCAGTCAAATGGGGATTTCATACTTTCCCACTATTGGAAAGTGCTGGGAGAATCCCCCAGCAAAAGCTGCTCTGACAGTGCTAAGCAGCATCTGACCATTAGAGGTCGGAGCGCACTGCCCAGGAGAAGGAGTGTTTGGTTCTGGGCTGTTGGAGTACGGGCTTGCAACCATCTGTGCACACATATTATACTAATTGCATCCAGACCACATCTCCCTAGTTTGTTTGTGAGAATGTCCTTATTAACACCAAGATGGATCACATCTACTGTTTACTTCACTAGGCCCGTAACCCTGCCAAAGAAGGAGCTAGGATTGGTTTGGAATGATTTGTTCTTGACAAGTCCATGCTCACTAGTCCTAAGAACCAAATTGTCCTGTAGGTGCTGACAAACTGATTGTTTAATAAGGGGTTCCAGTATCTTTCCAGGTATGTTAATGGATGGGAAGACGTTCTTTTTCAGGGATCTCTGACGAGAACTGGGGCACAGCACTTAGTTTGTTGAGGCCATAAAATGGAGACAGGCACCTCTTCTCTTCTCCCAGCACCCCAGATACCTAAAAGGGTGGGACTCACATCCCTCAATGGGCTTAAAAAAGACAATGGTTACAATGTGGCCCCAACCATTTCTGGTTTCTGCAGACTAGATGTTTTAGCAAAGTTTAGAATTCCTTGGTGCTCAACACCGTGAAACTCCCCTTTCTCCTTCACAAAGGGCTTTAACGCCCCTTATCTCACCCAGGCTCTCGACTGCCCAAAGTTGGAGAATTGTCCCTGTTCCCACTGCAGAGCACCCCCCACGACACACACACAGAGTCCTCCTGGTGGTGGGAGGGGAACAGAGGAAAGGACAGAAGACTTAAGAGATGAAGAGAAAGGAGGAAGGGATGGAGGAAAAGGTAAAACAAAAAGAACAAACCCTAATGTCCCCAGTGATTCTAAGGGACAAAATCCCAGGTAAGGAATAAAATTCGACCACCTTAAGCTAGTGTTTTCCATGCCTAGAATTCAGCTGGCGCCAGATGCATCAGACTGAACAGGTTCCAAACCTCTCGGAGGCTCTTACCTTCTAAACAGGGACGTCTGTTTTCTAGTAAAATCAGGAAAAAGAAAAGAGAAAACTCAAAAGAGGTTCCTCCTGGCGCTCATGTACATGAACCTAAATACTCTCTCAGTCCTCAAAGAGAGACCTCGAGAAGGAGACTTGCTGAAGCAAAGCTACAGGGGACTCTGAGGTTTCCCTGGCCCTGCGCCCCTGTCCTGCCTGGCTGATGTCAGCATCTCTCTGTGAGATCACCACCTCCCCAGCACCTTTGACCAATAGGCTGAGGTCCTGCAAAAGGCCTTTGTGATGTCACTGCCACACCCACTCCTCCCCTGCAGTGTTAATGTCCTGCCACAGGGCAGACACTTTGGAGGTTTGAGCTACACAAAGAGGAGATACTTAGATCTCAAAAATTAGATAAGATGTTTCAGTCTGAGCTAAGTAGGTGCTGCTTTTAACAATTGCAACATAATAAAATACAAATAAAATAGACTATTTCAGCCATTCTATTATGTCCTAATCTGATCTGAGTAAACAGGATAGGACACCTCATCTTATGCACTGCTCCTAGTGACACTCTCCAATAGATCCCCATTCTCCACCTGCCGGGAGGTAAATAGGGCGGATTGTTATCCCTACTTGAAAGAGGGAGAAGCTGAGGCTGAGAAAGGAGAATTGACTTGTCTTAGGTCACACAGCCAGTCCGTGGCAGAGTTGGGAATAGGACCCAAGAGCCCTGATTTTCAAACTAACCATCGGATCTTGAATTTCAGACATTGAATGACCTGAATAAAGTGCTCTCAAGTGAGTTCCAGACCAGCAAGAGTTCATAGTAATTATTCAGCAAGCATTTTAGGAGAACTGGAATGTTAGAGAAAATAATGAACTGCAGAGACGCAGCAAAATTTGTCGAACATATGACTGGTTATGACTATTTACTTGGTCTTAAAAGAAAACAACAGGGACCTGAGTCTCCTCCCTGTCAATAACCCCCTGCTCAGCCAATCAGGGTAGAGACCGAGGGGCGGGAGGATGAGGGTTCTCACCAGAGAGCCCAAAGGATGGCCCAGGTCACCGCTGGGGATCACTGTCTGAGCACTATTTCAGCCCCACATTTTTCGGTGGACCTCCCACAATGGGAGTTGTAGAGCAACCCCCATGACACACACACACCCCTCCTGGTGGTGGGAGGGGAACAGGGAAAGGACAAAAGAAGTAAGAGATGAAAAGAAAGGAGGGAGGGATAGAGGAAAAGGTAAAAGAAAAAGGACAAACCTTAATGTCCCCAGAGATTCTAAGGGACAAAATCCCAGGTGGGGAATAAAATTTGGCCACCTTAAGCTAGTGTTTTCCATGCCTAAAATTCAGCTGGAGCCAGATGCAGCAGACTGAACAGGTTCCAAACCTCTCGGAGGCTCTTACCTTCTAAACAGGGACGTCAGATTTCTAATGAAATCAGGAAAAAGAAAGGAGAAAACTCAAAAGAGGTTCCTCCTGGTGCTCACATACACGAACCCAAATACTCTCTCAGACCTCAAAGAGAGATCTCGAGAGGAGACTTGCTGAAGCAAAGCCACAGGGGTCTCTGAGGTTTCCTTGGCCCTGCGCCCCTGTCCTGCCTGGCTGATGTCAGCATCCCTCTGTGAGGTCACCATCTCCCCTGCACCTTTGGCCAATAGGCCGAGGTCCTGCAAAAGACCTTTGTGATGTCACTGCCACACCCACCCCTCCCCTGCAGTGTTAATGTCCTGCCACAGGGCAGACACTTTGGAGGTTTGAGCTACTCTCTGGGGATCACCCCGCTCAATGAGTGTTCATTCTAGGAAGCAAGCCGGCTAGACAGTAAAACATCACAAGCTGCTCCCAATGCTACACTCGGTTTCTCAGAAATGAGTAGACTTTATGGCCAGAAGAGACAGTTAGAGCATCTAATCTGACCCCCTGCATATCACAGGCCTCCTGTCTATCACAATAGCTACTTTTGGGGCAAACACATTCCGGAAAGGCATCTAGTCTTTATTAATGACATCAAGAGATGGAGAATCCACCACTTTCCTTGGTAGCTTCTTCCTGTGTTCAATCATCCTCGCTGTTGAATATTTGTGCCTTATTTGTCATAGGAATTTGTCTCTTTTCACCTTCCAGCCATTGGGTCTTGTTCTGCCTTTCTCTGCTAGACTAGAGAGCCCTTTAATCCCCAGTATTTTCTCTCCATTAAGGCACATCAACACTTCAATGAAGTCCCCTTCAATCTTCTTTTGATAAGCTAAACAGGTTGAGCTCTTTCAATAGCTCACTAGAAGGCATTTTTCTCCAGCCCTCAGAACATTTGGTGGCTCTTTGCTGCCCCAGCTCCAATTTCTAGGACCATCTTTTTCAAAGGAGGACACCAACACTGGAGGCAGTATTCCAATAGCAGTCTCACTGCTGCTGTGTCACCTCCCTATCCTACTCACGGCTCTGCTCCTTCGTCTAATGATGGCTTTAGCCCTGTTCACCACAGCATCACACTGGGAGCTCATGTTGAGTGGCTTCTCCACTCTGGCCCCTAAATCCTTTTCAGAGTCACTGCTTTCCTGGATACACGTCCCCATTCTGGAGGTGTGGCCGGCGTGCCTTGTTGCCACGCATAGGACCTTGCATTGGGCTCTGCTCAAACTTGTTTTCTTTGAATGGGTCCAGCTGGCCGAATGAGCCAGATCGCTCTGTATCACTGCCCTCTCCCCATCAGGAATTACCACTCTGCCCGTATTTTGTCACCCCCCAATCTTATCCGCAGTGATTGTATGTTTTCTCCCAATTCATTGATAACAATTATTTTAAAAAATTAGTCCTTGAGAGCTTCTTCAGACCCTTAGTACCCAGGACCTGCTCCCCACATCACAGTGAGAAATGCTGTCCAGCCCTGCTGGTACATAGGGGATAAGCACAGAACAAACGTACCTTTAGGAGCTGTGTTGTCCATAGGCTCTGAACAACATGTGGGGGTCAGCAGATTACAAACGCACGACAGACCTGTAGTGTAGACAGGTCCCAACTGTGTCTCGGTTTCCCACCCTGTAAAATGGGGAGAACAAACAAAACCTTGATTAGCTCCATTTGATAGCTGGGGAAACCGAGGCACCCAGCGGTGCAGAGACTCGCTCATGGTCCCAAAGCCAGGAATAGAAAACAGTAGATCTGATAGCCAGGCCTGGGACCTAACCCTGGTTTTCCTGGCCTTGCTGCTCTAAGTTTAGTCACAGCCTCCATGTCTTTTCCCCCATGTCCCTTAACCCCACGTCACTGCAGAAGAGAGATTTTCTGGTAGCCAGCTGGCTCTCCTGCATGTGGATGTCGTTCCAAAAGACATGCTCTGGCTCAGTCCCATGCTATGGTTGGCTGAAGGAACCACTTGGTCACATTCTAGGCCCTGAGTTATACAGGAGGGGCGACTAGATGCACATAATGGTCCTTTCTGACCTGAACCTCTATCAATCGCTACATTTTCTGCTGCTAGGAAGAGAACTCTGGACCTATTTTCTCTCATTCACTTTCAGTCGGAATAATTTCAATCCAGGCCAAAGGATTTCCTCTTCCATTGTGTCTTCAGCACCTTTGCGAGCAACCAGTTACTGTTACCCACAGGTTTCCAGTTTCAACCTGTCCCAGGGTGAGATGGCCAGGAAAGGGGTTGGAGCTCAACTGCACCTGGCCCAGGTGATGCAGCTCCCTAGGGTGAAGGGAATAAGTGTGGGGGTCACGTGACAAGACGCAGCCTGTGATTAGGACCCAGGCCTGCTGAGAGATAGAAGGGCAGCCTGTGCTCAGCCAGGAGAGAGACCCCAAGGGAAGCAGGCATGGGAGGGGCTTGGAGAGTCCTTTAAAGGTCAGGGACAAGCTGGGAAGGGGCCAGGTTGAGCACTAAGGACCAGGCCCTAGGAGGGAAAGACAGGGCAGTTTAGGAGATGGGGCAGATAGTCCAGTTGGTTTCGGCTCCCAGGACCAGACACCCAGAGGTGAAGGTGATTGTCGGGGCTTCTGTCCTTCTTCCCCAGTGTAGATTTGATAGTGGAGAAGACTGATGCCGTAAGGGGGAAGTGAGTTACCCCAAGGTCACCCAGTGAGTTTATATCACGAATGCATACTCGGAAGGATCCAATAGAAACATGGATTTTCCAGTCTCTTCTTTCTAGGAGTCCCCAGGGCTAAGGTAAAACCCCTGCTGCCCCTCCCCATTCTGCTCACCTCCAAGATGTGCTGGAGTTTGTCTGTGCTGGGGGGTGCTGTCAGCAGGATCGAGAGCTCGTCATCCATGTTCTCGGCGCAGGCCTTGCTCAGAGCCTGCCAGCGGAGGGAGACCAGGGGTCAGGAGCCTGCATTAGCACCCGTGTGCCATTGATCAGGAGCTGGCTGAGGTAAGTGCCGCCTGGCTGGAGCTCGCACCCAGAAACCCTGCCCCAGGTTGGAACCCCCTCCCACACCCAAATTCCCTCCCAGACCTCACACCCGGCACCCCAACCCCCTGCCCCAGGTCGGAATCCCCTCCTGTACCCTAATCCCTCCCAGACCCCACACCCCCACCCGTAGGGTTACCATACGTCCGGATTTTCCCGGACATGTCCGGCTTTTGGGGGCTCAAATCCCCGTCCGGGGGGAAATCCCCAAAAGCCGGGCATGTCCGGGAAAATCGGGAGGTCAGCCGGCGCGCGGGGAGCCGGTCAGCCGGGCCGGCGGGGAGCCGGGCCGGCCGGGCCGGCAGGGAGCCGGGCCGGCGGGGAGCCGGGTCGGCCGGGCCCGCGGGGAGCTGGGTCGGCCGGGCCCGCGGGGAGCCGGGCCCGCGGGGAGCCGGGTCCGCCGGGCCCGCGGGGAGCCGGGTCAGCCGGGCCCGCGGGGAGCCGGTCAGCTGGGCCGGCGGGGAGCCGGGCCCGCGGGGGGCCGGGAGCCGGGGGGGTGCGCCGGGCCGCCGGGGGCCGGCAGTGCTGGGCGGGCCGGGGGTGGTCGGCCGGGGCCGGCACCCCAGGGCCCGAGCTGACCCAGGCTGGAAACGCCGGGGGGCCAGCCTGGGCCGCGCCTCCTCCCCCCACACCCCCCCTTACCTGCTTCAGGCTTCCCGCGAATCAAATATTCGCGGGAAGCAGGGGAGGGGGCGGAGACTTTGGGGAGGGGGCGGGGTTGGGCGGGGCTGGGGGCGGGGCCGTGGAGTGTCCTCCATTTGGAGGCACAAAATATGGTAACCCTATTAATAGTTGAAATCCTTTCCTGACAGTAGTCAAGGTGATATATATCACTAGGTGGTTTATGGTGGCCTGTGTGAAATAAGTTGGTGTCAACTCAAGATCCTAGGGGACAAATGTCCAGATCCAAAAAAATCATCATCCTAATTGGTAATTGTAGGCAGCTTCACTCAAGAAGCCAAAGTGTTGAATAGACATGTAGACTAATTTATCTGCTCACACCAAGTAGTAACCTCTTGGAGAAAGGTAGCTCTCCTACCTGTTCTGTGAGATAACAGATGTTCATTGCCCCTGATTCTCAAACAGACTGACATGTGTAGTTAGCTTTTCTCTTTATTATAAGTAGTAATAAGAGTTTTGAAGCTTGCCTTCACTACACCATTTGTGAAATGTAACCCCTAACAACTTCCAATCCACAAAAACTTTTATCTTCAATGGGGTAGATAAACTCAAGCTGACTGACCGAAAATAGGGTGAAGTTAACACAAGTCAGCTGCTGCCACCACTCTGCAGTGTGGATGCAGGCTAGTGCCACTTGAGTGCACTAGTCCTCTACTATCTTCCTACAATTCCCTCTGTGTCCAGAAAAGGCAGACAACTTCTCCCACAATACATTGGGCAAAAGAATTCATAGTGTGGATCAGTTTACTACAGTGCTAAGAATCATGGGATATGCCCCCAGAAGTCTTAAAGCTTTTCTATGCAGGGAAGTTTATTGGGATAACTACATTGGTATAGTTATACTGGTATAACTTCCCCTGTGGACACATTTATTCTGGAATAAGAGCGTTCACATGGGGAGTTATACCAACATAACTATAGCAGTACAATTATACAAGTGTAGTAATGCCAGTAATTTCCCCCTGTAGACAAACTCTTAGTACTATACAAAAGTAAGTGCAGTGCCTGTGTGGACACAGCAACACAAGTATTATTTCACAGGGTGGCTGCTCTCACTTCAAGCTAGGCTAATTCAAGAGGAGTAACTTGTGTAGACAACTTGAATTAACTCGGCAGCGAAGACATATCTTTTTCTCTAAACCTGATAGACTGGTTGTCAGAAACAAGGACGTCGTCAGTCAGGCCCAATTGCTGGAGCAGGAGCTCAAACGCCAAAGCCAAGAGTCAGAGTTGAAGTCAGAGGCAAGAGCCAAAGTCAGGCATTGGAGCCGAGGGTCCCAGCTGGGAAACGTGGAGCAAGGCAAGGCAGGAGCTTAGGCACAGAGGCTATCACAGTCAAGGACAAATGTTTTGAATAGCCACCGAATTGCTGAGGCTGCTGGGCTTAAGAGCTGGTCTGCTGACTCCTCCCACCAATCAGATGGTATAGCCAAGCAAGCAGACAATGAAAGGTTCAGCTGTGCTCATTAGGTTGCCTAAATACTGATTCTGCCACAGGCCCTGATTCCTGGCACCAGGGCCACAACCAGAAAGCAAGGGGCTAGGACCCAGTTAAATCTTCCTTGTTGCTTCCCAGAGGGCTTCTCTACACTGACAATGCTACAATGGTGCAGCTGCACTGATGTTGCACTTAGCAAAGCTGCTTCCTACACTCATGGGATAGCCTCGGCTTAGGTACTCCACTGCCCCGAGAGGCAGCAGCTAGGTTGACAGGAGAAGCCCTCCCACTGACATAGTGCTGTCTGCACTGAGGGTTAGGTTGGTATAACTACATCGCTCAAGGGTGTGGAAAGTGAGGTAGATATACCAGCATAAGTTTGCAGTGTAGCCCAGAGCTGAGTCAGGATGGCTAATTGTTGGAAAATGGAGCTAGCATGGGTTCATTCGGGAGCTAATGACCAAAGGGCAAGAAAGGAGAAATCTGCCCCCTCCATAGGGCTACAAAACAAGTGCAAGATTTTTTGTTTCATCTGCCAAGGTCTTTTCCTTTTTGTTAGCTGACCTTTGGAACACAAAGCTGCATCTGTTTTAAATGGTACCTATGTGGTAGCAAGGCTTCCCCGTGGCACAGAGGAACACCATGAAGGGAGCTCCCACTCTCTGTAATCTCAGGATCATTACACCGAGGTCCTGCATAAGGAGGCCACATGTTTAGGCTCAGATTTTTAAAGCTCTTTGTCTCAAAGCCTAACTGATCAAGGCGTCTGCATCTCACTTTCTAAAGGGATTTGGGCACTTGAGTTTAAATTCCATCAACTGTCAATGGAATTTAGACTCCTCAGTGCTCAAATTTCTTTTGTAAATGAGATGTAGGCTCCTAAATCAGTTAGGTGTTGAAATATTGAGCACAGCAATATCTAAATAGCTTTAAAAAATCTGGGCCTTTGTTTCAGTTCCACTTGGCAGTTTTTCCTCCTTTGCACCTTGCCTCAGGATGGGAGGAGCTGAACCCACAAATACAAAACTGTGAGGGCAGGTAAACACATACTCTAGTCGGCAGACTCTATGACATGAGGCTGAAATTCCATCTCAGGGAGGGATCAATGTACACCCTTCCCCATTAGAGCTGGGGAGCAGGGGGACCAACCCACAGGGCCTCAAAAACCAGACTGTGTTCTAGCCATTAGAACTGAATGAATAATTTACAGTGAATCATTTGCTTTTCTTTCTCTGCCCCGGGGCAGATTTAAGTTTACTCAACCTCTGGTTTTGCTCAGTGGATTTTTGGTGAGGTACAAAAAAGTTACAGATTGATCATAAACAGTTCAGAACATTCAGTGTTGCATACTCGAAATCCCAGCTGTGATGGCTAGTTGTGACTGGTCACCTAACTTACAGTGTATTGTTTCTATTCCAAGATTAGACAGAGGTAACCCAGAAGCCAAGTGTTTGGGCTACAGCTGGGTCAGAAATTTTCTGACAGAACAATTTTTCTATCAGAAAATGCTAATCTGACAAAATCAAGATGTTCCACAGGAATATGTTGATTCCATCAAACCTTTTGATCAACACCTGCTTAGTTTTCTGCCAGTTATCCCACCTGCCCGCGTGTCTCCCCAGGCTGCCAGCTCTTTGGCAGCTGCGAGCAAGAGCTACCAGGGCTTTTGGTGGAACTAAAATTCAATTTCTCAGACAGGTCTAGTTTGGCCTTGACAAAGTGACTAGGGCTTTGGATTGCAATGGGAGAGATAGCAATTCAAGGAATTCTAGTAGTTTAATGGGATTAGGTTCTTCAAGAAAATGTTAAACTTTTCTCTGTCTGGGCCGCACACAATTTCTAAACTACCCACTGCCACCTCCCAGGCTGAGATTACTCAACATGGCAAGGGAGGGTGGGATGTTAAGTGAAGAATATTTTTTAAAAATCATTTATCTTGAATGAAATATTTGATAATGTCAGCCTTTCTTGCTAATCTGAGGGTACCACACAAAATAAGATCGCAGCGCTTACCTCAAGCAGCTCCCAGAAGCAGCGGCATGTCCCCTCTCCAGCTCTTATGCAGAGGGGCAGCCCACTGTCCAAAGGTGCCGCCCCTGCAGCTCCCATTGGTCGCAGTTCTAGGCCAATGGGAGCTGTGAGGGTGGCGCTTGGGGCAGGGGCAGCGTGCGGAGCCCCCTGGCTGCCCCTATGTGTAGAAGCCGAAGTGGGGTCATGCTGCTGCTTCCGGAAGCCACACAATGCCACGGCACGTGCAGAGCAGGGCAAGCCCCCAACCCCACTTCCCGGGTGCAGCACTGGAGCAGGGCAAGCCCCGCACCCTGCTCCCCGGCGGGAGCTCAAGGGCTGGAGTAAAATGTCTGAAGGGCTGGATGCAGCCTCCGGGCTGTAGTTTGCCCACCCCTGCTCTAATATGCAAGCTTAAATTTTACTTTCTGCAAGCGTTTGTATGAGCAGAATTCAATCCCTCTAATGTTTGTGGAAAGCATGCATAAAGGAGGTGAACACAGCTAAAACAAAAAGAAGAACAGGAGGACTTGTGGCACCTTCTTTTTGCGGATACAGACTAACACGGCTGCTAGTCTGACAGCTAAAACAAGTTTCAGCACATACATGTGCTTTTCCAGTATATATCCAGGTTTGGCTATGGAGCAAGTGCTATATAGGGAGAAAAAAATGGAATTTAATAACAACTGGAGTAAGGCATCTCTGGAAGAGGGTTGGTAAAAGTCTTCTGGGGTCCACATTTTCCACAGCATCTTCCTAATTTGTGCATGCAACTATACATGTGCAAACATTTTGACTAAGCTTATCAGCAGTGTGTCTGAAAACTGGGTAGCTGGGCACCTGATTACATCAATCTGCATGTGCAATTCTGCATGCATAAAAGAGGCACATGCTTTTTTCAGGTGCAAAACCAGTCTGGTTTGAAATCAGCTGTAAGTGCAGTCCTAGAAGTTATTGAATTATGGAAATGAAAGCTGATTTAAATTGCACAGGGAAAAGAAAAAAAGAAAAAATGTAACAAGTTGTAGGGAGTGTGTTTATATCATCTACGGGAAAACACGGAGCAGGTAATGGAAACAACACAGAAGAGCAAAGAGAGTGCTGGAAAAAAAACAAGATCATTCTTCAGGACAGGCCATGAAAAGGGCATCTAGCTCAGGCAGCACTTTCTAGTTAGCATTCAACACCACCACTTACCCTGGAGGATGTTCTCTAGGCTCAAGATCAGACAAACAAGATTCTACAGGCACGCATTCAGAGCACAGATGTCTGCCTTGACCACAATGCAGCTACCTTGAGTGACATATTTGTTATTTAGAATGTCTCTAAAACCAATCAAAAATATCCCAGTTCAGTATTTATTTGGCCTTGGGTGCGCTTTATAATATTAACATTGGAGGATTTTCAATTAGCAGATGAGAAACATGACAAATTGTTATCGTAGCACAATGTGATAACTTGTGAGGTTTTTATTTTTATTCAATGAAATATCAGCTAGATAAACTTTCATTCACATAGCTCAAGCTTCCCTGGGAAAGCAGAATAGCATCCTAAAGGAAACAATCAAATCCTGGTTGCCTTAGTTTCTCTCTTGGTTCTTATGTGGCCCTTGTCACTGTAGTAACTGAGACCCTTTTACTCACTACTCCTCTGAGGGTTGGCAGCATTATCCCCATTTAACAGATGAGGGAAATGAGGCACAAAAAGATGCAATGACTTGCTCAATTTACAGTCATTGCTACACAGGAAGTCTGTGGCTGTACCAGGAACAGGGTCCAGCTCTCCTATTTTCCTCGTACAGTTCCTTTAACCCCTAAAGTATTCTTCCAGACTGCATTGCCGTCACTGTGAATGTATGTCTGGCTCAAAGTAAGGAAGGAACGTAAGAGCTGGTGGAATATCAGTTTATCTAGACAAGCCTTTTGATAAATTATATCCTCATGCATCTGGGAACAAAGTAACAGAACCTATGCTTTAGCAGTACATCCAGAATTTCTAAACTACCCACTGCCACCTCCCAGGCTGAGATTACTCAACACGGCAAGGGAGGGTGGGATGTTAAGTGAAGAATATTTTTTAAAAATCATTTATCTTGAATGAAGTATTTGATCATGTCCGATTTCTTGCTAATCTGAGGGTGGGTTCATGCTGGGTAATGTTTCGGGTGGCTGCAGGCATTGGGCATGCTCATTCTAACATCTCCAGACACAGGATACTGTGTGCCAGTGGATTGAGATTTCCTAATGCAGAAAAACTGTCCGTTCATTTGCCTAGATTCATATCAGAAGCACATTCTTCCAAGGGGAAAGAGACTGACCCTCTAGAAAACAGCAACGTGGCCCCACATTTTGTTGGGAAAGACAATAGGCAAAATATAGAGACTTTTTCCAGCCTTCCAAAAATTGTAAAAGAAATAATACATTTGAGAACAGGGGTTTTTGGAGACTATTTGCTGATCTTTATCCCAGATTTTAACCAAATTTAGAACTGTGCTGTCTTTCCATTAAAATGACAGCCCAAAGCAAAGTTGGGGATGTAAATTCTTACTGCATCTCCGAGTATCCATTCTCAGCTGATTCAGTTAGGAGTACAGTACTTCCAAAATATTCTTGTGCATATTAGGCTTTCAGAGGCCTCAGAGGGACATGTAAAAAGAACTGGTATGTTCTCATGCCTTGTCCCCCTAATTTAGTTTGCATATGAATGCCAGCTACTTTTGGAAATGGGTAGCAACAATCTATTGCCTAAGGGCTGCAGAAGAGATTGAAGGCAGCAATTGACTCCTATAGGTCAGTATTTCAAAAGCACTGCAAAGATTGCAGCGAACAAAACAGAAGCGTGATGGGGCATTTGGTAAGGGCAACATAGAGAAAGTTGCTGGTATGCATCACTCTCAGGAATCACTGTATACCCTGTGCAAAGCAAATGTCCCAAATCAGTGTCAATTTGAATGGCCTTGCGTTAGGAGGGTTAGCAGCCAAAATATTCAGAAGTGTTCATTAACCTTAGGTGACACAGTTACTAGGTGCTCCACTTTAGGACACCTTGTGCCCAACTCTAAAGGTGGTGAGGACCTTGTTTTTTAAGCCATCTAGAAAGGGCTGTCTGCTTTTATAGCCGTTGCAAATCCCCTGAACTTTTGTGATGGTCCCTCGGAATTAGTAAACAGCACGTTCTACCAGTACTCACAGCGAGATTCAGCTCTCATACACAAGGCTTATTACTCAGACTCCTAGCTGGATACTGAGGCTGACCTATACATAGATTTTGTACTGGTATAAGTATTTTGGTATTTATTCCCCTTCTTGTACAGTAATAGTGATACAAGTGCTTTTATATCAGTATAACTGTGTTCACTCCAGGGTGAGCTGTACCACTTTATCAATACCAGTTTAGTTAAAGCAGCATAATTTTTGTGTGCAGACGAGCCCTAAGTTAGAATTGGAGGAGGAAAAAAATTACTCCTTTAAACCATGGTCAGGACATAGTGTCTTCTGTATCTGAGATGACAGTCCATAGGATGAAATTGGGGCTGCTGGACACCCCGACAGTTGCTTTTTGAACTATTTGCCCTTCCCTGTCATTTCCCCAGCTTTTCCTCTCCAATAGCCATATTAGAGGAAGCACAGATCTCCTCCCCCTATAGTGCACAAAGTACCCATGCATAGCCAGCCTCTTACGGGCACCCTTTTCTCTCTCTACAAAACCCTGTCATTGGGTTTAAATGGTACGGAGGGTGAATTCCATCCGGATGAGTATTGATGGGTTTGGATAAGCTGTTGGTGTTATTTGCAGAACAAGATGAAATTTTCTGCAGTACATTAAAACGGAAACGTCAATAAAGAAAACAATAATTGTGTGCCTATAATTTTGCTGATTACCGAACACAGCTTGCAGCTCTCTAAATTATAGTTTGCAGAGACATTATCTTGAATCTCTTAATCTCTTCACTTTTTTTGGAGCATCCATTCACATGGATTTACTCTCCACAGCAGAAACAGAGCAATGTAAAATTCAGTTTTCACATAATCTGTAAAAAGCTACCCCATAGGCCCAAAGTAGGCGGGAAATTATTTTTCATTAAAAGGCAAATTCCCAGTGTAGATTTCTCTCTCTTTTCCCCAACCCTCACCCCAGGGCAGCTCAGGCAGGTGAGCCTAGTATGTCAGGCAGCCATAGAATCCAACATGGTAGAACAATCAGGTGAATCTTAGGCAGACATAGCTAGTTTGCATAAGAAACAAAAATTGTTGTATTTTATCCGACTCTTGTTAGGAGCACAATTATAACCCACGAATTGTTACTTTAAAATCAGGTGGTACAGACTGCTAGCTTTATATTAAAAAAAACTATATAGTGTACACGTCATGTACAGGAGAACCTCAGAGTTACGAACACCTCAGGAAGGGAGCTTGTTTGTAACTCTGAAATGTTTGTAACTCTGCACAAAACATTATGGTTTACTTCCAAAAGTTTACAACTGAACATTGACTTAATACAGCTTTGAAACTTTACTATGCAGAAGAAAAATGCTGCTTTTAATCCTCTTACTTTAAATGAAACAAGCACAGAAACAGTTTCCTGACCTTGTCAAATCTTTTCTTAAAATTTCCCTTTGTTTTTTAGTAGTGTACATTTAACATAGTACTGTACTGTATTTGCTTTTTTTCTCTCTCTCTTTTGGTCTCTGCTGCTGCCTGATTGCATACTTCCTGTTCCAAAAGAGGTGTGTGGTTATTAGTTTCACTTGAGACCAAAAGCAATGAAGTACCATCTAATCTGTTCATACTGTGCTCATCACCATAGCAATCTCAGTAATTTACAAAGTTGTATTAAATCAATGGGGGATCAAAATGCAAGTTTCTCTCTTGGATATCCCCTGGCAGCTGACCAGCATGAGGGCAGTCTACCCCAGTAGCCAGAGCGGGCAGTAGGCCTAGTGACCAGAGTCATAGTCAGTCACCAGAGCCAGGGGGTCAAAACCAGAGGTCAGGAACTAGATACCAGAGACAGGCTGGAGTCAGAAGCCAGAGCCAAGGGTCAAACCAGAGACCAGGAACTTGAGCGAGCAGGGAAGCAGGCAAGGAAGGGCTCAAGGCGGGGATGGGATAGAGCAGGGTTTACCAAACTTGGGATGCCGCTTGTGCAGGGAAAGCCTCTGGCAGGCTGGGCTGGTTTGTTTACTTGCTGCGTCCGCAGGTCCAACCAATCGCGGCTCCCACTGGCCGCAGTTCACCGCTCCAGGCCAATGGGAGCTGCTGGAAGCGGTGGCTAGTACATCCCTCAGTCCGTGCCGCTTCCAGCAGCCCCCATTGGCCTGTAGCAGAGAACTGCAGCCAGTGGGAGCCGTGATCGGCCAAACCTGCGGATGTGGCAGGTAAACAAACCGGCCCGGCCCACCAGGGGCTTTCCCTGCACAAGCAGTGTCCCAAGTTTGGGAAACACTGGGACAGAGGCAAGGCTGGGTGCAAGGCAGGAGCAGCAGGAACCAGGTAACACAGGAGCAGGCACAGTAGTGGGCTTAAGAATCAGCCTGCTGGTCTTGGCAGCCAATCATGTGGCATGGCTAATCAGGCAGGTGCTGTAGGCCAGCGGTACTGAGAAGGCTGCCTGGAGACAAGCTTTGCTGCAGGCCCCGATTCCTGACATTCTTCTTCTCTGGCGATTTTTTTCCTTTTCTTTGTTGTTGGTTTTTTTTAAGATCATAAGCATAATCACCACCATTGTGGAACTTGCACTTTTTAGTGAAGGAGATCAGATTTGCAATCACTCTTAGCTCTGGGGAATGAGGGAACCACAGCTGTGGGCTAGCAGCCAACAAGGATCTGTCCCCTGTTCCCAATTGTCTCCCTCTGGTCATCATTGCATGCAAAGCCATCATAGCAGATCTTGGTCATAAAAGGAGAGGTGCCTCTTGAAATACCCTAAAACCAGTCTACATAGGGATTACAGGAATCAATATTTGATGGGGAACCAGTTTAGTAACCTGAGGTCTGGGATGATGTGCTTCTGATGACCTGTGGTGCTCAGCAGGTGAGCTGCCATGGTTTATATCAATGAGACTCTTTTCCAGTGTCTTTCATTAATGAGAGGCTATTTCCTAATTCTCCTCTTGCCCACCCAAAGTATTTTCTACTATAAATCTCTTATGAAAAGTCTGGTCTCACAACGTTCCCTGCACAAAGAAGTTCAATTAAGAATCCCAACAAAACCTCCAATCTAAGGTTGCAAGGGTTATTCGGTCCCCAGACTCATTCAGTCCTTGGTCTTTCATAGGTTTCAAATGATTTTATCACAGTTCCCTGATTACATCCCCAAACTACACTCATTACAATTTGAAAACTAAACAAGGCTAAGTTTTTAACAAAATAGCTCTTAAAATAGCTTGCATGCTGGTAAATTATTCCATCCCATGTAGTACCACATGCCAGCAATACAATCAGGCCCAGCTCTGTTCTTTTCTGTCTTCCCCCATGGAACTGTTTGCTTCCTTTATAAAGGGAGAACCACTCCCACCCTAATCTACTTATTAAACACACTCATTAACTCAGCATCTGTAGCTTGTTAACACAATCACTGCTACAATAGTAATGTACTTTCTTGTTCCGTGAGCGTGCAAAATCTTAACTATTCAAGTTCAGGTTCAAGCAGCTGGTTCTGCACAAAAGATATACTAGTAGACACTGTAAACTTCATAATTTTTGTCATGTGCTGCTAAGGATGATCCACAGAGCTTCAAGGACATGTTGGAAGAGCTGTACCTGATACAGAACAGAATGTTTACAGAGATCTACTCTAACACTAGTGTATAACTCCGTAAATTCTACTGGTTAGAGTTCCTTCTTTTAAAACTAAACTGCAGAAGACACTAAAAAATACACCGTAGATAGCAGATCAGTGTTGGCAGGAAATGGACTGCGTGATCTAATATGTCTTTACCATGTCATATGAATGTGATCTATGATGCCCTGGCTTGCTTTTTCACCTACTACATCTTTTCAGTGACACTGAACTTCAGTCCCACTCAAGATGACTGCGGAAAAGGAATTTATACTTCTTAGCTGGGGAGATGATATTGTAGGATAGTAGAAAGTGCTATCCACCTTTTCCCAGACAATTAGTGAATTCTACAATGGCACTGAGTGTGGATGCATTACTCAGGAAGGGAAATTAGAGTTATCCTCTTTTCTCATTAATTTTATATACATAAATATTTAGTCCATGCTACTGGTACTGCAGCTCTTTTCTAGTTCATGATTAATTAGTTTGTTGCTTCATTTATTTGACTATACTACCAGCATCTGCAGAATAACCCATTTTTTTCATCTGTTGCCCACTGTTGACTTGAACCACCTGGGAAGCAGACAACATGCACAAATTATGAGAACCTGCAACAAATTATTTTGCTTTTATGTTTTCCTCTTTAAAATATGTTCTCATCTCTCCTTCAAGGCTCTGAACAACTCGATGCCTGAGTACACTGCCACTCTCATTTCTTCCTTTTATACCTCTTACTCCCATGTACACTAGAAGAATCACAGTGGATGCAAGCAATGGGTACCCATTGGTCAATTGGTGTTGAAACCAGTTTAACTGCTAGTAGAGATGGAACATCTCCATTTTCAGCAGTGTTACAGAAAGTGTGACTGAGATCTAGTGAAGAAACATGGTCTCACTCATGCTTTCTTTAACAATGTTCAATATGGTTTTGTCCCATCTACACTAGGAATTGAACTAGTTTAAACATGATGGGGAACTCAAATGGACCCTTGCTGAAAGCCAATGGCAGTAAGGGATCATTCTCCTAGTGCAGGTGGACCCTGTGAATCCCTCTCCAATCCTCGTTTTCACAACTGCTTCCATGTTGCCCTTTAGGTTTAGAACCATCTCCATCAAACAGCCTTCTTCAAATTTATCCTGAAGACAAATTCTTCCTGAAAATTCTTCAGCAGGTCAGAACATGTTCCTAGACCTCCTCATGCTCATAAGAGCACCTGCTACACTTACGTGTTCTTAACGGTCACCTATCTCTACACTACAATGTAAGCTCCTTGTTGCAAAGTCTGTGTCTTTTCTACAACACTGAGTATGAGTTGCCTGTACAAGGGAAAGGGATATCAATAGATCTCAACTGTTTCAATGGTGTGTCTGATATTCTATAAAAGTCTCACATTTGCACATTTGTAACACTGCTCTAATAAATCATTTAGGCTGTGATTTCCAAAGAAGCTAGAGGAGTTGGCCCCTAATTCCCTTAGGTCCTTTGAAAAGCTCAGATCTAATATCTTCTACAGGACATCATACCCACCCATGTTTGTAAGAGTCCTTGAAACAGCAAAGCACTCTAATTAGCTTGGATATCTCAACTTGAAAAAAAAATTACAGGTAGCAGATATTTTTGGATAGGAGAAAAGGCCTATAAAAAGACATCTGCCTCTATACACCATTTGGGGGACTATGTTCTCCTTTCAGCACTTACACCTCACTCTTATTAGTGATAATGAGAGTTACTAGCATCTTCAGAGATGAATGTAGCCCTTTGACCTTTTATTTTCTTTGTTCTCTGCAACTTGAAGAAATGCATATGACTTTCTGCTTTATCAAATATTTAAATAAAGGTATGCCCATATATTTTATTGTAGGCTATTTATTATGTTTTTACACTTTTGTTAAATAATAAATAGCACAGTACACACTGAGCACAGTGTTTTAAAATGTATCCATAATTCTGTTTGTTGATAGTACTGAGAGTTGTATCTATGGAATTTCAAACACCATCTACTTACATGTAAATAACTAAATTATGCATAAGAGAATTACAGCTAATATACTTAGAGACTACTCTTGACCTTTTAAATGAATAGTACTTGTTCATAATAGAAGCTATGAGACCAACCACAACCAATTAAATTAATTGCTTGTAAAACTTCAGGGGGAGAAGGTGTAGATGTTTACAATGTACAAGCAATACACATGGAGATATTTGCGAAGCATTAAAACAGTTAGTTTGTGTGCTTGCTTGCTTTGGTCTTCCCAGAAGAATTATGTTCTGGTTTCCTTGACTTGCTCTCCCACCACTCCACTATGAACAGTAGTCACATGAAAAGAACATTCACAGATTACTCATCTGGAAACATAGATTAAAGGGATCATGTCTTTCAAATAGTAACAAATGAATTGCATTCTTAATTGATATGGGCCAGGTCCTTTCTAGGGTCAGGTTGTGCTAGCCCCTGCAGGGGGAGGAGAGCACAAGAAGTCTGACGCCTTTTTGTCTAATTGTGCACAACTCCAGTTCTCTCTCAAGTGTGTGGACTGTTCCCTGATAGTACCTCTGAGGATACTAGTTACCCCAAATAGGGTGGGGCGGATTGAGTCCTGGCCTCGCCTTTCCATCACACTCACTAGCAGAGCTGGTTGGACATGTAGAAGGCAGGATGCTGCAACCTTGACAAGGATACAGCGGTGACCACGCTGTTCCTGCAAGATGGGTGAGCTCCAGGAGGCACAATCCCTGGTGGATGCTTCTGAGAAGTGGCAAACAGCCCCTTATTCAGAACTTTGCCTAAAACTGAACCCTCTAGATTTTCAACCATAAGTCTTTATATGGCCAATATTCCTATCAAAGTCAGTGTGATTTTTGCCTGCACAAGGCTGAATAAGGACTTCAGGGTTTGGCCCTTTTTATCTAATAAGATATAACAATGCCCTTTCAGAATCATTATTTAGCCAGAATAGAAGTGTATTTACACAGCCATGTTGAGATCCAGAACTGGGTGTCACCAAAATCAGATAGCGGTTAAATATCTTCTAGTGTAAAGGTTTAAAGCAGGGTGATGAACAAACATCAGGCTATAAAGCAGTAAATTTATGCAAGATATGGGAAACAGAAGCACCATGACCTTCAGGCTGGAAGTAATGGGCATATCTTGTGCAGCACAGAAACAGGGATAGTAGGTAGATTTAAATGAGGGACCAAACCAGGCCTTGTATAGCAATAAAAGAATATAATGTTACTTGAAATCAAATTACTCTTTTCACTTCTGGAAATCAAACATATTTCACAGATAAGGTTATTTATTAGTTAGGCTTCAGAGGTATCTCAATCTTCACTCAGAGCTTCTGAGTTTGGAATCTTTCATTTTCTGGTGAACATTTTCATGGCTGAATCTTTATCCCAGAACTAAACAGTGCTGGGTACAGCATAATTAGCTGTGCAATAATAATGAAGTGAATAGGTTCAAGTAACTCAGAACTTTCTTTTGTTCTTGGGGCTTTTATTTCTTCTGCACAGCAATGTCTTCTAGAGTTCTTGTTTCCTTCTTTTTTATTATTACTAATATTATGGCATTTCTATGAGTCTTTGGCCTAATCCAAGCTGCACTTTTACCCGTAAAATTTGTCTTCTGTCAGCAGTTTTTTGCATGCATCCACATTAAATTTTGAGTCCTATTGGTAAAACCCTGACTTTATTGGTGGCAAATTACTATTTTTCCTAACGGAATAGGTCCTCTATCAGCACTGGTCCACTAGTACAGTGCATGTACAGATGCTGCATTACCTGTACCAGTTAAAATAGTGCAGTTCTTTCATATGCATTACTCCCTTTGACTCCAGTGCACAATCCTTGCATGTTTGGTTCACATGTTTGGCTTAAGGCCAATGTGTTTCAGATTCTATCTGCCCTGCTGATTATCAAATTTAAGTAATCTTTTGTTGTGATAATTACCACAGGGGAAATCCACCCCAATGTAGAGGAGCAAGTTATTCCCCATTTATAGATCCTAAATAAGACATAAGTTGTGCAGAGACCTCCTCCTGCTGGCCTTCTGCACCAGGGTGAATTACACCCTCCCAGAACAATCACAAACATAATAATAGGTCCAGTCTGTCCTGGGGCTGGTTCTATTCAATATCTTCATAAATGATTTGGATAATGGCACTGAGATGATACCAAGCTGGGAGGGGTTGCAAGCGCTTTGAAGGACAGAATTAGAATTCAAAATGATCTTGACAAACTGGAGAAATGGTCTGAAATAAATATGATGGAACTGAATAAGGACAAGTGCAAAGTACTACACTTAGGAAAGAATAATTGATTGCACAAATACAAAATGGGAAAGGATTGCCTTGGAAGGAATAATTCAGAAAAGGATCTGGGGGTTATAGTGGATCACAAACTAAATATGAGTCACCAATGTACTACTATTGCAATTAAAAAAAACCCACAACTAACAGCATTCAGGATGTATTAGCAGGAGCGTTGTAAGCAAGACATGAGAAGTAATTCCTTCACTCTACTCAGCACTAATAAGACCTCAAGTTGAGTAGCGTTTCCAGTTCTGGCCACTACACTTCAGGAAAGATGTGGACAAACTGGAGAAAGTCCAGAGGACAGCAAAAAAATGACTACAGATCTAAAAACTATGATCTATGAGGAAAGAGAGAGAAAAATGGTTTGTTTAGTCTGGAGAAGAGAAGACAGGGGAAACATGATAACAATCTTCAAATACGTAAAAGGTTGTTATAAAGAGGTTGGTGATAAATTGTTCTCTTTAACCACTGAGGACAGGACAAGAAGTAATGGGCTTAAACTGCAGCAAGGGAGATCCTAACTGTCAGAGCAGTTAAGTACTTGAACAAATTACCTTGGGAGGTTGCAGAATCTCCATCAGGAAGATCTCCTGTCAGGGATGATCTAGATAATACTTAGTCCTGCCTCAGTGTAAGGGACTGGAGTAGATGACTTACTGAGGTCCAGTCCAGGCCTACATTTCTATGACCTGTGCTTCCCTCTGCCACCGAAGTCAATGGCAAAACTCTCATTGATTTCATTAGCAGCACTTTATGGTTGCAAGTGAGAACTGAGCAACACACACTTATGTAATTAGAAACAAAAGATCCTGCTCCTCATTCCCCTCTCATCTTAACCAGTGTTGCTGAATGTCTTCAATGGACTATTTCAAATATAATATATCTCCTTTATGGAAAATTTCTATAGAGATTATTAAGGGTGAAACCATTGGGAACCTACAGAAATGTAACAGGTGTCTATAGTTATTGCTCTCAAAGTCTATAGAATGAAAATCTTTCTATATAGTTCTATAGCACAGATATAATTTTTCTATTAAACTCTACAGGATGGTCCCAAAACTCTATTAACTAAATGTTCAATTCCATAGGCCTTTTTCACTGGGGCCATCGTAAGTGAGAAGGCAATCAGGTCCCCTGTTTTTATTCAGGTAACCCATATAATACAAAATGGAAGAAAATAATGCAGAAAATATATACTACATAT
Source organism: Chrysemys picta bellii (assembly GCF_011386835.1). Lineage (NCBI taxonomy): Eukaryota > Metazoa > Chordata > Testudines > Emydidae > Chrysemys > Chrysemys picta. The sequence goes on from NC_088800.1 coordinate 21,820,688, forward strand.
GCAGAAATGTCTCTAAATAGAATGTTTTCTAAGCATATTAATAACTCTTTGAAATATTCCTTTGAATTTTGCAAAGCCAGTTCAATTTCTATGAGAGTCAGTACAATTATGCTGTAGCCCGTAACACTTCCTGCTTTTTATATCTGGGTTCGTAAATCCTGAAGCTGCCTACCCTAACAATTAACTTTAACACGGTCTAACAATTCAACGTAAAAGTTAGGTTCCAAAAGACAGCCTTAAAATAACTGGCTTTAGCTCTGCAAAGCTGCCCCAATTTCTATGCCACTCAAGATAATTATGCTGTAACACTCCCTAACCTTTTTAAAAATGAAAATTAAATTAAATTCATTTCCTGCAAATTTATTAGAAAAAAATGATTGCACTTCAGTATGGTCTGAATGTAGCTGTGCCTGGTTCCTGTACAGAAGCTTCAGGGACTTCAAAAGAAACCAGGTAAGGTATTAGCATGCTCTTTCAATCAGCCAGTTTTTCAAATGTAAAAGAATAAAAATCACATATTTTGTATCACTAACAGAAGACCACATTTTGTTTATTATCTAAAAAAGAAAATATTTCACAACCAAATGGTGCTTTATTATCGAAGCACCTCAAAGATTCTTCATATTAGAGAGATGTGGCTAGCAAATTGGCCAGACCTTGAAATTGTCTGGGAATAACACAAAATAGCTGCTATTTGCAGATTAGGTACCTGCAAACATGGTATTTGTCACAGGATGTCACAATTATCCCATTGGATAATCTGAAACAACATAACAAAATGGGGCCTACGGTAGACAACATCCAATCACCTCATTTACAGTAGCTGCACTTACACTCAGTAACCCTCACAAAATCACACTGACACTTTGTTGCCTGCAGTCACTCAGAGTGATGTTAATGTACTTCCACATATTCTTATTTTCATTTGTTCTCATCTGTTATCGTTAGCCAAAAAAAGAGAGTCATTTTGCAGATTAAAAGTGGAATTCAATGTTTGCTAAACACATTATTTAATTTATGGGACAAGATCTCCTTTTTTTTTTTTTTAAACAAGACTGTGAAACTGTTTTTAAACTGTGAAATCTTATTGGTCCCAACTTAGTTATTTGTAATGTTGGGTTTTTAAAATTTGTTTGGCTCTAATTTTCCTTGACTCCTGATCCCCTGTTATTTCTGCTCTTCTTATAAGGGTCCTTTCTCTTCTCACCAGATATGGGCAACTTCTACTGATGTAAATTGTGTTAAATATGCGTACAGAGAGGGGAAGATTATAGATCCAGATCCTCAAAGGTATTTAAGTACCTAATTCCCATTGATTTCAATAGGAGTTCAGGAACCTACATACCTTTGGGGATCTCTGCCATAGTGTCTGTGCATATCTGTAAGATGCTTAATTAAGCCCCTTTCCAGCAAAGCAATTAAGCATGTAGTGACAGATTTGCTGAATCAGGTCTTAAATTAAGTTACTCAATTACTGAGAAATGCACATAACCGATCAGTGACTGCTGTATATTCATCCAATAGCCAGATCCACATAAGTATTTAGGCTCCTAACTTCATTAATTTCAATTCCCTACATCTTCATCCACTTCCAGATACAATCAGATCTTTTTAAATGACAGGCCAATGTTAAGGATTATAGAAAAAGGTGTACGTTATTTTTAATGAAATTATGAACTTCTCTAGGAATGAGATCTTCCATATTGTGTAAATCAGAGAAGGACCAAGCTGCTACGACACTTATTAACCATTTTACTGGATTTTTAACATTGCTCAACTACTCAGAGCTATAGGTTTGAAGGCCCACCTTGCATCAAGAAACTGAAATTAGACCCTCCCCTTAGTTAATATTTCAGCTGTGATCTTGATAATATCTGTGAGGTGCATGGCCAGGAGTGCAGACTGCTGGGATTCAGCACTACAAAATGCTACATGTGTCGCTAAGGTGGTAGAGAAAAATGGTATGGTTGATTAATTTATGGTAATGTGATTTATAGACTATCATAATGCATACACACAAAAGGAAAAATAAAGGGGAAGAATGCATCTTGAACTTTGGTATTTCCTGATTGTGAGTACTTAACTGTGAAACCTTAGTAGTCTAAACTTAGTTACTTGCAATGCAGAGAATTATTTAACCCATTTGGTGTAATATAAGTGCAATTCAAACACAGACTCCTCCTGCAGGTTTATCAGGTACTGTGCAGGCAGCAGGCTGCCATGTTTTTCCATTGCACTCCAGGCAGAAAGACACTATATGTATGAGTAATGTCTCTGCATTAGTCAGTCACTCTTGGTTAATGGTGTAACGTCATATTCTGAAGGCATGGTCTAAGGGCAAATATGTAATTCAACTGGTGACAGTCACTAGGTTAGAGGAATGTTGAATTCAGGATACTGTATCTCATCAGAGGCTGCCAAACAAATCAAAGTGAATTTATTTAAAAATCATCCAAATATTCAGAGAATTATTTTACAGTATTTGCCCAGTTCTAAAATTAAAGTAACCCAGACAACATCCTGAAAGATGGCTTTGGTACTGGTAGAATTATTTTTAAAAGCTTCAGTAGTTCAGATTTAGTAAAACACTGTCTGATCTTTAAAAATGCAAATACAAACTCTGATTTGGCTTGCTGCTGACAGAAAAAACGTTTGTTTTTAACAGTATTACTTGCATACTTATTTCCTTATACCATTGTCCAGAGCTGTGGCATCTCTTCTAATTAAGACACTTTTGGGGGCCCAAACGATGTCCCTTAAATGATGGGGTTTTGTTATAGTTTAGGATTCTGTATTTTATTCTTAGCTGTCTATGTATGTGCGTTAATTATTGACAAAAAGCTTTGCTCTGTCTCCTAGTATAATCTAGCTGATATGGTAAAATAATGAATATATTATTCTGCAGACATTTCTTTTTATTGTTAAAAGTCTAGCTCAAGCAGAATTGATACATTCTAATGGTTTTGTACATTTTTCAGTAGAGCTTAGCCTGAAACACATTATCATCTTTATTAACACTTGGTGAGATTTTGCTTGTAGCACAGATCTGCCACAGCATTGGACAATGGGCTCTCAGCTGAAACCCCGCACTAATATATTTGAAGATGCTATTAAATAAGCTATGTTGACAGTCTGTGCAATCATTTTAGTCCCCTACATCTTTTTAGTATTTTTAGGCTTAGCTTAGCCAGTATGACAGCATGGAACATGCATTCGGATGCAACATAATCAGCCTAAAACATGTTGCTGTGGCAGGAAAGTTGTCAGTTGACCTAGCTGTAACCTCTTTTGGCTGTGAAGGATAAATTAGTTCTATGAAATCTGTTTTTGGACGACACAGGATTGTAATCATGCTTGACTTGGAAATTAGCCAGATATCCAGCACAACTTCAAAGCAGTGTAGGGTAAAACATTTGCCCTAAATTCACAATTGATGTTGAATGGGAAGTGAATAATCCTTGTGATGCTATTCAGTGAGAATCCTTTTAAGCAGAGGGAATTTAGATTTGACACTACACTAGAGTGGCCCTGATTTGAAAAATATGTATTTTATATGAAAAAGTAATTTAATCTATTACTCTAGATTACTGCAACTGATCATTCTCTGGTGCAAGACAAAAAAAATATATCTGGTAGAACTGAGAAGACTAGACCATCCCCTGATGTAAATCAGTGTAGCTACTTTGACTCCAACAGATCTATGCTAAATGACTCTGGACAAGGTTGTAGCCCAGACTCTCCAAAGAAAGTGAATCCCATAATAACTAGTAGAATAATTTTGCTACCATTTAAACAAATTGCAGGGGCTCAATCTTTCCCCTATGGCGGCAATTTACAAGGACAACTGGTCGGAATTAAATGTTACAAACTTTTTATCATAAAGAAGCATTGTAAAAATTTGCCCATTTGCATTGATTTCTCTGTATTTACCATTTAATAGGAATTTCACATGGCAAACTGAGCAAATGCAATCATTTTTCCAAAATTTTACAAACCGTTAGCTTTCTGCAGGGGAAAAATGCATTAATCAGTAATTGCAAAAGACATCAAAAAGTCAGAATGTTCTGGTTTTGCTTTATATCTGAAACATTTAATTCATCTCTGGAACGGACACCTTAAAATTGCTGGATAAACCCATCTTCAAGTTCTGTCTGCCTCAGTCTAGTGCCAATGAGAACAAGAACTTGCTGAGAAGGTCATTACTGAGAGTTGAGATCCAAGATAAAGTTATCTGGAAGTAAAAGGTAAAGAATGTGACATCGGCTCCAGTGAATTAAAGATAACTAATTACCATGGTGACCCCTGAAAAATTCTAGTTAATTTTACCACCAGAGTATCTGTTCCTGTAGAAAAATATCACTTTTAACAAGCATGACATATATCTTCATTAGTCTGCATTCCACCTGATATTGCTATGGCTGCAAAGCAGGTGAATAACCCATTTTATTAGGAAGGAAGTATAATTCAATTAAAATAATCTGATTCTCCTCTGCAACTGGATGCAGCTCAAGATGAAGCAAACGCTGGGTTTTAGGGGCCAAATCCTACAGTCCTTACTCACTAAGATGAAATCCTGTCATTGGGTTCTTAAGTGAGTGGAGCCCTGCCTGAATGTACTGCAGGTTTGGACTGTCAGTGCCAAATTCTGATCAGTGGAACTAATAACAAAATCTGGCCCTCCATTAGATATTTAAAAGGAAAAAAAGAAAAGCGGAAAATCAGATCAGATCTAGATTGCTTTACAAAAATTAATTGACAAGTTGAGAATTGTGTCCTGAGAAGAAACCAAAGTATTCCTGAATATTTCTTCTAATCGGATTAAGGAGCTAAAGAAATCCACCCTGATTTAGTCTTTGAAAGGACTTTAAATGCAATGTGTAAAAGGAGAGTAGGACAGGTGGTACAATGATTAATTAACTAAGCATTTGTTTCCATAATGAGAAATTAAATGCTAAATACACAAGCCCAAGATGATGGCCCAAGAAGTCAAGTTTATTTTTATCATTGTTTCCCTTTACAGATTAGAGGCTGCTTGCTAATTTTAGTCTGTTGTCTTTCAAATTCATCCTTTATTGTTTTCTTAGGAGAGAAGGAGGCTAAGGATCAGCAGAAGAGAGAAAAAGTGGTGTCTATGATAAGGAAGTAAAGAGAGAGAAAGAAAAAATCCAACCAAGTGAGCGAGGACAAAGGACAAGAGAAGATTAAAAAAAGGAATGAACCATGGGAGAAAATAAAGCTTAACAAAGTCCTCAAAGTAGCCTATGTAAAAGGAAAAAAAGCAAGAGGTAAAAACAGATATGAAAGCACCAGTGGCAGCATGTCCTTCACTATGTGCCTGCCTTATTCTTTGGAGGGAATAAGATTTTTCTCTTACTTTGTGCAATACTGCACATTTTGAGGCCTCTCTGCTTACACAGGGCCCAATTCTGACAGTGAGTGCTACATGACTCCACAAGAAATCATGGGGTCTACTTCTGGGAGTAAGGCACTGCTCGGCATCGGGAAGGGTGGCACAATCAAACCTGCAGGCTTTGCTTGCAAGAGTGGTTTGAGAGGGTTTAGAATTCCTTTTCCAGGGGGAATTTTAATGGGTCCCCAACTGATAGAAGGCCAGTTTGTTGTGTAATGCCGGTGTTAGCAAGATCTTAAGTCTCAATCCTTCACCACTGAACTCTATGGTCTTTCCACTGACCACAATGGCAGCAGGGCTGGGCACACTGCACCAGTTGTTTTTTTGTTTGTTTGTTTTTAAGTATTTAGGTGCCTAAAGAGGCAAATAGGTGCCTACCAGGATCTTCAAAGCACCTAGGCACCTAACTCAGTGGGAGGTAGGCATTTTTGAAAATCACACATGGCACCTATTTTCATCTTTAAGCACTTAAGTACTACTGAAAATCTAGCTCTTAAAGCATGATAAGTGCCCTTTAAAAATCTGGAAGATAAACATAACTGCTGTGTTGAGAAACACTGCTAGTACTGTTGGCAGAGTAAGTTCATAAAATGACTATATTCCCCCTCATTTTAATTCCTCTACAACTCTCAATCATGTATCACTTACGGGCTGAGGCGGATTAGGTTAGTGTGGGGCCCTGGGCCAGAGCAAGTGGGGGCCCCTCCCCACCTCTTCTATCTGCACTCCCACCCTCTCCAGCACTCCTGTGGGGGAAATGGGGTCAGGGCGTGGGGGCTTGCCCTGCCCCACCACCCAGCACTCCTACCGGGGAGTTGGGTCAGGATGCGGGGGCTTCTCCGACCTGCCTGGTGCTCCTGCCAAGAGTGGGGTCGGGACACGGGGGCCTTCCCCACTCCCAGGCAGGAGCACTGGGCAGGCAGAGCCCCAACCCCGTTCTCCAGCAGGAACGCTAGGCAGGCAAAGCGGGTCGGGATGCGGGGCTCCCCAATTGGTCTTACTGGCCTAGCAAGGAAATGCAATTTATTTGTGAAGAGGCCTTGCCTACAAGAGAAATCGGCACTCCTAAACTGAAACAAGAGTGTTCACGCAGGGGGTTGCAGTGATTTAGGTAAATCAGTTTCCAAACCAATTTAGTTAAATCAATGATTTTTTTTTGTTTAGACCACACCTTAGATTCCATAGTTTCACAAAGAAAAGCAGAAGGGTAAACACAAAAACAGGGAAGCACCATAGTTAGTGCTATAAGTGAATTTGGTAGCCCTTCCACAAATTAAATAAAACAGAAAGCTACAATGGCAGAGACTTAGTGCAGTAAGCCACACGACCCACACACAGGAGCACAGAGAGGCCATTAAGCAATTTCACTACACTACAAAGTTGCAAAACACTCAGCTTTCTCTCAACTTAATTTTTTCCTAAAGTTATTGCTAGTCTGAGGGTTTGTTGAATATAATGCTGACCTTTCCAAACACAAAAAGGGGCATCACAAAATGAAATGCTATTGGCATATAGCAACAGTCAAGATCTAACACTGTAAAGTGTGGATTGTACTCTCCTAAGGTTTTCTATGAAATGCTGTGAAAACTTCACAAAGTTCAAATGTAAATGAAACTCCAGTTCTCCTTGCTGCCTCACAGCCAGCCACAAACCTATTCTTGCAGGGGGCAAAGGGCATGACAAAACATTCAAATAAACCCCCAAAACCTTTCAGGCTGGGATAGCACAACCTCCTTGCAACACTGTCTTCTCAACCGTCTTTTCCATCTCCTGTTGAATGGGATCACAACCTGGTATCTCCCTCCTCTAAGAGGAAATTGGGTGGATTCACTGCTCCAAAGTTACCCAAACTCTGTTTATTATTGATTTCCACTAAGACATTGTGTCACTAGCTCAACTAATAAGATTCATTTCATATGAGTTATTATGTATGCTGAAATCTTAGTATTTGGGAGCTCTAGACTTATTCTCATTGAATGATTATGTAGGGTAAAAGTGAGAGCTAGGTCCACCCTATCTATTTTGCTAGGTGCTTACCTGCCCCACCATCATCCCCTTAATATGTGAATATGTCCCAATTATTTATAGCTTTATACTCACACCACCTTGTGAGGTGGGAAAGTATTATTATCCACATTTAAATATGGAAAAAACAGAGGAACAAAGATATGAAGGGACTTGCCCATGGTTACAAAGAAAGTCTCTGCCTTAAACATACAACCATCCTTCTTCCTATGTCTATGTCTGTACGTGAATGTGTGTACTAGGTATATACTAATATTATTACTGAATATCCAAAATAGTGCTAGATGCTTCAGAGAAACAAGACATGGCCCCTGCCCAGTAGAACGTACAGGCTTATACACCACATAACAAATAAAGGTCATGCCCAGACAAAAATGTGAGGAAGCAGGATGGAAGAACAATGGTCGCAATAATAAGACCCAATGTATATGCCCCCATCTTGATGGTTACAATACATTCATTTTTAATTTTTAAACTCAAAATAATAGTATATGTACATGAAATGTGCTCAGTAATACACACACACACACACCCCAGTATAAAGTTAATAACTTTTTCCCCTGCCACTTCCTTTTCCTTCATTGTACTAATAAGCTGACCCAAGATGCCTAACAGTGGAAAACCTAACATGCACGTGGTGATTAACAATTAACCACTTATTGTAAATTCTAGCTGACATCTCATTAAATATAGGCCAAAATAGACCTGTGTGATCGAACCTTATTTTTAAATAGCTTTTCCCAGCATTCTGCCAATTGTTATCAGGAAGCTGAAAATTACTCCTGCCACTAGGATGCCCACTTTATTCTTGCTGACTGCTGAGATCTTCAAAAGCCTAGCCAGTCTCCCCTGTGCCTGATAAAGAGTAAAAACCGACCACGTACTCATGCTGGAGATGGGCTTTTAAAAACCTCTCAGCAGTCAGCATGAAGGGAAGGCGAGTAGGAGGTAAAAGCAAAAATATTTTCCATTGTTGCTTTTTCTGCATTAGAACCCAGAGTGGGTTATAACAGACTGCCCCCTTCCAACACGCAATTTCATGCACAGGAGTAGGACTGAACAGCTGCTTTAACGTCCATAGTCTAACGCAGTAGCTCACTGTAGATCTATAATCACATTTGTCCCCCCAAGCCCACCAAAAATAAAGTCAACTGAACTTTTCAGAGGCATCAAACTTATCTGAGGACTCAATGGTTTTGGCTGAACTTTTTGGTGTGTATTTTAAACAAGGAATAGTCAGGCACGGGAGCATGGATTCAGGTGCTGTTTTAATGGAAGCCCCTTGGTGGACTTAATCTTTGGTTACTATTAAACCTTTCCCCTCAGGGATAAGCATTATCTTTGCTCTGGCAATTTCTTTAAGTGTAATGTCTCAGGGTTGGAGGGGAGCTCAGGATGTCATCAAGTCCAACCCCCTGCTCAAAGCACAATCAATCCCCAGACAGATTTTTGCCGCAGATCCCTAAATGGCCTCCTCAAGGATTGAACTCACAATCCTGGGTTTAGCAGGGCAATGCTCAAACCACTGAGCTATCCCTCCCTCCCGACTTTACTACCCCACACCCTATATTTCACTCATATACCCCAACAGCCCGGTTCCGTGCTGGTTAGATGCAAGAGAAGGATTTCCAACAAGCGTTAGCATCACTTGAATCAGCTGCAGTTCACTGAAAACAGTTAATACACAGTACCAGCAGCTCATCTGCCTTACAACCCACTGCTCTTCCTCAAAGTTCAGCTGACAGATTTCTGTTACACCCACTCTCCACACGCATTGGCCAGGAAGGGCACTTCTCCACTGCACTAAAAAACCTGCAGCAATGAGTCAGAGCCCAGGTCAGCTGACTCAGGCTGGGGGGCTATAAAATAGCAGTATAGACATTCAAGCTCATGCTGGAGACATGGCTCTGAGACAATCCTCCCTCAAAGGATAGCTCTGTATTTACAATATTATGCAATCCTTAGCTCACTTGGCCAACGAGGGGGGAAACAGAAGGTATCTTCCCTCCGAGAGGCCCCAAAAATGCCTGCAGTGGCTCTGCCTTCTTTCCATCCTCCCGCTCAAGCGCTTCTTTCCTGTGTCTTTTCTACCTCTTGGGTAATGAGCCTTTTGGGCTCTCCTCAGCCCAGCCCATCCCAATCCACCAATTAAGCACAGCTCTTCCTAATGAAGGCTACTCCAGAGCAAATACTTGTAACTGCAGTGACCAGAGTGCTGCATCAGTTGCTGTTCCTGTCACAAAACAAACTTTTAAATTTAAATTTTAAATTTGTTAGTCTCTAAGGTGCCACAAGTACTCCTGTTCTTTTTGCGGATACAGACTAACACGGCTGCTACTCTAAAACAAACTTGGTCTTTCTGTCTCTCACCTGTTTGCTTACGGATAAATGCTCAGAGAATAGGACAGATACAAATTAACACTACTTAGATATACTACAAAAGATATCTTTAAAAAGCACATGAATTAAAAAAAAAATCCCGAGGGAGGACAAGACTCACCTATCTGCAATCTGCTCAGTTAGAAAAGTGAAGTTAGACTCCCACAGTTTTAATAATATTTGGTTTACAAGTATTCAAGTGTGAAAATAGAGATATTCCACTTCAGAAACTTCCTTATTCAAGAAAAAAAAGTTTAAAAAGAAATGTTGGGTTCTCATAGACCTGATTCAGCAAAGCACTTAAGCACATGCTTAACGTTAAGCAGGTGAGTTATCTGACAACTCACCTGCTTAAAGTTAAGCATGTGTTTAAGTGCTTCGCCGAAACAGGGCCATAAAGAAGACATCCAGCAATCTAGAGGAGCTTGCGCTTGCTAACTAATAAAAAAAGGATCTCATAAGGATATTCCTAAGTACACAACTGATTTTAGCTATTGTAGTCTTTCACATTTTCCTTTGGAATATATCTTCTGAACCTTTAAGCTTTTTGACTGACACCTTGGAGATTGGTGCCAAAAGGACTAGCAATATTCCATTTGCTGCTACCATTTGATGATGTCAGTGGGTGAAATGCAACCTGGAGTATTTTCTGCCAGAGACTTTTTTTGGGGGAGTGGAGGAGACGAGAGACAGCAAAGCGGAAAAATTAAGAAGGAAATTTGTCCTGTTTTTAATTTGGTTTATAATAATAAAGACAACCCACAATCGGGAGGACAGCTGCTGGGTTTGACTCTCCATCACAGAACCACTGACATTAAATATGGAAAAGACCTATTACAGAAGTAGTCAATAGGTGGACCGTGGGCCAAATCCAGACCATCAGACACTTTTGAATGGACCCCAAAATATTTTTTATTTACTTATCATTATTGTTGGTTTTTTTTAAATGATTTTTTCTGGAATCTGGACCTTGACTCTACCTTGACCATGAAATTTGGTCCCTGACAAAAATAATTGTCCCCATACCTATTAGATCAGTCATTCTATCACCCCACCATAGTGTTCACCATCATATGTTTTCTAGTGTTTTTTCTACATCACAAAATGGAGACAGTGGAGCAGAAGGTCCTCTCCCTGATCTCCTCATAATGAGGCAGTGAACTGGGCCTTCCAGCTTCTCAACTGAAATTATGGAAGGGAAGACGAGATTCAGTGCCAAAGAGATCGTCAGCAAGGGCCTGATTGAGCAAAGCACTTAAGTTCATGACTTCTCGTGTGTTTACAGTTAAACACGTGTTTAAGTGTTTTACTGGATCAGGGCCCAGCTGCCTTTGTTTGGCAATATAGGCTAGCCAAATCCAGCACCTGGATGGAGTCATGCATGAGAACTGGAAGTTTTTTTATTTGTAAACCTCCGGAATTGTAATTTTCCTGTGTTTTCTGCAGCTGCAAGTAATATTTCTGGCAAAACTCTAATTATGAACCTACAGTAGAATAAATGAGGCTTGCAATAAACATTTTCAGGAGGCAGAAATCATACATACACCTGCTGGAGAACGACATGAAGTTTTGTGTTATTGGTTATCATATATCATGAAGACAGTTCTAACAATAAACAAATAAAGATGAGCATAAGTGAATTAATTTAATTTTCTGAAATCTAGCAGAAAGCAAGTGAAAAGAACTGCAGTGCACAGTCCTTGCCAAAGTGCACTTCACTTTGAAATCCTGCTAAAGAGATTAACGGATATTGTCAGAAAGCTGGCATGATTTTTTTCTGATCTGCCCACAACCTTTTATGTATTTATCTACAGAGTTCACTTAGCTACACTGACTTATATTTTTAGATATGTTCTTTACTAACAAGTTTACTTTTAAGAGAATTCTCCAAATAAATCATGTATACTTGAAAATGGATTTACAGGCATACGGTTTCCAGCCCAGTGAATGTAAGTGGCAGTGTCTGCATACCCTAAGTATTTTTAAAATAGTAACTTTTCCAGTGATTGAGATTTACTTTTTCATTAAGATAGAGGGAGAGGAACAGATTTTCAACACAGTATCATCAGTGGAGTAACTCCATTGACTTTCACCCTTTGGGGATTGTGACAAATTGGGGTTCTGTCTGTCCCACTTCAGAATTATGGATGATTTTATGAAATTCTTTCATTAAATTATTGTGTAATGGAGATACTGTATGTGTACAAATCCACCCTGAGTTAGCAGGGTTGTATCATGTCTCTGCCAGGCCAAAGACAAAGGTGCATGATAGCACTCAATTCAAAGCAAAACACCTGGAGGCAATCAATTTATCTAGCTGGGAGAAGACACTTCCTCCTCTTATTTTAAGGGAAGGGGGTTGGAATGTAATGGAAGGTTACCAGGGCAGAACAAAAGAAGCAGATTACCTCCGCAGTACTCACAAAGGGGAACGGGGTGGGGTGAGGGGATGGTGGGGGGGGAGGGAATGACTAGCCATTTTGTACCAGATTAAGATTCATAGATTCTAAGGCCAGAAGAGACCATTGTGATCATCTAGTCTGACCTCCTGCATAACACAGGTCATAGGACTTCCCAAAAATGATTCCTAGAACAGATATTTCAGAAAAGCGTCCAATCTTTATTTTAAAATGGTCAGCGATGGAGACTCCAAAGATGAGGGAGGCTGAGGCAGGGTAGGCCATGTGGTGAAGGACCATGCCTGCCTGATGAAATACAAATGATCACCCGCTAAGAAAAGGGTGAGCTAGTGATGGACACTGCACTTATTGTCTGCTATGAGCTGTACTCTCCTGTGCTTTACATGATTAAATATAAAATAGCATAAATATGTTAGACTGGGCTCTGAGTGTGTGTGTGTGTGTGTGTGTGTGTGTGTGTGTGTGTTTTGACTGTTTCATAATAACTGCGTGCCCCTGAGAGAGTTTAACTGTAAACCAGAAGCTTCCCCCTCTTGGGGTGGAGTACTGAGAGAGCAGTCTGTTCAAGCACTGGAGAATCTGAAGGGTCACTCTGCACCCAATGGGACAACTGGACGGTGGATTCCACCATTCAGAAGGGGTTGCAGATAGAAGATCTGTGTCATGAGAGTGGGCCTAGGGAACCTGAGATTGGGGAAGTGACTAAAATCAATTCAGGCTCTCCAGGATCCTTCAACACCACAGGGATCCAAAACCCAGAGGCTTGTATGCCCCTCACAGCAGTACCAGTAGAGACCAAGGGGGCTCCCATCAGGATCTGAAACAGGGATCTAGTCCAAAGTCTCCTATTAAATATGGAAGACATATAATCTAACATAATTAAAGCCAGAAACAATATTCCAAGAACAAAAGAAACACAATACACGTTTTGAAGCTCTGTCCTGATATTTCTGGCACATAGATGCCCTAGAGCAGGGGTAGGCAACCTATGGCATGCATGCCGAAGGTGGCACGCGAGCTGATTTTCAGCGGCACTCACATTGCCTGGGTCCTGGGGGCTCTGCATTTTAATTTAATTTTAAATGAGGCTTCTTAAACATTTTAAAAACCTTATTTACTTTACATATAACAATAGTTTAGTTATATATTATAGACTTATAGAAAGAGACCTTCTAAAAACGTTAAAATGTATTACTGGCACACGAAACCTTAAAACAGAGTGAATAAATGAAGACTCGGCACACCACTTCTGAAAGGTTGCTGACCCCTGCCCTAGAGTGTTCTGAATTCTTTACACATCTCTCCTCTTTTTAATGTTAGGCCTTATTTCATTAACCTGTCCACATCTTTCAAAATGTACTTGGCTATCTCTGAAAAAAGTGGGAAAACTCCCCAAAATGTATGGGCATTTTCAATCATATATCTATTCCGCAACGATAAGATTTATCAAATATCTATCCCAAACTATGCACAACAAACCTGTACAATCATATTCAAAATAGAAAAACAATAACTTTTACAGGGGTAATGAACTGGGTATCATGTAAGGGGGTGGGGACAAAAGTAGATACAATCAACAAACAGTGGAAGTAGCAGGCTAGCTGGAATACCAGTCTGGTTGTAATATATAATACCTACACAGAGAGATCTGCTTGTTTCTAATTATGCATTACAAGGTATGCAGCTATTGATGCTGCTAAGAAAATTCATGGGTACTCAATAGCCTAAATATGATGGCTTTGGAAGACCTTCCTTTCTTTTTAACTTGAATGCTTTCTCTCCTGCAAAATTTGTTTTGCAATAAAAATCCTTCGTCTTGTATTCATAGGAACAAATCACTCTGTTTGTATCAAACACTTTGTACTCGTTTAAGGGTGTGTGGGAACAGGACACAGTCCCATTGGGTCTAAGAAGGAAGGGGAATCAGCCCCTTGGATGCTGTCACTTAGTATCAGATGAGAAGTTAAAAAAGGCAGAGTAAAGAGAGTTGGGAGTGATTTACAATAGCAGCACCAGCAGGGTCTGGAGTTGAAGAGTATGCTGAATAGTATAGCATCCCCAAGAGAAGGGGCTGAATAAAAAGAACCAGTAATAAAGCTGAATGGTCACTTGCTTACACAATCATAGTAACTGCATGTTCAGATTAACACACTCATTTTCACACGATACCCTTCTGCGAAGTGCATCTGAAGAAGTGGGTTTTTTACCCACAAAAGCTTATGCCCAAATAAATCTGTTAGTCTTTAAGGTGCCACCAGACTCCATGTTGTTTTTGTGGATACAGACTAACACGGCTACCGCCTGATACCTTCTGCAAGGTGTTGCTGGCAGCAAAGCGGGCCAGTTCCATTTTCTAGGGATTCCTTCTGAAAACTTTGATGCCACCAGTGTGAGCCCCACACAAAAACCTGGAAAACTATATTCGTCACCATGGGCAACCTGGAAAGTCAATACTTCCCCGCTTGTAAGCATTGAGGCCAAGGGTTTAAAATAAAGAAAATTTTATTAGGGTGAGGGGAGGAGGGGGGACAACAGAATAAACTTAAGGAAGCCAACAATGAATACGTTAACAATATTATTAAGTAAGACTCCCACACCAGGGTATCTTAGCAATAGTGCCAACATCAGTGTTCCTCTCACAGTTATGAGTGCCTAACATGTTCTAGCTTCTTCCCAGCTTCCCCACTCACAGTTTGTTGTCCTGGATTGGAGGAGTCCAAGAATCCTGGCAGGTCATTCTCCAGCCCCGGCTCGGGATGCTCTGGGGGCTCTATCACCTGACCCTGTTGAAGTGATTTCAGCTTTGATGATTGGGAAGAGAGGCCCACACCGGAGTCCCTCAGGTAGGTTGCTGCAGCTTCATCCCAAGCCACTAAAGCCCAATCACTTGCCTCAGCGGTATCACCTCAAAGTACCTGAGCTCAGGTCTGTCCACTACCTCTAAGCCATCCCCCGTCTTAAAACTGCCTCTGTGTTGAGTATTTAGAGATAATAAGTAGCATATACGACCCTTAGCAGAGTCCTTACTACCAGAAAGGCGCTCCTGTGAAAATTTAGGAACTCCTTTTTGCTCTCACTCTATTCCCTTTTAGCCCTGTCCAGGCTCCCTTACCCAACCGATCCTGAATGTAGTTCAAGTCAGGGTGACCCCTTGTCCCAGGCATGTTTGGTACAGTTTCCTGTCTTTTCATTTCCCAGCAAGGATAACAGTATTTTATTGCTCCCAACCTCAAAATTTAACTGCATTTTAACCAAAATGTCCCATAACAGACATGCAAAGGAGGTCTGGCCCAGTTAGTCATTTCCCCTTACTCACTAGCAGACATGGGCAGAGCTCCCTCCTCCCTATGGAGTAGGGTGACCAGATGTCCCGATTTTATAGGGACAGTCACAATTTTGGGGGCTTTTTCTTATATAGGCACCTATTACCCCTCATCCCCTGTCCTGATTTTTTACACTTGCTATCTGGTCACCCTATTATGGAGCCCCTGAACCTCTAGAGCAGTGGTCTTCAAACTTTTTTGATCGCGCACCCCATCAGTAAAAAAATTTTGAGCACGCACCCCCTGTTCCCGCTCGGACTCCCGGCCGAACTGCTGAGGGAGGGGGGAAAAAAAAAGCGGCGCTGCTCTGGCGGCGCACCTCCTGCTGCGCACCCCGAAGGATCCTCTTGCGCACCCCCCCTGGGGTGCGCGCACCCCACTTTGGAGACCACTGCTCTAGAGTTCTCAAGCAGCTCTGGGCCGCTCCTCTCCCTTTTCACCAACATATGTCAGTAGTGAGCTTCCTACTCTCTAGGGCTTCGGGCCATAGGGCTTACACATGTGCAATTCTGAAATATCTGTGGTGAAATCCTGACACCTACCGAAGTCAATAGCAAAGCTTTCATTGACTTCAGTGGGGTTAGGATTTCACTTCTACACCTTTGTTTATTTTACCTTTTATTTATATATTTATTTTTACTCATGTCGGTTTCTATTCTGCAAAACAAACCAAGGGCCAAGCAGAGGGAGCGGGGAGTTCCTATTACTTAATTTCTATACTCATGTCTTTCCGCACACAGAAGTTAACAGCTATGGCAGGAAAGAACAAAAAACACATGTAACAGGTAGTTCTTGTGATGCACGATATAATCACAGAATTTAATGGAAATCACTAGCGAGTTCCTTAACAAATGTTTATACTTTTTAATGTTGCTACTCAACATTTCCAGAATCTATACAATCCCTCTCTGCACAAAACAGCACTCTGTTTAATATTAAGGCTAAGACTCGGTCTGCCTGCACTACTTATTCCGCTGTGTGTTCCTGCACTAAAGATATGAAAAATAAAGAAAGAAACAACAACCTAAAACACCCTTTCCACCTATAAGAAGCAGCTTACTTTCCTGTCATGACAGAGCTAACCCTCTTGCCTACTCCAATAGCCACTAGTCCTCACTCGGCTCCAGAGAACATAATTATGACCCGATTAATGGTCTGGGACATGAACCAGTTTAAGGAGTGCAAGATCTAATAAGGTAGAAGATTGATCTGTTGAACCCCTGTGACAACTTCTTAAGAGATAGAAAAAAATCAATATATGTTTTTTCAGTTTAACTTTTATTTGTCTTATGCAGTAATTGTTTGGCATTAAATAGGCTCTAGTATTGGTTTCTCCCTGACTCTGTGCCCTCACTGTGTAGTTATCTGTTCACAGGTAGGAACAAGACAACAGGTCTTGAATCTCCTGTTTCCAGACCTCAAAGATTAATTCTCTTATTCAGTGGAGTAGATATGGAAATTGAGAAGTCAGAATAGCTTGATTATTTAGCCCCTGAAAGACCTTTATAAATGAGCATAGGCAAGCAGAGGCAAAACTAGTTATCTACTGCCAGACATCCACTGAATTGTTACTGTGATGGATTTGTAATTACACTCAAAAAGTTGATTTAAAATTATATTACGGGTCTGATTTCACCACAAAATCCAGATAATTCAAAGTAAGTCTGTCACACACCTATCTGTCTCTAGCTATTGCACTCAGGTGACTCTTTATCAGGTGTCTCAAAACAGTACAATGCATCTTACATACTATAGCAGTTACAATATAGACACAATGCAGTGACTATACAGTGACATCCTCTCTTGACTTGTGTGTGTTATCAAGAAAGAATTTAAAAAAAAACATTTAAAATGTCTTCTATTTAAATTTAAATAAAGACTGTTTTGCAGCTTCTCACAGAAAATTAGAATCCCCAACACCAGCAAAAACATAATTTTTCCAGTATTCTACTTATCTTAACTGTGCATTTTCTGAATAGTACAAAGTACCTCTGAAATCAAGTCTGCATGTGTTTATTCCAATTGTGTCTGGTAAAAAGAATACAGAATAAAAGAGATGCAGTTGGCAAACTGGCTCACAGAACAGTTCTCATCTCCATTTCTGGGGCTTCCTACCTATTTTCCATATTTCTACAGCACTTATTAACTCAATATCTGTGCATTGATTCTTTTATTGGAACCCAGTCAAAACCAAGAGACCAGAGTGGAATCTGATTTAAGAAAAAAATCTCCTATGCTTGAAGAAACTGAAGAGGCTTCAGAATCTCTTCCAAGCCCTGCTATTACTTCTCAAGTACCCTATCTTCTGGGCTCAGTGAGGGAGTCCCCTCTGAATCTCAGATGGCGAATGTGTCCTGATATGCCTGAGATGAGAGAAGATGACTTAACTACAAGTATATAAGGCTTGTTCCTTCAAAAGTGTACCAGATTTCTCACTCTTTTAAAAAACATTTTGATGTAAGAACTCAACCTTCTCGGGTCCCTCAGCTCTATCAGAACCTATATTATTCTGGCTATATAGTGTGTTTTTTTATGCAAGTCCCATTGCAAATACAGATGAAATAATCCTACTGGATTGTAATAGTATTTGTGTTTTAAACATAATACCACTTAGCAAAAGTAATGGCACACAAAAAGTCATCCCACTCAACTGATTACATGAATCTCAATGATCTTTTAATAAATAGCACAACAGTTAGTCTTCTTAATAGATATGACATAGCAACAGTGGACAATAGCGTTCTTCATTTAACATGGAAGACACAGTCAGATTTCATTGAGTCCACAATTGTATAATTTAAGATGCTTGTCTAAAAGGATGACCTATGAAATTTCCCCTCCTCCTTACCTTCTTCTTTCTCTCATCTTTGTTTTCCTTCTTTCTTTCTCCACTTAATTATAGTTTGCATTGTTAATATAAATACAGTAAACATACCATTGTATAAAAGCTTGCATTTCTTTCAATTATATCCTACCTTAAAACATTGAAAACTTAAATAACCAACGGCTTTAAATAAACTTCAACTTCCTTAAAAGCAATAGGTTGCATTCAGATTTTGGACAAAGTTTTTGGACAGTTCACCATAGTTTTGGTTACGCTATCCTATCTCTACTAGTAATAGTACTCATCTATGTGCTGCTACTGCAGTCCTAACACAAGCAAGACTCCTATTTAGGCCCGGAGTGACGATGGTAACACAAGACACACCAATGTACATACTATGGTTCTCTCCAAGTATTATTCTCTGCATTTTCTAAAGGAATTCATAGATCACATACTTCTTTGGGGATTATTATACAACTTAAATTTTATGAAACATGAGGCTGATTAGACTAAATAATAACCATCCAGGATGAAAAGTAAAAATTCTCTTCAGTTTGAGGGTACAAAAACTCTGCTTGGATGTACCTACTGAAAACATAAGTAGCTTCCGGTTATATTTAATAAAGTGAGTACATCAGTATGTATGAAAGAGTTCCGAAAACAAATATCAGCTTTCCGTACTGATAAAGAACGTAACTAAACTTCATCTGTTATTTAAGGAAGATTTTAAAAAACAAACAAATCGACCTATCAATTACTTGTTAACATTGGTGCTTACAGAATGGGGGACGACAGTTGATTGTTGTTCTTTTTAACTACTGGGTGAAAGCAGGTTCAAACTAAGATTGTACGTTACAGCTATCATTCAAGATCTATTGCATGTAGTAACATACCAAAAGCTTCACCTAGTTTGGCTTCATTATATTTTCCTTAACTGAGCCTTTAAAAAAAAAAAAAAAAAAAAAAAAGCTGTGTTCTAATTTGGTATGTATTAATCGGTTTTCAAGAGGGGATTCCTGAAGTAGTTTAGACATCTCAATGAGGGATGCATTGCAACATCAATACAAAATTTAAACCTCTTGTGATGGTCCAACGATTGACTTAGAGCTAAATCCACTGTACTGACGCACAGTCTCTGCATTTAATTTGTACCTAGGTAGTACGGTAAAAGTACTTCTACAGTCGATTGATTTATCAGCTGCTGAAGACTAAAGTAAAACTGGATGCTATGTGTTGGAGGCTGCCACAGAGGGAGAGCTTAATTTATCAATTTGCCAGTTTCTCAGCAGTGGTTGTTAATGATGGCAGCATGCGGCTGCCTTTTAGCAGGATTCAATCGAGTTATTTTCCTAACTTTTTATTTTTGAAGTCTTTTACATATACATTCAAAATCTGTCAGACAGGCATAAGGATGATATGAAATGCAGCTCAAAATCTGAAGAACATCTTGAAATTCTTCTAACAGCTTTGTGTTCATTTCCAAAACTCAACTTTCCATGCCATGTATGAGCATTTTTTAAAAATCAGTTTATTGAATATTAAGCAATCAAGTTAGAAACAATAAGACACTGTGTTATTTGTACAGGCACAGCTCTGCTGTGGCTAGTAGAACGCCAAGAACTGACACATAGCAATAGGTATTATCTGAATAAGTCAGTATCTGATCATATAAACATCATGGAGCATACTAGTAACAACCAAACCAACAACAAGGAATTATTAAAATCAAAATAATATCTAATGCAAATCCAGATTGTCTGGAGGTGATTATACAAAATTGGTAGTATTACCAGAACAAAAACTAGAGTTATACATGGAGGCCGTGATCCAGGAAAACACTTAAACATGTGCTTGACTTTAAGCATGTAAGTCCCATTGACTTAAGTTAAGCACATGCTCATCTGCAGTTCTGGGCCAAAGTAAGGTAAACCTATGAAAAGTATGTATGCCCCCCATTACAACTATTAATTATCAGCATTATTTTTTCCAAGGGAAGACAGAACCTAGTAAAACATTTAATGAGGTACCATTTCAATAAGGTCTGAGATGATAAACTTTATGATTTAAATATCTACAGCAAGTTCTCTGGCTCCAGGCTTTGGTCAAGGAGCTTATCTTTATCAAAGTTTGTAGTGTGTTAAGTTGGGAGCAGCTTTTATTAAAACACTTTGTTAGCTGCATAAAGGTCTCCAAGCCAGGCACATTTTCTTATCTACTGCTGTTCCCAGCTTAGCCGGAAAAAGAACTGAGGCCCCTAGACATTCCACTACAAAGTGTCTCTTCGGCATTATGAATCCCCACCTCTGTGGTTGAGGTGCAGAACTCTAGCCAGGGAAAGGAAAAAATATTAAACCTACGTCTCTTTCGCAATTCTTTCTTTGTTCTGCTCCTGTGACAGGGTAAAATAAGCAGTATGATACTTCTTTCCTGATCGGATTTTACCTGTCCCAATGAGATCTTGTAAATTCACAGCAGGTAGGTCAGACCTTTTCATACATTTAACTTCATTAACGTTAACAGGACTTACTGGAGTTCACTAACCAATTTATACTGTCAGTGATCTGCAGAAGTGAGAAAAACGAGAGGCTGGTCAACTGAGACAGAAGCTGGGAACAGTACCACTCCCTTTTCACCAGAAGAACTCCAACTCGTTCTGTGATGGCAGTAAGAGGTGGCATCACGTTTTCTGCACCATAACCCTGAAGAATCTGGGTACACTCTTGTCCATGGAACATCTGGTGTCCTCCATGAAGAACAGAAGATAAACCCCAAAGCATTACTAAGCATGCAGAAGCCCTCAAACAGCTCCCTAATCAGCTAACACCAGCATGTCCTTCTTTGACCTAGTCAAACGCAGTGCAGCAATAATTGATAGAAGCCTTCTGGGACTTGGTGCCATCCCAGCATGGAGGGCTGTGATGATTTGCTGAATTCACACAATTGCTAGTGCTAGTAGAGCACTGATATTAGCACAACAATAATATTCACACAAAGAAAGATTCTCTTGGTATTCTCTGAAGCTGTGAACGCTTCCACTTATACTGCTCACAAACCAAAGCTCTTGAATATGTTTCATAACGCAAGCTCTAAGTCACTTGCACTTGTCAAACATGAGCGTTGTTTCATTAGCAAAGAGTGAAGCTGAATGCAGGTTCAGCTGAACAAGTGGAACTTTATTTAACTCTGTGCACTGCTCTGTCCTATCGCTGAGCAGCTTCCAGACTAATTCCCTGTTTTCCAGAGTCCTGTCAATTACAGACCTGCCAGAAACCTGGGCCCTCTGACTCCAATTCTACTGACCATGATGCAGGCATGTCAACTGTAGCCGTACCAGTACCACAAAGCCATCCCTGTAGACTACAGGCTTCACAATACTCCAGTATGGATGCCAGCCACTGACAGCATATAGATATATTTGCATTTCACTGGCACACATGTACAATCTAAAGCACTTACAATGAGTAAATTTCAATTTGCAACTAGAGCTAGTGGGAAAAAGGTTTAGCAACCAAACAAAACGTTTTTAAAGAAGATTTTTCATTCATTCTAATTTTTTCCCCACATGCACTTTTGGGAGTTTTGAGAAATGAAATTGATTTCCAACTTCTTCCAGTGAGGCAGAGTAAGAAAAGGGAAAGAAGGAAGGGAAATCCCTAAATCCAGAAAACACTTTTTTTTTCTAGTTTCCAAAAGCCAAAAGGCTATTTTAAGTAGAAACAAAACCAAAACTACATTTTTCAAGTGTTGTTTCACAACTAAATGAAACAACATAAATTGTTATATTTTGAAATGAGAATTCCCACAGAAAACCCAAAGACTTTTGGTCAGAAAATTTCAAAAGGTTATTTTTTTTCCTGTGAAATTTTCCATGGGAAAAATTTTGCTTTTCCAATCCACTCTAATGGTAATACTCTGGATCACAAGCTGTGTTCCTCAGACTATGAACTAGAGTGTCTGGGAATGACAGGTGCTGTGCATACCCGTAGCATCCTCATTAAAATATCCCCTTCAGACTTATTACAACCAAGACATTTCTCTTCTGTGTTATGAAGACAAGCTTGTATTCTTGAAAGAGTACAAACTACCCTGGGAGCTAGTGTTTCTACACAAACCAGGGCAGAAAACAAGATCTATGATTAACCTTATTTTGCACATCTGGAATCTGAGGCTCCCGGAGACACCTGAACAAGAGTGGCTCTATATTCACAAGTGTTAAGGAGGCACAGTTTCAGTTGAAGTCAATGGGAGTTGTGAGTGCTCAGCACTTCTAGATTTAGGAGCTTAGCTGTAGGCACCTATGTTTGAAAAGGTTGATCTGTATGACTTGACAAAGACAGAGGGAATCCGTGTCCAGGCTAGGATTAGTCCCTTGCCTAGCCCACTACATCATGCAGCCTTCCCAACTATTCAGCTGTCTCACCGTGTGGCCAGAAGTCACGGCAGCTCCTCTGAGCAGGTGCTGGATCAGCCTTAGGCAGTTGACTATTAGGGAACTTATGGCAGCTCTAGTGCCATCAGCAATAGCCGGCACCAGTACTGCTACAAAGTGCATTGAACTGATCTGGGACCTTTCCAAAAATCAAGGTTTATGGATTATGCTTTGGCCAGACCCAGAAGGCCGGACCTGAATGGTAGTGATCTCTAGGAAAGATCAGTGATAGGTATTCCACCCTAGCAATTCATTTGTATCAGTCACATTTTCAATCAGACAATGATTAGAAATGTTGTTCCTTCCCCTCCTTTAATGAAAGCTGAAATTCCCTGTTGCAAACACGAATGGCCCGCTATCTATCTCTGTTCACCCCTGGAAAAACCAATAAGAGACTGAAATCCACTGAAGAGAGGATTCCTGGCAGTAATTATATGTAGGTACAATGGGTCAAATGCACCAGTGTCACTCCTCTGATTTCAGTAGGGTTGCATCAGGAATGAATTTGGTCCCTGAGTGGATGCAGTTCTTGTCTGATTCCAGGCAAGACAAAAACATTCCTCCAGCCCACCTGGTAGTGATTAAACATAAGCACATTCCTGCAAGGGCTCAGCATCTTGCAGGATCAGTCCCTAGGGTAGAAGATGAGAGTCCTAGCAACTCACCCTACAGAGGAGCATTCATGGATGTACAGCCACCTCTACCTCCCTTTCTGTAACAGCAAAATAAAACAACACACACACCCCAGCAAAAAACCCCAAACCTATCTTTTACAGGTGCCAGCAAATGGGAACACAAGTGTATGAATTTGCAATAGTGTGTGTGTCTGAGTTCCATCTGCATCATACCACTACATGCCAGTTGCTTTAATTAGAGTGAGATTCAAAACATGGGAGAGGAAGTTCATAGTGTAATTAAGAAATAGTTGTTCTCCTCACTGCTCTTCTATTGCCTCCTCTACTCATTTTTCTGCTTCCCTCCTTCCCTGCTCCATTCAGTGTTTCTCATTCTGAATCTTTAGTCATCTTGGCACCAGCATTACTGTTCTCACACCTTCCTAAAGGCATGAAAGCCAAAAAGCGGGTGACTGTTAAATCTTCCTAGACGAGGTAGAAAGAATCAGAAGGAGTGAGTGGGGGGATTTGTGCTGCTTTGGAGTGCAATGCAGTGCAACTGTTTGAAGTCTATCTTATTACCAACAATGGCACATTCTGCACATTCTGTCCAGAAATGCCAGCTTCCCAGTTTCAGGGGGCTGTATCTCACTAGAACACAAGCCTGTCATCTTCAAAATCCTGCAGAATTATGGAGATTGTTCCCTCACTGGAAGTCAGTCACATTTATAATGCAAAATAATACAGGGTGACAGAGTCCAATGGCTGCAAGTGGGTGTGACTCCCCAGTCTAAATTGGGCCAAATAATCTCCATCTATTTATACATAATCTATATCTGGCCCATTGATAGTTGTACTTTCCTTTGTTCAGTCTCCTTGCTGTTGTTTTTTGAACCTCATGCAGAAGTGACCTTTACCCATGTCACAGTTGATGAAAGGGGAAAGGTTGGCAAGAGGCAAAGATGTTCCACGGTTATTTGTGTCGGCTATAATTGGCATGAGAATATTAAATGAAACAGTGAAACAAAAAAGCCATCTTGACAAGCTGCAATACTGGCTAAGATTATATTAATATTCAGGTTTCTTCTGACATCATTTTTCATTTTCAGAGGAACCCTGCCTTAGTCTGTATGGCTACTTGGGAAGGATTAGCACTGGCTGTGGGCAACTTATAACAGACATTACACCATATGGGAACCAATGATTTCCCCCCACACACACTTTTGACATTTCAAACCAGAACATATCAGGCTAAATCTGAATAAATTCCTGTGTAACATTGTTTGACCACATCTAACACCCTTCTAGGACTTTCTGCATGTTGTCAGTACCACACAAATTCATCATACAGCTGGTTCATCTTTTTCAGAAACAGCAGGATATTGTTTTTAAGGATTTGCAAAATATTCAGTAGATTCATTCCTCACATAATTTATTCATATTATGGTGCAAAACCGTGCATTGCATGGCAACAGGAGGAACTCAAGGTATGTGTTACACCTACAATCAATGCAGGTATTATTTCAGATCATTGTCATATTCAAACAGACTGTGGTCTACATATAGGGTGTCTTTTTAGGTCATCTTTAAGTCAGGTGTATTGGATGTTCATTTTAGGACATTCTAAGTTATCAGGGATCAAGATCAGATCTCAATCTTGATCAAAAAAGGGTTAAAGCTTAGCAGTGAAACAAGTAAGAGATTCGGGTTGTTGTTTAAAAAAAAAAGCATATGACAAAAAAATAGCACATCCTATCATAAAACTTTTGTAATCTAGCTGCACCGACTATACCTAAAATGGAATCATGTTGAAAATCCAGTTATTGAGAGTTTGACATTCAGCTGACTGCTGGTAACAGGGACATCATTGTTAATTACAGAGACGAGAGTAGTGAAGAAACAAATAACTTCTGAATTAGCAGTTTCTTGCTTCTGTGCAAATTCTGAATACAAGTTTTTCCTGCTGGAGTAAGTAGGCTGATGGAATTACATATCATCAATGCTGACTAGGAAAATAAGAGTCAAACTTCAAACATAAGGGAGCAAATTCTCAGCTGGTGTAAATCATGTCACTCCACTGAAGTCAATGGCGTTATACTGATTTACACCAACTGGGAATTTGGCCCATGGTCACTAAACTATTGCTCCATCCTGCTATCACTGAAGTCAATGACAATATCTCACTGACTCCAATGGGAGCAGGATTAGACCCATAATTATTTATGCCTTGACTACATGGGACAGTTGCACCAGTTTAATCCATTTTTAAACTGATATACTTAAACTGGTGCAAACCCCTATGTGGACACTTGTCTTTCAGTTTACAAATAGTTTTTTTCAGTTCAACTTATACCTGATCCCAGTTGACTTGAGCTAACCCCCCGCCCCAAAAAAGCCATTCTTATATTGAAATATGAGTGTCCACATTAAGGTTTCCATTGGCTTAATTAGGGCAGGTTATATTGGTGCAACTTTCCCATTTAGCCAAACTTTAGAAGACAATTCAGAGCAGACAATACAAAGGAGTGAAACATGCTTTATATCTTTTAGAAATTTAGTCTAGGGAACATCTGCAGTGTTGGCTATACAAGTGTATTCAAACTTTAATATTCCTCTGGTGCAAACATTATTTATAAGTTAAACAGTGATAATTATTGTTAGTTAATAATTAATGTTCTTTCCATCAGGAGAAAATTGTGTCCTTAATGAAATTAGAGAAAGTTGTGTCCTTCACATTCCAGTACTGGCTCCTCATAAAGTGTTATAAAAATTTGTAGCCAGCTCATGCCCTGTTGATCTGCACCCATAGGGGGTTCTCTGTAGAACTGGCCAGGAATTTTTGATGAAATGTTTTTGCATCAGAAAATGCTGCTTCATCAATGCTGAAACCCTTTGCAGAAATTTATCTGTTTTGATTAAACTTTCATCAGCTACGTTCTCAGGTCCAGCATACAATTTTGGTAAAAATGAGAGAGCAAGATACAGATAGCTGGGTGCTTAGGGCACTCACCTGGGATCTGGTAGAGACAGAGTCTAGTCCCTCCTTCAAATTAAGCAGACCAGAAACTGGTACCCAGGCATTCTACATTCTAGGTGAGTGTCCTGACCACTCTGCTAATCTGGGATGGCTGGCTAGCTCTCTGTCACCAGAAATTGCATCCTGGACTTGAGCAACCTTCCTGATGAAAGTTTAATTTTTTTTTGGTGAAATCAAAGTTTGAAAGGTCTCGGTTTTGTTCTGCTGCAGAACAAGAACAAATTTCAAAACCTTAATAATGCTTAATAAAGGAATGCTTGTTTTCTGACCAGCCCTCACTCTCTACACAGATCTTCCTCAACCTATGTGAATGAGGGAGTCAGCCATCCCTGCAGCCCCAGACTTTGTGGAGAAGCCTATTCAGCTGCCAGTCCCAGGTCATTGCTCTACTGGGGAAGAGAGACTCTGAGTGTATGGAAGCTGGGGAGAGAACGGAGGACCTGGAACAAGAATGGGGGCAGCCCTGACTTTTGAAGTATGAGAAAAAGCGAAATGTGCCTATCTGCTCTCAGATATCGCCAACCTCTTCTAGCTTCAGGAAATAGCCATCCACATAGAATGCATTTCCTCTTCCCCTTTACTACTGCTCAAATCCTATTGTTGAAACCAATTTCATAGCTATATTACTTAAATTGTTTTTCCCTCCAAAGATAATAATTCTATTAAAGAAACGGCTGGGAGCAAAGAACATTCATCTTTAGATACATTATTGGGCACTTACCTTTGCTTAAACCATGGGATACAAAACTGCAGCTATGAAACTCAGTGGTATCTTTGAAGAACAGGAGCGTTCATCCCTGATCTTCTATGGTTATCTGCTGCTGGACCCTGCCACTGTGTGGCATGAGTGAAGGACACTATAGCTGTAGGCATGACAGGAAAAGCCTTTTGTGATTTTCATGAAAATATATTAAACTAGACGATTATCATAATTTTGATCAAAACTGTTCAACTTACCAAAGCAAGCAGTAGTCCCATCATCCTTTCCTGGTTCTCTTAGCACATGTGGGATTCAACAATTTATCAAAGTTAAAAGCATGAATGGATTTTAAGACTGTCCCAATCTTGCAAAGTGCCAGCACTTCCTTGCAGGATTTGACCCTTGAGGAGTTGTATGCCCCAAATATTTTTCTGCCTTGAAGTTTTCTGTATAGGGTTTCCTTCTATTTTGGGAGAGGGGTGATTACCAAGAGACAGGGACTTGGTTTTGTTCCAGTTCACTTTTAGATCTTAGGACTCCTTTACTGTCTGAGATGTATGGGAGTTTTCCTTGTAGTCCAATCTTTATTTTTTTAAAATTAGCAGTTTTCCAGGGCAGGGATTTTGGTTTATGTTTAGTTTTTTACCTGTTCTAAAGCACTGTGCACAAAAATGGCAGTATATCTTAACCATACTTAAGGCTGCAAAAAACAGTTTCCATTATAGCCCCTTTCTCACATTCCCATGACTTTCTGAAACATTCACTTTTTGACCTTGAGATGATTTGTAAATGGCTGAAGGATTTTGATCTATGGGAGAGTTCAAAAATACACTTTTCACATAGTAAAAACCAAATTCTAAGTGCAAACAGAATTAGCAAAACTTCATGGGGTTGCAAATAGCTGCTGGAACTGAAGATCTAACTACCCTAGGGCTCCAAAAGTTGCTGACACTGGAACAGCATTATCAAGGGTGAGAATCCTCCTTTTAAAATTCCTTAGTGTAGCCAAACTTCAGGAGGGGCAGACACAATGAGAAATGACATCATAAACAAGGTGAGGCTACATTAATATCAAATATAGTTTTGGCAAATACTCATTGATATTTTTCAATTTCATGTAATTTTTGGCCTTTCCACCTGCACCTAGCACCTTATTATCAGGGCTGGCTCCAGGCACTAGCTTAACAAGCAGGTGCTTGGGGCGGCCAAGGGAGAGGGGCGGCACGTGCAGCAATTCGGGGGCAGTAGGTCTCTCACTTCCTCTGGGAGCGAAGGACCTGCCACTGAACTGCCGCCACCGATCACGGCTTTTTCTTTTTTTTCCCCAATTGCCGAATTGCTGCCGCCGATCGTGACTTTTTTTTTTTTTTTTTTTGCTTGTGGCAGCAGGAATGCTGGAGCCGGCCCTGCTTCTAATGTTACAGGTCTTACATGTTAGCCCTTTTCCCCCTAGCCCAGTTAAAATGATCAGGTTAGAATATTTTTTCCTCTCTTTTAAAAGGCTGAAGGATTGTGCTCACATTTCTAAAGCAGCAAATGTAAACTCCTGGATCGCTATAACAGTCTTACCATCCTGTCACAGACAGTCCCCTTAGGCTCTCCAGTCTATCTTGCCACCCAAACTAAACTTAGTGATAAATGGTCACTTACACCAAAAGTGTCTCTCAGGGCAGTCCCAGGAGGCAGTCCTTGGGGATTCCATTTAGAGTCTCTGGCCCTTCAGAGTTCAAATAGCCATAAAGATGCAGTTTCTTCTTGTCAGGGATTTTTATTCCCTTCCCCCAGAGTTTAAGATGACGGGACGAGTTCATGTGCAGTCTCCCCATCATGGGTGTGTGTGGGGGAAGCAATCAACAAAGTCTTTTCTCCTATGATGATCCACAGTGGTTTGGTTTCTATGGGCCTTCTTTTGTTGGGCAGGAGACAACACCTTCTGTGGCAAACTACTATTTCATACATAGTGATGTTTCTCTCCTGACTACAGGGATTTACAGTTTCAGGGCAAACACTTTTACAGTTACAATTACCTTATAACATGGGATACAGATATTATAAGTGAGATTAATACATGCAGCAACTTACAAGCATTTCATAGAGTCTGTCTGTCACCCACACACCTCCTGGGTGTGGTGCCCTGTCCCATCTAGTGGTACTGAGACCACTTACAGATTAATGAGTCTGCTACAGCCTTAGCTAGGAGCCATGTGGCTTTTAGCTCATGCAGTAGAGGCTCATACATTGAGGTCCCAGGTTCAATCCCGCCCGCCAATGACTGGCATCTGTCGGCATTACAAGTGGGCTCAGCGCCACTAGATGGGACAGAGCACAACACCCAGGAGGTGTCTGGATTACATAAACACTAAACGCTTTCTTATAAGACTAATACCTAATCTTAGCAAAACTAACATACAGGGGACCTGGTCTGGTCTCCATCTACGAGGTTGTCAATTCTTAGCTAATGCCTGCAGCCTAGGCAAGAGCTGGCATCTGGCCTGCCAGCGTCACAGGTGCATGTGCAGTTAAGAGGTCGCAATGAAACTGTTTTGCAGTTTTAACTATTGAATTTATATACCCTCTTACAGAAAGTCTTTGGGCCAGATCCTCAGCCCTGATTAAGTCCCCTAAATTTCAAATTGTGCAAAGGGGGCAGAAAACTGTCCTAAAGAGTAATCTGTCTGGATTCCCATGATATACGAAAATTCTCCAGTGGTTTAAAGCCAACTTTATGCCACTTCTTTCCACCCTTCCACGAGTAGGCATTCCAGGTCAGACTGGGAGTACACAACATCAAAAAGGGGCAAGGCCAGGCAGTCTGGAAACCATAGACTGGCTGAACACTGTCTACCAAGCCATTCCTTCCAGTTTAAGTTAGAGCAGCCTTGTGGCTACTCTAACATATGCCAGATGCAAATTTGGCTCCTGGCCAGCACCAGGATGAGAGAAAATGAGGAAGTGTTATATTTCCTAGTTGCCAGTAACTAGCAAGGGGTGTATCTAAGTTATAGGAGGTAAGCTGAAGAAGCTTTTGGTACCTAGTCTACAAACAGTTTTTGTACCAATTTAACTATTATGAGGGGAGAGATTTTTACTGAAATACTTCAATCAGTGCTACCCCTAGTGTGAATGCAGTTATAATAACAGAAAGGTGCCTCATAGCAGTATAGTTTATTCCTCAAAATTTATGGGACTAAGCTATGGGAGTATAAGCATTGTTATAGTGGTATAACTTGCATCCACACTAGAGGATGTATCAATTTAACTATACTAGTTGAAAACCAATATAGTTAGAGCAATACAAAAACTGTAATTAGACAAGGCCTTGGAGTGAATGCAGTTGCAAAGTCTGCAATGGCTGAACTGTAATAAAGAAATATTAAATGTATTCCATGGCCATCTGCCTTTAATTTTGCCAGCCCATTTGATTGGATGTCACACACACACACACACACACACACACACACTTCTCTGGCTCCCACAATAATCCTTTCTTCTTAAGCTTGTCCCACACTTGGCTGGCTTTTGAATTTGGGGGCATTGTATTAGTGAATTTTTTTTCCTGTTTTTTTTTTTAAATAAATAAATACACACACACACACACACACACACTCACACTCTGCATGTGTCTTGCCTTTTCACTGTCTTCCCCATACAGAGCTTTTACAGGCGAGAGCAGTTTCTCCCAAGAATTCCTGGCTAATTATTCTACTGAGGCACTGCTTTTGGTTTTGACAGGGTGGTGCAATAACAGGGTTTTTTTTTTAACAAATATAGTGTGTGTGTGTGTGTGTGGGTGTGTGTGTGTGAGAGAGAGAGAGAACATTCATTGATGATTTGAAGGGGCATTTTAAATATCTCCTTCTTCCAATATGAACCTGATATTACAGTCCACACATGGCATTTGACAGGTTTGCTACCTGCTGCATGCTATATAATTTGTCAACAGAGAGTGGGTTTAATTTGATTACAAGTTGTGGCACTGAGAAAAAGGATGCCCTTATGAATGAGGAATTGCTGATGCCTGAAGGGCAATTTGTTAAGGATGAAGTTCAAGGAGACAGGTTAATTCAGGCACACAGTGGATAATTTC
Organism: Chrysemys picta bellii; assembly: GCF_011386835.1. NCBI lineage: Eukaryota > Metazoa > Chordata > Testudines > Emydidae > Chrysemys > Chrysemys picta. The sequence goes on from NC_088800.1 coordinate 21,851,936, forward strand.
TTCACCTAATTGTATCATATGGGCATCAATGCCTATTGCAATGACATTAGAGAATTTGATTTTCCATGGACTGGGGTAATCAGTCTTTTTACTTTGCATATAAAGGGCTGAAAATGGAATTGAAATTATGTTAACTTTAAAGTAAGTTTGGTCCAAGGGCAGATCTGGACTTGAATCTCCAGCACCAATCATACTGATGCACATATGCATTTTTAAAATTGCTTCCATGTATGCATGAATGATTATCATATATGTGTCATTTTATTATTAATGTGACCTTTAGCTGGCTTGAAAAATTAATCACATAATGGAGGACACAGACATCGAATAAATTGCATGAACCTATATAAGAGAATAAATAGCTCAGCTTATGAAAAACCACAATAGTATTGATTACATTTCCAAACAATAATCCAAACCCAAATTCTTCTTCGCCTGTACCAGGATACCTTAATTACATCACAAAGTGATTAGCATTTAAAAGGAAATAAAACATGTAGGGCTCTGCTTTGAAAAGGTATTTGCAAGTTGTGAAACTTTCCTCTGATTTTAGTTATTCTCCTGACCAATGTAATTTTCTCGAGAAACATTCCTATTAAAAAAGATATGAACTGTGCCACGGAAGCACTGATGTGACATGACACTCAGTTTTGGGACCCCACATACCCCATCATTAATGGCAGACTAATTGTTTTCTACACATTAACAAAACACATTGGACTAATTATAACTCCACCAATAGCATCTGAGGGACAAAGATGAATGTTCAGCAATTAAAACATCAACTACTTCACAAACAATAATGTTTGATACTGTTAATTTTTGCTGCCTAAAGTCATGCTATTTCTCTGTGGGCCTAAAATACATAACAATATCGAGTACCAAGTACAATCACATGATATGTGGAAATTCATATATTGTAGCTAATTTACAGTATATAGAATGGTCTAGGCACATTCGATGTCTATAATAAGATTCTACGTCAATGTAAGGGGCTAAGACCTTCAAAAATAATAATCAGTCATACTGCTCAATTTAAAAAAAAACAGTGAGGCACATTTTAAACAAAATAGCACAAGCCTATTGTAATAGAAGGATATGAAGACAACCAGACTAGAGCAAGTTTCTCTCTTTACCCTAGGTTCTCTCTCAGAAGCAACATTGTCAGGTTCAACCGATAAAGGTATAGCTGGGTCTATTGTGCTACATATTTTCTTAGGGGGCCTTTAACATTATTGTAATCCTCCCTGTCCAGTGTAGCATCCAATTTAATCAAGTCTCCAGCAAAAGAATGCTCATCTGATGTCATCTCTAATTTGTGCATAGGGTAATCAATGGATGCAGCTGCAGTTCACTTCTGAAGGTAATTACAATTTGTCTTGCCCTTCTACAGTTTGTCTCTGGAATTTACATAGGACATAGCCCCACACTCAACATGTTTTCTAACTGCACGACCAATTCAGAATTTAAAACATCCCTCTTGTCAGCACATTTGCAACTGTGATCTGATCTCCAGTCCTTAAGTATTAGCTATGCTAAGAGTTACATCTGTTTCTATTATACTGTTTCCAATACACTCCGTGTTCTATGGCAAAAAAATTTCTCCTACAGCTGTTGAATCCACCTACCATCACTTCCAGGTGCATTAGTAAGCCGAAAAATATATACATATCTACCTTTATTTCTCTGTGGGATGTCACCACATTTCTGTGATGGAAGACATGAAAGAGTGAGCTGGGGCAAGCTTATTTCAAAAGGATGCAGTGCAATGGCAGAAACATATAAGAAAAGGAAAAACAAATAAATGTCAGCAGTAGCTTTTAGAATGGAACTATTCCATTAATTCATATATGGGACAATTGTGGAAGTTGAAATGGATCATAAACCCCCTAGAGGCATTCATGAGTTAATGTTTACTACACAGGAAGTTCTCCTTCTATGTTTGTACAGGGCAGAACAAGCTGTCAGCACTTGATGAATTATTAATAATTATTTATTATGGAACCACTAAGTGGCTCCCCACTAAGGATACAGAGACTCCTGATGACTACAAAAGTGCCAGATGGATGTGAAATAAAAAATGCAAACAAAGGAGTACACACTATTGACACACTGTCAAGACCACATGTTCCTGGAATATCATCCATTGAAGATGATACAGGTGCAGAACTGCAAATGAAGATACTGATAAATAATTCACCGATAAACTTGTAAGGATGGGCGGTCTTGGGGAGGGCGTAGCAAGCACAGGATCACCAGGGGCATAATTTAAAGAGGGAAGAAGAGAACTTCAGAAGCTTTATTTAAGCTCAGATATACTTCAGAATTTCACAGTGCTGAACTATCATTAACTGAAAGGCCAGATTCTGCCATTTTTACTGTCACTGAGTACCACCTTACTTGGTGAGTATTTAATTGAAATCAATGGGTCTACTTGTGAAATAAAGTACTGGTTCATGGAAATAAGGGCGGCAGAATTTGGACCTAATCAGTCAGCAGGCCCAGAGGCACAGTTATAGAGCTATGCACTGATATGGGAGAGACCTAGGTTCAACTTCCATCTCCCATCTTGCATTCCCTGGATCAGCAGGGACCGGGAGTGCTGCATGTATTCAGTCCTTGTGCTGTTTCACAGGAATCCCTCAGCCCAACTGAGTGGCTTCAATGAGCACGTCTACACTGCAATTAAACATCCGCAGCTGGGTCGTGTCAGCTGACTCTGGCTCACAGGGCTTGGGCTGTGGGCCTGTAAAGTTGCAGTGTAGACACTCGGGCTGGAGACTGAGGCCTGGGACCCTCCTCCCACATGGGGTCCCAGAGCCCAAATGCCTGCATCACAATTCACAGACCCACAGCCCAAGCCCAAGTCAGTTGACTCAGGCCAGCTGCGGGGTTTAATTGCAGTGCAGACATACCCAATGGGTTATGAAGGTAACCACATCCGGTCCACCTTGGCATAGGGTGACCAGATAGCAAATGTGAAAAATCAGGACAGGGGGTGAGGGGTAATAGGAGCCTATGTAAGAAAAAGACCCAAAAATCGGGACTGTCCCTATAAAATTGGAACATTTGGTCACCCTACCTTGGCAAGAAAAATTGTGGACTTCAAATTAGTAGTATAAGGAGATTTCCACAATACTCCTGACACATGGCACAGGGGAAAATGTTACACATGATAAACGAGATACTGGTTATTATTTTTCAGACATAGGGGCTTATGACTCAAGGCCTAATTCCAGGAGATCCCTGCTTGTACATCCAGAGCAGAGCTGGAAGAGGGCTTAGCTTAAAGTTTTTACACTACTTTATAGGCATCTCAGATCTTGAAACACTGGGGTCAGTCTGCTTGCTTGCTTATGCAGCATTTGGGCTGTGGATTTCATATGCAGTTCAGAAAGAAAGAGCTGTGATTTATAAGTTGCTATCCGAAGGCTAAGCTATGCATGGAATTCAGATACCAGGAGAAACATTTTTTTCCTCTCTGTTGTAGAATTTTTTCATTACCTTATTCATTAACCTTTCCTTGGGCATTAAAGTATTCATTACCCTTTCTTGTGCGGTATGTTCAAGCCACATTACTCTTGATCATACAAATTCACAGCAGGGTAGCATCTAGCTAAGATAATCTTCAAAATGGCAAGCTGAAAGTGAACCACACTGGAGCTTAATGTTGTCATGATAGCTTCTGATAATGCTGCTGCAGCTCCAGGGAAGGTTTCAACCCCTCATGTGGCTGAAACTATGTCAGCATTCAAAGTCTAATACCAAACTACCACTAGAAAAAGCAATATTTGACAATACTAATTCCTAAATAGAGTTGGGTAAAGAATTTTTCGAAAAAAATCAAAACTTTTTGCAGAAATGTAGTCATTTTCTTAGGAAGGTTATTCAGGGATTTCTGGTCAAAATGAGAACACCCAGCCTTAGAGTAGAATAATTTGGGCATTCACCTGAGCTATGGGAGGCCCACGTTCAAGTCTGCTCTCCAAGGCAAGGATTTGAAGCTGGGTCTCACTCATTCCAGGTGAGTGATCTAACCTGTGGGCTCAAGGTCACCACCAGTCAAAAAAATCTGTTTTGGCCCTAATAAAACATGTTTTATCAGCGTCACCAAAATTATCCCCACGATTTGATTCAGTTGTACCAAAACCGTAATTTTTGTTCAGAACTGCCTGCGAACCAAAAAAATCAGTTATTCATCCAGATGTAGAGCCAAGTACTTTCACTCTTCTCATCAGTCTAGATGCTACTTTTCTTAGGAATCTTATTTCCTCCAACTGGTAACAACATTGGTGCATCTTGCATCCAAGAAGTCCAGGAAGTGACTCAGCTTGGTAGATTTTACAAAGAATATTACTTCAATCTGAGCTACTGATAAAAGACTAGCAAATACTATAATGAAGCTTGGGACAACACACAAGAATCATACAGGGCCTGAGTCTGAGAAGTGCAGAGCACTCACAGCTTCTTCTGTTATCAGTAATTACTCAGTGCTCCTGAAAATCAGGTCCATAGCAGGAGAATATTGCCATTCTACAAGGAGCTAGGGAGGCCATATTTTGAAAACTGTATCCAGTTCCTGTACCTTTATTATGAAAAGGAACTTAAAATAAAAGGATACAGGTGAAGGCAAGTGGAATACTGCAGGGACGAAATCTTAGTTGTTCATACAGAGGTAGAATAATTTTAAAGGGGTGTTATTCCTCCTAAAAGAGTCTTGAATGACACCAAGTACTTGGTACAAGGTGTATTATTTTTTTTCAATTTAGAACAATGCAAGACTCCGCTTCAGCAGGCTTATGGGAAAGAAACTATTTCCCTTCACATTATTCACTGTGGGTGAAAACTTACTATGGTTTGACAGATACCTGCAGCATTTCAGAAATCTATGGAGGTGTTCCTACAAAGGCTTCAGCAGCAAATAATTAGGTATTTGCTATGTGGATAATAGAATGGATCCTTCCAGAAATTTGCGAGCATGAAGGGAGAATTATATAGCAGTTTCACAGTCAGCGAATCAAACATATCCCATCAAAATGTGACCTATTCAAATGGCAAGCAATGTAGTAAGGAAAGATCATCTCAGCAGCTAGGTACATGTAAGTCCAGCAAAACTGTCAAAACCCTTAAAGGCAAACAGCCTATTATAGAGGGTGAACATTGTAAACTATTAGCACTGCCAAGGTAATTTCAGATAATTCTCTGGAACTGAGAAACTGACATGTTGTCATTTGACTTTCCTTATTGAATCTACAGGTAGATAGATAATCTATTCAGATAAATATGCTTAGCACTAGAAACGTTCTCTCCCTTCAGAAAAACACCCAAAATATAAACAGGTCAAGGGCCAGCCCATGTAGACCACAGATAAGCTGCTATAGTTACAGCAGCATCCCAAGGCTATAGTACCAAAGTCTCTTTAAAACAAAAAAAACCACACTTTTTTGGGGCGGGAGGCGGCAGCGGTGTTATTGTGCATTATTTAACAGTACAGAGTTTAAAAAAATCAGCAGGATGAGTACGCTACAATAGCTAGCGTGTTGCCTGGTATATCAAGAATACAAATGTATTCCAGCACTGATTATCAGGGTACTCAGCACTCACAATGCCCAACAAAGACATAAAATAACATGCTAAAACATATTAATTAAGGCATGTTAAATCACAAAGTGAAGGAGTCAAACTATGATCATACAAAGACTTTTGCAGGGGCTCAACTTTACACACCATGAGGAGTCCCAATGACTCCAGTAGGACCACTTGTGTATGTTTTTGTGTTACTGGGGTATAAGTCAGGAAATGAAAGCATTACGGTTGCACATCAGAGTTTAACTTTGTCCCTTTATGCTGGGCATTATGATATATCTTTAATTGTGGGATCATTCTCTGTTTATCAACCAACACTACAAAATGTAAAGTGTTATTATTTATTTTGCTTTCCAGACCCTAATGCTTATTAATATTTCAGGCTCTTCAATAACTCCAGCCAACAGATAATCCACAGCATTTGCCAGAAAACAATTTGCCTGATTCTTCTCTTTCTTATTTCAGTTTTGACTGGCGTTGCTCCACTGACTTCTTTAGACTTAATCCTGATATGCTCTGTGATGAGGGGAAAAGTCAGGCCCTAAATACACAGCTGGTTTACAGTGAATGCAAGGAGATTAGAAAAACAGGAATAAGCACTCAATATGCTAAAAACCAAAGAGACTTAAGGAGAACATACACATCTTGGACATTATAGACCTTGAAATGACAATTCCAGTATAAACTGCATCTGGAGAAATCAAACAACCTGGCACTTTCAGCTCTTAATGTCTTTTTCTTTAGTATATCATTGCATCTCATTGGACCGGATTCTTCAGCCAGTCACACTAGTTTTATAACAGAGTAACTCCATTAACTTCAAAGGTGGTAGTCCCCATATACAACAGCTTAAAGGAGAGGAGAATCAGGCCTGTGTTCAAGAATTTGGGGGCGGGGTGCTTTGTTTCAGAATAGTTTCCAAACAAACAGTAACTATGGCCTCAGAATATGAATGGGTATGAGACTACAGCCTGCAATTTCTCACCTGAAAATTTTGTTTTATAGAGCCCAGGTCTTTGTATTTCTAGCACTCAGCACTAAAAATGTAAAGCTTTTGTAACTCACCAGTCAGTGCGTGTGTGACAGTCAGGGTTCAGACAGCCCAAGGGGACAACAGAGGGTCTGAACCCCAAAGAATAAGCAATTGAATCAACTGGTTGTATACAATGCTATTGTGTATAACAATATGGCAAGTAAGGTCTGTTATGAAAGCTTGTAATTTTCTGAACTTGATGGTCATTATGAGATATGTATACAGACTAGAGCAAGAGTAATCAATTATTTTTTGTCAAGGTCCAAATTTCTTGGTCAAGGTATAATCAAAGTCCAGATTCCAGAGAAACTAATACAAAAATAATAACAAATAGTGCTAATAATAAGTCAATAAGATTTTGTGGTCAGTTCAAAATCATACGGTGGTCCGGATTTGGCCCGCGGTATGCCTACTGACTACCCCTGGTCTAGGGTTATCAATATATGCACTTATGCATACAGAACAGTATGCTCATGAGCAGAACAACAATTTCAAGTACACCTCACAGCCTGGAAGGACTCTTCCAGGTAACTGTTTACATGAAACTAACCTCAAGTACCCATTCAATGTCCAGCCAGGAAAAAACAATAGGGGATCATTAGAGTTAACAGGAAAACACTGAAACAACTTGAAACTAAAAAGAAAACCCCAGTCTCGGAAAACTAACAAAGGAGAGAATTTCCCCTACCATGAATCACTGTAGTCTAAAAGAGAACGGGAAAAAAAACGCAAACCCTTAAAATGAGAAGGGGTTTGAAGTGAAGAACATCCAGAAACTGAGGGCCAGCATCTATGCAGGCTGTTGTCCATGAAATGCTGTAGTCCCTCTATGACATTGCATTACATGTCCTGCTTCACACCAATCAACAAAGAATGAGAGTCTGGTAAAGCCCCTAGCTATAGCAAGTTAAGCTCAAGCTATAAAGACTCAGGCATTTAACTAGAGGTTACCAGCTCAAACCCTGATATCAGCCAAGAGGGTAGCCATGAGATTTCAATATTCCTCTTAATACAGCATTTTTTTCTTGTTACATATAGTTCTAAAATTCTGTTACAGTCATAAGCATTTTAAAGGCCTGTATCAGGGTACCGCTCTATTGTTCTCTACAGGCTTGGCTACACTTGCAAGTTAGAGTGCATTAAAGCAGCCCCGGGCTCCCTAACTCCTGATGCGTCCACACTGGCAAGGCACGTAGAGTGCCTGGATTCTGCAGCTGGAGCTCCTGGTAATCCACCTCCACGAGAAGCATAAAGCTTGCTGCACCCCGGCTGAAACACCCGGGCATCAGTGTGGCCGAGGTGTCGCATTACTGCGCTGTGATTGCCTCCGGAAACATCCCATAATCCCCTGAAGTCAAGTGGCCACTCTTCTCATTGTTTTGAAATCGGCTGCACGCATGCAGCTATCCCCTTTCAAAGCTCCATTTCTGACAGCCGGCATGCTTATCTGCTCCGGGACAAAGCAAACCATTAGTGTGGAATGCTGTTGTTGTGAGTGTGTGTATGTGGGGGGGGGGGGAAGTCTGCTGCTGTCTGAACTTACAAGACAGCACGCTGACACACTCTCAGCCCCCCAAAACAAACCATCTCTGCACCCACATACACACAACACACTCCCTGTCACACTCCACCCCCTCCGCATTTGAAAAGCACGTTGCAGCCATTTGCACACTGGGATAGCTACCACAATGCACTGCTCTTTGTGGCATTGCAAGAGCTGCTAATGTGGCCATGCCAGTGCACTTGCAGCTGACAGTGTAAACACATGGCAGCATTTTCCCTGCTGCGGTCTCCGAAGGCTGGTTTAACTCCCAGCGCTCTACATCTGCAAGTGTAGCCATGCCCTACCTTTGAACTTAACAGGAGATCGTGTAGTAGCTGCATTTGTAAGCAATGACACTTAGTGTGGTGCTCTGTCACCTTCTGGTGGTGGCTGGGCCACCTAGAGATTGATGAGCCTGCTGCAGCCTACACCGACAGAGCTGGGTCTTTCAGCTCAGGTATTAGACGCTCATGCCTTAAGCTTCATGGCTGGATTAATCTTTTGTGGACCCTGGTGTCCAGATCATGGCCCTGCCCCTCTCTCTGCCCCAAGGCCCTGTCCCTGCTCAACCTCTTCCCTCCGAAGTCCCACCCATGGTCCAGCCTGAACTGGCTCAGCCTCTTCCCCCTGAGGCCTCACCCGCTACTTGAACACGGGGGGCAGAGAGGAGTGAATGTGGGCCAAGGGAAGGAGACTGTGGAGAGGAGCAAGTGGCAGGCAGGTGGGGCTTCAGGGTTGAGTGTGTGTGGAGCATGGGGGTGGGGCCCACAGTCCGGATATCGGGGGCCCTTCTGAGTGGGGGTCTGGTGCCACTGGCACCATTCTAAACCTGATACTGCTCAGGTTCAGTCCCTGTTGAGGATGATGTGATCATCGGCATTACACATTTTATGTAGATCAGGTGTGCTCGGAGATTCAGATTCACTGCTTATGAAAATGACTTTCTGTAAAGCCACAGGTTCAAAAACGTTCAGCCCTAAAGAATCCGTTGTATACTGCACCTACTCATGTGGCTCTTAAGGAATTCCAAGCTCTTCACCTGATATTGCTGTATTGTTTATGTTCTTTGGTGCCTGCTCTTCATACTTTGCCACACTTCCCTGAGTGAAGTCTGCCTCCAGGAGTATTGCAATCATCTCCTTGTCCATGTAACTCATTAGTTCTGTGAGGATTACTAAGACATATGGCAAATATTGCTAAAAAGTTTCTGCTAACATGGATTTGAAATTTTAAATGAATTTGCTTCAGCTACCTTCACTTCTCTTTTGTGTTTGCTTCCATGAATATTCATGTGATTAAATTTCACTAGCATGAATGATCATTGAAAGTGAATTTTAAATTTGCTTCTTTTAAGCATTCAGATTAGAAACATGATTCAAAAAAAGGTTTAGACATTTATATGGATGAGAGCAAATACAGTTATATTAGGATTAAAAAAAGATATAAATTCTCATATTTCAGGACATAAACCAACCACGGTGAGATCCTAATCTGTAATTGGTGCCTCTAAGCCAGTGGTGAGCAATCTGTGGCTCGCGGGCTGCACGCGGCCTGTCAGGGTAATCCGCTAGTGGGCTGCGAGACAGTTCGTTTTCATTGACTGTCCACAGGCAAGCTGCCTGCAGCTCCCAGTGGCCGCGGTTCACCATTCCCAGCCAATGGGAGCCGCGGGAAGCGGCGCGGTCTGGCAGGGATACCCACCACTGCCCTAGGCACTATAAATAATAACTGTAAGGATTCAAGAAGAAACTTCTCATATACACAGTTTGTTCCATTATTGTCCATTAAGCATTTTTTGCACTGTCCCCTGAAACACATGGTAATGGTTCAATCTCATGTGGCAATTTGTATGTTCCTATTGTAAGAGTTGCACCCTCCAGTCTGGGAACAGAAACAGTACCATATGATTTATGTGATCAATCACAACTAACTCAAAAAGTCAATTGTAGGAAGAAACTCCATGAACAGGAAAAAGGCCAATTAATAATTATGATTTGATCAGTTATAATTACTAATAGATACCTAAACCGAATCCTACAAATTGATCTATTCTTGTCATGCTTTTGAGGCAGTTGTTTAGCATTATGTGACATTTTACCAATGATTTGTAAGCCAGTAGTTTGGCATTCTTTTTACTTATACATTTAGTAATGTTTAATTTCATTTCTTCCACCTCTCAACCAGCAGTTACAATTTAAGTCATCAGTTTGGCAATTAAGAATTACACATAAGCCAAGAATAAAAAACTAATCCACAGGAAGCATTTTGTTTTGGGGGAACATAGATGCTAGATTTCTTCATGATGTTCCCAGCCATGGCACATCATCATCATCTTACAAAACATGGAGGTACTAAAATGAAGAAATAGGTCACAAGCTCAGACTTGTAAGGTTAAAAAACCATTATGGATCTTTTTTCTTCACTAGAGGAAAAACTTACTAACTAAATCTGGACAAAAATATTCAAATTCCAAAAATTTCTCAAGAAAAAAAAAGTTTAAAAATATTTTTGCAAAAAATGCATTCTGTTTTCCAACCATCTCCTTTTGGTATCTTCCTAACAGTAAACTCTGCAATTAATTTCTCTATCATTAAAAACTTCAGAGAAATGATGGATTACATTCTATGTCCTCTCTTTCCAGGTTTACTCAGACAGCAGTCAGAGACAAATGTGTTGGCAGAGCATAAACAAGAGTACTCTGAGCGACAGATTTTATCACATCATGGAGGGAGATTTCCAGGGAGATCAAGCACTGATGCTCATGACTTGTCAACAAAGTCACTTGATATTCAAGCTCAAAGACTTTAATGAAGAAACTACAGAGGATTTGATTGTTGTGGTCTTTAAAGCTGCTGCATTATATTAAAAATGTCATGGATGCTAAGCGACCAACATTAAATTTTAAAGCTGTTTAAGATGCATATCTGTTCTCCCACATCCTTGCCCCAGACTCACATCCTTCTCCCACTCAATGCAAATACTGCAAAGTGTCTGCAACCATTTATAAAAATACAATGTAATGTTGGAATAATTGTGAGGGGGAATTGCTTTATCTCTATTCCGCACCTATTGTAACCATTTTTATGATGCATAAAACTTCTCCAACAGAACAAAATGGAACAAAGATCCAGATGAGGTTTTATGTAAATTGGAGGTTATATATGGAATATAAGACAGACAAGCAAATTATGAATAGAAACTAGACAAATTATGGAGAGTTTTTGAAAACAGTATTGGTGATGGACCTGGAGACTGAAATGTTCCATTTATCCCCATCATAGAGTACAGCAGAGACAGTGGATGTGCCAGCTTCCCCATGCAACCCAACCAATAAACCTCAATTCCAGCCTGGAAGGGCTACCTTTAAGGTGAGCAGGACATTCAGTCTACACATCTGTCCACTCCTAGACCTCTCAGCTGAACATGCCAATACAGGTGTCAATTAATGCCAAATGATGTTGGCTTTATGAAGTGGTGTCTGTCCATGAGGAATAAGAGAGGTAATGATAACATATATACCATAAAAGAGCCACTAGATGAGGACAGGTTTGAATCTAACCAGAGCTGGTAGGGATTGAGAGAAGTTTCCTTGTAAGGAAAGGTTACACCCCCTTGCCCCCCATTCCCAAAAGTTATCCATTCTTTCAGTCAGAGGCTTTTGTAATCCACTCTGTGCCTTATATAGTGTTTAATATAATGCGGGGCTGTCTTAATATGCCTCCTTTTGGTCAAACTTGGCACTGCAAGTGCTCCCTGCCTCTGTTTTCAAGATGCAGAAGCCCCTTCGTTTTCAGTTTTAACCAATTTTTACCCCCCAAAAAAATGGGTTTTACAAAAAGTATTTGTTTTTTTCCCGATTTTCACTCTACATTCAAATATATAAAATTAACTTGTTTTATTAGGAAAATACAATACATTGCATGGGATACATGTATAATGATAATATATTAGTCTGCGTGTATATGCAAAGCTGCCTGTTGAAGTCAGGCTATGTATTAATCTAGAAGATATACACAATAAACAAACAGGCATGCACGCAAGCTCTGAAGTGCATGTGCATCTAAATGTACTGATGAAGCTCACGCCCACCACATCTGCTAACAGCTCGAAATGTGTATAACTGTTTAAAGATTGGACATACTAAAATGCGAAGAAAATGAAAATCTGCTTCAGAATATATTTCAGAACACAAGGAAGTATTCGAAAGTTTTAAAAAACAAACACAGGAGAAAAGGATGAAGTTGAGTGTATGCGCTGCAAATGTTGTGGTCCAATTATTAAATGTAAATATTTATAGGCTAATAGCTCTATGTCTATACCAGTAAACTGTTTATTTAAATAAGTTTTATTTGGGGATTAGAGATATATTTTCTTAAACTCAAAGATGGCATTGTGATTTTTTTCAGTTCTGTTTTAGTTCTTCAGCAATCACATTGAATTCCATTGATCAAAGCAGTAATCTACCGAATACTTCCCTCCCCACCCCATCCCCGTCCTTCCATCCACAACAATAAACCCTGATATTTACCCAGAAAAATTAATCACTTTTCCACCGATTTTCACCGTTTTTTGTTGTGGTGGTAATAAACACTGATAAATACATAAAAAAAACCAAAAACAAAGGGCCCTAAAGATGCATCAGCCTGTGTGGAGTGGAGCAACTCAGGCTATAAGCTTGACATCGGTCTTTAAACAATAACAAGCTCGGCTGTCTGTGCTTTTAAACCAGCCAACCAACGTAACAGGCAGCTGGTTGGTGGCAGTGCTTTCAGCCAAGGCCAGGGCCTGGCCCTGAGGTTCTGGCCCAGTGCTGAGAAGCGCCTCTCCCTGGCCCAGCCTCACTCAGCACTCCCCATAAAAGGAGCAGCTAGCCTTACCTGGACTTCTGGCTCCTCACTGGTCAGCATCTCCTCCTGGCCCTACTAGGCCTTTTGAGGACTAAGCCTTATTGGTAGCCTCGCCTAGGGCACAATGTCTCCAGCAGGGGACAAAAGAAGGCTTAATAGGACCATATACGCAGAGCAAATCCCCCGTTATACATTTATATCACAGGTCAGAGTAGCCCAATTGCCATCCAATTAATTATCCAAAAAGCAAGGAGCCACTGTTCTGTGTATGCTAAAGGTTGACAAAGGTTTGTTGGCAAAAAAATGGAAGGTTTAAAGTCAGTGATTTAATGGGAGAATGACCAAGGAAAGCATTAGATTTCTTTCTTTGTACAACTTTCACATCTGCACAAGGAGAGCATGGAATATCTTCATGTTAATATCTGAAAACCAGTTAGAGACTCTTTCCCCACAGCAACAAATGGGAAGATACATACCGCACCAGTTTGTTAAGCTGTGTCGCATTTATCACAGCAGAAACAAATGTGTTAGCTTTCTATAGCCCCAGGGAACACTGTCCAAGTTATAGGACAAAATCATTTCCATGAGATTATATGGATTTTCTTCTTTAAGAAAAAAAGGGGGGAAGGGAGGCGGAGAGCGCATGGAAATGATATTAATACCAGAGTTGGATCACTTTACAAGATTTGCATAGCCATATGCCACCAAGATAAGAAATGACATGGTTGCAGATTAAATCCTTAATGATTGATATTACACTTCCTACGTTCTAAGAAGAGAATGAAGTTCGGAAAACAGCTTTTTTATTGCTACAAGAATACTGAAATATTGTAGAGTCCACATGTTCCCTTCCACAGCTTCACTCTTTGCAAGATAATAGGTTGATGAAATGGTTGAGCAGTCACTTTCACTAGATTTTATTGTCCATGTTAAGGACATTTCAGCAAAATGCAGGTCAGTCCAGAGAATGCCTGAGATAAATATATCATTGGCTACTGTGGGGTTTAAAATATAGTACTAGAGTTCCCTCCAGTAATAAAAGTGAGATCCAGTCACCTACAGTATCATTGTAATTGTACTGTATCTGGGAGTTATTTCTAGCATTTAAAATACTTCAGAAGGAACTGGAATATATTATATACCTGATAGATCTCCCGAAAACTATTGTCCATAATCAGGATTATTATGGTCAAGTTGTACATTTACTAGAAAACTAAGCTTATATAGAAAACTAACTGTCCTAATGTGGATATTCAGAGAAAATTGGCTTGTTGGGAGATGAAAGTAAGACTTGATGGAGAATATGGTGATCCATCACGACTACTGCATCTTATAGCAATTCTGCAACTGGGTATTCATAAACAAGCCGAGGATTTAGGTCAAGAATCCTATCCAATACAAGATTTCACATCTGTCCGGGACAGGTGAAAAATATCAGTTACCATACAGTAGTTAACTAAAAATCGTCTGAAAGTGTGGTTTTTCTCTGAAAAATGGCATCCTAGATTCCACACTAACTTTCCAGATTAATTGTGCTATTTCATGTAAAAAGATGGTGGTTTTGTTTTGTTTATTTCCTAACTACAAAATCTGCAAACTCAGTCTGGGATCTGAGAATCAAGCACAAATCTTGCCACCTCATGCATCATCATTATTCATAAAGATTCTGAAGACCATATTGCTCCCCTCAGTAATAACTATGCACCTTCATCATTGCCTCCAACTAGTTTGTGGTGGAACTTAGAAAACAATTCTGCTGGTGATCCACAAGAAGGAACAGAAACCTGCTCTCATAAATGTGTTGTCTCCACAGGGCTAACAGGAGTAAAATTCAGTGTAAGCTATCAGGCCTGAGTACACATAAGGAACAAATCTGCTGAGAAAGAAGGTGCCATTTTTAATTGCAATAATCACTTTCCAGAGCAGGACAACATTTTAAAGACACCTTTAAATGTCAAGTTAGATCCTTTTTTATTCCTGATTAGGAAACCCTGAACTAGTGACTACAATTGTGAAGTTCCTATAAATGTTATGGGGTTGATTTAATACCTTCAGACAACATGAATTTGGCAGTTATGGTTTAGAGCTAACAGATCACTATGAAAAATCCAGAGGAGAACAGAGGTTCACTATCTTATTTATCACTTACCTTATCGTTGTCTATGAAATACGAGATCACTTACATTTTTGTGTGACCCATTCTGAATGCTGAGAAATCAAAACGTTCATCTCATAATTTAAGTAATTTATTCAGGAGAAAGGTCCTCTTTACACTCTGATTTTACCTCATTTGCATAAGAATAATAGAAATGTTGTCAGGAATCCAAAAATATACACTTAAAGTGGAGTAATACAGGAATGTTCAAACTTCATTTCAAATGCCAAAGCACTTGTAAGTGTCACTGCATATTTATATGCACTCAAATAATAAGAAGGATGAAGAGAAGAATAACAAGCTCTAGGGATGGGGGAAACAGCCAGTAAAATATAGAAGCAAAGCAGAGGAGATATGCAGAGAAGGAGGAAGAAAAGCTTATGCAGTGTCAGAGACCTAGTCAACTAATGCACATTCTTAAAAGATCAGCATTATTATAGGCAGGGCTGATAGCAACAACTATTATTAAGGTTGCCTGACATCCCATTATAAAACCCTGTTTTCAATAACTTTAACTTTGCAAAACTGTAGCCATTTGAGCTGAAGTTTTCTGCGCCGGCTGTCTGCCTCAGGCTGAATTTTATTGGAAATTTTCAGCCAAAACAGTTCTGTCATTTCTGCAAACGAGGCTAAGGAAAGAAGTGTTGTTTTGCCAATGTTAAAAAATGCTGGTGACCATTTCTTTGAAAAGCTCTATTGCCTCCATAATTTGGAGCAGGAATCTGAGATTTGGCAGAAAGCTGGCATCAGGGAAGTGCTTTTTGCTTTCTTCTTGAAAATCCACCCAAATCTGGCCAAGTCTTTGTGGAGGAGGAAATATTTTAAGTTGCAGTTTGTACAAGCTCAATAGAGCTTCTTAGATTTTAGCAGCTAAATTCCCTGCACTGGGGATGTTCAAGGCTGGGGCTGAGGAGGAATTTCCCTACAATTGCAGTTCTGGGCAGCTGTGGTCCATTCCAGGTGTGGATCTGGGCACCAGAACGGAGAGCAGGGAGACTGCCTCTCATATGATCTCAGTAACACTCTTGCTGGGCCCAGGCAGTGTGGAGAAGGAAGCTGCCTGATTCAAATTCAGAGGGGATGAGAACTGGACCTGCACAGCCGGGGAGGGGAGAAAAAATTGGACAAGAAGAGAGTGGAGACCGACTTGATGCTGATGGGGGAAAGATGGAAACTGGGACTGGAAGGTGAGGCTCACCATTCCTCTGCGGTCAGCAAATATCTATGAACCCCATTAGCGCAGTGTCCTATCCCCTCTCTACAACTTGTGCACACAGAGGATGAAACCAGTTACTTCATTATCTCAACTGGCAGAGGTCTGTGCAGTGGATCTAACAGCTCCAGCCCAGCTGATGATCCATGTGGGTGTCAATATGATGCCAAAAATTAGGTATTTCATTATGTAAGTTTGCTTTTTCAAAACATAGGAAATTACACACACAAAAGATACATTAAAAGATTATTAAGGTTTCAAAGTCAAGCACACGAAAATTAGGAAATGCCAGAATCAAGGTTGCCTGTGTAATCTTAGGGCTTGTCTTCACTACCACGCTAGATCGATGCAGCTGCGCCGATGTAGTGCACCTGGGGAAGACTGCACTATGGCGACAGGAGAGCGCTCTTCCATCAACATAAATACTCTACCTCAACAAGAGGCAGAAGCTATGTTGAGAGGAGAGTGTCTCCTGCCAACATAATGCTGTATAGACAGCACATTAAGTTGATGTAACTTATGTCGCTCAGGGGGATGGTTTTTTCACACCTCTGAGTGTCGTAAGTTACATCGACTTAAGCAGTACTGTAGACAAGCTCTTAATGTGCCCTCCTTGTGTTTATGCATTACAACATGGTCTTTAATGACATGATCATTGATTTTTTCCCCCACAGGACCCCTGCCTCATTCAGTTCAGAGGATGGACCTCCTTTGGGGAGGAATTAAGGTTCTGTACTGAAGGAGACTGTTGCCTGTAGGATCCATGCTTCATTTGCTGGAAAAGTTGGAAGGTGTGCAGTCAGTGAGGCAGGAGATTGCAGGACAAGATAAAATAACCTCATGATTAAGTTGGATGATGTGGTGGAGAATGCTGCCTTGGAGAAGTGGATTCTATCCCTGCCACTGCCACAGAGTTCCTACATGATGTTATGCAAGTCACTTAGTCCAAACTTTGCACAGGTGGTCACTAGTTGTGTTGTCCTCATTTTCTGGGAATCTCACTTGATACTCTGGGGTCTGATCTGCAGAAGTGCTGAGCATTCACAGCTGCAACTGAAATAAATAGGAATTGTACTTTAAACTTATTGTTGCTGTAACGGGGTCAGCATCCGCTTCTCACGAGCACCCCCTTCTGGCCAGGTGTGAGCCTGCTATTTCTTAGTTTGGAACAGGGTGGCACCAACCTATCACAAGCACAACCCCGCCCCAGCCAATGGTCTCTTCGGTGGGTCTTCACTGACTCAGGCCTCTGGCCAAAACTCTCACACTGTCTGTAGGTGGAACAAACAAAACCCCATCCGGCGTATGCAGTCTCTACCTACTCACAGCCTGCTATGGGATCAACAAGGCTTCCTTCCCGGAGACACTGCCTTCTATAACAGTTGAACAGGAGCCCATCATGATACCCTCAGGTGCATCCTTTTTAACAGCCCTCACTGGGCTCAGTCTCTAACCAGACCAACAGGGCCCCATTACTGTAAATTTGCTTGGGCTAGTTGGTTCTGGACTCAGTCCTTGCTCAATCCCCACAGCCAGCCAGGAGTGCATTCTTAGCTCTCCCAGGCTTCGGCAGCCCTCCCTAGGTTCAAGCCTGGTCTGACTGAGTTGTCTGTGGTCCTGCTGCTCTTCTAGCCAGCCAGGAACCTGATATTTCCTCTTCCAGCTCCAGGCAGCAACTGATTGCTCTGTTGCTCCTTTTCATATGGCCCTCCTGGCCCGATTGGCTGCTCCAGCAGCCCCTCTGGTTGGCTGCCTCCCCTGCAGCCACTTTAGGTGCTTGGAGGACTTCTTCTCTTCTCTTTTCTGGGGCATGGTGAGGCAGGGCTGCGAGGCCTCTGGACCTAGTCAATCCCATCACATTGCCCCTTGGCACTAGCAATTAGACAGTATTCAGGGCCTTGAGAGGTTGTTTCTGCTGAGAGAGGAAATTTGTGGTAGAGTCATGTATATTCTTTGATGAAATCCTGTTTATTTACAAAGTCCTGTTTCCCTGAAAACAGTAGAAAATAACAGGAGGCACTTTCCTTGTTCAGAAATCCAAATCCGCCTTTTCGGCAAGTTCTCTGAGGGGAAAAAAAAATCCATCAGTCTCTTGGCTTCTTCCCAGGGCCGCATGCATCACAGCTTCTCCCACTAGAAAGACAAGGAGGGAGATTCAATCTCTTTTATTGGACCAACTTCTGTTGGTGTAAGAGACAAGCTTTCACGCTGCACAAAGCTCTTCTTCAGGTCTGGGAAAGGTACTAAGAGTGTCAAAGCGAAATACAAGATCAGGCAGACAGTTTAGCATAAGTAGTTAGCACACATTCCAAGGAACCATTCAAGATGACATACCCTGTTAACACCTCTGCAGTCATAGGACAAAAGGGGATTAGTGGGTTACAGATTGTTGTAATAAGCCATCAGTCCAGTGTCTTTATTAAGACCATGATTGTTAGTGTCTAGCTACATTATTAGTTTAAGTTCCTAGGTTCATCTTTTGAAAGGGTTGTACAGGTTTCCCACTGTTTGCTCACTTTTGTCCTTACTTTCTGCTTACATACATACACTTACATAGTTGTCTGCTGTTGTTGGTGGTCCCAGGCTATTAAAGAGACAAGGTGGGTGAGGCAATATATTTTACTGGACCAACTTCTGTTGGTGAAAGAGACAAGCTCTTTGAATCCTGAAGTTGGTCCAATAAAGATATTACTTCACCCACTTTGTCTAATATACATAAATACATACTCTCTCATATACACACACCCCTGCAATCAACAAATGTGTCAACTCCTGCATTTGCATTCAGTCTTCATGGAAACCCCTCTGGCCACATGGCTCTTAGCTTCACCTCAGGCCTTGGCGTACTGGCCCATGCCTTGGGAAGTATTGTCCCTTGTGAGGCATTGTCTATTAATTCAGCTATCACTAAATAGAGGATAATTTAGCCTGAATGAAGAGTGCTTAGTACACCCGTTCACTTTTACCAGGTCTGTGACTGATGGCTGCCATTAACACTTTCTAACGTAACACTATAAAATGCACACAATCTTAACTCGGGCACTTCCTAATTTATGACTGCTTGACTTTGCAACCTTAATAATATTATTTTAATGTAGTTTTTGTGTGTAATGTATTATATATAGTTTGCAGTACTACACTTGATAGGGAAGAACCTAAATAGGATTGGGCCATCTCTCAAGGAATTAATTTAGCCTAATGACGTGAAAGGAAACAAATATTTTGCTTAATGGGGGAAAATATAGTTGGTGACACGAGACTACTGTACTCCCCTCAACTCTGCCATATTCCCTTATCTATTTATTAGTCACATTCTCCTTTAAAACTCATGTAAGAAATAATTTCCGCTGTGAACAATTCCGTTCATCTTTAATAAAATGTTAATAACTAACCAGTGGAGGAATGATAAATTCTAGTCTTTTAATACAGATGTTACCATATAGAATTTTTTTTTTTTTAAGAATAAATTGAAATGGCAATGATCATCACTGAAACTTTTGTACCTCTGATAGGAACAGTATTTGTATACATTTTTTTAAATCTCTTCTTTTAATACAGCTGCCTAATCAAGAGGACACATCATCCACAGGGGTGGCCCGACTCAGAGCTTTCAATGCATACTTCCTTCAGATATAGCTTGATTTTTAAGTATCACTAAAATATACAAAATTTGAAGAATCCAGTTCAGTTATTTTCCAGTTACATTCTTTGTTGTTTTATCCAAAGCCACTTCAAAGTGAATGAATACTGAGGGACTCTGATGTGCTTTATTGTGACTTAAACCTGCAAGGACTTCATAAGCCCAAATGTCATAAGGATTTTAGGGAGTCTGAGATATCGATGATTCAGAAGACATATAATCATGAGGACTGAGCACTGTGCTGAGAGCCTACTGCTCCTGTGTTCTAGTGCCACTTTTGCCACTGACTGATGTCAATAATACTTCAGTATAGGGCTGCATTAAATAGGTAAATAGGAGTATCCCCATCTTACAGAGTCTGAAGTTGAGAAATTAAGGTCTTGTTTTAGAATCATAGAATATCAGGGTTGGAAGGGACCTCAGGAGGTCATCTAGTCCAACCCCCTGCTTAAAGCAGGACCAATCCCCAATTAAATCATCCCAGCCAGGGCTTTGTTAAGCCGGGCCTTAAAAACCTCTAAGGAAGGAGATTTCACCACCTCCCTCGGTAACCCATTCCAGTGCGTCACCACCCTCCTAGTGAAAGTTTTTCCTAATATCCAGCCTAAACCTCCCCCACTGCAACTTGAGATCATTACTCCTTGTTCTGCCATCTGCTACCACTAAGAGCGGCCTAGATCCATCCTCTTTAGAACCCCCTTTCAAGTAGTTGAAAGCAGCTATCAAGTCCCCCCTTTCTTCTCTTCTGCAGACTAAATAATCCCAGTTCCCTCAGCCTCGCCTCATAAATCATGTGCTCCAGCCCCCTAATCATTTTTTTGCCCTCCGCTGGACTCTTTGCAATTTTTCCACATCCTTCTTGTAGTGTGGGGCCCAAAACTGGACACAGTACTCCAGATGAGGCCTCACCAATGCCGAATAGAGGGGAATGATCACGTCCCTCGATCTGCTGGCAATGCTCCTTCTTATACAGCCCAAAATGCCGTTAGCCTTCTTGGCAACAAGGGCACACTGTTGACTCATATCCAGCTTCTCGTCCACTCTAACCACTAGATCCTTTTATGCAGAACTGCTGCCTAGCCACTCGGTCCCTAGTCTGTAGTAGTGCATGGGATTCTTCCGTCCTAAGTGCAGGACTCTTGTTCTTGATCACTACCCATTGAGCCCGATAATCTAGCCTGCTTTCTATCCACCTTATAGTCTATTCATTCAGCCCATACTTCTTTAACTTGCTGGCAAGAATACTGTGGGAGACCGTATCAAAAGCTTTGCTAAAGTCAAGGAATAACACGTTCACTGCTTTCCCCTCATCCACAGAGCCAGTTATCTCATCATAGAAGGCAATTAGGTTAGTCAGGCATGACTTGCCCTTAGTGAATCCATGCTGACTGTTTCTGATCACTTTCCTCTCCTCAAAGTGCTTCAAAATTGATTCCTTAAGGACCTGATCCATGATTTTTCCAGGGACAGAGGTGAGGCTGATTGGCCTGTAGTTCTGTGGATCCTCCTTCTTCCGTTTTTTAAAGGTGGGCACTACATTAGCCTTTTTCCAGTCATCTGGAACCTCCCCCGATTGCCAGGAGTTTTCAAAGATAATGGCCACTGGCTCTGCAATCACATCAGCCAACTCCTTTAGCACCCTCGGATGCAGCGCATCCGGCCCCATGGACTTGTGCTCATCCAACTTTTCTAAATAGTCCTGAACTACTTCTTTTTCCACAGAGGGCTGGTCACCTCCCCATACTGTGCTGCCCAGTGCAGTAGTCTGGAAGCTGACCTTGTTCATGAAGCCAGAGGCAAAAAAAAGCATTGAATACATTAGCTTTTTCCACATCCTCTGTCACTAGGTTGCCTCCCCCACACTTTCCCTGACCATCTTCTTGTTGCTAACATATCTGTAGAAACCCTTCTTGTTATTCTTAACATCCCTTGCTAGCTGCAACTCCAATTGTGATTTGGCCTTCCTGATTTCACTCCTGCATGCCTGAGCAATATTTTTATACTCCTCCCTGTCATTTGTCCTAGCTTCCACTTCTTGTAAGCTTCCTTTTTGTGTTTAAGATCAGCAAGGATTTCACTGTTAAGCCAAGGTGGTCATCTGCCATATTTACTATTCTTTCTACACATCGGCACGCTTTATTCCTGCAACCTCAATAAGGATTCTTTAAAATACAGCCAGCTCTCCTGGACTCCTTTCCCCCTCATGTTATTCTCCAAGAGGATCTTGCCCATTAATTCCCTAAGGGAGTCAAAGTCTGCTTTTCTGAAGTCCAGGGTCCGTATTCTACTGCTCTCCTTTCTTCCTTTTGTCAAGATTCTGAACTCGACCATCTCATGGTCACTGCCTCCCAAGTTCCCATCCATTTTTGCTTCCCCTACTAATTCTTCCCTGTTTGTGAGCAGCAGGTCAAGAAGAGTGCTCCCCCTAGTTGGTTCCTCCAGCAGTTGCACCAGGAAATTGTCCCCTACACTTTTCCAAAAACTTCCTGGATTGTCTGTGCACTGCTGAGAAAGGCTGAGCACCCAAAATTGCAAATGAAGAATGGAGGCTTATGTGCTCTTGACAAAACCCATGCCCAAGAGATGCAGACTTCCTAAGAGCAAGAAAAGTCAACTTGCACTTTAGAAACCCCATAGAGTATCCAAGGTTTGATAATCACAGGCATCAATTCTCACCCAGGGAAAGAAAATAGTTACAAAATAGTTGCAGTTAGAAAAAGAAGAAAAGGTTAGGGTTATTTGTAACAAATAAAGCTTCCCACTCATCTCTCTCAAACACCTGATTAGATCCATGTCAGTCTTTCCAGAAAAAATAAAACTGTACACTAGCCTAAGATTTACACCGGTTATATTTCAAGTTAATTGGTTTAATTTTGAGGAAGTGGGATGAGGTGGGAGAAAGAGGAAGGGCATAAAAATGGCCATGCTAGGTCAAACTCAATATCCAACTAGTCCAGTATCTGTCTCTGATAGTAGACAGCACCAGAGGCTTTAAAGGAAGGTATAAGAACCCTGTAGTAGGCAGATGTGGAATAATTTGTCCCCCATGTAGGTCTCTTCCTGATCTCTAGTAGTCAGAGATTGGCTCAAACCCCAAAGCATGAAGTTTAATATCCCTTCCAAATTTTTTGTTGTAAATAATTAGTATACTCTGGCTATTCTTGATATCCATATAAATAACCAATCTATTTTTTTAATGTTAAGTTATAGGCAACGAGTTTCTGTGGCAATCTTTAAAACCTTTTATCAGTTTTAAATTTCCTATTTATTTTATTTTGAGACTGGGGGAACAAAAGCTCCCAATCTATCTTCTCTAGACAATTCATTATTTTATATTATTTTAGCATGTCCTCTCTTACGTGTCTCCTTTTGAAAATAAACAATCCCAATTTTTTCTCTCTCTCCATATGAGTGTTCTTCCAAGCCCTTGATTCTTTCATGTTGCTCTTCTCTGAGCTCCGAGTAAGCTCTGCAATATCCTTTTTTGAGATGGGGTGACCAGCACCTATCTATGAAGAGTTTAGCTTCTCCCTGCTACAGAGATTTTAAAAAAATCAAGAAAGGAAATACCCTTGAGTGGAGTGTGTGGTTGTTGTTTTTTTAAACTTTTGTCATATATTTGATCTCCAGCTCTCATTTTCTCTCTGTCATTGTCTGCTAAGGTTTCATAACATTTGCAGTGAAGTGAACCTCAAAGTACCAGCTGGAAACTGACATGCAATGAACACCAGTAGCCACTTACAAAAGACTTGCCATCTTAAATAAAAGGCATGCTCTGTCTCTCATATTTTTCCTCTGTGGCTCACTATATCAAATATAAGCAAGGTAGGGAAAGGGAATATCATTCTGGTCCTCCTGACTTTCCACTAGGCCATACATTCTGTTAGAAATGGTTACAAGCACCACCGGTACTGAGATGGCTGAGCCAACTGCTGATGTGTCAAGATGTTTCATACACAGCTGGAGTTCTTTTCAGAACTGAAATACCAAGTCAAGGGGGAAAGGGAAGGCAAGGGCTCAGTCAACCATGTAAATGGATCAGAGGAAGTGAATTTGATAGTGTCTATTCACAGGAGAGAGGGAGAGGAGGAAAAAAGAAAGTAATTAACATCTGCTTCACCAAGCCTTTTGAAGTCCCTATATGTGCTACAGATGACAGTAGAAGTTCAGACAAACCAATTATATTTTAAAGATCGAGTACCACAAAATAAAGGCGATACAAACAAGTGCAAGAAAAAGCGACAATGACGACTCCCCAACATGACACTTAGCAGTGTATCCCTGAATACGTTAATCATCACTACAAGAGGAGGTTTGTGGAAGGATTGTTGTCTATTATTAAATCCAAAGCACTTTGCCACATTATTTATATTGAGGTATTTCAGATGACATCTGGTCCTGTCAGTGCTATGAGGACATTAACTGTCCCATGACACTTTTTGTGAGACTATTCTAACTTTTTAAAGCTGGAGAAGACCTATTAGATCTTACAGTCCATTCCCCAGCCAGTGGATTGCAGAAAGCTTTGTCCCCCTCCTTCACTCCTGTGAAAGATATTCTGTTTAATCATTTTCTGCCCAAAAATAGCTGGAAGTTATGAGGGAAGCGATTTCCCACTTTGTGTCCTTCTACACTCATCATCTCAAAGCCCCTTTTCCACATGACTAGAAGAGCCTGGAATCCCCTTCTTTACCCATCCTGCCAAGTCTTCACCCTTCCCTCCTGAAAGCCCCTCTTCCAAATGCCTAGGAATACTAGAGCTCCCCATGTAGATGTGTTAATTAGCATGACAAAAAAGTCTTACACATTGGGACTCATCAGGGTACAATCCTGACTCAGTAGCTGTGTCACCTCTGCCCTCTAACTTGGGGTGCCCTTACAATGCCTTGCTCATGGGCGTCAGGTAAACCCCTGCTTTTGGGGATGCTAGCCCACCGGCCCCACACCTTCTGCCTGAGCCCCTCCCCTCACACCAGAGCCCCGAACTCCACCCCCCCCATAACAGGAGAAGCCCTGAGGGCCCCTCCATGAACAGAAGAACCCCGGGTCCCCACCCCAGCCACACTGGGCTGCCCCCTGCCCCCAAGTGCCATGAGCCACTGCCCCCACTGCCCACCAGCGCCGGGCCAGCCCCAGCGCCCAGCCAAGCCACCTCACTTCCCAGCCTGCCACTGGCTCGCTGCATCCCTCCTCACTCCCCCGCCCCCAAGAAGGAGGGATGTGGCGAGCAGCGGGGACCTCTGGAAAGGGAGGGATGGAGTAGTGGACTTACCACAAGGCAGGCATCAGCAGGCAATGGGAGTCTCAGGGTAGCAGCAGGGCCACCGCGGGCCACCGCAGCCAATAATAATGGCCTGTTATATCCACTGCCCATGGCTTTGCTGCTGTAGGTTCCAGCCTGGATTGCTCACAAACAGCCTCCAGCATGCAAGTCGCTCCCACTTATGTCTCTGTGTGTGCTGCAGCCAGCCAGCCACACCTTAGCTCTTACAGGCCTGGGTTATACTGCAGGGTGACCCCCACATATCCCCCATCTTAGATTTTCCCCCAGAAATGTATGTCCTGAACTGCCTAGTCCTCTCCTGGACAATATAAGTTTATATGAAGTCTGTTGTTTCTTTAATAGAAATAATATGCACACAACTTGCCACCCCACATAGAGTGTCCCAAATACTTCAATTTAAACACACTGGATTTGATAATAATAATATAATATGGAAATATCCTATTTTTAGAACTGGAAGGGACCCTGAAAGGTCATTGAGTCCAGCCCCCTGCCTTCACTAGCAGGACCAAGTACTGATTTTGCCCCAGATTCTTAAGTGATCCCCCTCAAGGATTGAACTCATAAACCCTGGGTTTAACAGGTCAATGCTCAAACCACTTAGCTATCTCTCCCCCCATAACACAATAAAACTGCAAAGAGAGATTTTAAGTGAGTACAAGTAATGAGGCACAAAAGTCAGAAATGGATACAAGAAAAATAAAGATAAAACACTACTGGTGCCTAACTTAATAAACTATATCAGATTCAAGAAAAAATTCTCATCATGTGCTTTCAGTAGTCTTACTGACCAAACTCTAGCTCAGGACTCCTTCTCCCGGAATCCAATGGAGGAGTCCTTTATCACTTCAGGTGCCGTGAATGCAATGGGCATGGGAGAGAGAGGGTGTCTTGAGGTGTTTGCCCCCTCCTTTTTATAGTTTCAGCCCTCCTTGTGAAAAACATTTCCAGGTGGGTACCAGGAGGCAAAAAGTCTATGTGATAGGATGTTCCCTGCTGCTGCTTTTTCTCTTGTATTTGAGCTTTGTCTCCCCTTCCTGCAAGATGACTCTGTTTACTGCTCAAATTTGTAGTAAGCAGAGCACACATTTCTTTGTTTAGGACAGACCTGTTTGCCAACTTCTGCTTGGGCAGGGCTGTGGTTTAGAACTTGTGTTAATAACATCATACAGGGAAATCTTATAACTTCTGTGATAGGGCCAGGCCAGATGGCTATAGGAGAGTGATCGAAGTCAGATATATTAGCGGTTCCAGAAAAATCAGGAACTTGCTGGAACCAATTAAGGCAGACAGGCTAATTAGGACACCTGGAGCTAATTAAGAAGCTGCTAGGATCCATTAAGACAGGCAGGCTAATCAGGGCACCTGGTTTAAAAAGGACCCCAGTTCAGTCAGTGAGGGGTGCACAAGGAGCTGAGAGTGAGAGGGTGTGCTGCTGGAGGACTGAAGAGTACAAAAGCTATCTGACATCAGGAGGAAAGTCCTGTGGTGAGGATAAAGAAGGTGTGGGGAGGAGGCTATGGGGAAGTGGTGCAGGGAGTTATAGCTGTCACATTTTCTGGGCTGGAACCTGGAATAGAGGGAGGGCCTGGGTTCCTCCCATCCCCCCAACTCCCTATTGATACAGGAGGAATTGACCTGGATTGTGGGTCCCACCAGAGGGGAAGGTCCCTGGCCTGTCCCCTGCGCCACTAGATGGATCAATAGAGATTGTGGGTATTGTTCTCCTTCCTTTTCCTCATGCTGGCCAATGATGAGGTTAGCTGAGTAAACAGCAGGTTTGAGCCACTAGCAAAAGTGGCCAAACTAAGGGCTGTCGTGAATCTCTGAGGTGAGCAAATCTGCCAATAAGTGCAGGACTCACCAAGGCAGAGGAGGAACTTTGTCACACTTCACATACAAGGTTGTTGCACATTTTACCAGGACAATAATGACCAGTAAATTGAGTTTTCAAATGAGACCTCACAAGTCATACTTCATACAAAGATAACAATAGGGTGTAGGCACAGGTATTCTGTCAAACACAAAGCACAGGGTTTATTATTATTTCCAGCACTTTTAATCATGGGAGATGCTCCTCTGTGGGCTTACCATAGGGGTATATTGGTGAAATGTAATGGCATTTGATATACACAAGTTCAGAGTAGATGATCTAATGATCTCTTCTGGCCTTAAACTCTGAGATTAGAATGGGTATTTCAACATTGTCACTAATGTCCACCTCATAATATGATAGTCTGTTTTGCATCAAATTTGATACCTACATAAGCTCATCCATTTATTGCATTTTTACAGTACCCATCTCTGTAGTATCCACCACTTCATCAATGATGCATTAACCCTCACATCACTCCGCTGAAGTAAAATGATATGATCCCCATTTAACAAATGGGGAAACTGGGATGCAGAAAGGTTAAGGGCCAGGTTTACAAAAGTACTAGGCATCTAAAGATGCAGATTGAAAGTCAATAGAAGTTTAGCACCTTACCTGCCTATATGCTACTATCGGAATTTTTAAGTGCCTAAATAGCTTTGTTAATCTGGCCTCAAGCGTCTTGCCCAAAGTGACATAAGTCTGTGGCACAACCAGGAATAGGACCCAGTCCTGTGCTATAATCCCAAAGCCCTCTCCCAAGTCAAGAACTGGCTAGTGTGATATGTCAAACAGTTACAAGTTAATCAATTCAGTTTCTTAAAAGGATTTTAGAATAAAAGGTCTCCACTCTGTGTGGAAAAGCTCTTTAAACAATAAGACAAAGTTAGCACACAGTTTCTTTAAATATTTTCCATCCTATCCATTTCTCTCTGCTCTCATCAAAACGGCTCATGACACAGTCACTTCAATTTTCAGCTTTCAATGTTGGTTTTGATAGGTGCCATGCTTTATAGACATCTGGCTTGGTTCCTCACCGTTCCTTCCAAATTTGCCATTCAGCTGGATTCTATTTTTCACAGTCAATGGCCTGAACAAGATGATTCCTTTAAAGTGAAAGGACCCACAATGCAGTATGAGAGAATGACACACACAAGATCATCCTGTACTACTTAAGCTAATGTGTCCAAATCAGAGTCTGGAAAACCATTTTGGAACAGTACTAAGTTTTGGAAGATAGTTCTTAATTGAAAAGTTCATTGCTAATGAAAGTGTGAGGTGGTAAAATGTTGGACTTGCAGACTAAATCATTTGAGTTAATAACACAAGTTCATTTTAATTCAGTGAAGTACATAACTGGCATCAAGCTTTCAAGATCAGCACACTTTGATGTGACTGGAATCCCTAATATTATAAAACTTTATTTTATATATGTAAATGTTTTCATTATTTGCATTTTTAAATTAGGTTACTGTTTGATAGCTTAGACTAATTATAAGCCTGTTGATTTTATTGAACCCAATGATATCCACTGACCAGTTACAAATCTTTATAAGTCTAAACTTGAATTCCATGTAATTATTCTGCAGTCAGCTACGACTATGGTACAGAGATGAATGAGTCCCTCTGAGACTACTCCACCTTGAATAATCGGAAGAGGTCAGTGGGGTCAATTACTGTTTCAGTTTGCTCATAGCTGCTGCATGTAAATCAGTTTACTAGGAGCTTGGAAAGTGCTTTGATAACATTTATTTCATTACCTTTATCTCTGCAATTGCAGGCATTCGTGATGTAGGACAATTAAACTCACAAGTAGGAATGTGCTGAATTATATGGAAATGGTGGTAGCTGTTAAAACACAAGTTTGCAAGTACAGAAGCTTTATGTGGTTCATAGTAGCACAGTTACCATCAGTTTCAGTGGTAACAGATGCATCAAGGTCAGATGCCATTTTATGGAAGGATATGAGCTTCCAGTTTATATGCCTCTAAACAATGGATTACAGGTTTCATGTTAGAAATGCCAAGATTTTCTTAGTATTTAAAGTTTTTGAATATTCATATTTTGATATTGGGATTTAGGCATGTCTGAAAACTTTACCCAACAGAAGTTTGCAATTAATATTCTTAACATAACAGGTTACAGTTAAAATTCTTCTTTCTAATTTCACTCTGCATACAATTACTATTACAGCTAATTGAGATTATGAGGGTCTAATTTTTTGAAAGAAATGATGCTCAGTAAATAACAAAAACAGAGAACTATTTTGAAACTGCCAATGGCTATTTTGAAATTACTGGCTTGCATCTCCTTGAAAAGGCTTACAGCCATCCTTATCAGATTTAGAGAGAAGTAACATATTGGAACATACTAAATAAACATGCTTTAAGCTAGTCAAGGGAGACGTCCAAAGGCCCCAATGGGAATTAGCTGCCCAACTGCTACTGAAAGTCAAGGGGAATTGTGTGACTGACTGCCCTTTGTGCTTTTGAAAATCTCTCCCTTCAATTTGCTATAGACTAGCACTTATAGTCTTAGGCTAGAAAAAAATGTCGCCCTTACTTGGGTGTACAAGTTGGGAAGGTGGGGGAAGAGAAGACACATGGGTGAAATCCTAGCTTTGTTGAAAATAATAAAAAAAAAAAAAACCCTCCCATTGACTTCAATGGGGGCAGGATTTTACCTGACTATCTTCACTGCTCTGCAACCTTGTTTGGAGTACAATATGGTCCTTGCCTTCACCCAAGTACAAGGACACAGGCTGCACCCCACAGAGCTCTTAAAGATATTGTGGCTTATTTAGACACAATGTCACCCAGTGTTCCAATTTGTGGTCTGCATTGCCTCCTGTGCTCCCTCATGCAAGGCTGAGCCTTAAAAGTACAATGGAGCTCTCAACTGCATACATACTTTAAACGTTAGCCTGCAAAGCTGTTAAACATTAAGCCTGACAGATCTACCTTCAGATTTAATTATTTTTATTGCACACAATTATGTAATTTTTATCAATAATTCATAAAAATAGAATACAGTATCTTGGATTCTGACAAGAACTATTTCTCCATGTCCTTCGAGACTCTAAAAGACTGGAGAAGGGCAGATGCAATATGTTCACTTTAATTCCTTGATAGCATTTTGGCCAATCTCTGATGTACTCAAGGAGATCTTAAGTCATAATTAATCAAACTACTTCTGACAAACTACCATGCTTTCTCTTTCCCCACACAGCACCAGAAGAGAAACTGAATGCAAAGCTTAAAAACCACATTGTTTATAACATACAATGGGGACACATTTCTTTTATCAGCATACAAGATCTACAATTTACACTGACAGAGTTTATGAAAACAATAGCAGCCCATTCTCTGAAATCCTTTCCAAAGCTCAGTTTATCAATAGCGGACATAGTATTTTCTTTTTAATGAATTAAGAAGCATTATTAAAGCCTTTCCCCTAAATTGTTTTCTTTGAGATGACATCTAACTTTAAAAAAAAGTCTTTTTTTCTCTCTTGGTTTGCCAACAGCTATGATCATTCTCCAGCTCTTAAACTATGTTCTTAGGGCTTGTCTTCACATACAATGGTGCAGCTGCCCCAATGTAATGCTTTAATGAAGATGCTCCTACGCCCCACAAGAGCAGGTGTCCCTGCCAGCATTGTGACTAGTGATGCACATACTGCCTGTACTCTTCTACATACCTAAGAGCATACACCAGCTCATTACTGATCCATTTAAAATCAACGGAAGTTTTTCTGTTGACATCAGTAGAAGTTGGATTTGGCCCTCAGTCTCTGCACTAGAAAGAGGAAGGATAAATATGAGAGATGGAGATCAGTCCTGATGGCTCTCCACACAGGAACCTCCTAATGGGGTCCACAGAAATGCTGTAAGTGGAGGGGCTGCATGATTTAGGCTAGTAGCATGTGGATTATTATATCAAATAGTAACATAATGGGCATCTTTTTATAAATGATATAAAATACTAAAATGTACTGATTTCAGTGAAAGGAGCCTAAATACCTTTGAGGACCAAAGTTACTACAGTACATTGGCAGCAGAATTTTGTTATAGTTACATTGAGAAAAAAGAGTGGAATACTCAGGAACTAAGCAATAATATAGCCTTGATTATTTATTTTTTATAAAATTAGACATATCAAATTGGGAAATAGGAATTCTTAACTTGATTCTTAAAATCATATATATTACATGGCTAAAAATTTAATGGTGACTAGAAACAAAACTAAGAATTGTTTTAAAGAGGAATTAAAATAGTTTTGAGGTGCAGCAAGGGAATTTATTCTGAAATTCAACTGCTCCATCAACATAAGGTGACTACCCATAATGAGCTATCTGATCTTTTCTGCTTCTCTACCCCCATTATTATTTCCATTTCTGCTATGTCAGTTTAAATACTGAAATCCATAATCCAGGTTATATTTTAATATAAAGTAAGCAATTAGCAGTCAGACACTAATAATAAGATGACATTTGATAGAGATTTTAAGATCCTCAGGGCCCACAGTTCAGCCTCTATATCCATTAACTGTATGCAGTATTTAAGTAGCACATTATTTTCTAGGTTATTTGGTGATGTAATACAGCAATTGAAGCAGTGAGTAAATATATCACAGTTTCAAATGAAACAAACCAAGCAATGAAAAGCCACCTGCCCCTGTAATAGGCCTCTCTTGTCTCATAACAGAAAGCAACTTCTAAAAAACATGGGGTCCAATTCTGATCATACTTACACCAGTTTCAGACTATTCTAGCACCAGTGGTCTGGATCCTCATCTAGTGTCATAGATTTTAGTGGAGCTATGCCAATTTATGTCAGCTGAGGATTTAGTCCATCAACTTCAGCTGTATGGCAAGATGTATCCGTCTCACCTAGAAGCCTATAGAGAATGGGCAGAAGCCAAGCACTTTCTAAATAAAACTCTGACAAATTAAGGGGCATATTTCCAAGAGGGTTGTAGCCCAACCTCCCTTTCAGCATGTCGGGGGGGGGGGGGGGGGGGGGAACCAACCCTCCAGTTTTCTGCTTGCAAAGTACATTGTGGCCTCAAATCTGAGTACTCACTCTAACTGTGTGATTTGAATCCACAGGTGCGTCCGCTCTTCAGATTTGGGCCAATCATGCAATATGGATGTGAGCTCTGTTAGTGGGAGGAGACGTTCCCGCATTGCTTCTGAAAGAACATATTAGAGAGCGGAGGGGGGAGGAGAGGAAATTTGGTCAAAATTTGAACATCCTAACATCAATTGTCATTAAAAAAAATCTCCCCAGTTTGCATTAGAAAAAAGTCCCCGTTTTTAATTAGCCCTAGTACCTGCAGACTGAATCCTTTCCCAAAGTCAAAATTTGAAAGTTTTCACCCAGTTCTAGTATGTGTTCTATCAGGAGCACAGTGCATTAATTAACTGATAATGCACATCATCAGGGTCCATGTGGACAACTACTCCATGATTCACACCCCAGCTTGCTGCGAACTCAATGTTCATGTACACAAGCCCTTAAATAGCAACCAATCAACTTCTTCCCGGTGGTTTAACTAGAGTGAAACAGGAGACAGAGCTTCCCGTGGACCAGCCAACGATTTGAAGAGCAGCACACTGCTAACCGCAACCCATGAGAGAAGTGGGAGCTGCCCTCTTTTTGCAAAGGAGGAAGCACTCTACCTTATTTTAAGCCTTGTTTCTTGCCGGATCTTGCTCCTGAACTTGGCTGTTTCAAGAACTGATCCCAGTAGGATATTTCTGGTTCCACTTCAATCACCTGTCTCTCAAAATGACACTCAACACATTTATATCTGGGATTAGAACCAAAAGGACTCTTCTAGCAGGGCTGCCAGCAGGACTCAGCAAAATTCCTCTGTAACCTTATTCAGGCTCACGGAACTTGTCACTGTTACATGATCCCTTTGAAAATTCGGCCCAAATTAATAAAACCTAGTAAGGCACTATCCTGGATGTATTTTTCAGGGACAGGAGGCTTCCTCACCCCACTAGAAACAGTCTACACAAGCTGTAGTGAATCAAAATGTACTGCTTCCTGGGCTCTGGTTTTAGTTAGAAAACAAAGTCAGAGTAAAACATCACACAAGCCAACCCCAGGCTCCTCTTCAAGACCTATACAACCCATTGCCTAGATTATCTCTTTCTGGAGACCCACTCCACCCTCCCTTGTGAATGGGTGGGATAACAAACCACCTGCACTAGCAAAGTGGCAGATCATCTCCTGCTAACAGAATGAGACTTTCAGACAAACACTGCCAGCTGTTACAGACTAAATATGCAATTGGGGAGATAAGGAGGAGGATCACATCATCCTAATATGGAGGTTTTATTAATGAATTTTATCTTAGTGCTCTGACTTTATTTGTAGACATTTTATTCCCATCATTATATTGTGGGTCTGGAATTAGAAAGAAGATAGAAATACCTGCAATATATAAAACCACATAGTACAGTAAAAATCTGGTTGAAATCCCAGCCCCCTGAAATATGCAATGCTAATCATGTCCAAAGTCAAATGGTAACAAGCTTTCTAGCAGTCATGTGATGAAATTAATATTCTTAATGAGATGCCATGAATCCCTGGAAGAACCTTGCACAGAGTGTTGTAACACTTCTCACAGTAAATTTTTCTATTCAAGAAAAAATAGAACAGCTTTTCAAGTGTACTTTGTCTTTAGTTTACCTGTGTAATCGAACATATTGGTATAGAAGGGTACAGCTTGCTCAGGAAGGATAGGCAGGAAAAAAGGGAGGAGGTGTTTCCTTATATATTAAAAATGTATACACTTGGACTGTGGTTGAGATGGAAATAGGAGACAGACTTGTTGAAAGTCTCTGGATAAGGATAAAAGGGATAAAAAACAAGGGTGATGTCATGATAGGGGTTTACTACAGACCACCTAACCAGGAAGAAGAGGTGGATGAGGCTTTTTATTTTAAAAACAGCTAACAAAATCATCCAAAGCACAGGACTTGGGGGTGATGGGGGACTTCAAGTACCCAGACATATGTTGGGAAAATAACACAGCAGGGCACAAATCATCCAATAAGTTATTGGAATGTATTGCAGACAATTTTTTATTTCAGAAGGTGGAGACAGCTACCAGGAGAGAGGCTATTCTAGATTTGATTTTGACAAATAGGGAGGAACTGGTTCAGAATTTGAAAGTGGGAAGGCACCTTGAGTGAAAGTGATCATGAAATTATAGTATCAGAGGGGTAGCCGTGTTAGTCTGAATCTGTAAAAAGCAACAGAGGGTCCTGTGGCACCTTTGAGACTAACTGAAGTATTGGGAGCATAAGCTTTCGTGGGTAAGAACCTCACTTCTTGCATCTGAAGAAGTGAGGTTCTTACCCACGAAAGCTTATGCTCCCAATACTTCAGTTAGTCTCAAAGGTGCCACAGGACCCTCTGTTACTTCATGAAATTATAAGAGTTCATGATTCTAACGAATGGTAGGAGGGAGAGCAGCAAAATAAAGACAATGGATTTCAAGAAGGCAGACTTTAACAAACTCAGGGAGTTGGTAGGTAAGATCCCATGGGAAGCAAGTCTAAGGGGAAAAACAATAGAAGACAATTAGAAATTTTTCAAAGAGTGTTATGTATCAGTTCTGTCTTCTTGAAGAACCAGGGAGCAGTATTCAGACTGTCTGATTCACAAAAGACCTCCCTTCTCTTCCCCCCCCCCCAGCCTCTACTTGAACCACAGCTGATCAGAAGAAAGACTTATGAAAAGCACTGAAAATGCAGTGGAAGACACACCTAAATCCCTCCGGACAAGGGTGACAGGATTAGGGCAACTCCCCTAGCCTCATTTGCATCGAAGATGGGACAGGGAGGCATCTCCATTAGCATACAGAATGGGGAACAGTGATTCCAAGGCAAGAACCACACTGAACTCCGGGACCAGAAAAGCAGGGAAAGCACTGCATGATGGGGGATCTCTGCTCCAGATGTTAATAAACCCATGCCTGCACACACCCAGCTTAATATTTATCAGACCAATTCTAGTAATAAATCCTTTATTGGTATCCAAAATACTGAAGATGCCTAATTGCATTGTGAGCTCCCTCGAAGGAACACTGCCCATAGCCAGGAATGATCATTTCCTATTGTCTGGCCTGAACAAAACAACTCTGATATACTCCCTTGAGTCACCAGTTTACCCATAAACAAGTCTAGTGTTCTCCCTTGAACCATTGTTCTTTCCCTACAAAAACCCCTACCCATGCTCAAGTAAGTTCTCTGAAGCCTGGATCCAAAATCTGCAGCCGTTCTGTTAGGACTTCATCTTCTCCTCACTGATCATGCTGGGGCCTCTGCCTGTCTCTAGCACTCCGGACCCTCAGCTATCACCACCAGCTGAGACCCCTGATCGATTCAAGCTTCACGGAGTGTTGAGAATCCAGTTCTCTCTCAGTATAGCCTTCTGACCCTGACTAGTGTGATCAGTTATAGTTTTCTAAACCTGACTTTTATAATCAAATTTAAGTTAGATTTAATATTATAACTGTTTCATTTGTTTGGCTCCCCTTGTATGGTTATTACCTGGAAATAAATAACTTTCATGGTTAAGCTGGTTGCTTCTCTCTCTCTCTCTCTCTCTCTCTTCTCTCCCCAGCCCCGCAGGTGTTTTTTTTTTGCTTCCCCCTTTGCTCTGCAGCAATGCTCCTCGTACCTAAGCTAAAGATCCCTGAAGCGCTCCAAAATCCTGAGGGGTTTGCTCATCAAGTGGGTTACTACCAGAACAATTTTAACATGAAAGTGGAGATAGGGACGTGCTGAGTCCAGGGGCATATGAGGGTGGCAGCTTGGAGGTGCTGCTTGACCCAGCCTACTGAGTCCAGGGACATATAAGGGGTCAGCTTGGGAGTGCCGATTAACCTGGTCCTCACAGAGGCGCTGTGTGTGTGTGTGTGTGTGTGTGTTCATTCTCATCTGATTCTGGGGCTGGAAGAGCCCAGCCTTGGGGAACCTAGGTCCTACAGGATAGCTCCATTGGGAGGGAACTTGCAGAAGGGAGAAGTAGAGTTCCATATGACAACATAAGTGACACAAGCAGTACATTGATAGAATTACAGAACTCCCCCGCCCAGAAAAGTAACCCTAATAAATGAGCATACCCCAAAGTAACGGGCAAATCTAGTAACAAGAGACATTGTTAAGGGTGCAAAAGCAAACTATCTCACTGCGTAGGAAAGATAGGAAGTATGGCAAGAGACCACCCTGGCTTGACCAGGGGATCTTCAATGATCTAAAACTCAAAAAAGAGTCCTACAAAAAGTGGAAACTAAGTCAAATTACAAATGATAAATATAAACACATAACACAACTATGTAGGGACAAAATTAGAAAGGCCAAAGCACAAAACGAGATCAAACTATCTAGAGACATAAAAGGTAACAAGAAAATATTCTACAAATACATTAGAAAGCAAGAGGAAGACCCAGGACAAAATAGGCCTTGTTACTCAATGGCAGGGGGGAATAATAACAGAAAATGTGGAAATGGCAGAGGTGCTTAATGACTTCTTTGTTTTGGTTTTCACCAAGAAGTTTGGTGGTGATTGGTCGTCTAACGTAGTGAATGCCAGTGAAAATGAGGTAGGATCAGAGGAGGCTAAAATAGGAAAAGAACAAGTTAAAAATTACTTGGACAAATTAGATGTCTTCAAGTCACCAAGGCCTGATGAAATGCATCCTAGAATACTAAAGGAGATGAATGAGGAGATATCTGAACCATTAGTGCTTATCGTTGAAAAGTCATGGAAGACGGGAGAGATTTCAGAAGACTGGAAAAGGGCAAATATAGTGCCCATCTATAAAAAGGGAAATAAGGACAACCCAGGGAATTACAGACCAGTCAGCTTAACTTCTGTACCCAGAAAGATAATGGAGCAAATAATTAAGCAATTTGCAAACATCTAGAAGATAATAAGGTGATAAGTAACAGTCAGCATGGATTTGTCAAGAACAAATCAAGTCAAACCAACCTGATAGCTTTCTTTGACATGGTAACAAGCCTTGTGGAATGGGGGTAAGTGGTAGATGTGGCATATCTTGACCTCAGTAAAGCTTTTGATACTGTCTCACATGACCTTCTCATAAAGAAACTAGGAAATGCAACCTAGATGAAGTCACTATAAGGTGGGTGCAAAACTGGTTGGAAAACTGTTCCCAGAGAGTAGTTATCAGTGGTTCACAGTCATGCTGTAAGCGCATAATGAGTGGGGTACTGCAGGGATCAGTGCTGGGTCCGGTTCTGTTCAATATCTTCATCGATGATTTAGATAATGGCATACAGAGTACACTTATAAATTTTGCGGACGATACCAAGCCGGGAGGGGTTGCAAGTGCTTTGGAGGATAAGATTAAAATTCAAAATGATCTGGACAAACTGGAGAAATGGTCTGAAGTAAATAGGATGAAATTCAATAAGGATAAATGCAAAGTACTCCATTTAGGAAGGAACAATCAGTTGCACACATACAAAATGGGAAATGACAGCCTAGGAAGGAGTACTGTGGAAAGTGATTTGGAGGTCATAGTGGATCACAAGCTAAATATGAGTCAACAGTGTAATTCTGTTGCAAAAAAAGGGAACATCATTCTGGGATATATTAGCAGGAGTGTTGTAAGCAAGACACAAGAAGTCATTCTTCCGCACTATTCTGCGCTGATTAGGCCTCAACTGAAGTATTGTGTCCAGTTCTGGGTGCCACATTTCAGGAAAGATGTGGACAAATTGGAGAGAGTCCAGAGAAAAGCAACAAAAATTATTAAAAGTCTACAAAACATGACCTTTGAGGAAAGACTGAAAAAATTGGGTTTGTTTAGTCTGGAAAAGAGAAGACAAGAAGGGACATATAACAATTTTCAAGTATGTAAAAGGTTGTTACAAGGAGAAAAATTGTTCTTCTTAACCTCTGAGGATAGCACAAGAATCAGTGGGCTTAAACTGCAGCAAGGGAGGTTTAGGTTGGACATTAGGAAAAACTTCCTGTCAGGGTGGTTAAGTACTGGAATAAATTGCCTAGGGAGGATGTGGAGTCTCCATCATTGGAGATTTTTAAGAGCAGGTTAGACAAACACCTGTCAGGAATGGTCCAGATAATACTTAGTCCTGCCATTAGTGCAGGGGACTGGATTAGATGACCTCTCGAGGTCCCTTCCAGTTCTATGATTCTGTGATTATTCAGCTATTCAATAACATGGACCATATGGGCCAGATCCTGCAATGGCTGAAACCTTGGTGAAAAGCATGGGTGCAAAAGAGAAAGGTACTTCCCTGGAATAAGTGGCAGCCATTAGGATCACCACCACCTCCAACACTCTCTCCACATACTTTTGCAGTGGCACTGGGCTATTTAATGATTAGAGTATCTCCTACATTTACAAAATTGCATGGGATTTAGGCACAAGAGTTATGCAGCTAAATCCTATGCATGCAATTCCTTGAAGATTTAGGTGGAAGTGATTGTTACATTTTAGCACTATCTTCTATATATGAACTTTGGTGTTCAGGAGCCAGGCTTTCAGAAAATTATCCTTTGATACTCGTCCTTCAGTGCTTCAGAAGAACATTCTTTGCCAGTTTTTCAGTGCTAAAAGCCCCCCCACTCCTCCTCTGCACATCCTTCGTCTAACCCTTTTGATTGATTT
This sequence comes from Chrysemys picta bellii, assembly GCF_011386835.1. NCBI lineage: Eukaryota > Metazoa > Chordata > Testudines > Emydidae > Chrysemys > Chrysemys picta. Next base: position 21,890,794 of record NC_088800.1, read on the forward strand.
TTCTCTCTCTCTCTCGGGTTGAAGAGATCATCGTCTCCACCAAATTCTTCAGTACTGATTGTAATTAACAAGCACAGCCTGAGCAACTGTATTTACTTGCTGGACATCTGGCATTTTTCCTGCAATCAGTGACAGAAAATGAGACTGACATCCTGGGGAAAAAACCCTAAAGAATCAGAGGCCTCATAGTTTATTTATTTGCTGTTTGAATGTTAGGAAATTACATTATTATATAGACATCAGGCCATTCTTAGTAAAATAATAATAGACACTCAATAAAAGACTGCCATTTTTTTTTAACAAAGTTGAAAGTAATGTGGGTTAAATATAATAAATCTTGCTGCCTTGAGCTAGTAGAGATGGAGTGCTGGAAAGACTTACACCTGGTCCACACTAACCCCCCACTTCGAACTAAGGTACACAAATTCAGCTACGTTAATAACATAGCTGAATTCGAAGTACCTTAGTTCGAACTTACCGTGGGTCCAGATGCGGCAGGCAGGCTCCCCCGTCGATGCCGCGTACTCCTCTCGCCGAGCTGGAGTACCGGCGTCGATGGCGAGCACTTCCGGGATCGATCCGGGATCGATTTATCACGTCTAGACAAGACACGATAAATCGATCCCAGAAGATCGATTGCTTACCGCCGGACCCAGAGGTAAGTGTAGACCTACCCTTTGATTCCTTACCTTTTTCTCCTTGTATATTTTGATCCAGAAAGAGCTTGCAATTACCAAATCAACTCCAGGGCCCTGGGTATCTCATGCCCATCTCCACCCCTTGCCATGTAACTGTATTTCAACATCTAAAGAATCCTTTTTTAATAAAAAGTTTCTAGTGCTTATGGTTACAAAGATGATATTGAAAATGTGAAATGAGTGCAAACTCATGTCATGCTGTCTTCATGGGCTTGCAAAACAATGATTCTGAAAGGTGTGAATTGACTCTTTATTTCAATGTGTTGTTGACTCTGAAACCTAAAGATGGTCACCCAAACAGGGATGACTGGTGAAAAGAGGCTAACGAGGCTAAGCACCACCACTAAGATCACAGCAGTGTAATGTGGCTGATATAGTGGAGCTTGCAGTACACTTATCTGCCAATGGGTGATTTCCAACTTGTAGCATATAGACTGCAAGCTTTACAGGAAAGAGGGCTAGCACAGGGAATGCAGGTTTTGATGGGGCTAGCTCCACAAGAAGAGTATAGAGTCCTATACAGAGTCTACACATGGTCACTACAACTTGTACTCTTTCTTTTCCAGACCCAGCACAGTGACAGGGTATTTCTGAGCTGCAGGTGGTGGCTGTCAGGCACGAGGGACAAGGTTTCTGAGTCTGGGAATGCTTTGTCTGAGCTTGAGAGAGTGTTGGGTAGGAGAGGGTTCTGAGCTGTGGAGTGGTTAAGTGGAGGAGGCGGCTGTCCGTAGTTAGATAGGTGTGGGAAGGGGGGGGCATGTTTCTGAGCAGGTGGGGTTTGGGTTGGAAGCAGCTGAGGGGGCTTAGGTTCTGAGACCAGGAGTGGATAAGTTAGGTTGGGAGGGCTGAGTGAAAGAGGGAATGGAGTCAATTGGTGAATGAAGTTGTGGGTGAAATGTGGTGTCTAGGAGCAGGGGAAATTTCCAATCAGCCACACTAGAGTGCTTCAGAATCCAGGTCCACCTTGCTGAGAAGTACATGACCACTGTAAAACATTCCAGATCCTCAGTTGATGCAAATAAGTTCTATTGACTTCAGTGGGACTTCAAGCTAGAATAGAGGGGCTGGTTCATTAGATGGACAGTTAATTGCAGCTGTAACATTGCTGTATTGCTTGTGTGCATTAAGATTCTATGCGCTCTGTGGAATTTAAAAATCAAAAGAGACTTCTTTTAAATGAAAGCTTCCTCAACCTAGCGTGCAGGTGGGGTTTAAGGAGATAACTTTGGGTATGAATATATCGGGTAGGGAGACATTTTTGTGAGAGGGGGGAGCTGGTGTTTGTTTTTTGTGACTGATGAGATGATCAGTTTGCAGAAGTCCAGATCCTTGTTGAAATAAATACTAAAAATCCCATTGATTTGTCTACAGAATGTCACTGCTTGGCTTGATTTTTTGAACAAATTAGTGAGCATTTCAGTGTCCTGAAAGAAAAGGGTTATCTGGTCATTCGGGTTCTGGCATTACAAGCACTAGCCTGGAGTTATGGGGTTTGGGAAGCATGCTGCTGCATCAACTAATTAGAGGGAGTAGTAAAAAGGCATAGACTTGTTGGGATGTGATAAGGTTCTGTGACATCACAGGCGTTTCCTTTGCCCAGTGAGCAGCCTCAGTTAATCCCAAGTAAAAAGGAAGCTCCTTTAATCTTGTAGAACACTACAAGAAGACATGAAGGAGAACTGTAGAAACTTGGAAGCACCAGAATCTTTATAAACGATAAAACAAATATTGCAAACTAATACAGCTCTTGATTACTAGAAAAATCCATCCAACTTGGAGGGGAGACGCAAGTCTTCCAGATCTATAGCTTTTAACTCCCAGAAACTAAGTACAATTTTTCTTTCTAGTAGGATGCCTGATGCCACCAGTTTAGCCTAATAGGCTCTGTGTAGCATTGTAGTATTAGTGGGGAAATAAACACATTAGATAAAAATTGCAGGCTGCCATCAGATTTACTTAGCAGCCACTGTGTTCTGAGAACTCTGGCTGAATACAGGATCTACAGAAGCTAAAGTACCATTATGATGGTACCTAGTACATAAAGTTTGCAAGGTGCTTTGAATATGTGAAGTGCTATGTATTATTGTAACATTTATGTGCTCTCCACAAATCAAAGGAATATCAAATTGCCTCTCTCTAGTATCAGAGCTAAACAAAGGCTAGAAAAGGAAGGTTCCCATTTTAAATGACAAATAGATACTGCTATACAAACTGTAGGAAGGACAGCCTTATTCCCGTAAATTCAAGCAATTGGCTGTGCTGTGGGTCTTCCTTCTACTTACACACAGCCGAGGAGATGTTTCTCGGGACTGATGTCTGGAAAGCTCAGGCCTGGTATTGTAACATTCCCCTGATGAGAGTTCCCAAGAAGTTTCTGGCATTTAAGGAACTTAAATAGAGTTCTACAGACTTGCCCAATTAAATAAGCAGCAGCATCTTTGTGTCACTGCCTTGGTTGCAGAAGAATCCTCCTTAGCCTCATAAGAAGAAGGCAGCTGGGTAAACCTCTCCTGATTATAGGAAGAGGACCTATCTCCATGGTGAGGGGCTATAGGAAGAAACATGTTTTACCTTAGCGTGGCTTTCCTTAGAACTCACATTTAGTGAAAAAAACAGAAGAGGTTCCTTGTCTTGTTTACCTACCTGGAGACCTGATGGGGTGGAATAAATGTCTTTGACCTCAAAGTTTTAGCTCCTGAATGTCCTGGTAAAAAAATGGAGCGAGTCAGTATGAAGTATAAACTGGTCTTACCCTGATAGGGTCTGGTTGAGAAGATGGCTGCCTCTGACAGGGCTGTGGCCACTATTCTGAGAATCTCAACACTGCAGATCAGAACACTCTGTACCCCACTGTAAGACCGACTCAGGGCCGGCTCCAGGCACCAGCCGAGCAAGCTGGTGCTTGGGGTGGCAGCTTGTAGGAGGCGGCATTCCGCCCAATCCTAGGGCGGCACGGCCGCTTTTTTTGTTGTTGTTCCGCTCCGGCCGCCCTGTAGAGGGCAGCGGCTCGTGGAGAATGGGAGTGCCCTGCAGCAAGCCCAGCAGGGCAGCCCGCGTCCTTCCCTCCCAGCCGACCGGAGTGGAGCCCTCCCGCAGAGGAGACACGGCGGGAGGGGCTGCGTGGCAGCACCCTGCTGAAGCCCTGGCCGCCCCCCTTCTCTCTCTCCCTCCGCTCCCTCCCCCTCCCCCCGCTAGCCGGGGCACATCTGCAGGGCAGGGAGTCCCCCTGCACCCTGGCTTTGATGTTCTGGCCACCGCAGGTTTTTTTTTTGTTTTTTTGGTTTTTTTTTGCTTGGGGCGGCCAGAAAGCCAGAGCCAGCCCTGGGCCGACTGAAGCTTTAGGGCCATGCTGGCTCATACTTCAGGCTGGCACTGTTTTAGGAAACAAATATGAGACTGGGAAACATTTCAAAATCTATTATTTCACTCCCCCAAAAGTTTCTGGAATCTTTTCCCATCTTAAGAATCGAATGTAAGAGAGACTTTCAAAATACATTTTTTTTTATGACAAAGGTTTTGTCTGAACTTTCTTGATCTGAAGGATCAAATGTAAGAAAGAAAAAACCCTCCAAAATGAATTCCTTCACCCCTGAAACAAGTGCAGCTGTTTTAACCAGCTGTTTGAGGCGGAGACATGGACTGTGGAGAAAAGGCCAATGATATTGTGGAAGGGAAGAAATTCTTACCAGAGCTGTGTCTGTTGGCTGCTTTGCTTCTTTGGTTGGATCAGGAGAAAATATCAGTAGGGTCTGGGACAACTGGAAACCCAGAAACACCCATCTAAAGATAGGATGAGCTTGAGAGAAATGTTGTCAGTAATACATAGAGGACACCTGTTGCCTGTCGGGATTGGGGGTGTCACTAAATGGTGAGCTTTAAATGCTTTTTAAAATGCCAACTTTATTGCATTGTTGTTGCATTCCAGTACAAGAATTATTGCTGCAATTTAATGTTGTCCAAAATCCAGGATATGGCTCTAGGGCAAGCAGACGAGCTGCATTATTTTACACATTACTGCACCAGGAGGCAGGTAGCCCTAGCTAATTCGTTTTAGATAATGAAGCAGGTACAGTGTTTTGCTGCACTGAAGCAAAATCAGCTAACTCAATCCTGGGTGTAACTCCATTGACCTAGTGGAGTTTCAGCAAGGATTAGTTCAGCCCAAAATATGCACAATAAAACATACATGGCCATTATATCTTATTGAATTGAAATCTGAAAGGACTAGCTGATGACTGTCATCTATGGAAACTTCTTTGTACAATGAAGTAGTCTCTTCCCGCTGTGTTGATCAAGAAAGTTTCAGGTGATCTTCTCCGATGTGGTGCTGAAATGAAGTATTTCCAAAGAAAATGTGACCAGAACACTCTGTGAATCTGAGTCCTCATTCTTTAATCTCTCCCAGTCTTTGTTTCCCCTTGCCATCCCACATACAGCCTTTTCTCCTTCAGCACTGACTGACTGGTTAGTTGTAATAAGCCTGGCATTGTATCCCATTAGAGATGCAGATTCATTTTGGTAAGAAATAATAGGGACTTCTTTCTCATCTCTCCTTCCTGTCTCTGTATCCAGCACTAAGTGCCCTTTGGCATTTGTAAAATGGCTGCCAGGATGTATGAGAACAATATAAAGTGCCTTTGTATGATGAGGCAGCATTTAGATGCTCTAGCTGGTATCCTGCAATTTTTCTTCTGCCTCAAACCATCATATTTATGCGGGCATTATCAAGAGAAGGACATCCTGAAGGGTTTGGATTGACTATGGGTCTGTGTGTAGGGGGAGCATTAACACTTTAAGCACAGATTGCCTTGGGACATCTGCAAGGTCAGTAATAGAAGTGTCGAAAACAATTGCACTGCTGTTAAAACCAATGGAGGTTATGAGAAGGAAGGGGGGTGGGGGAAAATAAATCATATTTTTGAAAACGTTGTGAGAAGTCAACTTGTTTTGACTTGAATTTTGCAGTCCCCCCACCCCCACACACACACACCTTGACACAACACTTTCCACCTGTCTGGAAAAAAAAATCATGCAAGGTCCAAGGTCTCTTAGACCCAACAATAATGAAAAAACCTCTTATAGATGAGAGGGAAACCAACCTACCATCCCCTGTTCCTATCTCTCTTGGATTCTGGCCTTGCCACAGTGAGACGCTGTTAAAAACATATTCATTTATGGCAACAAGTGGATAGAGGAAGCTAGTGATTGCACCCTCAGCACTTACATTGCCGTATATCTGCTACTAAGAGGGCCAGATATTTGTGTGCTTCCAGCATCATGCAGACTTGCTCTAACTACACTATGTGTTTGTAGCAGTGCAGAGGTTCTCAAGAGTCACTTTTGTTCACCGATGATCTGTGAAAATCGCTCATGTTCTCTTTACGTTTTCAGACAAGACAATGATGGATGCCACATAAGGGCCTAGATAGAGTAGAATAAAATCAGAGATTACATTACTTAGTTTCCCCATGCATCAAGCAGAGACATTTCTGTCTATTGGTCTTATTCTATACCATTTGGACCAGACTCCAGACTAAAGTCTAAAATGGCCAGATCTGCAGTCTTATCAGCTAACACTGCAAAGAACTGACAGAGGCCCCTGAAGATTCTCAATGTCATGGCCCTCAAAACTTCTTACCCATTGCATCCTCGCTCTTCTTGCCAGTCAGGGATTTAGAAATTATTCTGTGCTTCCTTTGCATCTAATTTACATCTCAGGCAAGGCTGTCACTCTAAAGCTAAGATGGACAACAACGAAAAAAGGAACTGCCTGAAAGAACACAGTGAGGAAGCTATACACTGTCACCAGGACAGTTGTTTAATTACTAGAGTTATTCTGGTTAAAACAAAGGTAGATTCCCCATGCTAATCAGCCCCCTAAGATCCCTTGACCTCATACCAGTTGCAATCAGCTAAATAAGCCTCTACATTTTATGGAAAGAGAAAAACCATCAGGATCAGACTCTGCAGAATGAAAATAAAATGTGTAATGAAGGATGCAACTTCTTTCATGCCACGTATACTTTGGTCAGGCTCATCACTCAGATCTGTCATTGCTAGAGCAACAATGTCCCCTTCATGCTACTGTGTCAGTTATGAACATGCTTGTGCAAGCCAAGTAATATAAAGAGGGAAATGTTTTCTTTAACCATTTTAGGTTTTGTTTGTTTCCAGTCGGGAAAATTCCCTGAGATCCCTTCCCTTCCCCATACGTCCCCCCCTTTGTTGCGTCTTCCCCCAGAGGGCACAATTGAGGGCAACTTTTCCTCTCGATCTTCTGTCTTGGGCGATCAGGACCAATCTCACAAACTAAACTGGTATCCATCCCTTGGCAGCACATTGTACAGCTACTGGAGCATAGGGCTAGCTTAAAAATAAAATAAATAAATATGGCTCTTTCCATTTCACTTCCTGGTTTTGTTTTACATTTGAACACATGCTGTTTATTGCGGATACCAAATAAGCATTTCCATATTTAAAAGATAAAGTCTTAAAAAACAGTGGGACTACTCAGATGCATAAAGGTAAGTTCATGTGCAAGGGGAGGATGAGGCTGTAGCTGGGAAGAATGGTACCAAGTAATATCAAGATGGCAGCAATTGCTAATGTGACACTTTTTTGTTGTTGTTGCAAATACAATGTTAGGTCACAACAGACACTCAAGTGGCCAAATCCTCTATTGGTGTAAATTGGCATTGCGTTTAACGGAGCTGTGCTGATTTACACCAGCTGAAGGTCTGGCCCATTTTGTTGCTGTTCATTTCCAATTGCTTTGGTTAAACCTTCAGGGCTCGGATTCATTAGCCTTCCCGGCACTATGCAAAGCTCATCTTTTCAAGAGCATTTGGGGCAGAGAAAGATGGACAGACTCAGGGCTAAAGGATCTCAGTGGCCTTGCAACGGGGGTTGTAAGGTGGATTTGTTTTGCTATTGTATGGTAACATTTAAGTAGTGCATTGAGTGTTATGTTTTAAATAATGTGACAAGCTTAGAGCTAAGTCCTAGAAAACAACCAAAATAAGTCAAGTTAAAAACAAAAAATAAAGGTCCTGGGACTGCAGAATCCTTCTTTGTGTGGTTGTTGACAATGCTGTTATTAGCAAGTTCCTATCCACTGGGGTTATGTTTCTTCCATGTTCGAGTTCTAACCTCTTTTATTGTGATATATAGGTTTAAATGGTCACAATATATGGTACATCTGTTACTATAACAACTCTACCAACATGTAATCTATTTAACCAGAATTTTACTTCTTTTGAATACTTTGAAACTGGGACTGTCACACATTCATGTATTAAGGAAAGCAATTAAATGAGTTTATCGTTTTAACTAAATAAGTTAAGTAGGCAGCAAGATCCATTAATAGTACTAACGAATTCCCATCTCAACAAGAAAGGGACTAACTACGCTTTCATTTCAGATAATGATTAGCTTAGGCTTCAGGCAACCACTTTGGTCATGAAAAATTCTTTTTGTGAAGCCACTTGGAATTTAGAGTAAGATTTCATTTAACTGTATTTCATTTTGTTCTTGAATGATTTAGCTTCTAGAGAAAAAAAAGCAGAAGCTGTCTGTTGACCAGAATTCACTATGGCATCTGATTTTTCAGAATACTAGCAATCAGGATTAAAAAAATAAAATCATTGACCATAATGACAGATGAAAAGTAGAACAATGATATTCCACGAATACAATCATTTTAAAGAATAAATGAATGGCACCTTTCCAGCAGCTTCTTTCCCAAACTCTTCTAAAATTAAACTATTCTCTGTATCTAGAATATAATGCAGGAGCCTTAAATATCCAGCTATCCTGAAGGAAATGGGAGGTTTGTTTGGTTTATAAGATCTCACTGTTATACAACAGAATTCACACTTCAGGGCAGGAAATCTAAAGACAGCTGGGCCCTTACCGTTCTGCTACGGCAACGCAGTAATGCTCATTAAAGTCAAAAGGAGTTATTTGTATCCCAAGGGTGAAACTGGGCTTTAGAACTGTAGGTTAATCTTCTCAGGATTATCCCATCAAAGTGCACCCACTCTATCATGTAGGCTAATTCAGTTTGACCAAGAGAAGTTACTAATGTGCAAAGTGATCTGTGCTATGCCAGCTGGGTCATCGCATAGCATGCCTTGTTTTTGTTGTGTATAGTAGCACAGGTACAGAATCAATTGTATGAAAAACTAAAGCCAAGAGAAGGGAGACCTGCTTGGATCAGTACTGATTTCTTCGTCGACTGAAGATGGCAAGCATATATTTTCAAATACTTATGTGTTCATTTGCAAATAGGGTTGGTCTAAAACTGAAAGCTACTTTACATTGAAAGAATTGGCACAAACTGAAAAAAATGTTTTGCTTAACGTTTTTGTGGATTTTTCCATGCAACAATTAAAAATACATTGTATTTTATCCAAATTGAATAGTATCACATGACAGGGATGTGGGCTGTAACGCCTAGTGGTTCAAGCAGGAGTCATGCCCAGAGCCACCGAGAGCGGGTTCGGGCCCCAGTGAAAATTTTTTTTTCGGGCCCCCCCCCAGCAAGGGTGGACTGGCTAAACAGGGCTGACAAGGGGGGGGGGGGGGGGAGGAAGCCGGGCCCGGAATTTTTTCGGTCCCTCCAGCAAGGACGGACTGGCTAAACAGGGCCGACGAGGGGGGGGGGAGGGGAAGCCGGGCCCCGGGCCCCTTTCTGGACCATCGGGCCCCGGTAATTTGTACGGGCTTCCCCCCCTCTCGTCAGCCCTGGTCATGCCTAATGGTCAGAGCAGGTGCAAGTTGCCAGGAATCAGGGCCAGGTGCCAGACCCAAGGGACACAGCTGGAATCAGAGTCTAGGGTCAGGCCCAGCTTACCTGAAATGAGACAAGGCATGAGCAGAGCTGGAACAAGGCAGCCACACAAGCTCTCTCAGCCAAGGGGCAAATGCTTTGGGCAGCCAGTGCACTGTCACTTCTCCTGAGCTTAACAGCCTGTCTGCTGACTCTTCTAACCAATCAGGCAGCCTACTACAGGCCAGCTGTGCTCCTTAGGTTGTCCAGAGACTGGCTCTGCTGCAGGTCCATATTCCTGACAGAATCAAATTGCATTTTTGGGGAAGGGTTTCCATTTCCCCTTCTGTCTCTTTCCCATAGGAAAAGAAATGGTCAGAGAAATGGAAAGAAAGGAGTGAAAAACCTAGAAAACTGAAAAATGATCATTTTGATTTCATTCAATTTGATGGAATAAAAAGATTCATTTTGAAACAATCCAAATATTTTTTGGTTTTAAATGTTTTGTCCAAAAGAACCCAAACCCAACTTTTAAACAATAAAAAAAACTTTGCAGTTTTTACAGAAATGCTTACAGCATTTGAACCCATTTTTCCATTAAAAATTTGCAAAAAAAATTCAACCAGCTCTAGCTGCAAATATGGAAAACATTGTTCTTCTCTCATCAGCCTCAATACACCTCTACCCCGATATAACGCTGTCCTCGGGAGACAAAAAATCTTACTGTGTTATAGGTGAAACCGTGTTATGTCGAACTTGCTTTGATCCACCAAAGCACGCAGCCCCGCCCCTCATGAGCGCTGCTTTACCGCGTTATATCCGAATTTGTGCTATAGCAGGTCGTGTTATATCAGGGTAGATGTGTATCTCCAAGCGTTCATTCTTAAAGACAACAGGTAAACATTTATCCGGATAAGTGGCAAGAGGGATCAGATAACGGGACATAAATGAAGGAGGGAAAAGGCATAAAAACTGTAGAGCTAACAAAACTGTCACAGTTGTAGGTTACATCTCTTTCCATGGTCCTCGAGGGGTAAAATCCTTACCCTATTGTGGTCAATAGGTGTTTTCCCATTGAGTTCTATGGGGCCATGATTTTACTCTGTTTGGCTTACTTAGATTGTTAGCTTTTTAGGGTAGGCACCCATTTTATTCTATGAATTGCTAGTATGTGCGCAGATATTTCATATTAATAAATGTTTAGAATAAATAAGTGATATCTGAATGGCTCAACTAGCAAAGGAGACATAAGTTCTGAGTGATTAATTAATGTAATATTTCTTAATAATGTTCCCTGCCACCAAAGTTGAACTACATGGCTCCTCTCTGCTGGTTGTTCCAGAATGCATAATTTTGTGACCTCTCAGCTACTACTTAACCAGTCTGGATTATGAAGATGCCCTATCAGTATGATTTTATATATATATATATGCGCCATGGTATTGAAGAGAAGTTTTAAACATGATTATTATAACCAAAGGTGAGTGCCACTTATCTGACCAAATGGCTCTTCAGCTGTTCCAGATACTATTCACACTATCCTAGAATGAGGCATTCTGGGACTACAAATGTAGCCAGCTAACATGACACTGGAGGGGGCAAAATAATTTATTGAAAGGTTTAAGTAGTTATGAAGAATGTTCTCTGGTTAGCTGGGTCATTCAGCACATAGTTCTGCTATTAGTATGTTTTTGATAAAATTATTTGCAGGTCACTTTTAATGCTCTGGAATGGAACGAGAGCACTCTGAGGTCCTTCCACTGAAGAGCACTGACAGAATACATTTATGCAAAATACTGTAATCAGATTGTAAAATCCATCTACTTTCCTGTTTTAAGTGGAATTTCCTTCTCTTGCCAAACACTGATAGCACTAGTACAGCAGCTCTTTACCCCTACTATCAGTTTCTCAAGAACAATGACTGACAGCTATAGATGTGGTGTATAGAGTAGGTTTCAGTTCGTACAACACTGCAGCGTCTTTTCTCTAAATCATCCTGACCTTGTAGAAGCAGAAACATTGGGCCATATTGTATGCTGCCCCACAAAGGAAATGCAGCTAGGTAGGGGAATAGCAAAGGTGGCTTCATATTCTTTGAATTTTGGGCTTAGTTTCTGGCACAATTTAGGGCAAGCCCAGGGTCCCCTAAATTATGGTGACCTTGTTTGACTGCTTAGGGCTGCACATTGGTCCAGAACGACTGGAACATGATGCACTCTAGCCTCTCCCCAACATCTCACCCGCCCCCTCCCCTGGGGACTGCACAGGAAGGTGCTGGAGGAACCATACGTCAGCCCTACAGCAGTGGAGGGACCCCGTTAAACAAGCTTTATTCCTATGGATGCTGTTCTAACAACTGTAAACCATCAGAACTTCATAAAGGGGCTGTAGCCGGGGACAGAATCAGGTCATTGTCATAACTCATGAGTCTTCCATCAGCAGATTCACCCAAAGCTCTTATCAAGAAATACTCCTCCAGTTCTAATCCACCTATGGCATGGGATGAGTTAGTACAAACTTTTCATAGCCCCGGGAATGCCTGAGATGTTTAATTTAGGAAGAAATGTATCAAGCAAAGATAGAATGTACCTTTAATACTCATCAAAACTATTACACCATAAATAAGTTCCTCTGCTATGGAATAAATCCTCTAGAATAATAACCTCCCTAGGCAGAACCACTGCAAGAGAAAATGCTTCAGGGGGAGGCCTCTACAAATAAAACCCCTGCTATGGACACTGCTTCCAGGGAATGCCTTTCCAGACAAAATGATCTCATGTATAGTGAGGGTGAGGCAACCTAGGGCACACTCAATACAGTACTTTTATTTTGCAAATATGCAGCTTGGCGGGGGTTATGTAAATATGGTTGTGCATATTTATGATTATGTAAATTACAATTGTCTATTTGCATAACCCCTCCAGATTTCCAGACCTTCATCCTTAATATTTATGATACAGACTAAGATCCCAATACGGCAATGATTTATGCCTGTGCTTAACTTTCAGTATGTGAGTCCCATAGCTCAGTGTGGCTACTCATATGCCAAAAGTAAAGCATGTGCATAATTCTCTGCAGGATCATGACCTAAACGGAAATATACCCTCTTATCACAAGCAATCAGACTATGTTGATGTTTAAATGGGGGTTGGGGGCAGGGTGTTGCACAGCTGCTGTCTGTATTGTCCATGTCCTGTGGATAACATAGAAATTCATTCAGATGCCCTCAACTTGGCATCTTCCATAAGTACTAAATTTCACTTAGAAATTCCTCCTACATATTTAAGTGTAAGTGATGTGTACACATCCAGTTTGGTGTGTGTCCATGCATATTCATGTATAAAAAAGTCAGATTTAAATCCTGACAAATATTTAGTTTTCTGTGATAGATGATTAATAGCTTACTAAACAATACAGCCCTTCTACTTAATCAGACAACATTCACAGGTTCCTAGTTCCACCTCTTGACTATTCTTCTATCACATAACTAAGAAGTCATTTTAAATCCTCACCCAATATCCTTGCTGTAACTGCCTGTGCTCAGCACTGGGCGAGAGACCCATCTTTACCAGTACAGTATGCTAATTTTATACACCCAGTGGAAAAAACAGATTTATTGTTTTGGAAACTGGTTTACTATTTGGCATTATTGGGTAGATTAGTCTATGATATGCTGTCAAGGCTGTATCCCCACTTTGAACTTTAGGGTACAAATGTAGGGGCCTGCATGAAAACTTCTAAACTTAACTACCACCATTCCCAATGGATTCCCTCCCTGGGAAGCCTTGAGAAACCTTTCACCAATTCCCTGGTGAATACAGATCCAAACCCCTTGCACCTTAAAACAAGGAGAAATTAACCATTCCCCTCCTTCCTCCCACCAACTCCTGGTGAATACAGTTCCAACCCCCCTGGGATCTAAAACAAGGAGAAATTAACCATTCCCCTCCTTCCTCCCACCAACTACTGGTGAATACAGATCCAACCCCCTTGGATCTAAAACAAGGAAAAATCAATCAGGTTCTTAAAAAGAAGGCTTTTAATTAAAGAAAAAGGTAAAAATCATCTCTGTAAAATCAGTATGGAAAATAACTTTACAGGGTAATCAAACTTAAAGAGCTCAGAGGACTCCCCTCTAGTCTTAGGTTCAAAGTACAGCAAACAAAGATAAACACTCTAGTAAAAGGTACATTTATAAGTTGAGAAAACAAAGGAAAACTAACACGCCTTGCCTGGCTATTTACTTACAAGTTTGAAATAGGAGAGACTTGTTTAGAAAGATGTGGAGAACCTGGATTGATGTCTGGTCCCTCTCAGTCCCGAGAGCGAACGCACTCCCAAACAAAGAACACAAACAAAAGCCTTCCCCCACCCCCAAGATTTGAAAGTATCTTGTCCCCTTATTGGTCCTTTGGTCAGATGCCAGCCAGGTTACCTGAGCTTCTTAACCCTTTACAGGGAAAAGGATTTTGGAGTCTCTGGCCAGGAGGGATTTTATAGTACTGTACACAGGACAGCTGTTACCCTTCCCTTTATAGTTATGACATATGCAACTAAGGAGTCTTTGGTTTTTAGAAAAGGGACAATGCTTTAGAACTATGATATGGGAATCTAAATATCTGACTGATTCAAAGAATATATAGTATATATAATATAAAATTGAAACAGTTGGCATCAGTCTGTTCCAAGAGATGTCTAGACAGCAGGTTGCTGATTGACATTCAGACATTTTCTAGTAGACTGACTGGCATATCATTCTGAGACATGTTTGCACATGTTATTGCTTCATGGGGAAAAACAATTAGCTATGCAAGGCCACAATGCAGAATACTGCCCTGCAGAACAGACATTTCTAATCAGGGTGGATATTTATGTTAGAAGTGGATGCTGTACAGTTCTCTAGAATGTTCTGAAGTTTTCTAATCTCCTTTCCACTTACAGTTTGGAGATCTGAATTAAGGACCAAGCACGTGATTTTCATTCTGGATGTATAAACATAATGCTCATGAAAGACAGTAAATTGACAGCACTAGAAAGTGACATCTTTAATTTATATTACAAAATGGAAATAGCATGGGCAGCAACATGCTTGGTCCATGTGCCTCAACCCTGCCCCAGAATGACCACCGCTAGGGATGAAAGGGTAATTAATTTCCTACATCAGCACAATAAGAAATCCTTACCCCCCCCCCATTAATATAAAACCTCCATAAGTACACTTTGTGTAAGTTGGGCAGAGAAGAATTTACCAAAACCTCCAATCCAAGAGAAGGTCATTGGGTTGCACCTCAGCCCCTCTGTAGCAAATTTTCCAGCCTGCCAGCTGGAATAATGTCCATTGCCCTTTTGCACTCATATGCAGAGGTTCCCAGGCACTGGATCTGCGTAGATTCAGACGTCCCTTTCTCAGCCTGCCCCCACTAATCCTCTTCCTGATAGTTTATTCGGAGCTAGTGTGGAGCCTACTTCAACAATTCAAAAGCCATCCTGGGCCACCACTCCCTCTGCTTGGTCACTCTGCATAGACTGCCAGTAGGGGATGCCAACTAATCCTAGCTGTAATGGTCTTTGCAATACTATCTGCATGAATATTTGGAGTATAAAAGGCCTGTTCCTGAAAGATGCTGAGCGTCCTGAACCCCCAGTGAAGTCAGTCAGAACTGAGGGCATATGCACTTCCCATGAAGTTCTCAACACTTTGCAAGATTGAACAGCAAATAATTCAGACAGCTGGCTGTGAGGTGGGTAAAGACAGGTACAAAAGAAGGGATTTGGTCATGGCTTAGATGCAATTACATACTCATTGGTGAATCAAGGCAAACAGCCTGGGGAATTTTTAGTTACATAGTGAGTTTTGTTTATTTTGCACAGTACCATCTGCAGCAAAAATAACTCAGCGTTGTAACCATCATTGGAAGCACAATAGCAAATGCTTCAGCAACATAAAAAGGCATCCATACCTGGCCTGAAAATTCCTTTTCAGAGCAGCACAAAGTAACCGGCATTTAGTCAAAAAGAAACCTGTTTAAAATAACACTGAGAAAATCTGTACGGGATGAAAAGTTACTTAACTGAAAGGAAGTCAGAGAGCACATCAGATAGGGTAATGGCACATTTAGGAGTCATGCTGTAGCAATTTGGGAGAGAGGATGTAAAAAAGGTAATTCCTTAATGGAAGGTACAGGTTGAGACAAGTTTCCATATTCCTTCTTGCTGAATCCATTGGCCAGTTTACACAGATTGCATATTTAGTGTCAATATCATTTAAATCATCACTGGGAAAGAAGATGTCAGCAAAATGAACAAAACAAGCATAAGATATAATTACTCACCAAGGTCAAACTCTGGAAAGATGGTTGAAGAATCATTTGCAGAGAACTGAAAAGCTCAGAGGAGTTATCAGCTTTCCTGCTACCTGCTGGTCCTGTGACGAAGAATGCCAAAACAAAGTGTAAGGCCACAGGAGTTTTTGTGGTTGACCTCTTCTAATCAAATGATGGGGACAAAATGAATGGAAATGTGAAAAAGTAGTAAATGAATATAAAAGCCCCTTTCACAGCTCTAATGTCTATAGGTTTTCTGGCCAAATGTGAGGAGTGCCAGATTTTGTAATGAGTTTATGTACCCAATGAATAAGTTACATTTGCCACTTTGAGTTAGAATTAGAAGCTGCCTGAATACTGTCCTATGTCACAAATTTTATTTTTTTTTTCCTAGAAAGATCTCATTGTGTCTTTCAAAGATCAGCGTCTCAGCTATAACTTTGGATATTTCCCAAATGTAAGAAAATCATTATTTCAACAGCATTCACTACTGACAAAACAGATTGAGTTCAGTGGTTACTTAGACACAATTTTCCAGGGAATTCAAACATCATTTTTCAAACTGTGAAGCCGCAAGTCTGGTGTTAGGAATGAAGTTACTTTGGGAATGGTTAATATGAAAGAAATCCATAAGCCTGAACTCCCAGATCTGGACGGAGCAGAAACAGAACTACTGTCTCATCGATTGACATGTGGTACAGCAAAGTCCCAGAAGGTATCCACCTGAAGTTCCTTTGTCTTTACCATTGAGATAGTTTGTCTTATCTAAATTACTCAAAAGAAAAAATAAAGTACAAGATTCCACCTTACTCAGGATGGTATTAATTAGGCTATACAAGCTAATAAGTGAGACAATGTATCTGCCTTCCTTTCACATCAGAATTAGATATTAATCAGAAAATGTGTCACTACATGACAATCAGTTCAATGACAAAAATCAGATTCATGCAAATTGGCATAAGTCCCCCCACCCGATAACTCCTCTGTAAAATGTATTTTGTTTCATGGGCAAAAACCCCATAAAATTGCAGAGAATTTAGCTTTTTCTTATTTGTGGGTTTCATTTGGCTAACGTTGCTGTAGAAGAATGGAATTGAACATGCAAGTATTTTTTGAGGCTATTTTTGTCCAATTCCGAAATATACAGGTTCCTTCCACTCCCTTGCCCTCCTCAAGATCTGTCTCTGCGAGAGCTGGTCAGAAAATAGCATTTTCCTCCTTGAAAAAATTTTACTTTTTGGCAAGATACTGAAAACTAATTATTTTTAAAATTCAAAATGGTTTGGGATTTACTGTGTGGTTGCTGGATGGTATTAGTGGCCTGTGATATACAGGAGGCCAGACTAGATGATCTGATGGTCCCTTCTAGCCTTAAACTCTATGACACCTTTGCAGCTTCCCAATCTTGGGTCTGTCTCTAGGCTGCTGTTACTGTGTTCCTCTCCCAAGGCACATCCTATGGCCCAGGACTGGGTCTTTGCCCTCACCCAGCCTCACCCACTGTTCCACTGCATAAGCCCAGACAGCAGTAACACAGCCTGCCATCTGGCTCCAAGCTAGTTCACCCCTTCCAGGGTTGAGTATCGGGGGTAGCCGTGTTAGTCTGTATCTACAAAAACAAGGAGTCTGGTGGCACCTTAAAAACTAACAGATTTATTTGGGCATAAGCTTTCATGGGTAAAAACCTCACTTCTTCAGATGCATAGCCTTCCAGGGTTGTTAGTGAAGGAAAGGAACAGACACAAATGAACTGTCACTCAAACATGTAGGAGACTGTGCTCAGAGGGTATGTCTATACTGCAATGTAAGCCTGGGTTTGAGTCTAGGCTAGAGAGTCTAAACTCAAGTTAAGTCAAGACCCAGGGTCTGAGCCCTATTGCTTTTCAGTGTAGACACAGCTCTGCTTGGCTTGGGTCCTGGGAGTCAGCCAGAATTATCCCACAATTCCATGGGACAATTTCCTTAATCCTCTCTATCCCAACAATCTGCAATCCACTATGGTGAAAACAGAAGCCACCCCCTGTTTTGCATATGGCAGCAGCTCAGGTCAGAGTTAACCCATTCTCTTCTGATCACCCATCTGCAAGCACACTGTCAGAGAGACTCCTGGGTTTACAATGGAGAGTGAACTGATCAAGTATTCTGCAAAGCGAGCTGCTTCCTGGTAATATGTAGGGTGGGCAGTGAAGTTTACCTACAGTGCACCATGGTCCAAGAGTTAGAGTGGCCACATTCGGGCGGGGGGAGAGGGGGGAGACATATGATTACTAAGACTCAGGTCTACACAGTACAGTGTGGGAGCCAGAGCCCTAGGTTCGAGCATGGGTTAGAAAAGTCTTAACATAGAGTTAACATACAATGTAGACACTCAAGCCTTAACACAGGTCAGCTGACTCAATTTCCATTAACCCTGGTCTTCCATTACAGTGTAGACATACCCAGAGAGCCTCTGGTAAGCAGTGGCCTCAATCCAGCTCATCGACTAGACTGTAAGGGATGGTCCACATTGGGGCGGGGATCGATCTAGGAAACGCAACTTCAGCTACGAGAATAGCGTAGCTGAAGTCGACGTTTCCTAGATCGAACTAAGTTTACTTACTGCGGGTCCACGTGGCGCAGGCAAGCTCCCCCATCGACAGCGCTTCCTCCTCTCGGCGAGCAGGAGTTCCGCAGTCGACGAGGGAGCGCTTCTGGGATCGATTTATCGCGTCCAGATGAGACGCGATAAATCGATCCCAGAAGATCGATCTCTACATGCCGAATCGGGCGGGTAGTGTGGACCTAGCCTAAAAATAGTTTCACAATAGTGCTTCAGCATCAGGCCCTCCCTTCTCAGGGAGGGGGACATGAGGCAGCAGTTGTTCAAGAAGTTCCTGCCCTCTGCAGGAGCTGAAGATTAAAGCCCTATTTTCCTCTCTTGTCTGCCCTCTACTGTGCTGTGGTCTTACCTTTTAAGCCCCTCCCACCAAGTCTGACCTCTCACACAGGTGTGTGTGTGGCGGGGGGGATGGCTGATTGAGTCTACAATAACTCATTAACCCTGTATTGTCCAGTGTGGGGATTATTTACCCCATCACAGCTGCTCTGGTTTATGCAAGCTGGCCACAGCCCATGGAGACCAGCCAGACCCAACGGCATCCTGAGCATGCTCCCTTTTACTCAGCCAAGTCGTCTCATGCAGGAGCAGGAGTTGGAGGAATAGGACCTACAGTGATAGGCCTACATAGCAGGAATTATCCACCACCTAAATCTACTAGATGTATGGCTGATTTGGGGCAGAAGCCAAATACAAAAAGAATGTGACCATGGTGCTGGCCCATTAGTTGTAAACAGAGTAAACCTAAAGAGACACAATACCTATTCAAATGTATCTTCCTTACCCAATCTCCTCTGAACTGGTGAGCATCAGCGGGAATGGTATTGCCCCAATACTGACACTAACCCCAAAAGCACCACTTTCAGTACTGACATCAAAGTGCTAGGAGAACAATAGAGGCAGTGTCATCCATGAATATGGATGCTTTTTGAAGGTATTTGTACCCTCCACACGAATATCTATCACACAAAAGAAATATAAAGGCTAAGTATCATCCTTGAGGTTTAAACACTCCTGGATCTAGAGCTGTTCTTAGTGTTCCTTTTCTCCAGTAACTATATAGTGTATTTTCTGCACACTAAGCAGATGTGGATTTAATCATTTTGCATAATAATATCCTAATTTTGATAACAAATGCATTTTGCTAAGAGGATGTATCCCAGCATTATATACATGCTTCACAGATTTAGTAACGGAAGACCAATGACAACAGTGGAGGGAGGTAAAATTTGACCTTCAGCTAGACAATGATTGGCACTGACTATAATTCCTTATGAGATTAATCAACATGCTGATGTGTGCAGAGAGAGTACATAATCAGCTGCTCTTCTTCAGAAACCACTTTGTATGGAAAAACAATCCAATGATAGCTTTTAAAAAAATGTAGGGACCACAGCAATTGAAACTAGAATACAGGACCAACATCAGACATCATGAAGAGAGCTCTGCAAATTTTAGAGGGCATGTCTACACAGGAAGAAAAACCCATGACTGGCCCATACCAGCTGACTTGGGCTTGCAGGGCTCAGGCTGCAGAACTGTGTCATTGCTGTGTAGACTTCCAGGCTTGGGCTGGAGCCTGAGCTTTGGGACCCTCCCACCCTGCAGCTCCTACAGCCCAGGTTCTAGCCCAAGCCCAGATGTCTACACAGCAATGGATCAGCCTGAGGCTTGCAAGCCCGAGTCGGCTAGCACGGGCCAGCTGCATGTGTCCAGTTGCTGTGTAGACATACCCAGAGTGTTCACGGTGTGAAGGGATTAGCGGATGAAATCCTGCAGTTTAGTTCATGGATGCTGGAAGCAAATCAACCTCATCCACTCATTTGAAGGTTCGAATTTGCAGAAATTTGACTTCCAAAATGATTCCCTCGGAACTGGTTCTTCTCTACCCCCAATTGTCACCTTTCCTCAAATTCCACTCAAGCCTCCTGAGGATGAGGGGGGAGTTCCAGAGATGGACTTTAGTTCCAGAAAGTAGAAGATGAAATGGGGAGCAGATCAGTAGGTACTCTATACCTCATCCATTTCAACACACATCTAGAGATAAAAAAGAAGCCCATCCGCATACACAATTGTGCACTTACATTCTCTGAAGATAAAATTTAAATCCTTCCACTGCTGTCATCACTTCTGCTATACTACCATGCATGGGCAGATCGCTCAAATAACTATTAATAATAATAAAAAGGCATTTATATTACCAAAACTAGATATTGCTTAACTGCAGACAAATGGCTAGTCAATCACCTAGCTAGCCATTAGCACATGCAGTTACCTCATTTTCATGTGTGCTTGTAACAACTGTGGATGAAAAAGTAGACATACAAAACAGCATGGAATTTGGGCCTCCATTTAAAAAATGCTATGGTTAAATAGAAGGGTGCTGGTATTTCAGGTTGGACAAAAAGGAAGGTTCAGTGGCTTCCCAGCTGCATTAACAACCTTCAGCCCATGTCGTTGTCATCATTATTAGAGAAACTAAAGGTGTACTCAGTGTTTTAACACCCACATGCACAACTTTAGGGGCACAAACATGGAGCCTGTTCAAGAATGTATGCTAAGGTTCATGATTGCATTAAACCTCAAAAGCCAGCACCAAGTCAAGTGAAATTGAGATTTGATACAAAAAAATCCCATACTGCTCTCACAGTGAGCAAATCCACATCAAAATGTATCAGATAAATCAAAAATAACATCCTCGGTGTTGACATTTTCTTTAGCAAATGTTTTGTTAAGAAGGATTTTAAAGTGAAATGCTTATAGCACTAGAAAAAGTGTATTCGGGTTATTACAAAGTTAATCAGATCATCATAAATGTGGAGGGGGTTCTTTATACAATAGTTAAACCACAGAGGAAGGAAGCTGTCAATTCAGATGCAAATGGATTTTCTCTTCATCTGCTCAACAAACAGGAGTTACCGATCAATAGACTGTTGAACTTGAAATAGCTCCAGCCACCATACTGCTCATTTATGGCTCTGATCATGTGCATCTGTGTCAATCAAAACCCCACCCATGTGTCTCTGTACAGTCGGATCCAAGTACATAACCATCTCTTTTCCTATCCAGGACTTCTAAGCTAATGTAAATACATAGGTGCTGGAACTAGGGGTGCTACTGCACCCCCTGGCTTGAAGTGATTTCCAGCATATACAGGGTTTACAGTTTGGTTCAATGGCTCTCAGCACCCCCAGTATAAAAACAGTTCCAGTACCCCTCAGGAAATGCCCTCTGTTTAAAACAAAGTACTGTACATCCTTAGAATATACAATTCACTATGGACTGCACTGTAGCATTAGTAATAGCCGGGAGTGCTATAGAGGCATATTGCTCCAGTAGGAGCTCCTGGAGGCATTGTGCCGACTTACACATCATAGCTCTGCATCTCCGGGGAGTGGGGCCACTACATGACCATTGGATAGGGTGTAGAATCTACTTCCCAAGTAAATAGATTCCACTTCCACTTTGGCGATGCCAGCACTCACCGCAGTCCTAGCCCTGTAGAGGGCACATTGGAGCTCAGGGGAGGGCATGTTTGTGGAAACCCAGTGAAAATCTGCACCGGGCCTATATGGCTTAAACATGGCTACAGCTACCTACATGTAATATTTTAGGTCAGAAATTCAGTGCTGCCTGCATAAAAAGGAGAAGTAACTTACAAAACACTAGTGTGTTGTACACCTTTGGGATGAAAAATATGACAATATTTTACTTGTATTGGATAAAAAATATCAGTGAGGAGGTCATTTCTACTGGCCCCTTATTAAATTATTCATTGTTGTACACACATGGATTTTAGTACTATAAAAGGTCACCCCTTTTCAGATGCTGCAACTATTTCTTGTGGAGTGAGGAAGTGCCCCATGAATATGCAGGCGCACACCCCGGTAACACTTCAGTCACTGTGCATTAATGTGTGTTCTCTGTATATTTCAAAGTCAAACAAATAATACCTGTCATGAACATGAATTTCTAATATCTTCTATATTTCATTTTAAATGAAATGTCAAAATGATGGAAAATATTTCTGAGAAAGTTTGCAAAGGGCAGTGTCTAGTAAAACCTGCAGTCTGTAATTCTGCATGGGTGCAAAGCTTCATTAAAGGGACACTGCCACAGCTTAAAATCAGAGATGTGAAATCATTATCTTACTTACCTTTGTCACTCCCTGTACCCTGGAATCTTAATATTGAAATCTCTTTGCAAATCCAATTTGTCATTCTCCTTTTAGCTTGTAAGATTTGCCTGCAGCTAGGAAAATAGGTATTATTCTATTGGTTCTCTTTCTTTGTTCCTTTCTGCACCAACGTGTTGACATCATAATATTTACAGTACAGAACTGGAAGCCACATTCTTTCCCTTGGAAGGGTTGGTGTTTATTTTCCCATATAAATCATCAGAGATGAAAGTGACCACATTACTCATTAGCATTAATTAATCTTATGTGCTAATAAAGTTTTAACCCATTTGGCCTGATGTTTCAGAAGCTGTATCACATTAAAGCATGTGTCCTACCTTTACAGTTATATATCAGGTCCTAGCAGCAATTACCCATCTCTCTCTCAGCTCTTTAGCCTGGCCTACCTCCCCTCCTGCTGTCACTGGCAGCCCCTCCTTCCTCTCTCACACCGGCCAGCCTGCTGATTCTTTTGGTCCTCCTGCAGAATCCTGCTGATCCTCCCCTTCTCTCAACCCCCACTGGCTGTTGCAGCTACTGCTGGCCACCAAGACTTCTGGCAGGAGACCCAATGTGCCCATCTCTCTGCGGGGTGTCCAAAAACTCAGTTCTCACTCACTTCTCTCCCAGCCCTACTACTCCCTACCAGTACTGTACTTGCTTATTCCATCTCCAGCTTCCCCTACCCATCTGTTCCTCCTTCCCCACCAGCTGGCTCTCAAGTACCCCTCTCCTCTCCATCCTCTGGGCCCAGGTACTCCTCTCCACCTCTCCTTCATCTCCCACCCACCAACTCTCCAGCTCCCTTCCTACCCACACATAACTCAGATTTGCTCTGTCACTTCCTATCAGCCCAAAGAACTTCTCCTCACCCTACTCATTTCCTGCTCACCCCCTCCATTCATGAATTTTGTACATGCGCACACACAAATTTCAGAAATGAGGGGCTCATAAGAAACAGCATGTTTCCCCTCAAAAGTTTGAATTTTAATTTATGCAGTATACAGAGAAAAGCCAAAGCCAAACTCTGCATTCCTCCCAAGTGCCCTATGGCTTCTTGATTCACAGACTAAAACAAAGTACTGGACTGAATCCTTTCTACTCTAGTAGTTGTGTCCCGTTAAGGCAGTTCCAGAACTCACTTTTCCCCATTCATGCTGTAGCTTACAACCTAGGACCCTAGTAAAGTACTAATCTTGTTACGCCCTTGCTTTCTCTCAAATGCAGCAAGGCATCCATCATCAGTTGATCTCTTCACAGGGCCCACTACCAACCCATTCTACTGTTAGGACTTCAAGGAACTTTTGTAGAAGTCCATCAGAATCTGCACCCACTGGAGCAGAAAGCAGCACCCTGAGGAAAATTAGAATAATCTCCCTTGAACTGGAGTTGCTTTTAAAGATCCCATTTCATGTCTGTTGAAGAGTTCCAGGTTTGAATGAGCGTCTGAGCTCATTGAAGGCAGGGATGAATCATGAAATCTTCTGTTTGTACAGGACCAATCACATTGTCAGTGCCCAGTACCAATACTCTCATGAGTAGAGCTGAACAGAAAACAAAGTTTTCACATGCAAAATTTCAGCATTTTGTAGGAAAAATAAAAATATGCAGTTTTCAGTTACTAGATTTCAACCAACAAAATCAAAAATTTTCACTATAAGCAGATACTTTCCACAAAAATCCCAATTTTCCCCAAAAGAATTTCAATCAATAATTTTTTATCTGCTTTGGTTGTGAACAGCCCAACTCCCCTCTAGAAAGCAGAAGAGTTCAGGGCAGTCATCTGCACCTGTGAATGGTCTCAATAATGTTCAGTGAGGAAAGGATACAAGGAGAAAACAAAGCGTCTGTGATGATTTTTAAAGTAGCTTGTTTAAACCTTCTTTTAAACAAATCAGTGACAACGAAGGCATTGAATAGTATGTTCATCTTGGCGCTTATCAGATTCCCCTTAAAATAGCTGCACGGTTTAGAGGCCAGCAGGCTGCAAGTGCAAACTATTCCTCTCGGTCACTCACTTGAGAACAGATTCTGCCACACTCGTGTTGAGCAGTACAGTTCCTTAACTCCTGAAAGTAATTATTACTGATTGAAATCAATGGGTCTGATCTTCAGCTGGAGTAAGACTTTATAGCTCCCTTGACTTCAGTATGTTGGATCATATGTTCAGTGGACCTGCTGAGCATCTGACCAGTGACACTATTTGCAGAGTAAGGCACTACTCTACATGTGGCAGAATCAGCCCCGTTATGAGAAATTTGGATGAGGTAAGTCAGATTTCCTTCAATTTAAGTATACAAGGCTTTTTTCTTTAAGTACCAAAGTCAGATTTCCAATACTGTTACGCCTTTTGACCCAAGTGGTTGGCCACTATTTAGGGTGCTGTGGGTTGTTTCCGTTAGGAGGAGAAATTGATGATGGAGGTAGATATTTCTTTGATGCAGCCCTGTTTCTTTACAAAGAATGTATACTAAGTCCTGTTTCCCTGAACACAAGAGAGATCAAAGAACAGTTTCTTTGCTCACAGTTTCACACCTTTTTCCACCCAGCACTCTGTCCAAAAGCTCTCTCTTACCTTCAGGGCTCAATTTGTAATGAAAAAGGTGCTGGGGCTCAAGCAACTTTTTTTACTTTCACAACTGACGCAGGAAGCCCAGAGGTGCCAGGACTATGAAGTGCCGAGCCTAGAGATGCCGAGGCTCAGTCCTGGCAAGCCCTGGCGCAAATTAAGCACTGCTTATGTTCTCAAGGTCATGATACAAGCACTTCTCTGGCTGTCTCTGTGGCTTCTGTGTGTGAGATTCTCCCTCACAACGCCATCAATAACCAATACCCAGCCCCCTGCATGTTTATTCAGCTCCCACTGAAAATCCTCCACCTACATAGCTCAGATTCCTGACCACCTTGCTTATGGCCTGTGTTTGGACAATAGCTCCCATTGTTTCAACCCATCTATTCCATAAAGGAGCTTAATCGCTTTTTTCATTTATCTTGAATGTAGGCTGGCTGTTACACTCACCAATTTCAAGGAGGTTTCACCCAATCCCCAATATAACAACATGCTGTATATATCTAAATTCTTTGTGTATTGTGCTAATGAATCTTTGTTAACCTAATAAATCCAATTTTCATTAGATTAACAAAGTTTATGAAAGGAGAATAAGTCATTAAGTCCAGTGACAGAATTTTATCATTAGCTAAGGACTACAGAAGATTTTTTTTTAAATATTGGCACAGTCTCAGTCAATTTCTTTCAGCATTAATATTTCAGACTTGTTGTGATCCATCCAAACACAGCTCTCACAGATGAAAAGATTAATCTTACGCACACACACAAAAAAGCATTGATTTTCAGGCAGCAAATGAATCTCTAATGTCCATACTACCTGCACTGTGATCTCGGGGAGATAAATTATTAATGTGAGTGTATGAACATCATTTTGTTGTGATTAGATTTCACTTAAATTTTAATTTAAAAAATCTCACAGGGGATCGAAGAAGCAGCCACATAAGATAAGCGAGACAGTCAAAGTTTTATTTTTCATGTTTGTGTATTGGGATTATCTGGAATCTTATCATTCATGCAGCAAATTACCAAGAACTACATTAAAAATGTGTATAGCCATTTTCATTTTTGAAAGATTCAAGACTATAAATAATTAAATGGGTGAGACATCTGTTATTTATGAGCTGAAATGACAGTTTTAATTTAGTTCTTCGTTTAGCTGAGCCTGACATACTGAGACTATGTGAAAGAAAACACAGGAAATATCTAAAAATGACATCTCACTGAGCATGGACTTACCAGGGGTGCAAATCTAACTCTGGTTATTTTTGTTTTCTTTCAAACCCTGTCAGAAAACACACTTCATTCATAACCTAGTATTACATATCCACGTGTATTCTGCTTGGCTTACATGATGACCAGCCAGAGCAATTGCAATGATTATTTTGTAAAGCCAATCTTTACAGAAGCTCTTATGAAATAAACTATTTGTTGTAGATGTGGAGGTCAGTCACAGATGTATTGTCCACCTGGGGAAACTAATTAAAAGTCCCAGCACCCAATAGGAAGTATATTTACTGCCTTCTCACTGTCATGTAAGAGACCCAGTCTTACATATTTCAGAGAAGATATGAAAAATACTAGCAGCTGCTAGTTTGGTGGAAGAGCAGACAGGAAGAAATCTGTTAGTGACAAGAAAGAAAAGTGAGAGAAATGACTCTTTCCCATCTGTATTGGTAGCCCAGGCCTATTGCTGGTCACTGCACATAAAACCATAGATGTCAATAGGCCAAAGTAAGGACACTGCAGTGAAGGATGAACAGGTCCTTTCACATTGCTATTTGGGGCATATATAAAAGAAAAGGGAAGTTGGGTCAAAGGGGAAGGGTATGTCCTCTTCCTTCCTGGCTGGGTATGCCTGTGGGATTTATTGTCCAGTATTTTTCAGATGAGTTGCTATTTGTTTTGTAAACAATAAAACAAGCCCTGAAGAACAGACCATAAAAGACTTAAAAGAGCTTTATTCCGATTTCCCTGACTGTTTAAACTACTCACCAGTTTACACGCCTATTGACTTCAGTGGAAGTTGGAGTGGGGCCAGAATCAAGACTTATTTCCAAAGTGGTGGTATGGAGTGGGTTAAATCTTGCTGTCATGGATTGGGTGTTACTGCTGCCCTTTATTTAGGATAAAGGTAAAGAAGTGGCTGAAACAATACTAGTAACATCCCAAATACAGGCACGTGGCACAGGTTGAGCAGAAGCTAAACCATATTGCTCAAGGAGTTTAAAGCGCAAGTGGTAGGGCTTTGATTGGTGGACTGTTTTTGTCTGTGTGTGTACGAAACTAGGGGCCAGGAGAGGCCAAAAAACCAAGCAGATAATAACAAGCAATGGTAATGTAACCCTGAGAGAAAGCTAAGAAAGATTTTGGGCAGACAGTGCTGGCTGGAAAGGCAAGTTTGGAATTGTGCATGAAGGAATTGTCTCCTGTTTAATTTTTACTGTGTTCCGGGACACAGAACTTTATGCATAATCTTTGCAAATAAGCAAGACAACAGCAAAGAAAATATCTGGCGCACCCGCCAATTTCTTCTTCTAGTGGAAAGGACATGCATGGCCCTGAACTTTGGCTAATGATTCAGGTCAAAAAGGGGTACCAGTGGGAAATTTAGCAAGCTTATAAAATCCCTTATAAAAATGCTCCAATACTGTAATAACCCAAACCACAGCAGTAACAGTAGTCCAATTTCTTAATAAGGCACAGCACATTGAGCCAAAACATTAGTTGAACTAAAGTATCTTGAAATTCAGCAGCACCTCACTGGCAGTTTCAGTAGCAAAGATAATATTTGCTGCATGAAAACTGTTCAAAGTGCAGTTGTGTGTGTTTTCTCAGAATCTACCTTTAGGATGTTTTCAGGTTTTCTGCAATTCTGCAGCTATCGCTATACTGTGTGTGACCACACAGAAGAAAGATAGATAACTACAGCAACTTTAGAAAATCATAATTCACAGCTGTTAGGGCAGCAGCAGGTTAATACAGAATACCAACAGCCCTCTGCCATTTCCCATCCAGGATAATAAAAAAAAAATAAGCTAGTTCCATCAGCTGATTTTAAATTGTTGTTGGTATTTCAATATGTTCATTTGTGAGCTTTAAGAATGGCCAGTTAAATGTTTCTATTTTTATATGGAAAGTTTGACTGTCTCTCTCTGCCATGACAATGAGGAGTCCTTGTGGCACCTTAGAGACTAACAAATTTATTGGGGCATAAGCTTTCGTGGGGTTTAAAAAACAAAACCTTTTCCCCCTTTCATCCATCTCTTCTCTCCCTTTTCAAATCCCCTTTTCCGAGGTCCTTCTCATTTTCTCCTGTTTACTCTCCTTTCCCCTGTTCATACTTCCACTGCTATCCTTTTCCTTCTCTCCACTTTTTTCATAGCTGTGAAAAGAGCACAGTTAAGTAAATACTTTAAAAGATATAAATATTTATTTGAATAAAGCCAGGAATTCAATTGAATAGTATTTACCCCCTTTTTGTTTTACAAAAATAGCAATGCCAGGGAAAAATTCTTTGTCAAACTGTTCATGGAAAGTGTCATGAATTCTAACGCTAATATGTATTTGCATTGGAAATGTTCACATGGTCATTTTGGAAACTCTGTGGGCTTTGGAGTCATCCAATCAGTGTGTTGAAAAATGCCATGTGACCTACATGACCAGTCACGCACTACAAACAATAAGTTATGAAGAGTGAATAGAATACACTATGAAACACTCATGGCAAACAGTTTACAAGCAATCCATAGGCTCATGTTCATCTGAACTGTTGGCTTAATTATTTTAAATAAAGAACAAACTAAAAGGAGCACTGAATAAGTTATTTGCTGTGAATGGTCTCCCAGCTTTAGAAGTGAGTATGTTAGGTCACTCAGCTCAATGCACCATGGTGAGATTAATTTTATTATCCCTATACTATCCCTGAGGTGGCTAGTTTAGCCTTGACTGTCCCTAAGAATATTGATTTCACAATCTCCCTGGACAACTTTGTCTATTATTGTCCAAACGTTTCTACAGTTACAAAGTTTTTCCTAATAATAGTTAACTTAAATTCTCCCTACTGCAGCTTATGACCAGTATTTCTTGTTCTGTCCTCATTGACTCCGAATAATTGGTCCCAGTTCTCTTTATAACATCCCTTTACGTGTTTGTAGACAGTTAGCATGTCTCCCTTCAGAATTCTCTTCTCAACTGAACTTGACTGGCTCTCTTAACATTTCCTCATAGATCTTATTTTCCAAACTTTAACATTTTTGTTGTTCCCCTCTGAATTCAGTCCCATTTGTCTATGCCATTTCAGCTCCAACTCAAATATAACATTTTAGTTGAGGCTTAACCCATGTTGAGTCAAAATAATAACATCACTTAATCTGGATGTGATACTTCTGACTCAGGTCAGGTCTACACTACAAACTTACATCGATATAACTATGTCACTCAGAGGTGTGAAAAATCCACACCCCTGTGCGAAGAGAGGGCATTTCCCATCGACAGAGCTACCGTCTCTCAGGGAGGTGTGTTAACTACGCTGACAGGAGAAGCTCTCCAAATGGCATAGTAGCATCTTCACTAAAGTGCTACAGCTGTGCCGCTGCAGCACTGTATGTGTACACAAGCCCTTAGCATAACATTTTTTTCCAGCAAGATGGTTTCTCTTTTGACTGTACCTACCAACCTTCATGTAGTATGCAAGACAGAAGAAGAGAAAGGCACTGAGAGTGAGCTCAGAGGCATACGGACTGCATGGGGAGATTGGCGCTGAGGGTAGTAGCCAGCTAAATTAGTGTTTAGTGGACTCAAGTAAAGAACAACAGATTAAATGAATAATGTTAAAAACCTTTATCTTCTAAGTGAAAAATAAAACCTAGGTCACCTGAGTACTCACTCAAAATTGTAGTAATGCCCCTTTCCCCATAACTCTAGAGGTAGAAGACCAGAAACAGATTTATTGGTGGAAGGGAGGCTACCCAGTTTACTGACCCGACTGCAAAATTAATGATGACTTGTTCTGCAGTCAAGTGGCGTATACATGGACCTGCTGTAAGCAGCTCATGGCCCTCGGAATGCAGGCACAGCATCTTGAGCTTAGAGTTGCTGCACTGCAGGAGCAGAGAGAGGCCTGGTCTACACTGGGGGTGAGATCGATCTAAGTTATGCAACTTCAGCTACGTGAATAACGTACTTAGATCGACTTACCATGGTGTCTTCACTGCGGTGAGTCGACTGCTGCCGCTCCCCCGTCGACTCCACCTTCATCTCTCGCGGAGGTGGAGTACAGGAGGCGACAGAAGAGCGCTCTGGGGTCGATTTATAGCGTCTAGACTAGATGCAATAAATCGACCCCTGCTGGATCGATTGCTACCTGCCCATCCGGCGGGTAGTGTAGACATACCCAGAGATGCAATTATTTATATAGGCCTATAGGGTCATTTTAGGGCAGCTCTATCTGAGAACTGGCTACCTAAATCCTTCTGTTGAGGAAACCAAACTCAAGACAGGAAGGGACCGAAGTAAAAGACAGGGAAAAAGCTCTTAGACGGAAGTTGCCTTCCAATAGACAGAGGGGAGTGATTATTCTTTATGCAACAAGGTCGTCATTCTTGGATGAGGGGATACTGATAGGACATGCAGACAGTCTGTGGCAATAGGGGATTGATAACAGAATATGTGGAAAGTGTTCAGAGACTTGCCTACCCAGTGCAAAGGTAGCAAAATTGACAACTAGACAAACTAGGACTACATTTCCAAAAGCATCCACTAATTTTGGGTGTCTTACCTTTGGAGTAATCAGTTTGAGACACTTTGGGCTTGATTTTCAGAGATGCGGAGTAGTCACAACTCCAACTGAAGTCAATGGGAATAACTAGTGCTCAACAGCTCTGAAAAATCAAGAACCTAGCAACGGCTAGAGAAGGATCCAGAATTATGGTACATATACATATTGATACCATTGACACAGTGGCATGTAAGAAAGAGGTTCTGGAAGATACAGTTAGAAAGCTAGGGAAAAGGACTCCCCCCATAGAGTCTACAGTACCTTTATTTGGAAAATGTATAGTTCCACTCACAAGGTCAGCTATTTAAGGGTATATTTAGAATTTCAAGATGGTATAAAAAGGCAATTTTAAAATGAATTAAGCACAAGAAATCTTTTGCAGAAAAGAAGAGCCTATACAAGATGGAATGGGTTCCCTGTGAATGAAAGTTCCAGATTGTTTGCACAGAAAATCGACAGGGGGTGGGGTACAGCTGATCCAAAAAAAAGTGTTTTTTCGGAAAAAAAAAAAAAAAAAAAAAAGGGGCTTGTGTTTTGAAAAAATACAAAACAATAAATTTGTGCAGGGGGGGAAATACTGTCCACAAATTTTCAGGATTTTTGAATTTTTTTATGCTGGAATTGTGGGAAAACACACACTTTTGAACTTTTCCCCTTCTCCACCAGGTAACATGTGATGAAAAGTTTTCATAAAAGTTAAAAAGTGAGAAAGTTACATTTTCACTTTTAAAAGTCACACTCTCACTTTTTAACTTTTCCCTCTCTAAGTAAGAGACAATGACACAAAGTAATACTTTGACTTTTTGTTGTAATGGGAAAATATTACAAAATGCGAGAAATTGGGTGTTTTTGTTTTTTTAATCCCTCACCTGTTTTTCCGGGGAGGGGGGGAAGAGGGGGCGAGAGTGAGAGAAAATGTGTGGGGGGGGGGAGTTCCCCACAACAAAATGAGAGAAAATATAAATGAAAATTTGAGGTGAAAATGTAAAATCATCAAAACATTCAAAAAGTGAAATACACACACACACACACACACACACACACACACACACACAAACTGCAGGTTTCAACCAGTTCTAGTTTGTGGGACTGATTAAAGTAGGATCTGGGGGTTGCTGCCAACTGGGGGAGCACTCAGGTCAGACAAAGACAACTGCTCTGGATGTCAGTAATAAAGGACAGGAAAAAAAATAGAACTGAACTAGCGAGGGACATGGTTGAGATCCACAATAGTAACGGGATGCCAGAGGAAAAAGTTAAACAACAATGGTCATACAGTCTGAAAGCAAAGCTATAGAAGAGCACAGCTGTGCTGCCTACCCAATGATTACAATCATTTCTGTCAACAAAAGTAGTGTTTCCAGACAGGCTAGAAACTTGGCTGCAGACATCCTGTAGCTTTACAAGTGGGTTACATTGCATGTAAGGCAATCTAGTTCTTGTCAGAGAAGGAATGAGTGTGGATGCTGTCAACAACTAAATCCAACCAAAAAAAAAAAAAAAAAGACACACACACACAACCCAGGAAGAAAGAGAGTAGTTAGTAGAATAATATTTCAGAACATCTGGAAATCAGATTTCAACTGGGTGGCTTTAAGTGCAAAGGAAACACGTGTTGCTATCATGCTGCATGTGGGAACAATTTGACAACTGGCACTATGCACAACATGATCTGTAGAGACATTCTGCATGTGTAAAACACTTTCAGTGCAGAAACATTATTTTGTGGTACAGACTCATTCAGAGGTCACAGATGGTGAGGAGATATTTTAGTATGTGAGCTGAGTACAACATCTTATCTGCTGGTCAAATTGCATTATGAATCTTTTGAAGTAGTAGAGTGCAGGCCTAGAAATGAGATAAAAATTGGAGCTGCAGAGCAATGAAAACCACCTGTATTGCTGATGATATCTCTTGTGCAAAACAGCAAAAACTAAGCACTGCATGCCAACAGAAAACTTTATAAATATGGACCAAAGTTCAGAGCCTGAGGATGACAAGCTGCTAGTGGCTGGGGTCAAATTTTCCCCCCAGCTTTTTTAATATGAAGAGTAGGCCAAATCATTTATTTGTTTTGTAGGCATGCCTCAGTGCTTGTCTGTAGCAGGCACAGAAATGTTTGACAGCCTGACAGACACATTGAAAAAGTTTGCCTTACCAGTCAGCAGCCTAGTGGCCTTCAGTTCACTCATTGCTGATGCAGTGCTACGGAAAAAAATAATCCTGTTTTGTCAAGACTCAAAGCCATGAATCAAAACATTGTTAATGCTGGCTGCCTTTGCCACCTGGCAGATTTCCACAACAAGTCTTGGTGGAAAAAGCACTGATTAAAGGACGGCTATGTGATATTTACTGTCACTTAACAGCCATCTCCCAAGGACAGCACATGATTAAAGGAATTTTGATATTTGCTGACAGTAGTCCATTGAAAACTGAACATGAGGCCACAAGTAGGCATATATGCCTACTTCGTAGAGAATGGTGGAAATTCTTTCCCATCATAAACAAAAAACAAAGTGCAAGTAGAGATGGGAAAGTGTTGAAATGGGAAGCATCACTCGAAAAGTGGACGTACAGCTTCAGTGCTTGAAGAAATGACCCTTAGAATAACCTTCCATTGAAAATGAATGGGATGGGTTTTCTGTTTGCAGAGAGAACTTCCTAATCCTATAGTTTACAGTCCACCACCAGACGAAAAACAAACTCTTCCATATCAGAATATGGTGTCATAGGAAAGGAGGATCCCAAAACAACTTCTTCCCATCCAGCAATCATTTATTAAAAGAATAAATATCCAGAACAATTACCTAGGACAGTCTGAGATGGGTCAGAGGAATAAGTTAAACTTGTGTGGAAATACTTAAGAATTGGGAACTGGACAAAAATCAGTTCTAGCTATACTATGTTTTCTATTTAAGGAAAGTAATAACAGCAAATTAACTTCCCCTCAGGTTGGTATTCCCTTTTCTACTCAAAAGATAGATAGAGATGAATGATTTAAAGGTTTTAACACTTACTGTGAAACCCACTGTCACAATGAAATTAAATTATTTAATAATTTAAACTACAGCATTAGCAAGTTTGAAGCAAACAAGTGACACACCGCTGTTATGATCAGAATTGAATATCCTGAAGTTTGTAAATTCCTCCCCAGTTCTCTCTCCAAAACACTATGTATTAGAAATGATTAATACTAAAGGTAACAGATTAAAACATAAAGAACTCAAAGAACATGAATTTTGCAACTATGCCCTGGGTAAAATAACCCCAATATTCTAAGGAGAAACTACTTCATAGTGTTACAGACAGTCCAAATATATTATATTGAACAAATGAGTGATAACCCCACTTCCTCTGCTAAAATAAACCACTGTGAAGGGGTCATTATCATCCTTAACTAATCAGATAGCTAAACTGGGGACCCATGGATGGACAGCTCACTGCTTTCCTAAACAAAACGAAGGGACAAACTCTTTCCCAGATACTGTGAATACTAAGGGCTGGTATAATCAATGGCTAGTTTTGTCCCATTCTCCTCTCCCCCCCACCCCCCCGCACTCCTTCTTCTTCTAAAGAAGGAAAAAGACAGACACAGGTAATTATTTGGCCCCAGAAGGAGGGAGCAGTGCTGAGTGCATTATTGTTAAGCAATACCCATGATTCACCAAGGTTCTTAAGCACATGCTTAACTTTTTTCAAGTTAATTGTGTACAAAAGTAAAATAAATACAACAAATTAAAAAATGAATGGGAAGCACGTATCATCTTCCCATTTGTATAAATAGCTGACTTGATTTAACTGAAACCTTCCTCAGAACTTTAGAGCTGAGACTAATCATGGCAGTTTGAGTCAGTAAGAAGTTTTCAAAAATGTATAAGTGAAATAACAGAGGGTTATAATGGAAGTCAGTTGGCACCATTAACTCTAGTGTTTGCTGGTGCAGAAATATCAGAAAATATCAGCATACATCTTTTCCCAAGTAAACTGTGAACGCAATGTAAATGAAACCAACAACATTTCTTCACTGTTTTTTCTGCAAGTGTGAGGTGCATTACTCCAAAAGCAAAATATGGAAGAGAAATGAATATTCAACTTTGATATCTTCCAGTCATTTCCTTGAGTTCCCTGAAGCAGGAAAAACTGCCTCCAGATGTACAACAAAAAGTCAAGGTCAAATCTTGAACAAATAAGAACCATGTTAGCATTTCTTATGTGAGTTGTCCTGGTAGTTGTTCAGGCATGAAATAAGAGGTTTTGTTGATCATGGTGGCAGGCAGTGATACTGCTGTGCAGTGCAGTGGCAATTTCTATAACATCGATCAGTTTATACAGATCTTTATGGTCATATTTAGGAAAGAAAACATTTGATACGAAGAATATGCATCCTAGAAATAATTCAGTAGTCTTTAGGCCAATGTATAATTAGAAAAAAATGTAAGATTTCCTCGTGCATTGTTATAGATCATTTGGTGTTTATAGGGGACTTGATTGCCATATCGTTTGCTAGTACTTGTGTTCATAATTTCCAAAAAAGTCAATTTTAATTTAAAAATAAAATAAGATGTTTTGCTTTTTATAGCAGGAATCCTTACAAACAAACAGGGGTCTGGTTTCAAGCCAGGACGAACTGCCCAGGTGCAAAGCACTATTTAGAAGAATTTGTTCTGGTTCAGTTACACCAGTGACTGGCTACCAAAGGTTGAAGCCCCCAGTGTAGACAATGTCAAATACTAATGGATGGAAAAATGTGTACATTCCCTACTTATACTGTCAATGAGAAAACAGATCCCAAGAAATGAGCAAATTAATTTTCCATTAAAATATAGGGGCCATGGTCATGTCTGTGTTAAAGCCAACGCAAGTATTGTATTAAGTTCAATGGAAGCGCAACCAGGATATACATCAGGGGTGGGGCAAACTTTTTGGTCCAAGGGCCACATCTGGGTATGGAAATTGTATGGTGGGCCATGAATGCTCATGACATTGGGGTGTGGGAGGAGGTGAGGGCTCCGGCTGGGGGTGCAGGCTCTGGGGTGGGGCCAGATGAGGAGTTCGGGTGCAGGAGGGGGCTCCAGGATGGGGAAGGGATGTGGGTACGGGAGTGAGGGCTCCGGGATCCAGGAGGGTGGGACTGATGGGTTCGGAGGGCAGGAGGGGGATCAGGGCTGGGGCAAGGGGTTGGGTTGCAGGAGGGGGTCAGTGGTGCAGGCTCCGGGTGGCGCTTACCTCAATCAGCTCCCAGAAGCAGTGGCATGTCCCCCCTCCGGCTCCTACGCAGAGGTGCGGCCGGGCGGCTATGCACGCAGCCCCGTTTGCTGGCCAATGGGAGCTGCAGGGGCAGCACTTGGGGTGGGGGCAGTGTGCGAAGCCACCTGGCTGCCCCTACACATAGGAGCCGGAGGGAGGACATGCCGCTGCTTCCAGGAGCCGCATGGAGCAAACCCCCAACCCTGCTCCCCAACAGGAGCTCAAGGCCTGGATTAAAACGTCTGAAGCAGCCCCCGGACTGTAGTTTGCCCACCCCTGATCCATGCATTAGTTTAATTAGCTGCATCCATAATAGCAGCAAACACATGCAAGTGTAACACACATCACGAACAAGGATTGAACCCAAAGCCTCAGAATTTAAAAGAGTAAGTCTGTACTGCTGGAGCTAAGAGAGACAGTGCATTAGGCAAGGCTATATAAGCCTCAGCAACCTTAATAGGTGACCCAGTCTCCAGTAAAGGGGCTAGAGCACCATCCTGAGATAGTGTGGGTTATGCATGCTTCAGTACAAAATAACATGTGCTCTCTATCTTATAAATAGAAACATGAAAATGTGAATCCACTGGTATTTACTAAGAATTCCATTACAACCTACAAACCTGCCTCTTTGTCAAACAAATAAACCACGCAAATGTCAAACTCCCTTTTGAATTCTTACAGAGTATCAAATTTAATGTTATATTTCTGTAGCAAAGTGATGTTCATTCACCAAATTAGGTTAATCAGGGGCAGTTGTTCCCTCTGGATATATATCCCAAATGTTCTTTTAATTCAACCTTCCTTTTCAGGGTGGCAGTCAAAACTCAAGACAAAACAAAATCAGTTCTGATATGCAGAGCCACAGAGCTACATGGGCTCAGCACTATGGATACTAATCATATTTTGCTCTAGACAGACACTGGGAGTCAGTGCCTCATAATGCCCAGCTAGGCCTGCTTCCCTTAGGGCCTACATTGGGGGGGGGAGGAATATCGATCTAAATTACGCAACTTCAGCTATGTGAATAACGTAGCTGAAGTCAACGTACTTAGACCTACTCACCGTGGTGTCTTCACTGAGGTAGGTCAACTGCTGACGCTCCCCCATCGACTCTGCCGGCACCTCTTGTGGCGGTGGAGTACAGGAGTCAACAGGAGAGTGCCTGGGGGTTGATTTATCGAGTCTAGATTAGACACGATAAATCAATCCCCCCTGGATCAATCGCTGCCCGCCGATCTGGCGGGTAGTGTAGACATACCCTAACTTACCAAGCTAACATCTCTAGAAAAGATTTTGTAAGAAAACTTGCAGCCTATGGGGAGAAGGGACTAACATAGCTTAAGTCACTGTTGCAGCCCAAAGACAAATTGTAACACCACCCAAAGTCTCCATTGCACCACCTCCCATAGCCCCACCTCTTGGCATGCTCTGCAATAGGGCTCATGGAGAGGAACCTGCAAAACCGCCTGCCATGGTCCATCTCAGTTCCTGCCCTGAAGAAATTGTCCCCAGAAGGGCTCTAGGGCTTTTACATCTGCTTTATGTTGCCACAACAGTAGTGGTCATAGGAGGAGGGAGAATCCCTCCCTTTACTGTCAGCTACCATCCCAAACTGCATATAGTAAGAGATTCACGGTTGCCTACTGAGCATGCACATCTGACAAGGGACAAACTAATGTTGTTTATGTGCAGAGGACCTAAAACAGCTGCCAAGAATCACTAGTGATTACATGCAGAGTGTAACTTCTTCAGGGCACCAACTGACATTTGCTTTGTGTTTATACAGAAACTAGTTGCCCTCAATAGGTCCCTGATTTTGACTTGGGTTTTGGGGCAATACTGTAATACAAATAATAAACAGCAATAACAAAGCCAGAGCATGGGTAGCTCCCCCAGGGGGAGGCTAGTTCCCTATCCTGCCTCTTCCGCCCTTGGCCCCACCCACACTCCACACCTGCCCCACCCCAAGCCCCGCCCCCTCCCTGCTCTGCCACTGCATCCCTCCTCACTCCCCCGCCAGCCACGAGATGCCCACCTGCCGCTTGCTGCCTCCTTACCCCCCTCACCCACCACTCGCCTCCTCATTCTCCAGCCAGACCCCCTTACCCGCCGCTGGCTCCCTGCATCCCTCCTCACTTCCTCGCCCCCATGGGGGAGGTGAGGGGAGGAGGGACATTGCAGCAGTGGGGACCTCTGGGGGTGGGGTGGAGGAGAGAAGGCAGTGTGGGCCTCAGGGAACGGGGCGGGACCACCACAGCCCAGGTATCCGGCAGCGGGTTGGCAGCAGTTGCGCCTTCCCTGGCCTATTATTCTCGCTGCCCATGAGACAGTGCAACTTTTAAAAATATGTCAAACAAATGATGGCTCTAGGGGATCTTGCCCTTCCTGCCTTTGAAGAAAAGCTAAACCAGGCTGTCTGACTTACTGTGACTAACTGGGGGAAGACATCTGTGTGTTAAAAGCAGATTTTTAAAATAAAAGCTTTGCAGAATTGAGTCAAACTCGGTCAGAAACTTGAATGGGCTGATGTGGGGGAAATGGGCTAGGGAAATGTTGCACTCCAGTTATTCCCCGGAGTAAGTGCCTATGTTTAAAAACTTTCAGTATCATGGAGAAAGTATCACGACTGAGTGCGGAGTTGCGTTCCCTGAACACTCTCCACCTCCGAGCTGACTCCAAGCTGCGAAAACAAACAAAAAATGCTTCCACAGAGTGGCCTACCTTTTTTCTGAATAGGCCAGCTTGCTCCATTCCCAAGATCCATGACTTACACAGCTTCTGTGGTATGCAAAGCTGCAGATCATTACAGCTTAATAGAGCTCTAATAGGAGAATCAGCTCCTTGCTCTGTTCCATGCATCTCTAGAGAAAACTGACATTCAATAGAATTGTAATCAATACATACCTGACAAAAATGATGTACATAAATTATAGTTGAAGGATTATTTAGATACATTTAAACAATAAAACTAGCCCTTCAGATGCACTGGAGCTACCCAAACATAGTTCTTTTTATATGAAAAAAAATTGGAGGCGGATAACAGTGGAGGGTTCGGTTTTGTTTTTAAACAGAAAGAGACCTTGTTACAAATTGTATGGCTTAATTGAAATACAAGTTGTCTCACTAAAGAAACAATGCCCTGGATTGTATGACAATTCGTAACAGATTCATTATTTTAAAATAGTAGCAAAATTGTAAGGTATTGTCCAACTTTCCCTAGATCAAATCCCTTTCTATCAACCCTTATTTGCCTTAAGCAATTAAAAAAATTCCTTAGTCTTGCTAGCTTAGAGGGTCTGCCCCACCCATTTCCTTCTTCATGTCTTTTCATCACTGTGGTCATCCTTTAGGCCGAGGAATGCTAAATGCAGTGCTTCAACATTATGTATATATGGCCATCTCTTTGCTCAAGGACTTGAGCTAAGTAAAGATACAGGATCTAATTCTCATCTCACTTACACCAGCTTTGCTTCAGGGTAATTCCCACCTGGGTCAGATCCTCAGCTTGTGTAAATTGGTGTCATTCTACAGTCTTCAATGGACCTATACTGGATTTACAGCAGTTTAGGATCTGGTCCACTACTGTTACACCAGTATGAGTACAAAATCAAGGCCACAAAGTTTTCCTAAGGACCCATTCCTTCCACAGTGTCTGAGAAACTAGTTGAATCATCTTCTTACCTATAACATGTATTTATCAAATGAGCAAAGTGCATTTTTCCCCTTTATTCTTCTTCCCTTTTCCACTCTTTCACTTTTTCTCCCTTCTTTTGCATCACCAGCTCCTTCTCTCTTGCTCTAGCTATATGTGAGGGCAATGGCCAAAGACAATAAAACTGGTTTCACATATTTATTTTGCTCTGAACAAGGACTCACTTAGGTACCCTCAAAAATACAAGGCTACAGAGTTTTATGCATGATGACTGCCAAGGTATCAGCTTCTGCCACTGAGATGCTCCCTGTCTGACTTCAATGTATCAGCAATGTGCCAGATTAAAAAAAACAGTTGCTACTCTCATCTGCACCACACATTCCCAACGTGTGGCCAGACATGTGTTTATTAGTAAGATAGAATCATAGGACTGGAAGGGACCTCAAGAGGTCATCTAGTCCAGTCCCCTGCATGGATAATTGTGATAAGCAACCTTTGTCAGGTAGCAAATTAGTGTTTGTTAGGTCAGCTGGTAGGAATACTGAGAACAGTTCCTTTTGATGTGGTATGCACTGGTGCTTGTAGGTAGAGGAGAGCGCACAAGAGGAGGGAGACCAGCAGTAGCAACAAGAGTGTAAAGAATTGTTTTGTCACGGTAAACACAGCTTTATCATCAGCTTCCTTGCTCAATGACTTCTCCTTTTCTTGAGGAACACAACTTAATAGCCTGTCTCTGAAGTGGCTCTTATGATCAAAATGGCTTTGTTTATAGTTTAATACCTTTCAGCTTTTAATATCTAATCAGCTCCATGCAAGAGTAAGAATGTGAAATATCCCATTGAAACTTGGCACAAGCAATTCTATTTCCAATTACTATTCCTCGTTGCTTAGTTTGCATTCTCTTTTAACTTCTTGCTCACCAGTAGCAGCATAAAAAAAAACACATGGGCCCAAGTCTTGGGTCTGCTCCAACTGCTTTGCAAGACATTGATGTCAGAAAGCAGCTAGAGACTTGGTGACACCATGGCAGGATTCCCCCTGCACAGAGGCAATCCCTGGATGGGGTAGAAAAGGTACTAGCCCACACAACCTGCAAGCCTGCAGAACAGGGTGTGCTTCACGAGGAGCAAGTACATGGTCAGAGCATATTTACACTCCAGCAATTTCCCGCTGCCAAGATGGCACCTTTGGATTGTGTGCAGCCAGAAATAAGTTAGAGCAGCCTGGAGGCTATTCTAACTTATGTCAGAGCCAGACCAGCCTGTGGCTGCTCCAGGATTTGGGGGAATACAAAGAGGTGTAATCTGTTTGCAGCCCTATTCAGTCCTGCCCAGAGCACACGTAGGTCAGTTCAGAGAACTAGGGCCTGTGTGTGTGTACTGTAATTTATATATTACAGGATTCTCCTGGATGAAAGAGAACTTATTTTGGGCATCCAAATATGTAGAAATTTGAATAATTGTTACATAGTCAATTATTTTGATACTGCATAAATCATTATCATGACCTACTCTGAATGGTTAGCTATTCTGCATAGTCATAATACATCTCACACCAATAATTTGATAAAGCTGGCATGTTTTAGACAATCATTAGACATAATTCTATGCTGGTGTTTTATGTACTATTTATATTTGTCTCATAATAGGAATGAATTATGCTAAGAAACACCATAACTGAGCTATAAGAATAAGGACAACTATCTCTTTAATTTATAGCTTTAGTTGTGGACTTGTGTTGCGTGAGAAACAAATTGTTTGATAGCTAATATAATTGTATTTTTTTTTAAATAGCAGTTGTCATTAGTATGTAGACACTTTTCCCAAAGGGATATGAGAAAGTTTATGGAATTATTTGCTAATTTATATTTGTAGAATTAGTTCCCTGTCAGTGCATTTTATAGTTCCAGTTACCAGTGTTTAAAATTGATCATATAGTTGCTCGAATAAAATGGAAGGAAAAGAGCATTAAGAAGCATACTGAAATCTTTGACTGGAGGGGAAAGTTGGCAAGTTGCCAAGTTGGCAGTCAGACAAACTGTCAATGTTGAAGATCATAGTGTTTCCTGATAAGAGAGAATTGAAGGTCTGAAGGTAAGAATGCCTAATGGTATCTGATGCGACTGCTGTACGTTTAGTTAAATGCTTATCATGTCTTTTTAGCCAAGCCTTCAATGTACATGCCAGATATTGTAAATCACAGTGGATCAGGGTGAACAGCATTAACTGCATATTATAGTCTCCATTTATTAATTAGATTAATACTACTGGAATTTTCTTGGTTAAATTTTAAAATAGATTTAGATTACAGTGATTTCTGCTGTACTGTATTGTATGAGGAGCACAGGAATCACGTGGGTGAGACAAATACTTGGGTCTCTGTCTCTAGTGGCTTTTTGCCTAAGATATCTCATTAAGTTACTTTTCTTTGACTTTTGATGTATAAAATATTAAGCAAAGAGGATTTTTTTTAATTTGGAATTGAAAATCCTGCCTTACTTAATCTCTCTGGCCCTGTTTCATTATGAGAGCTTCTATCTATTAAAGTCAAACTTTCAGGGAAACTCAACGTTTGCTGGAATACTTTTGCAGTATAAAAATTTATTTGTTTCAAGTGCACAGATAAAGTATGCAAAACATGAAGCTGAGTAGTAGATGCTAAATAGACTCCAATTATCAGAGCTCTTGGTTAGCAGTCAATAGGATTATAGGAAAAATATTTGCCAAACTCTCCTATGCTGTACAGGAAAGAAAAGTGGTGAAGACAAAAAATGCATTAAAGGAAACAAATGCAAAATGAAAGCACTGCTCATTTTTTCCAAAAGCAACTTCATTTGTTCAATACACCACTTTTAGCAACACATAAAAAAAAAAAAAGTAACCAAATTATACCATCGTAACTGAATTTCCCGTCGTCCTCATGATTTCCATGCGAGTCCAATGACCTCTGCCATGGAATCCTTCACGTGAGCTCAACATCTATCTCCCCTCCATCATGCCTTAGTAATAAAGGGACAATATAATCATATCTTTACATTGAACATGTTGCTATGGATTTTATTCTCATCTTAGTGAGACTATGGTGTAGTGCAGGTGGAACGGAGAGTGAGGTAACCTGCGGGCCTTGGTATTGGATTGCATGGAAGCTTGGAGGGGATTCTGACAGTTCAGAAAGACAAGACAATAGTGTAAGTATCTTTTTCAGTTATTTCTAAGCTGCCTGTCACACCGCTGGTTTCTGAGCAATGGACAGCACAATTTAAAGGCAGCACTGAGCATGCTCCAAAAGGGCTCTATTGTCTCTTTTTCCCTTTGTCCTTCTTTTACTCTTCTCATATTGTTTTGCTCTTTTCTCCTTCTCTTGTTTTCACTTTTCCTCCAAGTCTCACTACTAAGGCCTAGTTCTCTAGGTAGAGTTTGAAGAAGTGAGTCTTGCATTTAGACCTTAATATGGTCAAGCCTGATCTAGTCTCCTACTGATAAGGCAATACATAATCAGGGTCCTGTTGTAGAGAATGTTAAACCTTAAAAAGGCAGCTGGGTTAGTTGTCCTCTTGCAATAAGCTCAGCTCTCACACTCTTTGCAAGGCTATGCTTTTGTTGATCTTATTGGTTAAATAAGTGAAAGCTCTACACATCTGAAAGACTTTGTATAGGTCAGGGGCTGTCAGCTAATTCACTATGTGGACTAGCTC
Organism: Chrysemys picta bellii; assembly: GCF_011386835.1. NCBI lineage: Eukaryota > Metazoa > Chordata > Testudines > Emydidae > Chrysemys > Chrysemys picta. The sequence continues at coordinate 21,934,296 of NC_088800.1, forward strand.
AATGGGTGAAAGTTGGGTGGATACTACTGAGAAAAGGGCGGAGAGGATTTCCACCTTCATTGCTATGGCACACATTTAGAGATGGAGATTGTGTTGTTGCTGGTCTGGTACTAATTCAGGGTTTGAGCTCTAGAAAGTCTAATCTTCTGCTTTCATCCTTTTTACTTGAAGTAGTTCAGTTATATTTTACTTTACATGTTATTATCCAACATAATTTCCAATGTAAGTGGCAAAGGTTTTTTACTGTCACCTTGATGAGATCTATATAGTTCAGCAGGTCTCCTAACTAGAAAATTTAGTTAGCACTTTTGCTCATTAAGAGGCCATCAAGAGATCAAATCAGAGAAATAATTTGTCTTGATTTTCTCCTATTATTAAAGCATTAGCAGTTCAAAATGCACAAACATCTCTGTTGTCAGCAAGTAAGCTTAAATATTTTTTTAAAAAAAACACTGCAGATATCAGAGTAATGAACCCATCTGATCTAAAACCATCTTAATGTCTATGTCAGCACACTTGCCTGTCTAACTAGTGACCCACAACCAGAGCTGTGTGAAAGATGCATAACAAAACCATGCAAACTTGCCTGTTTTTAGGTTTTGTAACAAATTTAAAATCCAGGTTATGTTAGTTTAAAGCTTTTGAGTGACCTTGGGCCCCTTTTCAACTGATCCTGGGCTGAGTTACAGTTTTGCATTAAAATTGTGAGCAACTGGCAGTTTCACATGATTTCAGTGGATGCCATGTGAAAGTCTGAGTTCCACTTGCAGAATTTGGTGATACTTTGCTTTTGATCCAGTTGGGTTCATACCCCAAGAAGATGAGTCTATCAAGCACTCATCACTGCGGCATCTGGGCTTTAAACACTCATCATCTAACCCCTGGAAAGTTAAAGCACCAAGTTTTACACCAGTATAATCACCACTTGATGTTGGACTTTATCACCGGATTACAAATAATTATGGCTCACTTAGCTGGCCCCAGATCACTTTCCTTGCCTCTGCCATCTCTTCTGAATCATTGGTATTACCTGTGATTTTTCCCAAAGTGTCTTGGAGCATCATTTTCTACTTACTAGTCCTTGGAAAGAGATAGCAAGGAGACTTCCCCGAGGTCTTTTAGGGTTGAGTGACTTTTGGCCACTGGTCCCCAGATAGTGCTGCTCCCATCCTGACTAATGGCCCATGTGGTGATCTAGCCTTTTTTTCTTTGAAACTCAGTTCCAGGAACCAATACATTCTGATGTGAAAACACTTTTTCTATCCTTTCCAAGAACTGCCACTGTCTGCCCAAGCATGCCATCAATGCCAACTGAGCCAAGCTTAAGTTCCTCTATGAGCTTAGAAATATAACTACCTCTACTGTACACACAATTGGCTCATTGCCAGTAGAATAAGGGACAAGAGCCCAACTCAAGCTGTTCACTTCCCCTCTCATAACACCTGCAGCATTCATAGCCCCAGATAGCCTGTGAAGTCAAATGTCCCACAAGTTGCTCTGAAACATGAGTCCCCACCTTCACCAACTGCATTAGTCACAGGACTTTGCATATGTATTTGTCATTGCAATATGTTCTTCAGTACCTTGCTCTGACATTGTGTAATTTGACAATGTTACATGAATTGCTCTCTCAGGAAGAGTCATTTTGTAATATTCCCAGTGCAGTTAGTTTCATTGCTGAGCACAGCCATTTGCAGCTGGCTGGACAGAGGATTTGGTTATTGTAGAATAATTATTTCCATATTGGTTAATTTTGCTGCTGAGAGTAAAAGTGGCCTCACAAAAGTTTAAAGAGCCTCTCCCCCTTTGGCAGGGTCTCTTAAAAATAAAACAAACTGCTGACACAGCAGTGATCAACTTTATAGAGTTCTGCAATGAGAATTCTACTGCTCCAAAGTCTTTGGGTTGACATGACATTTTCATCCGAGAGTATCTGAAAACCTCTGCACTATAGTCCCAATTCAGCCAAGCACTGTAAAGCAATGCTTAAGTCCCTCCCTAAATCAACAAATCACTTAAGCATGTGTTAAAATGTAAGCACTTACTCAAGTCCCATTGATGCCTAAAGTTAAGCATATGTTTAAGCACTTTGGTAAATAGGGATGGAAAACTGAGTTGGGCCCTTACAAAAGAACAGCAGTTCTGCCAAAATGTGTCTGCGTGCCATATAGTTTATGAAGTTCAGTTTACGGAGACATTTTTCTCCATATGCAATACACTGTATTCTGCATTCAGAGTTCTAAAGACTGCCTTGTTTTATCAATGTGTAAGTTTTTTATTTTACAGCTTTTATGTACAGATTATTGTGATAATGACTAGACATGCAATGTTATCACATATCTCCCTTAAAGCATATTTCACTGTAGCTTAGTTTTGAATTAAGGAACAGCTATCACTGCAATCAATGAAAAGTGCAACTCATTAAACCAGATTATTATGGATGTTAAAAAAAAAACAACAAAAAACTATAAAACAAGCTCTCAACTATTTGATTAAGATTCAAAGAAAATTACCAAAACAATGATTATTGGCAACAAAAGTGGCAGAGAGATATATTGCCATTTCATATGAGCATCAATGAGAAGTAATATATCTTTTAATTTAAGTCATTCAAAATAATCTTCAGTTTTGTACATAGCCTTGCATCACCTAGTGCTGCAAAATTATAGCTCATTTTATGTTTCAGTACATTTCTCCCTCTGTTGGAGAATCTCATACTACACAATTCAAAGATGCATAAAGATGATGAAGTATGATTGCAACGCACTTTCCTGACTGCTCCTGCTGTGAGGTCAGGACTTTTTAACCTAACCATAGTTGAATGCTTTTATAATGAATGTTGCACTCTCTCAACAGTTTATTAAATTGCTCTTTGGATTGGAGCTTCATTTTTGCAGGTGACTTACAAGTTGAAGTCAAGGGATTATAACGGTTACAAGTTAAAAATCTCTGCATTAGTCCTAATTTTCTAAAAAAGGTCAGTTTTGAATGTGTATGCTTCAGATACATTTTCCACAGTGTGCCACATATTTCCCCCCGCTTTATTATGGATGCAATTCTAAAAGTTCTCCTGTTTCCTAAACAGGGGAAGAAGGAGAAAAGGGGTGGGGGGAAGGGGATTATCTGCAATTGCTTTGTAAGAACTTCCCAGTTTAGATGATCAATTCTGATTCCTTTTGATACCTGAATGCAGTTAATACTATCAAAGATACTGAAATTAATGTTCAGTAGTGCACTGATAGCTAGAGCTAGTAGTGAGTACATTGAATGATGGAGCTAATATTGAGTGAGCTATTTGATAGGATTAAGAGCAATAACTGGTGGAATTAGTTGCTTTCTAGCAATATTGCACAGGTTGGGGAGCACACTAATAAAACACAGACAGTATAAATCTATCAGTAACATTGCAAAGAAATGACACAAAAGGGAATTGGAGTATGAAAAGGTTGGGCATACAGATTCAGAGAGAAAGGAGAGTTTTTAGCCACATGGATTAGGGTGCTGGACATGTTTACTTCTTAAAACCAATAGATTGTGAAATTATCAACTGATGAATTTGGGTTGGATGCTGATTAGGACTTCAACATCTACCCAGTGCTTCTATGGACCAATACACAGCACCACATTCCAACTATCTTTTCTTTAATTCCTGCTACCACACCACACCCAGTATGCTCATTTTATGCCAAGAACATTTCGAAAGCAAAACATAAATCAGACAGCAAACATTTTCTTATACTGAGTGTTCACATTGTTGTAATGGCCACAATATGGGTTGGGGGTCGTGGTGATAGATTTGTTTTTTTACTTCAGTCATTTTGATTTAATGCCATCATCACTATTCTCTTCAGAAAGAGATTCACACTGTAATTGATTGTGGTAAAAAATGGGAACTGTTACTTGAAAATTATACAATAATTTAAAGTGTTATGAAATAGAATGGCAGCACTGTAAAAAATCCAGAGAATTGCTCTCTGAATTAAAGAGGCCCACACCAGGGATCTCTTGCACTGAGTCCCTTGCTGGTGAAATTATACATTATCTTTGCAACTGTACAGTACTTTATTTAAATTCTGTCGTTTGCCACCTGTATGTGACTGCTATTCAGCCAACTGAGAAAAAGGGCACCATCTGTCAAGCTTGTTGCTGGGAGGTTAAAAGGGCAGGAGCACTTTTTGCTGCAACTTGTCCACTCCTGTGGCCCTGAGAGCAGAAGTCTTTCTGGAAAGATACAAACATATATTCCACAGTAAATTTTTCACACTGTAGGTCACAGTCTTTCTTGGGAGCCAGTAAAGAATTCAAGCAGGATAAAGCACAAGTGTTCTTGAAGGTCCAGACAGTATACATCTTGAACAGTCCTAACCACTCAGAAATGCTAATCCGGGTCAAATGTACTTTGAGGACCAATTGCACTGCTGACCTAAGCAGGCTCAACTCTATTGACATCAAAACCAACCAATCCATTGGTATCAATAGAGTTTCAGAGTTTATGGCAGAGGTGAATTTGGTTCTAAGTGAGAGCAACATCAGTAAAGTGATTGGTTGCATGTAAGCACTTCAGGTTGCTGCCAGCTCTCCGCCTATTGAAGGGTTTTGAATTTTAGTTTTTTTTTTTTAACATAGCTATTTACATTTTTTTACGTGACTTCAGTGCTAGCAGGCAAGGAACCAAATTGACAGCTCTAGGAAGTGAAGTCCTCTCTTTGCACACTAAAAAGTTACAGCATGGACATTGGTGGAGCTGTGTGGGGAAGCTTGCATCACAAACCTGGAAGGACCACCTCTACAGTGCAGCCTCCATGCATAGTCACTCATTGACCTTTCTGCTGAAAGCAATTTAGTGCTAAGCATGGCAGTTTGTATGAGGACACCTGCCCAGTACAGGAACTAGGACAGAGACCACTCACCCAGCCCACATAGACCACTGCATGATAACTTTAGCCTATCCTTGCAACATGCTGATAATTTCAAATTATTTTTTTTTTAAATCAGCATCAGTTCATAGTGGGTGAAAGTCATCCCTGTAAAGAAAGCTGGCCCACACAAGGACAATTCACCATGTAAGTCTCACTTAAATTCTATTTTTGTAGGCTTTAGTTGTAGAGAGGTGGTGAACAGGACTTGTATGGGCCCTTTGTCCAGTGGCCAATTTCACCCAATATGATTTAGGTACCAAATATACTGGATAGAATATAAATTCTTCTGAAGTTGGAAGAAAAGTGAAACAATGTCTTTGCCATAGCTGCTTATTGAAGCTGCTCAAATGCTTAAGAATAAAGTTTAAAGTTAATGAAGTCTTTGTTACTTAATGACAACAAATGGATTCAAGGATTTACCTGATCCAGAAAAACCGAGTCTGGTATCATGCTAACTTAAATGCTGCAGAAGACTTTAAAGTTACATATATATAATGGGATGATGTCAACAGAAATGGGCTGGAGGAGCCAAGTCAAGGAGGCATGGTAAATTCAAAGTATGGTATTGTCCATGTGGTCTTGCATGAGTGCCATCTGAGTACTATGATCAGCGGCCCAACCAATGGGAAGGCAAATCATCAGACAATGACAACCTGTTGCACTGGCCACAGGGTACTCCTGTGTAGCTGTGGTCGGGTTTAGATTGGTTTTTTAAAAAATGTTTCTTATTTTTTTTATTTCAAAAATATATGTAAGTTGGATATTTTCTGTTGCCTGATGTAATCCCAAATCTTTGCTGAAGTTTCTTTTCAAAGCCATCACATTTTTCTAATGAACTATTAGAATTATTGCAACTTTGTTCAAGTTAAGATATTGTATTGGGAACCAGAACTCATTAAACATTTTAAGTACCTTAGTGCTATGAATCGGAGAACTACCGTATACATCTCTGGCTAGAATGCAAATAAAATCCAATGTGAGAACAAAAAAGGAAGCTCACTGCAGTAATTGTGACAAAGGAGCCGATTTCTAAGAGGTGTCTAGACTCCCCAGTTAAAAAAAGTTTAAAAGAAAAAGTCTGTCAGCAATATTGATCAATCCATTTTTCACAAGGAAAAGCAAACTTCTTCAAGCCATCAGTATTGGACTCTTTGCCTTTACAGGTTAAGTCTCACATTCTTTCATTTCAATGCCATTCTTTAAGAAAGACCATCTAGCTTCAGTGGAACATTCGGGGGAGTAGCAGAGTCTGGCCCCTGTGAGATTCTGTATTGTGTTTTGCCCTGACCTGGAGGTACTGCCTCTAGGCATGAGTAGGAGGAGGGCACCTCAGTCTCCATTAGGATGACCAGATGTTCTGATTGTATAGGGACAGTTCTGATTTGGGGGGCTTTTTCTTATATTACCCCCCATCCCCGTCCCATTTTATTACACTTGCTATCTGGTCACCCTCGTCTCCATGCTCAGTCATGGTGGTTGGCCTCTGCTGGAGACTGCATAGAAGAGAGACCACTAATGTCTGCTGAATAGCTGTTCCCTGGAGCAATATCTCTATTTCTCAGAGGCCATCAGTTATTAACTAACTCTTTCCTGACCACTTTTAAGCTGGTATCTAGGCTCTTGATTCTGGACACGTGAGATTCCTTTTGATAGCAGATCTCATTAATAAGCCTGCCACTCCAATAATTAATACTTGATTCAAATATCTTATTTCAGTTACAAGTTGCATTGAAGTCACTACTGGAGTGTGATGAGGTGAAACCCCATCATGGGCTGGAAAGGGTTAATAGCCAATTATTTACAGCACAGGTGCAACAAATACTGCTTCTCAGCTAGCGGGGAGGGAGGCATCAGGTGATAATATAATGAACATCTGGACCTCATAAGAGGGGAGAAAGTTCAGTTTGAAGAACCATGGAGAGCAGAAGAAGTCTGCCTGAGGGATCAGTGCTCAATACGGGTGAGGGAGGGGAGAAGATTCTGGAGTATTAGAAAAAGGAGACTGAAGACCAGAGCCTAGAGGGAGGGCTGATTTGTTGAGACACTTTGGACATTAGTTTGAGCTTTTGTTACCCTGAAAGGGATAATTTAGATGCTTCTCAGCCTGAGGGCTGAATTACTCAGAGGCAGATGGTCCACACGGGTTGATGGAGAGAGAAGACTCCTGCAACATTGGGTCATGATGCAAGGGGGCATTCTTGAGGCAAGGGCTCACCAGAATATGGAGCTTTTTATTACATGAGCAATGCCAGAACTTAAAGTACATAAGACAAGGTCCTACCCAAAGACCCTTGAAGTCAATTTGAGTCTTTTAACTGATTTCAATAGGCTTTGCATCAAGCCCCAAATTAAAAAAAAAAATCCTGCCCACTAATCTATTGTAAAATAAGTTAGAATATATTGCAAAATGTAAAGTAACTGATGTAGTACAATCTATAAATACTAGTGGAACTATTACAATGTAAGTATTTTAAAGTCACTTGTATGTATCTCATTTGTATAATGTCACAATCTGTTGAACGCAGACTCTCATTTCATTATTTAATCATTCAAATATTTATAAATGTTACATTAATTGCAAGTGTCATCAGCTTGCTTTCTATGCTACATCTTGAAACCTGGAAATATTTTTCTACACTTAAATGCCTCTGCACTCAGTTCTTGCCCCATTCCTGGGTAAATCTCTAATTATGCTACTGTGTAAGTCTTTTGCACTTTGTTTTTTTGTATCATTCACAGAAGCAGCAGAATTCAAAGCAGAATTTAATTCCAATAGGAGAGTTCATATGCATGAATACTTTTTCTACTACTTGGTCCTGTAATCCTGAGGTTAACATTTTTTTAAAAAAAGTATCCCACTCATATGCAGTTTGGAATTTAATACTGTATTTTGTAAATTTGAACATTTGCTCACAACTCTCCCACCTCCATTCTTTACATTACGTTGCACATGGATTTTGAGAGAGAGATTGGTGAAAAGAAATATCACCATCCCTAAAAGTGACGGTTAGGTTTGCAGTTTCCATTCATCTAAATCTGGTATTATTTGTAACAAATGTTCTGATTAATTGAACCCTTTCTGTTCATGAATTGTTCTTCCTGATCTTTATGAATTTATTTCCAATTCATAATTGTTCAATCAACAGTTGATACAAATATACTTCAGCAGAGGTTACTCAAGAACTGCATGCTTTTCATTTTTCATTTTGTTTTTCAGTGGTGTGATTGGTCACATAAATCACATATTATGTTTCCATTCCCTGACTGGACAAATGGATCATTTTTAAATAGGAGAATGATAAATAGCAAATAACCAAAAGGAGTCTGGTGCACAAATTCCCTTTTCCATATGCAAATAGCAATATTCAAATAGCCATTCCCCAAACATCTATATGAATCAAAGCTCGGGTGAGTTGTTTGTGAATAACAAATACAAAACTGTTCAGAATTCAAATGAACTTTCACAACTAGTGTGGTTCATTGGGTTTGGTCCTATTGATGACAGTGGTGTTACACAGTACTCAGCTGGCTTTACTTACAACCTCATTTTCACATGTTTACAACTTTCTGAAACATTCACTCTGGGACTGAAATTTTCCAGGCTTGACCTCTGCCCAAGGGCAAATATTTTGAAAAGTAAGGTTAAAATAGCTTATCCCATTTTTTCCAATGCAAAGAAATCCCAACTCTACTTTAATTTCTTATTTTTCTAAGCAGGGCTGCAGCAAAAATGGCTACTTGGAAAATGAATACGTGTCAGCTCAACACAGTCCTCACTGAGGGCTAGTGCCTTTGCTTGGTTCATAGGAAAAAAATCAGTTTTTTTTTTAAAGAATAAGTTCTGAATTTTCTTTAGGCAGCTGTTAAGATTTTTAATGGAGTCTTATGAGTCTTGGTGACCTTTTTAGGTTCCCATGAACCTGAACAATTCCCCACTAACAGCTGCTCAAAATACCCTCTATAAAAGTGTTTCAATGTATAAAGGTGAGGTAGGTGGAGGAACATCTATCTGCCCCTAGTTAGTGTATTGCGGCTGCAGTGCACACATGCAGAGGCAGAAACATGGGCACGTGTAGTCCACTCCCAATAATAGACCATCTATAAGTTGCTGAGCTAAGTTAATAAGAGCAGATCCTGTTGCATTCCTTGAACATGTTGTCCTTAACATAAATTAAAAATGCAGACTCTGTTTACTCCTCCATAAGTAACTATCAGTTGGACACCTTGTTTCTCAGCATTATCGTTCTTATTCGATCTTGACTGGCACTGTCAGGGCATAGCAATCTGCAGTGCAATCTCCATGCTTATGATTAAATACCTCCTTGTGGTGTTATTCATTTCACTGGCAGATATGATAGATATATTCCTTAGTTAAAGGGATGCATCTGAAAAAAACATGGTATCTGAATATTTCAGCTCATGCCTTGACAAAATAGGACAGATATAAGAATATCAATCCCACACCAGCCTCATTTTGATTTCATGGATTCTCTTCTGCATTCATAAGTGAGGGGCACTGGCAATCTGATTGGAAATACTGCCTGTCCTAAATTGATTAGTATTACCCAGAAACGGACAGTACAGATTGTAATGACTACTTGCTGATGCAACAAACTTTGAGGGCAGAGTGCTTATTTTCAGGTTTATGCACTGGTTTGCCATTTCACTTGCTGTTCAATTCTAAGGCACAGACTAGAGTCAACAACGCCATCTCCTGTGAAGCTGTTATTGATATAAGGGCAACCATACTCTGCCAAAGTACCCTGAACATCTGAAATTACAGCAATCTTGTCTAAGACCAGAAACATGGAAATGCTTTAATTCATCGAACTAATATTTTGGGAGATTGGGCAATTCTCTGAGTGGGCCTCTACACAGGACATTGAAACAAGATCACAAAAATCACCTCCACCCCTTTAGGCTTTACTATCAGTGAAAGGGCTGCTGGGAATTGCTGGGTTTTAAGTTAGTTATGTCTGTGAGTGAAGCCCTATAGTCTTTCCACAGGCAATTGACATCAATAGGAGTTTTTCCCAAGCAAGGACTGAGAGCCAAGTTTTCTCTGCACAAAGCCCTAGCATGTGGGTTTTATGCAGGAGACTGAAGAGAGGATTGGCAGGGGGCATAGGAGATCTGTGTAAGTGTATGAGAGAAAAATGTGTAGGGGGAAGGGCAGCGTTCAGGCTGTCAATTCATGTATATCTCTATGGTACTTATGTGCCCCCCCATCACAGTAGTATCTGAAAATCTCATAATTTTTACCATATTTATCTTCACAACACCCTGTGAGGTAGGGAAGTGCTATTATGCCCATTCCACAGATAATGGACACATAGAGACTAAGGGTGGACCATGAAGGTACTGAGGCACCCAAGCACCAGACTTAGGCACCTAAGGTGTTTAAGTCCCTGTCTTGGCTCCACCACGATCCATAGAACTCCTGCTGACCCCCAGTAGGTGCCTAAACTCACTAGGCCCCCAAGTTTCTCCAGAGTAAAAGTTTCCTCAGTGCCTATATTCCCGCCTCTGAGCACATGCACAACTCCCTCGCTCTAGGCAGCCAGATGCCAATCTCCTGTCTAAGACCCAGAGTGATCCACGAACCAGGGGAAGACAGGCATTCGGTCACCTAAGTCGCATGCAGGGCCTGATCCAGTTGGCGTGCTCAGAGGGCACCTACCAGATTGAGTCCCATTCAGAATCTGGCCAGAGGAGGAAGTGGTGCCCACCTTACAACTGTTACATTTGTGGTTAGCAACAGAGAGTCCTGTGGCACCTTTAAGACTAACAAAAGTATTGGGAGCATAAGCTTTCGTGGGTAAGAACCTCACTTCTTGCATCTGAAGAAGTGAGGTTCTTACCCATGAAAGCTTATGCTCCCAATACTTCTGTTAGTCTTAAAGGTGCCACAGGACTCTCTGTTGCTTTTTACAGGTTCAGACTAACACAGCTACCCCTCTGACATTTGTGGTTAGAGCACTCACCTAGGATGTGGAAGATGCAGGTTCAATTCCCCCTTCCCTGAGACTGAGGGAAGAGAGGATTTGAAGAGAGGTTTTCCCACCTTTAGACTATCCCATCAGTGAGGCTCCATCAGTCTCTCCTGATGAAGCAGTTGCACTCTGGATTGGAGCAGGAGGAGTGGACCCAGGGACTCCCATGTCCCCAGGTGGGTGCCCTAAGCACTGGACTACAGAGTCATTCTCTTTCTCTCTGGACCAAATATTGTTTAAGTAATTATCCACAAAGCAACAGTGGTTGACTCCAGGAAGCTCCAGTTCATGGATTGCTAAACTGAGCTGGCACCTCCTGGGAGCCAGGATTTAGGGGTCTATCACCCCTCCCCCCTTGTCAGTAGCTCCCACTGGCTAGCTTAGACATGCTGTCTTTTGTGGATCACATTCTTAGGTGCCTCTCTCTCCCCAGTCATTGTACAGAGAACCTAGGCACTAACAGCTTTGTGGATCATGGTGTTGTTCCTGTGATTTTCCAGTGCCATGATGCTAAGCATTTCAACGTCTAAGACCCTTTGTGGATCCCACCATACATGATTTGCCCAATGTTACACAGGAAGTCTGTAACAAAGCAGGGAACTGAACTTCAATCCAAGTCTAGCACCCTAACTCCTGGACTATTCTCCCTCACATAATGTAATGATAGATCCACTGGCCACTCCATGCCCTGTCCCAGCTCACCCTTCCTTCTCCTCTTATTTGCCACAGAAAGGCACTACAGAGCACATCACCATACTGCAGATGGGATATGGATTGTCCCTGCATATCCTCTTCATGGATGCACTTGCACTTAGGGCCTTCTGCACACTTGCTGGTGGGGAAGAGCTAGGATTTGGCCCTCAATCGGACTGAAGAATTTGACCACGTATTTTTCTGACCCATGCACGTTGCTCAAGCTTCTGGCCAAACAACTCTTAAAAGCACAATTATCAAAAAATCACATTGTTCCTGTGATTTTCTAGGTGCCCAAAAGCTAGGCACCGTGATGCTAAGCATTTCAACATCTAACACCCTTCATGGATCCCCGCCTAAGTGACATACAGTTCCAGAGTCCCTAGATAACCATCGGAGTGCCCAGTCTTGTGAAATGTTAAACCCCACATTCTATGCTGATCCATTATACCAGGGCCAGCCACTCAGGCAACAACTTCTCTAATGCTCATAAACTTACTGCTAGGTGGGTGGTAGAACTTGGGCATTCTCGACAAGCCTCCGTCAGGCTTGCAAGGAAGAACAAGTCAGAAGAAAATTCACTGTACAACAGAACTATTAACCGAGGGTGAAATTCACCCCTCCCTGCATGAAGCTGGAGTAAGGGTTTCTTGGGGGAAAACTAAGGAAGTGTTGGGTAGAATTTCTGTTGCAAGGGGGTTCCTAGATCGGTGGGAGCATGGATCCAGTGACTTACTCCTTGGTCCTCCATTCTCACACCTGGTGCACATGGAGTGCAAACAGCCTATAATTGCTGCTCTGCACACAGTCCTCAGCTCAGTATAACATCAGGGCTCAAGTGGTGTGGCCAGAGAGCCTTGAGTGAGCCTTGTGATTTGATTAATTCCATCCAATAATCTAAACAACAACAAAATAACCAAGAGCCAAATCCTGCAGTCCGTATCCAGACAAAACTCCCATTGACTTCACAGGGAGATCGGACTAAGGAATGAATAAGGACTGCAGGATTTGACCCGATAAAATCATAAACAACATTTTAGCACTGATCTTCAAAGTGATTTGCAAACGTTAACGAATTAACATGAAATTTGTTCAAAATGAGGAACTAATTCACTTAATGATTTGTTTACAAGACCAGTGAGTCAATATTGTAGCCAAACTGGTGTGAGTGAGAGTGAGAGAGATTTGGGGGGGGGGGGGGAGGAGAAAGGGGAGGAGAGGGGAAAGGAAAGAAATTGCAAAAGAAATCAAAATACTACAACCAGCCTTTTCTCTAGCACTATCAGAGCCAGAGCAGAAAAGAATAAATTATATGCCAATTCACACTGTAAAATGCTACAATGTGAGAGAAAAATCAAGAGAACAAAGAAAAGAAGAACATCAGTTAGATCACAAGAAAAGCACTGTCCCCATTGTCATTAATTCTAAGATGAACAGAGGAAGCGGGAGCTGTTCCAAAACAGTATTTTTAAGTACATTTTTATTCACTCACTTTAATTAAGCTTGTTCTGACTTGTGAGTCTAAAGAACTAGGAGAATATGTGCCTTACAAAGCCAGTTTGACCTCATGCAGTGTTTCCCACCGTGTTCTTTCATCTCCAATTTTAATAAGGGAATAAATCCTAGAATTAATTCCAGGAAAATATATCTCTGACCATAACCCCACGTGGCCACTGGATGTCACTGCTGTTCCACACAAGAGATGCATCCCTAGCAGCAGGTTATTAATTCTTTTCTATATATTTTCAGATGAAAGCATTTTGGTATGTTTTTGGCACTCTCAAAGTTTCAGTAAATGTCCCCCTAATTTAAGGCCAGTATGAAATGTAAACAGATTAATAAATGTGAGTCCTGAATGTCAAGAGCTCACTATGTTTCCCCAAGAATCAATACCATCTCTGCCCCAGTTCTGAGTGAATGGGATTCAATTTGGCATTCAAGGAAATCCTGCCAAAGAGTAACAATAGATGAAAGCAACTGTTTCCATGCAGTCATTCTGAGAACAGACTAACCTAATTAGCTGGTGTCAAATGGAACAAAAAAGCCAATATGCTCTTGTGACAAAAATCAAGAGAATCTTTGTTATCATTTTTATCAGTGATACTAAAATCCAACACGTTGACAAGAACTTTTCAGTGTGCTTTGTCTATGCATCTGGTTGATATGTAAGTGGAGTTTAGAGGCAGGAGTCTATAAACTAGTTCTTTCTTTCTCCAGTAAATTAACTTCCTGTGAACAATACTCTACTTCATCTTGGGTAAATCAAATGGCTGAAAAGGATTTTCTTTCCTTAGGTTTTGAGCAGGGTGTTGTCAACAACTACAGTCTTCACGTGACTGCTTAAAAGGAAGTTTACAAACAATATCCAATTCTTCTAAAACTAGACTATTAAAACACAACCAGAGGTGGGCAAACTATGGCCCACAGGCTACATCCGGCCGGCAGGACTGTCCTGCCTGGCCCCCGAGCTTCTGGCCCGGGAGGCTTGCCCCCGGCCCCTCCCCTGCAGCCTCAGCTCACTGCGCTGCTGGTGCAATGCTCTGGGCGGTGGGGCTGTGAGCTCCTGGGGCAGCGCAGCTGCAGAGCCTGGCCTGACCCGGTGCTCTGTGCTGCGTGGTGGCAACAGCATGGCCCGGCTCCAGCCGGGCGGCGCGGCTGTAGCGCGGCCAGCCACTGGTGCTCCAGGCAGCGCGGTAAGGGGGCAGGGAGTGGGGAGGGGGGGTTGGATAGAGGGCAGGGGAGTTCGGGGTGGTGGTCAGGGGGTGGGGGGGTGTATAGGGGTCAGGGCAGTTGGGGGGCAAACAGGGGGTTGAATTGGGGTAGGGGTCAGTCAGGAAAGAGGGGGGATTGGATGGGGCGGCAGGGGGCAGTCAGGGGACAGGGGTGTATGGACGGCCAGGGGTCCCGGGGAGGGGGCAGATAGGAGGTGGAGGCCGGGCCATGACCCCCTCCCCTAACTGGCCTTCCATACAATTTACAAAACCCGATGTGGCCCTCAGGCCAAAAAGTTTGCCCACCCCGATATAAACAGATTTTGGGTGCCTCCATTTTTTGCCCAAGGTCTCCCAGCAGGCCAGTCTAACTACCCAATTTGTGTGTGCCTATGACACAGTTTGCACACGCACATTGAGACCCTCTGCACTCAGCTAATTTTACCATACCAATAGCCAGTTAGTACAGGTTTTTCCATGTAGCACTCAGTTATTAATATTTATTCCTGCTGAATCTTAACTGTTTGATGCTCCTACTAGCAGCCTGTGATGGCACAGACTTCCATTCCTATAATTGGTCATTTTTCTGTGTGGATGGATTCCCCCAACGATGTCACTATAATGGATAAACTCTCCCATACAACTAGACTTCCCACGGTACATTTTCCCACATGTTAACAGTGCTACTCTGTGTCTGACTCCAGGGAACCCTATCCTCTGGGTGTAAGCTATCTCCAACAGCTCACTAGCCTACCTCATGCAGAAGTCAGGAGTAGGTTTAAAACGCATGTAGCTTGTTTTGTTGGGCTTAGAAAACAAACAACAACAAAAAGACAACGTCTGGACAGCTGTACACTGTGACCCTATGATCAACTGCATCTCTGCAATGATGAAGTTGAGACAATACTTTTGGGAGGGGGAGATCAAGACCTAGCTGACTGTCCGGAATAAAGAAAGCATACAGGACAATCTGAACTCCACCAAATGCAACCAGAGGATGCATCGGCAGGTCTCTGATAATTCTGAAGATACAAGTAGCCAGGGGACTGTGCAATGCAGGGGAAAAGTAAGTCCACAAAAGTGTAATACAGCAGACAGAAGGATTCTACCAACTGGACAACTGTCTCGAGGAGCCAGACAGACTGGGAGTAAAGCCCAAGGAAATAATTATATTCAAGGTTATGCAAAGTTACAAGGAATCAGATTTGGCACAGAAACACCATTGACATCTCTGCTGGGTGGTGGGAATAGTACCCCTATGTGACTGGAGTCCCAGTGCAGCCAACTGAAGTCACTCAATTAGGGTGAACTGCAAAGAATGGGGCAGACAATCCCCAAAGCTGATGGATAGGCCCATACAATACTTAGATTTACCAAGCCAGCACAAAACAGCTTCCATAATACCTTACTGGTTACTCAGAAGCCAACAACACAGTTCCCTTAAAGTAACCCCGCCTCAGGCCTTCACCCAGATATCCAAGTCATTTAGGCTGAGGATTACTGAAAAATCTTATCATATAAAAAAGTTCTACCAATCCCAAAGGATCAGACACATTACTTCCCACGTTAATGAATATTCCAGATCTTACTCAAATACACGCTTACAGCCAATTCTTATTAACTAAACTAAAATGTATTAAAAAAAGAAGAGAGACAGAGTATAGGTTAAAAGATCAGTATACATACAGCCCTAAGTACAATCTTCCACCAAGATTTCAACGATTTCCATCCTACCATCAACCTCAGCCTGGACCAGTCCACACAAGAGGTCTACTTCCTAGACACTATAGTGCTAATAAGCGATGGTCACATAAACACCGCCCTATACCGGAAACCTACTGACTGCTACACTTACCTACATGCCTCCAGCTTTCATCCAGATCACATCACACGATCTATTGTCTACAGCCAAGCTCTAAGATACAACTGCATTTGCTCCGATTCCTCAGACAGAGACAAACAGCTACAGAATCTCTATCAAGCGCTCTTAAAACTGCAATGCCCACCTGGTGAAGTGAAGAAACAGAAGGGTACCGAGCAGTCACCTACTACAAGACAGGCCCAGCAAAGAAAGTAACAGAACACCACTAGTCGTCACCTACAGCCCCCAACTAAAACCTCTCCAGCGCATCATCAAGGATCTACAACCTATCCTGAAGGCAGGGCCGTCTCCAGCTTTGTTGCCGCTCCAAGCAGCGGGGAAAAAAAAAAAAGAAAAATAAAACGATTGAGCTGCTGCCGAAGAGGAAGAGAGGGACTGAAGGACCCGCCGCCGAATTGCCGCCGAAGTCCCGGACGTGCCCGCCACCGAAGACCCGGACGTGCCGCCCCAATAACGGACGGAGTGCCGCCCCTTTCTATTGGCCACCCCAGGCACCTGCTTCCTTCGCTGGTGCCTGGAGCCGGCCCTGCCTGAAGGACGATCCCTCACTCTCAGACCTTAGGAGACAGACCAGTCCTCACCTACAGACAGCCCCCCAACCTGAAACAAACACTCACCAACAACTACACACCACACAACAAAAACACCAACCCAGGAACCAAACCCTGCTACAAACCCCGGTGCCAACTCTGTCCACATATCTATTCAAGGGACCATCATAGGACCTAACCACATCCAGAGCTCATTCACCTGCACATCTACCAATGTAATATATGCCATCATGTGCCAGCAATGCCCCTCTGCCATATACATTGGCCAAACCCGACAGCCTCTACACAAAAGAATAAGTGGACACAAATCTGACATCAGGAATCATAACATTCAAAAACCAGTAGAAGAACCCTTTGATCTCTCTGGTCACTCAATAACAGACCTAAAAGTGGCAATTCTTCAACAAAAAACCTTCAAAAACAGACTCCAACATGAAGCTGCAGAACTGGAAATAATTTGCAAGCTGGATACCGTCAGATTAGGCCTGAATAAAGACTGGGAGTGGTTGGGTCATTACAAAACCTAAACTTAATTTCCCCATTACTAATTTCTCCCTACTGTTACTCACACCTTCTTGTCAACTGTCTGTAATGGGCCATTCTCTTTCCACTTCAAAAGTTATTTTTCCTCCCTTGGTATCCTGATGTTAACTGATTTATCTCGTTAGACTGACCTTACACTTGGTAAAGCAACCCCCATCCTTTCATTTATTTATACCTGCTCCTGTATTTTTCACTCCATGCATCTGATGAAGTGGGTTCTATCTCACTAAAGCTTATGCCCAAATAAATGTGTTAGTCTCTAAGGTGCCACAAAGACTCCTCGTTGTTTTTGTTATAGCAGAGATGGTGAGCTTTGTAGATGCAAAGAGTTCTTTCAGAAATAGTTCATAGGTTATAGTCCAATGATTGTATTCAGGGTGGTCCAATCAAAACTGGGATCTCAGTCCTTGTGGCTTAGGCTTCTCCTGCATGAAACCTCAAACAGATCTGAGATGACAGGATCAGGACCCAAGCCATTTTTTATACAGCTTCAGGCCTTCTTTGACAATTCAGAGTCCCTTGGCGAACAATAGACACTCATGGGAACTTTGAAGTGGACCCATTTCCTAAGCATTGCTGGTAATTATTCACCCAGATCAACATAAGGCAATTGCCTGTTTTTCCACCATTCACAGATGATTTGCTATACGTTTCAAAGAGAGATGAATACAGCGATATCCTATGTTTACAGTTCATTTAAATGTTAAGATGGCCCTTTGATCTCTGAATTAACAGAATACAGCATAGACAGGGACGGTTTGATTACATTGTTGACCTCTACCAATATATATGTAAATACACAAAAGCACAAACATTATCTACCCATATGTTTTTAAGGGTTGAATTTAAGTAATATATCCTGCAGGATGCTTCACCCTTTCTAGGCATGCATCACACCCTACCTATATTTTCCTACACAGACTATACCTTTTAATTATTCTCGTATTATAAACCTTACATACATGAAGAACCCTCTGTCATGGACCACAGTGGATTTGGTCACCTGTAGGCATCTCAGCTAGTGACAGTCAGTCCACACAGTTGCAACTTGGTCCTATCAATGGGTAGAGCTTGTTTTAGCCTGGAGTCAGCCCTCATTCCAGTTTAGTTGGGCAACATAGATGGGCAAAAACCTGTGCATTTGCTTCTTCTTCCTTCTTCTCTTTTTCAGCTACCACATCAGTCAGCTTGTAAACTTCTAGCTGATGCAGCTGAGCGGGGGTAGGGGGGTGCAGGCTCTAGGAGGGGGTCGGGGGGTGCGGCGCTTACTTGGGGCTCCTAGGAAGGGCAGGCTGGGGTTCTCTGTGCGCTGCTACCCCCAGGCACTGCTCTCACAGCTTCCTATTATCTGCAGGGGCACTTGGGGTGGGAGCAGCACACGTAGACACAGACCCAGGGATGCACGGGGGGGGGGTGAGGAGGGGCGCTCACGGGGGCAGAAGGCGGGGTTGAGGGAGAGACCGGGCCTCAAACATTGCTGGAGCCGGGCCCTAGGCCAGGAATATTCCTGGTGCCCAAGCACCATGGGCCCATAGAACTCGCCACCCATGCCGAGATGATGCAGCATTCGGTAGAGCAGTGCTCCAATCAGCTATTCCTTAACTCCGACCCCACCTCCAGGGTGGAGCTTGGGCGTCACCTGATTGGAATCGACGTGAACAAGCACTCAAAGACGAAGAAACAGTTACTCACCTTCTCGTAACTCTTGTTCTTCACGTCCATTCCAATACCCACCCTCCTTCCCCTCTGTTGGAGCCAGCAAGAAGGAACCGAAGGGGGGGTCGGGTCAGCAGGGTCATATATTGAGTGCCATGAAGAAGCCACTCCAGGGGACTCCACAGCCAACCCAACAGAAGCTACTAAGGAAAACTTTCTGATGACCGTGCAAGCGGCGCACGCACACCTGATTGGAATGGACGTGAACAACACATCTCAAAGAACAACAGTTACGAGAAGTTGAGTAATCGTTTCTTACCATCTATTGTATGCCATAGCAACTGCTCCCCATCCTTAAAAGTTCTAAGTTGCTTTCTTTCTTTATAAACTAGTTTTTCAAGCACAGTAATATGGATAAAAGTTATTTCGCTTTCAACACGTGACAGTCATTGATCCACAGTGACTTTATGCACTCTTTAAAAATCTGTTTTATTTAGCAAGAACCCACATCAGAGTGAGTGAAGCCACTGGTCCTTTGGCCTCATGACTCACACTGCCCCCAAGATATGTACTAAACAAACAGCCTGCTAGGGCATATCCTGTTGCAGATATTGCTTAACTGCTGATTAGGTTCCTTTCTATACACGCACATAAAGCAGAAGTTGCCGACAAGATGATTTTCTGGGAAGCTAGAACCAATTTTCAAGAAATGTAATATATTGGTTATTTTGACCTCAGGATGAGGAAAGTCTGCTAGTAGTGGAGACCAGTGACTAAGAGGTCTGTTACCATGCTCCACCAGGGAACTCAGAAGCATGTGGCAGTCCCAAATAGATTGCAGAACCTAACTAGGAGGGGTGAGGACAGGACCAAGGTAGATTCTAGATTTTTCCAAAACATATTTTACTGCTGCATTTTCAATTACTAAAATCAGAGGCTGCAGGTGGCCTTTCCAGTATTTCATTATGACATATGAGATGCAGCATCTACTATAGTAAAGTGACACTCATGTGCGTAGGTAGGTAACTTTCTAGGCGCAGGACTTAACCAACTCCTTTAATTCATATTGAAGGATTAACTGCAAAAAACACCATTTTAAATCTAAAAAATATCATTAAGATCAAAATTAGCTCTGCAATTTAGGGTCTCAAATACTTTCTTAGAATTACTGATAAGAAATGCAATTCTTTTCAGTTGGATATTCTAATTGGTGAGAGGGAGAAGATTCTGTTCTCTTGTTCCTTGGCAATTTTGTGTCCCTTTTTCCACAATCTTGCTAGGATACAGTTTTCAAGGGTAGAGTCCAGCCAACGTAATGACACTATTTAAATTACAGTAAAATCTGATTGCAAAGTCCTTGTTTCATACCAACACAGGCACAGCATTTGTTGATAAAGTCCAAAACTTTGTTAAATTTAAAATAGGGGATTTTCTTCATTATGTTGCTCATTCCCACCCAGAGATAATTAAGTCCCTGTTTTCCTTTCCTCTACCACTGATCTAATTTTAGCATCAGCTATCATGTAGTGTGCATCTATATAGGATCACTCATGTATGTAGTATTGCTGCTTTTCTTTCCCCTATTGCTCTATGACTTTGCTTTATCATCAAGCACCACTTGGCATGCATGCAATGTGGCATTCAGCCCAAGAGAGCTGACAGAAAGAAACTAACAACAATCAGGTCAAAATAGTACAGAAATACAAGCAAAATTGTCTGATGAGTTTTTCCCCAAATTGGGATACTACATTGCGTGGCTATAACCTTGTAACAAGGTGATGGGCCAGATGCTCTGCTGATGCAAATTGATGTAGCTTCATTAAAGTCACTGAAGCTACACTTATTTATACCAGCTGAGATCTGGTCCAATATATCTCCATGACAGGGGCCCTTTCTAAATACACTAATAATGACTGTTCTAAAGAAAGGTCTTCTGGGATCAGATTAAGGTCCTTATAGCTGACAGTGCTTTGGAGTCTATCAACTCCCCCAAAATAATAGGCAAAAGATTTCAGTAACACGCATCCACAGAAACAAGGCTTGAACTGTTCCATAGAAAGGTGTGGTAGTGACACCGAGAATCTGAAGTTCTAAGGTTTCATTTACAGTGACGGTTTAGATTCTGATACATAATTTTCATGTAGAGGAAGCTAGAAGTTTTACCCAGCTCTTGTGATCATGGGAGCAGTGAATGACTCTTCTGAAAATATTCCTGAATGGGTTCATTTGTTTATAGAATCAGATAACTTGACACTAGCCAGAAAGATGTTAAGATTGCACTGCAGTTTTTCAATTTGTTGTGTTTTTTCCTCAACTTCTCCCTGGAGATATTTTCTTTGATCTGTAATAGATTATTAAGTCTGAAAAACCCAGTTGTGCCTCTTTGGACATCTATTCTGGCAGTATGTGCCTTTTGTGGCATGCAACATGCCCTGAGGATATTCCCCCCCTCCCCGGCTACTGGAGGATTAGTCCATGATGAAGTATAGCGAAAGATTTGAGGATATTACTTCTAACTAGCCATGGGGGACAGATGTGAACTTGGGGACACTAAATGGAAATTGAAACTGAATGGTAAATCAGTGCTCATTAGTTAAGAAATGGTGAGAATGAGAGAATAAAGTGATGTTAAGTTTACATTACCTTGGGCACCATAGAAGGGGAGCTTTGGAACCAGCCTGGTTTTCTTCAGCATTCTGCTCCGGAGGAATCATCCCCAGAGCGTGACCCAGGGCCTTCATAGCACCTGGTGTAAAGGGGCCAGAGAGGGTGAGGGTCTCACCCCTTTGCCTCATTTTGACCCCTGTAAAAGGTACAGCTTTTTGTTGTTGGGGGAGAAAACAACAAAAGGGGGTGGGAAGTATCATGAATGTTTTTCCATTTAATTTTTTGGCCAATATAGGGATGCAGGGCACGGGGCAGAAATGAACTTAAAAACCATTGAAGTTTTCTTTCTCCCCTGTAGAAATGAGGAAGTTTCAGAAATTTTTGACCAATTCTAATGAAAGGGGAAATCAGACTTTCCTACCTCTCCTTTATCTTAGGCCTTGGCTACACTTACCCGCTAGTTCGACGGCTGGAAATCGAACTTCTGTGTTCGACTTATCGCGTCTAGTCTGGCGAGAGGAGTACCGCGGAGTCGACGGGGGAGCCTGCCTGCCGAGTGTGGACCAAGGTAAGTTCGAACTAAGGTACTTCGACTTCAGCTACGTTATTCACGTAGCTGAAGTTGCGTTCCTTAGTTCGAATTAGGGGGGTAGTGTAGACCAAGCCTTAGGGAGATAAACCTGCAGACCAACTTTGCACTTGGGGAACAAATGCAGAGGCGAGGCAGAAAATCAGGCCGTTAGAGGTTCCAATTTTCTTTGCATCCAGTCTTGCATCCATTGACCGCTCTGCATGAAGGATTAAGCTCCCTTAACTGCCCTGATCATCTTTTTATATCAGGATACTTCCATGTAATTAAAACCTTATGGGAGGGGTTCTCAAACTTCTTCATCATGTGAACAGCATCTTGACCACCTTCCCATCTGCAATCACACAGACCACCTCTTCCCTGATCTCATTCACGTGAGACCCATAGGGCAACTGCAGCCATTGCTCACAAGTAACACAAGAAATTTATTTCTGTATTTTTAGCTGCCTTTAGTACAGTAAGTGTTTTGCCCTTTCTGAAAAAAAATAGTCTGCATTGGCTCATCATTTCATCGCCCACTCCCATCTGTTCATCTCAGCTGGAAACAAGGACAACCAGCACAATGCAACCACTCCTCTCTCTGGGGGCTGCTTTGTGGTCAGACTCACTCTGGTTTGGGAACTGGTGTCATATGGAGACCAGACTTTTCTAAACGTGCTGGAGATGTACGTTGATAAACTTGACTTGCCAACTTTAAGCCACATTTTTCTCCAATATTAGTGCATTTTGTCAACCGTGAATTGTAATTCTCTTACCACGCTTTGTTCTGTATTGGATAAAGGTTGCAACTTTTGTCCTTCAAAGAGGGAAATTAACAAGGCTGGTCAGAAATTTTCCTAGTGGATTTTTTTTTTGATTGGAAGATGCCAACTTGCCAAAAATCAAAGCATTCTGTGGGATTGTGGTGATTTTAGGGGAATTCTGATAGAATGTAGGCCGAGTTCTGGCAGAAATGTGCATGGTTACCTGCCAGCTGCCTACCTGGCTGTTTGGGAGCCTGGAGTTCCAGGCTCCCTGGGCTTCCTTGGTCCCTCAGTAGCCTTCTAGGCAGACTGCCCAGGAGCCAGAGTTCCCAGCTCTTCAGCAGTTCTAGCCTTCAGAGTCCCCAAGCTCCCTACCTGGTGGGCCGCCAGGGCTCCACACAGCTCAGAAACATTTGCAAAAAGTTGAAGTGAAATATCCCCATTCCCATCACATTCCCCAGAAATTTCAGTTTCTTGCCAGCTCTAGAAATTAACTTGAGTGGCTCATAATATCACAATTGCACAGATGGAGTTTTTATCCTAGATGTATGAGTCACTATGTATCATCTTGAATTTGTATATACTGCAATAAGTGATTCTATAGCTATACGGCATGCAGGCATTTGTAATGCAGGAACATTTCTTCCAAGCAAGAGTTGGCCTAACCTTCACCCTGGCTCCAACAGCTCCAGTGCTCCATCGTGTTACTGGGGAACATGGGAACAATGCAGCCACACACCTGCTAATCCTCAGTATGCTCCTCTCCTCCCATAGCTACTAGCGGCAACTGTAGCACCAGCTACAACAGCCAGCAACAGAGAATATTTGTCATCACTATTGTGATGGGTTGAGGTTGGCCCCCGTTGGGTTGACCCCCATTTTGAGGTGCCTCTGGATATGCTGGCATTCCACTGAGGCCACCGGTCCTACCAGCTTGAGTTTCCTTTGCACTGGGTTGCTGTGCCAGGTTCTCAAGCCCCTTTCCAGGACACACCCAGGCAAGGCCACACCCAGGTGCAGACAGACTGAAATCAGCTCTGTGTAGGAAGATTCAGGTAGGGGAAAGACCAGCACTCTGGTGCACACACCATCTGGAGTATAAACCCCAAAATAATATTGTCTTGTGCTGTACAGACAGATCTGTTCAACGCAAGCTCATAAAAAAAATCACCCCTCCCGCCATAGGGTGGGAGATATGCACAGCTTCTCCCCTCCCCCCCCAGATATGAATTGCACAAACTGGGTTTTGGAATAAACAAGAAATAAGTTTATTAACTACAAAAGGTAATTTTTAAGTGATTATAAGGGATGGCAAACCGAACAAAGCAGATTACTGAGCAAATAAAATAAAACCTAGGCTTAATTAAAGAAACAGGTTACAAAATGTAATTTCTCACCTTAAATATTATTTTAGGCAGGTTGCAGAGTTTCTGCAGCTTAGAGTTCCTGTTATTTTTCTTTACAGACTAGACCCCTGACTCAGCCTGGACTCAATCCTGGCCTTTCCCCAGCTTAGTTCCTCTGTCTCTTCAGGTGCTTTCAGAGTCTTCCTTCTTAGGCAGGGAGGCAATGCAGAAGAGCCCTAATTGACTCACTTCCCAGCCTTAAAACAGAATTTATATAAGGCGTGAATCCTTTGTTTCCAGTGGAAAAATACCAACAGTGTCCAAGGTGGTACTCCATACTAGGTGACATCATCACCTGACCCTGCAGTGTCAAAGCAACATCCCAGGAAGTTTCTCAGGAAGGCAGGAGATAAGTATCTTCCAAGTCTTCTTCTTCCTAATGGCCCATTGAGGCTGATTGCCTACTGTCTGATGGGTGTTTCCCAGATGCACTTTTGCAATTGATACAGCAAAGATACACGTATACAAATATGATAATCACATTCAGTAAATCATAACCTTTCCAATGATACCTCATGACCCATCTTGCATAAAACATATCTTAGTTATGCCATATTCATATCATAATATTTCTAGGAAGAATATGGGGTATAACATCATAACTATCTCCTTGTCAAGTGCAGAGTTGAGGATTTAAAGCATTATTAAGGTCATTGATCACAAGTCATGTTGGAAACAGAGAAAATGGGAGGTGTTTTGAGCAGCAGAGTGCCATGATTGGATTACAGATTCAACACAAATGTTACCTTTTAACATGGTTCAGTGATGCAGTATCTTTGTAATAGAGAGAATAAGGGTTGTGTAGTGGATGCTGAACACAAGACTCTCTGCACAGTGGATCAAATGTTGTCACTGGTTTTGGGATAGTTCATGTTTAAGGTCAATTTCCCATATCTTTTCAAATCCACAGCATCGGATATACTGATGGCCGAGTAGCTTGAGGCTGATGGGCCCAACATACCTAGATTGTCACATAACCTTGGTTTTAATTAATAAGCTTAGGCAGCTCTGGAATTAAGTGCTTAAAAAAAAAATAAGTTATTTGGCCAGATAAAAATTATGGCAAAGACCCATGAAAGAAAGTGTGGTTGTTTCGATTGTAGTACTTAATTCTTTTGTGTTCCCGCAAGAATGAAGAGATTGACAAAAAGTCTGTCAGGACTAAATGGTTATGCTGAAACGAGGCTTTTTTGCTAGGTAATCATTTAATTATGGCACTGCTGTATGGTCCAAAAAGAGAGACAGCTTGCCCTGCTGTTTTTATTAGATATACTCTCTGGGCATATAATCTTAAACAAAAACCATCAGACAAAAGCCGGCTTTCTCAGCAGCTAGAGGGTAACTGGATGTTTACACAGAAATGGGCTCCTTCACTTAAAAGGTGTTAATAGTCACGAGAATTTAAAAATAATGGACTCAGATCAAGTCTTTGTTCAAAAGAAATAAATATCTAGAATAAATCAGATTATCCGCAAGCTTTAATGGAAACAGAATGACACTAGAAGCGTCTCTTTTCAGTGCAGCAGTTCTATGTGAACAGATGGCAGATCTGTGTGATGCAGTGGGCAGGGTTTTCATACCATGTTTCTGGCAAATATGATCAGTGTTTAACTCATATTATATATGCATTAGATATATACACACACACTATGTACACACACGTATACATTTAGGCATTACTTTACTGGTCTGATTTTCAGAGATGCTGAGTGCATACCGCTCCAATGAATTCAACTTTAGTTGTGAGTGCTAGGTCTGTCTGAAAATCTAGCCACATATATTCATAGTATTCCTCTTCTTGACTATACACTGTCCAACTGGCTTCCTAACTATTCCTTTATTATAGCAGAAATAAGTATAAATCAATAGCTCTTATGCAGTACTTTTCATCCACAGATCTCAAGGCACTTTACATAGGAGAGTAAGGGCTTCTCTACATGGAGACTTTGGCTTCCATTTTCCATCTGTTAAATTGGGATGTGATACTTAGAGGGAGTCTACACAGAGACTTAACGTGCCTCAAGCGGTGGTGTCAATCTACACCCAGCTAGCCACACACTGACTTGTCTGGACCTGTGTACACAGAACTTTTAGTGTGTGATAACAGGGTCCACACAGCCAGGATTCACAACACACATCAAGTTTCCATCCGGATGCCAAGTATCATCATCCCAATTTAACAGATGGAAAACGGAATCACAGAAAAGTCAAGTGACCTGTTTGCAGTCATTCAGCAAGCCAATAGCACTCAGAGAGAGTAAAATTCTGGCCCCATTGAACTCAATAGCTAGAACTCGCTTTGACTTCAATAGGGCCAGGATGTCACCCTCAATTTCTGGTTCAAATTAAAGATTTTAACTAGATTAGCCAGTGTGCATTTTCAGTAAATCCAATATGTTTAATAGGAATAAGAGCAATATTTGCTCCATTTCTCATATCCTGTTTGTGCATGTGGCAAGTGCAAGTTTCTTTTAACTGTATCTTTATTACAATCTCAAAACTGGGAGCCAGATGAGAACAAAAAGTTTTCTAACATCCCTGAATAATCCTACAGAATAATTGTGTCTCTGCAATACTAGAAAGATGCACACACAAATTTCACTTCATCTTGCAGTGCACAATTTCCAGTTAAATGTTAACAAATTCTGCCGATCTAACACGCGTCTCACTGAAATGGTAGGCTTGGGAATCAGCCTGCCATACCTTTCATTACACTAGGAGGCTCCACAGGTCACCAAATGCTGCAGACCTCTCATTTTCTTTAAGCAATTTCCAGTCAGTTGCACTCTCCCACGTATAGTGTTCTGAGTTAGATATGAAAAAGAATGTTTTAATGTATTGTGTAATAGTCACTTTCGTGGACTAGAACTTTGATCACTTATTACATACATAACAATAAATGTCACAAATTAATAAACTATGCATGAGACAGAGAACACATTCTATTAATTGATTTAGGAACTGAAAGCTCCTGGAGAAGATCAAATGCGGCTGGACAGCATCCTTGACCTTATCTCTGGGGAACCTCAAGTGCATGGCTTAGTCTAGCAAAATGAATATATGGACAACACTTTGCTCATCAAATATGTTCCTGATACATCAGCTTCAGGCAAAGGTAGGCAAATGACTAGTACATAGGGGCTCTAAAACTGCCAATTAATGTCCCTCTTTTTCCATTGTTGCAATAGGCTTAAAAGCTCTTCTGTTGAGCGGATATTAGAACATAAAGCACAAAGTCTCCTGCAGGCTCACTGTGGCAGGTGGGACTCTAACTCTCCCTGGTGATTAGGACAGATGGAAGTTCCTCTCCTAGAAGAGAGGGAGCTAGGATGGGGGCAGTCCTAGATGGAGTACAGCTGACACCAGGGAGGAGGCATAAGCTGAGAGTTATGTTATGCTACTGTTAACGAGTTACCAATAAATCCAGACTCCAGGAAGAATGCAAGTCTGGACATTAACTCAGACAGACATCTATGGGATGGGGTGAGGACTCAGCCCATTCATAGCAATAAAGAAGCAAAGAAGAGCACACTGTTTTCTTCACTCGTACAGTCACATTTGAGAAAGTAAGCCTCTCCCTTTATTACTTAAGCTATTAATTATATGCATTGCAGTTGTACCTAGGAACCCCCAGTAACAGACTAGGGCCCATTGTGCTAGGTCCTATACAAAAGAACTATCCAACCCCTGAGGAGCAAGTTATGTCAACTACTCATCTCTGCACTGTGTAATTTCACTACTGAAGTATTCCTGGTGATTTCAAAGCCTCCAAAAATTTGTAAAATGAGAGGCAGCTCAAGCTCAAACTTTCCAGTACTTTCATTAAATACAAATGTAGTTCATTACTCTAAATGTTGGGTGGTGTTCAGCCACATACAGCCAATGTTTGTTGCAATAAAGATTACTAGAGCTGGTCAAAAATTTTCCAATGGAACAATTTTCCCCTCAGAAAATGCTGACAACTGAAATTTTCCTTGGAAACAAGTTGATTCCATTGAAACTTTCAACTGAAACCTCACCAGCCAGCCGGGCTCCCTGGGATCCCCACCTCTTTGGCGGCCTGGCTTACTGGGCAGTTAACCCAGAAGTTTTAGAAAAATTCCATTCTGGTTCCTCCAAAATGGGACTTTTTTTTTTTTTTGCGCAATTTTCCCTTAAGCTCAAAGTTTCACATTTCTGACTTTTCTTTCCAGTTTGGAATGAATATTCTCAGAAATGCACATTTTCTGTAGGAGGAAAACTCTGGTTCATGCACAGCTCTAGTTCTTTCTAATTTTATGCACAGTTCCATTTTTTTAAAAATAAGAGCTTCCCTCATACTTTAAAATATAAATCTATTCTGTCATTAGCTAGCATTAGTAATTGATTCATATTGATTTCTTATACAGAGGCATATTTGTGAGAGGGAACATTGAAATGGAGCAATAGAATTGTCAAATTATTCATATTTGTACTGATAGACCCCTCCCCCCCTCCCCAGGAACTGCACATGTAAAGTGTTTGTTTCATCAGGGATTCATTAGTTATTAACTCGCTAAAGTTATCCTCCCTCGCAGAAAGGCAGTCTGTTTCTTTTACAGAAGGGAAGAACTTATACCTCAAATGCCACTGAAGCAGCACAGCATGATTAACTGTTTTCTACACTGGGACTACCAATGGTTTGATTCTTGAATATTGGCAGGGCCGGAGGGTTAGCACTTCAGTACTTTCACATTAGCAGAGTTAACAATTAGTCCCTCAAAGAATTACCAAAGTGAATCAATCTTGTGGCTCAGCAGTTGGCACACAGCATTACTGGTCAGTTAAAGTATCTATGTATACTACATGTACTGTGTGCATTACTGGTCAACCCCAACTCAGAAACAATACTGAAGAATCAGAGACGGTTCAGAAAAGGGCAAGGAGAATGAGTAGAGGGGATGGAAAAAAATTCTCATAGAAAGAGGAATTGAAACAATTTACATTGCTTAAGGAACATGAGAGAAGCATATAAACTAATGACTGATCTGCAGAAGGTAGATCAGGACATCAGCTGTCCCCTTACTCGTGTTGTGAGGGAAATTCAATGAAACCAAAAGGCAGCACATTCAAAATGAACTTTCACACAATGCATAACTAGACCATGGAACTCATTGTTACAAGACGTCTTTGAGGGCCAAGAATTCACCAAGATTTAAAGAGAAATTGGATGTTTATATGAACAAGAATATCCAGAGTTATAATAGTGAACACAAAAAAAAAGTATTGGAAAGAATAAAACCTAATGTTTCAGGGTTTAAACCAAACTGCCTGCTAGGGCAGTGGTTCTCAAACTTTTGTACTGGTGACCCCTTTCTGAACTGGTGACCCCTTCCACATAGCAAGCCTCTGTGTGCGACCCCCCCCCCTTTTAAATTAAAAACATTTCTTTACATATTTAACACCATTATAAATGCTGGAGGCAAAGTGGGGTGGAGGCTGACAGCTCGTGACTCCCCATGTAATAACGTCGTGACCCCCTGAGGGGTCCCAACCCCCAGCTTGAGAAGCCCTGTGCTAGTGATTAGGAGGAAGCCTTTTTTGGGAGGAGTGATGGGGGTGGGGGATATAATTATCACCCATAGTCTACTGGGGGGATTTCTTGTACTTCAGAAGCAACTAGCACCGGCCTCTAGTCCAGAATTCTCTCTCTGACTGACAGATGACAGGTCTGATCCAGTCTGGCAACTCCTATGTTCCACTGTCCAGGAGATGCTTCCAAGCCAGCTGCCGGAGTAAGGTTATACCCAGGTAGGGATAAGAAAGGGCATTTGTTTGAAACACACAAATCCTCACAAGTGCAAGATTGTGTGCTGTCTTACTTTCCAGCCTTTGCTGGGTTTTTTAATCCTACTTCAAACATGGTGACTGAAGAACAAAGAGAAAGGGGGAGGAAGAGGAGGAGAAAAGAATATTATAAGAGTTAAACAGTGTTGTAGAAGTTTTTGTTTAACAAGAGCAAATATTTTAAGAGTGTTGCAAAGCATGTGAGAAACAAGGTAAAACAAATGTAAATATTTGGTAAATGTTGAAGAGCATGTAATGATCCATTTTTTGGAAATCAAAATAATGGACTAAATCCATAAATACTTTCATACTCGATCTTCATCTGTAGCTCCCACAGTGACAGCAAAAATTAAAGCTAGAGCATAAAACAGGGCTCAGACTTTTTTACTGCCAACAGCTTAATGAGCACAGGGAAAAGTTTTCAAAAGTGGCTAAGTAACTGCACACTCTTCGGGCTGGTCTTCACTTACCGGGGGATTTTAAAATGAAATGCTTATAGCACTAGAAAAAGTGTATTCGGGTTATTACAAAGCGATCGAGACACCAGGGGTCGATTTAGCAGGTCTAGTAAAGACCAGCTAAATCGACCACTGCTCACTCTCCCGTCAACTCTGGGACTCCACCAGAATGAGATGCATAAGTTAAGTCGACCGGAGAGTTTCTCCTGTCAACCCAGCGCAATATAGACACCGCAATAGGTCAACCTAAGGTACGTCGACTCCAGCTATGTTATTCACCTAGCTGGAGTTGCATCACTTAGGTAGACTTGGCCCCGTAGTGTAGACCCGCCTTTAAGGGGCTAAGTCACTTTTGAAAGGTCACTTAGGGCAGGTCTACACTATGGGGCTAAGTCAACCTAAGTTACGCAACTCCAGCTCTGTGAATAACATAGCTTGAGTCAACATACTTTAGGTCAACTTATTGTGGTGTCTGCACCGTGCTGGGTCAACAGGAGAAACTCTCCGGTCGACTTACCTTATGCATCTCGTTCCACTGGAGTACCAGACTTGATGGGAGAGCGATCGGTGGTCAATTTAGTGGGTCTTCACTAGACCTACTAAATCAACCCCCAGTGGATCGATCACCGCCTGTCAATCCCCCAGTAAGGGGAGACAAGCCCTAAGTCTCATTGACTTTCAATGAGACTTAGGCTCCTAGATGACTAAAATCACTTTTGAAAGTGGTTAAGCCTCCAAAGTCATTAGTTGCTTAGTGGGATTTTTAAAGTGTCTAGGTGCCTAAGGAATTAGGCACTTAAAAACTTTTGAAAGTGCCACTAAGCAACTATCTACATCTTCGACACCTAAATACCTTTAAAAACGGGCCCATAGCTGCTTTTGAAAGTTTTACACCCAATTTAAAATGCCCAGTTTTTGTCTAAGCTACGAAGTCCACTGTTGCCATCATCAGCAGATCTCCAACAGTGATGAATTGCAGGTTCTAATTTCCTAGCGTTTGCTAGGTGCCCATTGACTGTTTAGCTAATTTATTCATGGTATAATTTCATGCAAGTGGTACCTGTATATCTAGTTAAAATTAGATAAAAAACAAGGGAAGGGGGATGCAGTTATGCTAGTCACTATCAATCACCAGTGAGGAAGGTCTATATTATGGGCTAGAGGACCCCTTTTCCTCTGAGACATCTACTCCAAGGGAAAATGCCACTGCTTCTGCTCCCAGAATTCAGCGTAGCATTGCCAACTCCAAGTGTTGAAAAAGAGTCAGGTGCTTCCCTCAAAAAAAAAAAAAAAAAAAGTCAGAGTTAAAGTCAGGAGATAAAATAAATGTGGGTGGGGCTTTTTTTTTTCCTTGCCTTTTGGGTTTTGAACTTTAGGTTTTGAACTTGTAGGGTTCACATTTTCATGAGAAATATTTTTTTTTTTTTAAATGAAAGCAGAGAGTCTCATGTAATCACAGGCCCTCATCAGGTATAGGAAAAACACCAAATATTGCAAGACTTGATAAAATCATTGAGCTGGCAATACAGATTGACTTGTGCAGCCCAAGGCATTCAGCACCCAAAAAGTCAGATGAATTTCAAGACTGCCTAGGGCAGTGGTTCTCAAACTTTTTTCCCCACGGACCACTTGAAAATTGTTGAGGGTCTCAGTGGACCACTTAATGATCTTTCCTAATGTTGTTTGTACCATTAGCTAACTACTGTAAAGCGCTTTGGATAAAAGGTGCTATATATATAAAAAAAAAAAACACAACAACCACAACCAACTTTTTTTGTTCTACAAATAAAAGCACACAACTCATATTTTAATATCAGTAGTCTTACCTTTCTAATGCGATGGATATTCCCTCTCTCCCCCGCCGTGGCAGCCCCCAGGCTGGGGCTGGGAAGGAGGGGGGTCTCTCCCCGGCAGCGGCAGCCCTGGAGCTGGGGAAGTTGCCTCTTTCTCTGGCTGCTGCAGCCCTGCACATCCCAAATGCCCCCCCCTCCTCACCCCACTGCCCCCTCCCAGTTACCTCCTATTACCCTCAGGGCTACCACCTCACCTCACATGTGTGTCTTCTCCAGGGTCCAAGCACCTAATTAGTGGAGCCATGCCTGCGCGGCTCCACTAATTAGGTGGGTGGCCCTTCATTCTCTCATGTGCAGCCTCCAGGCATGCACCCTAGAGGGAACTATCCGCGGATCACCTGAATGGAGCTTGCGGACTACTAGTAGTCCACGGACCATGGTTTGAGAACCTCTGGCCTAGGGCATTGCCCTCTCTTTGTAACAATTAGTATCTGGAGGCTGTCACCAGGCAAATTCCCGCTCCTCCTGTAAAATAAAGTGTGTGTACTGCATATGAGCATAGTCTCCATGGCATACCTGCTGGGATACCACTCAGACTACAGGGCTAATTCTCCACAGCCTTGTGCTTTGTGTAGTCATTTACACCTGTTCAAAGGAGGTGTAAAGATGACATTTTGTTCTGACTCACCATGCACTGGTGTAAATCCATAGTAGGTACAAGGCAAGGAGATCAAGCTGAATATGAATATGTGGTGCACTTTGCATTCCTTTTCCTCTCATGACATACTCTGGCTAATGTGGAAAAAAACAAAAAAAAACAAAAAACAAAACACTGAGCTCAAGAAGCAATACGTCATTGGTTACTTCCAAATCCAATTTCTTCCGTCATATCTCCCTCACCGCAGACTAGAATTTCATATACTCCAGTGCAAATTCACTGGACTGTAATGGAGATATTCCACATTTACGCCAGTACAGATGAGATCAAGTTCTAACAATCCTATGGCAAACAAAGTTTTAAAACAAAGCAATTTGAGAGTTATTTGAAAAGCAAAACCAAGTTTATTAATCAATGTCACCTTTGTAGGGTTTGTTCTCAGCTGAAATATTAGCCCAGAGTATCTGGCATGTTATAAGTCTCTGAAAATCAGGGCTTGTGACGCAACTGCTTCCTCAACCATCACTACAGTGTTACTACAGTTACGCTTATAATAGGGCTATCAGGACTGAATATCTAGCCTAGGCCTGAAAATGCTGTCATAGTAAGTTGATGACAGGGAGGATCCTTCTGGTCTCCTTTAGTTCTTGGACATAAACCTAAGCTATAAATAAACCTTTGTAACAGCTTTCTTTATCTCCTAAGGACAGCAGATGCCTGCCTTTCGGAGATGTAGAATTTAAATCCTTACTACAGCATGATGAGACGGTTTCATTTTACCCTTTTAAAAAACATACATTCAGTATTTCTTTTTAAAAGATCTTTTTAGGCTCTATTCTTGAAACATTTCCCCCTGTACGTCTAATGTCTCCAAGACACGGAGTCCAATATAAAATTAAATTATATGGAGAGATTCATTTGTCAGTGAATTACTATTTGCATACAAATTCCATTAAGTCATAATTTAGATTTAGTAATTCAAGAAAAACATGAAAGCAATTTGACTCCGAATCCCTTCACTTATACATTCACACCATCACATGCATGTATTTCCAAGTTCAAAGTGCTTGACAAAGTTGGATAAGATGAGATCCACAGATGAACAGTGCTCCCAACAAGTACAAAGTAGGATTCTTCCATTTGTGGTTAGACACAGGGGAAATAAAATGAACATTGGTATTTAAACAGTGGCTCTTCCTATTGCACATAGGCTCTCTTAAAATGTGTGTTTAAAAGTGCACATTCTTTCAGTTTCACTACACTTACGTGCAACACAAGCATTCAATCCAGAGAAAGAACACAGGATCAACCCAGGCAGTAGCATAGTATTAAAAATTAACTAGTCCTATCAAGGTCCAAGGTCTTGCTGCATAACACTAAGACTCCAGAATTAGGTTTACTTTGGCCTTGCTCTTTTACCACCCAGATATAGTTACAGCTGGGGAACCACTAAATGTTAGTGAAATGAGAGAGACAAAATGGGTGAGGTAATATTTTTGGCTGGACCAACTTCTGTCTCTCTCACCAACAGAAGTTGGTCCAGCCAAAGATATTACTTCACCCACCCTGTCTCTCTAATATCTTGGGACTGACATGGTTGCATCACTGCATTCTAATTAGTGATGTCATTCCTTGAAAACACTCAGTTGTGGGGTGGCCTAGTAGTTAGATGCTCCAGGTGTACTTATGAGAATGAAGGAATATCATCTTCTGCCCAGGAAAATGAAAGCCTCAAGTTCTATGGTGAGGTTGATGTGTGGAGAAAACAAGTAGCACTGGTGGCAACCTACAGGGCCCTCCTTCACTGCACATAACAGAAGGGAAAACACTTTCGTAAATGAAATAGTAATTAAAGCACATTATGCAAACATTCTTTGGATTAAGTGCCTTAAATCCTTTTAGAGAGGAGAAAGACCAGTTAGTGCTAAAGATCTAAGCACCCACACCATCCTTCAGTGATGTTTAACTATGTTATAAAAGAGGATGAGATAAGGATGAACACCCAGCCAGATTCCTTTGTTTTTAACACAGATCTCATGTTTGCCAATATTCCCACCCCCCTAGCTTATTTAATAAAAACATGTTGTTGTTCATAAGTATCTGCCTCTAAGAGGTGAGCATGACATCAAAACCCAACATATTTTTTCAAATTCAAATTAGCTTTCTTGTTCTGAAATGAGGAAACAAACATCTAAGGCTGTTTACATTATACTACATTTGCTTCAAGTGATCAGAAGTATTTCACCCAATATACTGTACAGAATATTGAGAAAAAACACAAAAGGTAGGAAATAACCTGAACAGCAAAGTTTTCAGGAAGGTGAAAGAAATGTATCCTCCTAAGATCAGGGACTGGGTCTTCCTTGGTGAACAGAGAACACTGGCAATTATAAAATAACCTTAAAAGGTTGTTTTGATGGCCATCTTTTGTTCTGTGTTTGTACAGTCTTGCACAATGGGCTCCTGGGTGCTACCGCAATGCAAATAATAATTAATAATAATTAATTAGCAGAATATCACTGAAGTCAATTTTTGTCTCATTCCCTGCACCTTTAGAGATAAAGGACTAAGATCATTTCTGGTGTATCTTCATTGAAGTCAGTTGGGTAACGGCAGTAATGAATTTGGCCCAGAACACCTGTGAATAATTTAAAACATGACAATATCTTGGAAGAGTTGTGAACCACAACAAATCTGAAGAATTCTAAGCAGTGTGTCATTTACCTCTTTAAAATAAGATCTACACATTTTAGAACATAGAATATATCTATTTTTATATGGAAAGGAAAACTGTAGTAGAATACCTCAGTTAATTAAATACATATTTGCTAAAGAATGTGTCCATATTTTGTAGATTTTTTTCTAAACAGGTTATGGAAATACCTGACACTGCTTAACTGTCTTCTTACTGTAGTGATGATTGCTCTCTTTGTGAAAGCTTCTGTTTAAGGGATACTTCCCAGCAGATCGAGGAACGTGATCGTTCCCCTTTATTCGACATTGGTGAGGCCTCATCTGGAATACTGTGTCCAGTTTTGGGCCCCACACTACAAGAAGGATGTGGAAAAATTGGAAAGAGTCCAGCGGAGGGCAACAAAAACGATTAGGGGTCTGGAGCACATGACTTATGAGGAGAGGCTGAGAGAACTGGGATTGTTTAGTCTCCAGAAGAGAAGAATGAGGGGGGATTTGATAGCAGCCTTCAACTACCTGAAGGGGGGTTCCAAAGAGGATGGAGCTCGGCTGTTCTCAGTGGTGGCAGATGACAGAACAAGGAGCAATGGTCTCAAGTTGCGGTGGGGGAGGTCCAGGTTGGATATCAGGAAAAACTATTTCACTAGGAGGGTGGTGAAACACTGGAATGCGTTACCTAGGGAGGTGGTGGAGTCTCCTTCCTTGGAGGTTTTTAAGGCCCGGCTTGACAAGCCCTGGCTGGGATGATTTAGCTGGGAATTGGTCCTGCTTTGAGCAGGGGGTTGGACTAGATGACCTCTTGAGGTCCCTTCCAACTCTGATATTCTATGATTCTATGACTAGTGATGTACTGTAGATTAGGACAGTGAATGCAGCTGTCATTTGAATGCATGATGGGACAGAATACTTTCATGGTTAAAGTAAGTTCTACATTTTAAAAAATAAACATTTTGGGGATTAAGTGGAGTTCGAGAGGAAAGGTCACTAATAATCAATAATAGCAGCAAAAGTGCCAATAGTCTTCTCTCACTTCTAGAGAAGAAATAGATGCTATCCTCTGACATCCTGATAAAAGATAAGCAACACTGGACAAGTAACTCAAAAAAGAGGAGTTTGATTGGGAATTGTAACAATATACACTCTTGGAAACTACTATTGGAAACCAGAGGATTAATAATTGGTCATTTATTCACTAAGGGAAGGATTTTCAAAGGCACTCAACATCGCCCTCTATTCCTATCAAAATCAACTGACAAACGGTTTTCCTTTAAATATGGGCATGACTTCAATAGGAGCAGAGGTTAGGCCAAATCTTGCTGCTACTCGGGTGATTAATATTTACTCATGCAAGAAATCTTATTTATTTCACTTAAAATAGTCTTAATCCAGACTGCAAGACTGGAATCTGACTGTTTAGTGAAGGACAGGCATGTAACACTCAAAAGCATTTAAACTGTGACAGAAGGGTGGAATGGGGTGAGGCGAAGAGAACATTTTATTTACAGTTGCAGATACAGAGCAGTCAACAATCATTAGACATACTAAAGAATCTAAACATTCCAGAGAGACACATTCACTATATTTCTTGTATAGTTCAGAGTACAGTACAGAGTCACCCTAGCCCTTACATAAGCCTTTGAAGTATGGTAAAACTCAATGCAGTGCAGAAGACTCTGAAGTATATTTTGGTTTCTTCCTGAATAGGATTTTAACTCTCAGCTCTGGTTCTTTTTTCTTCCAACTGATAATTAGGCCAGGATTCTACAAGATTAAAAATAAATCCTGCAAAACACAAACAGGCACAACAGAAGGACACTTACAGAGATTGACCAGAATCAACCCCTTCCAGATTTCCAAAAGTATTAAGCATAGATATTCTTAGGATATTAGGTTTAAAAAACTATTTATAAACACAGAATACACAAGTCCAAGTATCTCACTCTTTCTTAATAAAGAAGCAAGATGTTTGGGAGCCATCCTTAGATTAATGGAGTCTCAAAGATTTTTGTTTAGGAGTGGACAGCAATACCCATTATTCCCAGGAACATTAAGATGATAAACTCAGGGGCTGCTCTAACTTGAACTAACTGGGGGACATTTGTCAGCTGGAGACTGCCAGAGTGCATCATACTCCAGCCAGTAGTGTAGCTAGCGGGGTTCAGGGGAAGCGGCCGCTTCCCCTGACCCCACATTTCCCAAAAGTGGTGCTCCCGGTGCTCCGGCCGGCGGAACGGGGCCGCGGGCCGGCCGGTTCCCGGCGCTCCGGCCGGCGGAATGGGGCCGCGGGCTGGCAGGCCCTGAGAGCATTGCCGGGGTCTCGGTGCCCCGGACAGAGCTCTGGATGGGGAAGCGGGGCGGCCCTGCGCATGTGCCGCTCCATCTTTCAGCGGCATTTCGGCGCATGCGCAGGGCCGCCGAAATGCCACCGAAGGACCGGCGCCTTTTTTCGCCGCTGCTCCTCCTCGGCTGCAACCCTGGCTATACCACTGACTCCAGCCCCTCCCCTCCAACTCCAGGAGCTGCAAGGTGGACAGTTAGGGTAACCAGATGTCTTGATTTTATAAGGACAGTCCCGATATTTGGGGCTTTGTCTTATATAGGCATCTATTACCCCCCACCCCATCCCGATTTTTCACACTTGTTATCTGGTCACCCTATGGACAGTTGACACTGTGCCAAAGGATATGACGCTCCTGCAGGGATCTTACCGGAAGTTTTCACTCACTTTGTACCACTCATGGGAATGGCACAAGGCAGAGAATCTGTTACACAATGAGTAGACTATACTAGAGCTGATTAGAGAGTGGGGAGAAACTGATCACGTTGGGAAGAATAAA
Source organism: Chrysemys picta bellii (assembly GCF_011386835.1). NCBI lineage: Eukaryota > Metazoa > Chordata > Testudines > Emydidae > Chrysemys > Chrysemys picta. The sequence continues at coordinate 21,972,834 of NC_088800.1, forward strand.
GATCTTTGGAAAGATGCAAGTATGCATTATTTAGGTGTTTTATTGTAACTCTAAAAGTGCAAAACAATCACTTGAGTTACTACATATAAATTGCCAGCAGTGGAGTGGCAAAGGACACTGCTCAGAGTTTAGGCTAGTGGCAGAATACTAGCAGAAAGAGACTGGTTTTCAGTGAGGATCTGAATGTTTCAGTCCCTAGATACTTGCGAAAGATTCTTGTTTGCAGAAGAAACTGATCACATCTGTAGTCTTCCACAGCTACGTGCACTTTCATTTTACTGCAAGGTAACTTAGTTGAAAATAGCACTATACTTCCATCTGTGATTGGTATCACCTAGTTTACCAAGTCTAAAAAGGACTGACCTGAACAAACAGCCTCAAATCAGGATTCCAGAAAAGAAATGCCTTAAAGTTGCTGAAAGCCTAGTGGTTTTGTCTCTTTGAAAAGCTAACTAGTGCTTTCTCTAAGACAATCCAATCTGGCAGGACATATTTTGTGGATTATTTCAGTCTTATCATTATCCAACTTGGTGGAGGGTAGTTTTGAATCATCTATCAAAATCTTGTATATGACAGAAATTACAGAGTAAAGCTCCCAGGAACGCAAAGATTCAAGGGGATTCTGAAGTAAGGCTTATTTTACCTTGACTTTTGAGATAATAGAAGCTTCTTTAGAAAGGTGAGGGAGGGTCAGGAACCAGAATGTTTTTTTTTAAGTGCCTTTCAACAAGATGTCATCTAAAACTTCAAAAAGATCAAACATTCTGAAGAGTGTTTCTCACCAAGTTGGCCAATAAAACATTTTGAGAGAAGATAAAGCAAAAGTTACAAGACAACTGCCATAGGGGGTCAGACCAAAGGTCCATCTAGCCTACTACCCTGATGTCTATTTCACATTTGGCTTGTGAGCAAGAATTACTGGCAGCCTTAGTATAATAAATAAATAAATAAATAAATAGAAGACTGGGCTCCAAACCAAAATTCTCACTAATTGCATCCAATTGTATAGGATGGTATGACTAACTCTGGAGGTGCTCTCTTAAATTGAGGAATGTTTTCCATCAAAAGCCGCAACGTCTGGCTTTACTGAATTTCTAGTGTTTTCTTTAGATTACACGGTTTACATATAATTCCACTTAATGCCATAGCTAAATGTGGTAATTATCCATTCAAAGATCAGATCCTCAGCTGGTGTCAGATGACATAGTTCCATTGACTTCCACTTAGAAACACCAGGTAACACTGCCTCAGAATCTGACCCCAAATATCTAATTTATTTCAGCACTGACCTAAAATAAAATAAAGTGCATCAATGATAATGGCATCTATACAATGGGAGAGAGCCTTGATCAGAGGAAATGCAATACAACAGTGATAGAATCATCTGTGCACCACTGATAGCCATTTTACATTTGGATAGCATGCTAGGAGAGCCAAAGAGTAGTTATCACATCAAATTTATCCAGCATAGATAAGGGCACGGTCCAGTTTCCTTTGAAATCTGACAAAACGTCCCTTGACTTCACTAGCAGTAGACTTGGGTCCTGAGCACTTGAAGTGCCAAGAGTGATTAATGACAATGTTTTTCAATCTGAATTTGCTTTGCTAGTACGTCACTGGAAACATGAGCTTGATTTATCTGTATATTAACATGATTAAGGTTATATGTTCAATTAGGGCAAATAAAATCTTTTTAGAGGAAGCAACAAAGTGCAAGGGTGTAATCCTGAAGTCCATACTCAGGAAAACACACATTTACTTAAATAGGAATTTTATAAGCATCTCAGGATTGGACAATAACATAGTGCAAAAAATGCCTGAGCCCTGACTACAACTACAGGTCCCACTGTTGCTATCAACGGTGGAGTTGTACTGGCAGTGTAGTGCAGATCTATTTTTGTTCAGTGTAAAGACAACCTTGCAGTGTTTTCTTAAATCTTGGGGGATTATGCAATGGTTATTCCCCTAAACAGTTTATAGATCTTCTGTGGTTATTTTTCTTCTTCTAAGACGCAGCATTCTTCACATTCTTAAGGGTGTTTCAACATTGACTACTTTACTCTGCAAAGTCTTTTGTAAACAAGCCCATCCTCTGAGTCATTACAAATACACTGAATAGAAACATACCTACAAGAGCCTAAGGTACCAGTGGAATTCTGGTCTCCTATACCTCGCTGAAATTAATGTAAAACAATTCTTCCTTGTTTAATATAAACTGATTTCCCCTCTGATACTCGAAAAAATGCCACCCCAAAACACCACTTTCCTCCCTAGTTCCAGTTAATAGAGCTATACAGTTTGAGCACTTAAAAGTGAATCATGGAGCCCTCTATCCCCTGCTATGGCTAGACCAGAAAGCAATGATAACCTTTTCTACTATCACTGGCCCCATTCTTGAGGTCAATAATAGCTAGTTACAATTAAACTGCTCAAGGATTAAATGCATACTGCACATAAGTATTGGAAGTCTGAAACTGATGCTCAGTTTTTCCATGCACTCTGTAGGTATTCCCACCCCAGGGGAATAGCACGAACAAGTACCAATGCACAGATTCCAAGGGGCAGTGCAGGAGCTCACGTCCCAGGTGCTCAGTTTCCAGAGGACTGCATACACTTGTGGGGGAAGCTGGTGGAAACAAATTCCCCAAGGCACTATGCACAATATATTTTAGTGGCATCACAAGCTGTATAAGACTTACAGTAGTGCAAATAAACAAGAGACCACAAGCACCTCAGATCAAAGCTCTGCCCAGTACAGGGCATCACAGTGCGTTTGAGGTTTTAGCTCATGCCCCTTTGTTAAAACGCCCTTTTTTAATAATTCAGCAGCGGATTGTCTCACTTTTCTTCCAGGTTCATGCAGTTTTCCCTTTTAATGGACTCTCAGCACTTCTGATATTTTGCAGAAAAAAAAATTCTACCACCACTTCCTACTATTTTGAACACTGGGGTGGGGAGCTCAGGCTGTATCTCATTCAATTTCTCCTCTCAGCCAGTGGTTGCACAGATGTTGTTCCCTAACTCTGCCACTGCGCTTTGAAGCCCTAGTTTAGGATCCCTGATTCGGTATCTGGTGAGAGCCGCTCTTTTTATGCTGTCGCTCTATCTGCCCTGGGAGCTAGCAGAGCTTCAGCTCCATCCCCTGGGGGCTGGTGCGTGCGGATCCCAGTCCGCGCCCCGGTGAAGAGGGGAGATCCCCGGCACACGCCCAGCAGAGGGCCCAGTGCACACGCCGCGCGCAGTGCCGCGCACACACCCCTGGGGTGCGGTCCCACGCACTCTGCTGCTTCCCCCTCCCCAGTCCGCACCCAGCGCGCACGCGCGCCGCGGCCCTGTGCACCCACGGCCACCGGCGAGTGCACTGCGCGCGCGCCAGCTCACCTGGTTCGCGCGCCCCATCTATCACCCTCGGCTACTCTCTCGGGCACGAGCTGTGCTCGCGCGAGCCGGTGACTTCCCGTTCGGGGCGGCGGGAGGGAGGGAACGCGGAGCCATCCGGGTCCTGCTCGGTGCTGACAGCCGTTGCGCCGCGCCGCACTGCCGGCCCCAGAGAGCGGGGAGCCCGGCCGGCTGGCCCCGCCGCAGCCTGTAGGTCTGCGGGGCCGCCATGCATCTGCACCAGGTGCTCACCGGCGCCGTCAACCCCGGCGACAACTGCTACTCGGTGGGCAGCGTCGGGGACATCCCCTTCACGGTGAGGGCGGTGCGGGGCCGGGTGGGGTGGTGGGAGGGGCTTGGGTTGGGGGTAATTAAGGGTGGTGGGTAATTATCGCAGGGGCAGTGGGATGAAGTAATTAGCTGGGATAGTGGGGTGGGAGTAATGAGGGGTGGGGGTAATTATCGCTGGGGCAGTGGCATGGATGAGGGGTGATGACTAGGTGCATGGGTGGTGAGTAGTTATGCGCTCATGGTAGGCTGCGAATTTCATATTGAGATGCTCCAGTACAGAAAACGACTGGGGAGGAAATAACCCGTCCATTCAGTCCTTTGGTGTCTGTTTCCCGTGCAGCGATCCCCTAGCTCCCACTGGGGAAAGGGAGGGATCTGCTGTTTTACACTCCCAGAACACAGCAGCAGATGGGGGCTGGGATTTGAGGATGCACTTGTCACCTCTAGCTGGTGTTGAAGGCCCACCTGACATTGTGAAGAAGAAAGAGGGAGGGAGACCAATCAACTACATGTCCCTGATTTTCTTGTGTTCACAGAATAAAATACTTAATAGGATGGCTATTTGTAATGAAAAGAAAGATTCAGTTGGAACAATCTTCTTAAATACCCCATCTGCTGTTGGTGAACAATTGGTCTTCTGTTACTATGAGGTGTTGAGAAATTAAATATTAATTCCTTTACAAAAGCTTCCCGTAATATAAGTGAAAATGAATAAGACACATTCAAAACAGTTTGGTAGAGCCTAGTAATTTATATTTGGAGTGGATTTATTTACCACCCATGGGCCTCTCTTTCCCCCTTTTAATGTAAACATAATTGTCACTGATTTGGATTATGACATGACTATCGGATTTCAATGAGGGATCAGCTTCTGCATTGTTTAATTTAATCAGTATTTTACTATTTGAGGAGGAATTGTGTCTTACTAGGTTTTGTGATAACCTTTACCAGCCATCATTCCAGGCCTGAACTAGTTCTTGGTTAAGTGATATAAAGCACCATTTTCATTCTAATGAAACTGTGGGCAGACTAGTAGGACATTTCAAACCCTGCTTGGTCTTATCATAACTCTGTTTTTAATAACAGATGGTTAAAAAGCTACAAGATATAAAGGGAACTAAGACTGAGCAGTTTCCCTGTTGTGCTGCTATGCAGGGCTACTGACATCTAAGGGCATTGTATGGCTGCTGTTACTTTTGACAGTCATAAAATCATATATTGTAGTATTCTTTCCATTATAATGGCCTCGAGAGTCAGTTCATAATATGCTGTCTTTGTAATATAAAATTTTTTTGTTAATACCTGTTAGTTTTACAGCACTCACAACGAATGATATCCTTTTGCAGATTAAGCAATACTAGGTTGTTATGTCAATTTTCCAAGAATACCAAAGTCATGTTTTAGAAAAATGCAAAATCATTATGTGGTTCACTTTAATTGTAGAATTACATGTAAAGCACCCCAGCCTCTCCTCTGGCTATTGTCTGCAACTTTATTATGTTAAATTACATTAAAAAGGAACTAGCAAGTGATATATGTAAGAGAAAACATATCTCATGATCTTGCTCTGTTGTAACTCTCTGCTTCCCATTCTATCTTATTTCACTCTTGGCTTATTATTTCTTGTTGTTTTAAGCCCTGAGCCTGCAATAAGCTTTGTGCAAGCGCAAAGGTCTTCCTCTGCAGAACTCATTCCAGGATCAGGGCCTTAATGCCTAACGCAGATTGTAAATCTCCTGTGGCAGACATGTTAATGTTGATTTCTTTTATTAAGCACCATGCACACCTATAGTGCTGTATTATTATAGGTAGGGCCCTACCAAATTCACAGCCGTGAAAAACGCAACACAGACCGTGAAATCTGATCTCCCCCATGAAATCTGGCATGCAGTCAGGGGCTCCTACCCTGCGCAGGGCTCCAGCTGCTACTCCCGGCTGGAGATGGGGCGGGACGATACTTTCTTTTCCCCTGCAGGGGCCGCACCTCTAGCAGGCCAGACCCATCTCTGGCATCTCCCCTGGCTGCCGGAAGCTCGGCAGCTCCAGCTGTCACCTCCCCGCACAGAGATGCTGCAGCTCCAGCTGTCAGTCCACCACTAGGATAGGAGACTGCCTGGAAAAACAGATATATGTAAACCACTTCACCCCCAGACCCTGTGACCTTCACTTCTGCGTTGCTGCGGGCAGTGGTGCTGGCTTTAGAGCTGGGAGTCCAGCCAGCAGCCTTCCTCTCTGGCTGCCCATATCTAAAGTCAGCGTCCCTGCCAGCAGCAGGACAGAAATAAGGGTGGCATCCCACAACCTCCCAATAATAGCCTTGCGACCCTCCCACCGACTGCCTTTTGGGTTATACCACCATGAAATTTCAGATGTAAATATCTGAAAATATGAAATTGACTAATTTTAAACCCCACCCCCCCACCCCGGCCATGAAATTGACCAAAATGGATCTTGAATTTGGTAGGGCCCTAATTATAGGCCTAGCTGATAGTGATGCTTATAGTTAAGTTTGCTTACCACTTTCCATTGTAAGCCAGCTCCTGTCTTCAGTTGCCGAAGGCGTTGTGAAACTATAATAGTTTGGGCTGAAAGATTCCATCTTTGTTTTCTGCCTTCATCTGATTTTTTTTGTTTGTTTGAGCAAAAATTGTGCAGCTCTTTCTCAGAATGAGGTTAGGGAAAATAGGTAGTTTTAGTGGTGGTATTAATTTGTTTTTACAGCTGTTTCTTTGAAGAGCCCTAGTGCTGCCAAGATGTACTGCAGAAATTTGAAATTTCCCATTGGTAGAGTCCTGTAGCCATACTTGGATTAATTATATACTGGGAAAATGCCATTTGATCATACTCAGAGCTTGTTAGAGGACGGCTACTAAAATCTCCAAATGTTCTAATCTGAATAAAGCATAATCCCTTCCCCCAGCAATTATCTATACCATACATTCTCCTTAGACTCGCTTAACTGGAGCTCGAGATAGCAACTTGATCATTATCCCAGGGAAAGACTCCAAGTACTGGGCTGAAGCCTACTCTACACTTAAAATTTAAGTTGACATAGCCACTGTGCCCCAGAGCACCATCGCTTTGCCAACCTAACTGTTGGTTGATGCAGTTAGATTGATGGAAGAATGCTTTTGTTGACCTACGTATAATTGCTCAGAGGTGGACTTCCTATAGCAGTGGGAAAACCCCTTCTGTCACAGTAGTCTGCATCTACACTTTGAGATTACAGTGGCACAGCAACTGCACCATAGCTCTGCGGTTTAGTGCCCATAGTATAGATGTGGCCTGAGAGACAGTTGGAGACCATGGCCTGATCTACATTACACAGTTAGGTCGACACAAGGCATCTTACATCGAGCTATCTGTGAAAGTGCCTTCACTTAAATTTGGCTCCCACCGACATAAGTACCTCTCTACGCCACTTTAATAACGCCATCTCCTTGAGTGGTGTAGAGTCTCACTGAATGTAATTTACTGACACTGTTGATCTTGGACACCACATTGTTTATATTGACTGTTACTGGCTTTCAAGAGCTGTTCCACAATGCCCCCCACTGACAATACAATTGACAAGCGTTGCTGGTGAGGATGTGCACCGCCGATGCAAGGAGCCAAGTGTACACACACAACTGATTAAATAACTGCGGTGACTGCATGACGACGTAAATTAGGTCAACATAATTTTGTAGCGTAGACATGGCCCATGAGTTCCCATTTTAGCTCCTCTGCTGACTGGTTCTAATAATTCTATGTTCCTCACAGCTCCTTCATCAGGAGGTAGGGAAGTATCATTGCCCACATCTTACAGATGTGTAACAGGAGAGGTTGGACAGTTACTGCTGCTAGAATTCTGTGCCACTGTGCAATGCAGTATTTGTGCAGAATTAATGTTCCCCGCAGAATTTTATTTTTTCCACACAATTTGTGATTTTCACCAAAATGCCTCCTTTTTCTGGTTTTACATGTTTCAAATGTAAAAGTTAGGTATACACGTAATGTCTGCGCATACATGAGCACTCTTCACCCTGAATTCCACTCTGTGCGTGTCTGCCCGTAGTGGCACTGCACTCTCTCTTATATTCCCCGTCAGCCTGAACCTGCCCCCCCTCCGCTTTCACCTATCGCTGCAGCCCTTCCCCAGCACCCCCACCCATGCCTTACATGGGCACATTCATATGACTTCCAGAGAAGGCGTGTTGGCTGGTGAACCATGTACACAACCCAACCCACACAAACACATACATACAACTCTACCCTGGGCTTCCCTTCCCCATGCTAACCACCCTCTATCCTACAACTAAACTACCACTAACTCACCAAACCCCCTTCTGCTACAGTGGCGTGACCCAAAAACCTTACAATACACATAGAAGATTGAACTTGGACAAGACCTGGCAGAGAGACACAAAACAGTTCTTAAGGACGCCAGTGCCCTCTTAAGCCAGGTCATTACAGTACTTTAGTATAACATACTTTTGTATAATGACTTTGTTTAAATGAAATGTTTAATTTCATCGAAACAGAAGATAACTGTCAACAAAGATGCATCAAGTTCTGTATTAATATACCTAGTAAGTAATCTATTCGTCAAAAAACATTTCCTGGATCTTTTTTGTTGTCTGTGTTGTTACAGACATATTTGCTAACAGGTATTTTGAAATTATCAAAATAATTGAAATTGGCATGATAATATTGTTATTTTGAGAAATAAAATATGCAGAATTTTAAAATGTGTGCAGAATTTTTATTTTTTTGTGCATAATTCCCCTAGGGGTGGACAGTGTATCTTCTGCATAGCTGAGGATAGAATCGGGGGGATAGATTTTGTGGTGGGCCTCTCAGAAGGTGACTTCGCTCATGTTACTTGGCTATTGCAGCCTAGGCTCCCCCAAGGTTATAACATGGGCAACTAACGTGATTTTAGAAGGTGTTGAACTGTCGGCATAAGATGTTTCAAACTACGTTTGCTCAAATGATTTAGTTAATACTGTTTAAAGCAGCACCTTTTTTGTTGACTTGGGCCCTGTCCAAACATTAGTTCAGTCATTGCTTTGCTGCTGAAGCAATTTGATTCTGTGCTGCCCCTTACTCATGGTAGTGTACCAATCTAGCCTTATGTAACATTTGGTAAGACAATACCATAATATGCACACACAAGCTAAACGAAGGTCCCAAAGACAAGTTTAGTTCTGAACTTTTGACTACAAGCTGGCCTCTGCCCAAAGGCAATTTTTTTTAAAAGCCTAAGCAGCGTTTAGCCATTTTGCTGCGTTCAGAGAATGAAAAACTCATTTTTTATGAAAATCAAACTATTTTCACAATGCTGATTTCAGCTGAGCTATATTTTTGATAGAATTATTTGGTTGAAAATTTTTGAACAAGCTGTATTTAAAATATGTCTGCAGACAGTCTGAAACAGAAGAGAGGTGGAAACAGCCTGGTGGCCCACAACTTGTCCCCCCACCATAGCATACAGATAACATACAGTGCCAATTTTGAACTGAGAATTAGTCCTGGGTTACGAGAAATAACGTCTCCCCTCCTGCCCCTTGTCCAACCCCAACTATTTCATGCTTGGTACTCCTACTCCACTCATGAAGATAGGAGTAGCCTTTACTCTGCTTGTGATCCTTCCACATAGGAGGGGAGTTGGCTAGTGGAACCCCTGTCCCTTTCCCCAAATACCTGTTGTATAGTGGTGTTCAGAGAGTCCCAGTGCAGCTGAGCTCAACGGGTACTGGGATAGTGGCTTCCTTGCATAGGCTGCTGAAATCCTGCTTCACCCCTTGCACAGTAGAATTGCGGTGGTCCTGCTACAAGAGGCTTCCCCCATCCATGCTTCCCATGAAAAAAGGGGCTCTCATATTTGTGTGAACTCTTCTATTCATCTCAGGTTGTGAATTCTGAAATCTGTCTCTCTTATTCCTCAAACTTTTCTATACGTATAAGGCCTGTTTACCTGCTAATTCTTTGTGTGTATAGCTATACCAGCAAATCCTCCAAGTGGAGATGCAGCTTGTACCAGCAAAAGAGACCTTTTACTTGTATAGCTTATATCAGTTTCCCAAACATGGATTTTTTTGCCAGTATAACTGCATCTTCATGAGGGCTTTTACTGGCATAGGTTGTTGATTAGAGTCATGTTCCCCCCCCCCCCACATTCCTAATCCAACATAGCTATGCCAGCAAAGCTCTTAAGTGTAACCCAGGCCTCAAAATATTGGGAATGTGTCCCATTAGTTTGTACCCTCAACTTTGCACAAGCTTCAGGCATTGTTGGCAAGTAGATTACATCTTCTGGCTGCTGTCTAACTCGATTTGTCAGAGGTTGATGGTTGTATATTAATGTGGCCCCTCTGCCCACCAAAGCAGGCAGGGTGATGGAGTACTTTATGAATAGAAATTATTAAAATAGAATCGTAGGACTGGAAGGGACCTCCAGAAGTCATCTAGTCCAGTCGCCTGCACTCATGGCAAGACTAAGTATTATCTAGACCTGGTATTATCCAACAGGTGTTTAGAGATTTTTAAGAGCAGGTTAGACAATCACAGAGATTCCACAACCTCCCTAGGCAATTTATTCCAGTGCTGAACTACCCTACCCATTAGGAAATTTTTCCTGATGTCCAACCTAAACCGCCCTTGCAGCAAATTACACCTTTTGCTCCTTGTCCTATCCTCAGAGGTTAAAGAGAACAATTTACTTCCCTCCTCCTTGTAACAACCTTTTATGTACTTGAAAACGTATGTCCGTCCCCCTTCCCTCCCTCCCCCAGTCTTCTCTTCTCCAAACTAAACAAACCCAGTTTTTTCAATCTTCCCTCATTAGGTCATGTTTTCTAGACCTTTAATCATTTTTGTTGCTCTTCTCTGGACTTTCTCCAGTTTGTCCCCATCTTTCCTGACATGTGGTGCCCAGAACTGGACACAATACTCCAGCTGAGGCCTAATCAGCATGGAGTAGAGTGGAAGAATTACTTCTCGTGTCTTGTTTACAGCACTCCTGCTAATACATCCCAGAATGATGTTTGCTTTTTTTGGAAGAGTGTTACACTGTTGACTGATATTTAGCTTGTGATCCACTATGACTAAGGCTAAGATTTTGTCAGAGATATTTTTAGTAAAAGTCAGACAGGTCATGGGCAATAAAGAAAAATTCCTGGAAGCCCGTGACCTGTCGGTGACTTTTACTAAAAATATCCGTGAGAAAATGGGAAGCTCGGCTTTGGGCTCCCCACACTGGTTGCAGTGGGTGGGCAGCTGCGGGAGCTCGCCCTGAGCTCTGGGGGAACCCACAGCTCCTGGCCACTGGGTCTGAAGTCACGGATTCTGTGACTTGCGCTACCTCTGAAAAAATTTTAGCCTTACCTAGGAGCCCCCGATCCCTTTCCACGGTACTTTTTCCTAGGCAGTCATTTCCCATTTTGTATGTGTGTAACTGATTTGTTCCTTCTTAAGTGGAGTACAGTGCATTTGTCCTTATTGACTTTTTATCCTATTTACTTCAGACCATTTCTCCAGATCATTTTGAATTTTAATCCTGTCCTCTAAAGCATTTGCAACCTCTCCCAGCTTGGTATCGTCCACAAACTTTATAAGTATACTCTCTATGCCATGATGCAAGTCATTGATGAAGATATTGAACAGAACCAGACCCAGAACAGATCCCTGCAGGAGCCTACTCGATATGCCCTTTCAGCTTGACTGATCAGTGAACTACTGATAATTACTCTCTGGGAACAGTTTTCCAACCAGTTATGCACCCACCTTATAGTAATTCCATCTGCGTTGTATTTCCCTAGTTTGTTTATGAGAAGGTCATGTGAGACCGTATCAGAAGCCTTACTAAAGTCAAGATATACAACATCTACTGCTTCTCCTCTGTCCGTAAGGCTTGTTATCCGGTCAAAGAAAGCTATTAGGTTGGTTTTACATGATTTGTTCTTAAGTAACAGTCAGCATGGATTTTTAATCACCTTATTATCTTCTAGATGTTTGCAAATTGATTGCTTAATTATTTGCTCCATTATCTTTCCAGGTACTGAAGTTAAGCTAATTGGTCTGTAATTCCCCAGGTTGTCCTTATTTCCCTTTTATAAAATGGCACTATATTTGCACTTTTTCCATTCCTCTGGAATCTCTCTCATCTTCCATGACTTTTCGAAGATAATCGCCAATGGCTGAGATATCTCCTCAGTCAGCTCCTTGAGTATTCTAGGATGTATTTCATCAGGCCATGGTGACTTTTATTTTAACTTTCCAGAAACCCTCGCTTCTAGACCAACACCAAATATAAGAAATATGAGCCCAAACATCATGTTAAAAATAGCAATTCACTGAAATTTAAACTTTTCAGAAACATAAGTTTTAATACAGCTTTTGTCAAGTTCAGAATGGAATTTCTGATACAAAAATATGAGAGAGAGAGAGAGAGATGGGCACTCTGGCTGATTCAGACTATAGTCACTCTCCTGTTGGGGCTGTTTCACTTTGTATAGATAAATATTAATTGGACCAGAGCAAGAGGGAGACTGACACTATAGGCAGGTAGTTAGGAAACACTCCTAGGATGTGAAAAATTCAGGTTCAAGTCCCTGCTTGGCCTTATTTGGAGCAGTCACTTGAACCTTGGTATCCCACAGCTCAGATGAGTGCCCTCACCACTGGGCTGCTGGCTGTTCTGGGGTGGGTGTCTCTCTAGCTCATATTTCTTCCCAAGAAATTTCAAAAGGTCTAATTTTCATTCCTCCACAGAATGAAAACAGATTTCAAAAACCTAGAAAATTTTTGTAAAACAGAATTTGTTTTCTGGGTAGCTATATTGTCTAGAGAGGATAATCTTTCATAATAAAAACTACGAGATGAGGACACTTCTGAAAGATTAGCAGTTTATCAACTCTGGATATTTAAATTGCAGAACCTAACAGTAAGGCAGCTGAGAGGAGGCTGTTTATGAATGAACACACATACCCTATTCCCTTCCTAATATCTCAGAAGGGAGGTAATTAATTAAAAACAGTTAATCCATTAACTCTTACAGTTTGGGTCTGTAGCAGTGCGGACTCACCCCTGCAGCGCCTCCTGCTGGTGACTTCCAGGAATTAGTTCTTCCAGTGTCCTGGAGTGCCCTCTGCAGGTCGGTGTCCTCTGGCCCCCCTGTCCCTCCCTGGACCCTGGTGCCCTTTTACCTGGGGTGCTGCCCCTGGCAGTAACCCCACAGTTCTGGGTCTCCCCCTTCCAGGGGAACCCCCACCCACTATCCCCACTTTGCCTCAGTCTTGGCTACTGCCCAGTCTCCATCTAGCCCTCATTCACTGGGGCAGACTGCAGTATAAGCCACTCATCATAGGCAAAGGGGTTCAGACCTCTGCCTACCCATGGGCTGCCCCCTGCAACCCAGTACCTAATAGGCCTGATCAGGCCTGCAGCCTGGAGCTTTCCTAGGCCAGAGCTCCCTGGCTCCCTTGGCCTTTCCCCAGCCCTGCTCCTCTCTAGGCACTTATTTAAGCTCCCTGCAGCCAGGCCCTTCTCTCTCTGAACGCAGAGAGAGACTGTCAAGCTCCTGGCTCCCAGCCTCTATATATAGGGACAGCTGAGGCCTGATTGGGGCGTGGTCCAGCTTAGCAGCTCCCAGCCACAACCTTCCCCCCAGGGGTGTTTTAAGCTCTTCAGGGCAGGAGCAGGGTAACCAACTCGCTACAGGGTCAGAAATCCTATCGGCTCAAGTTTGTTGCCATTGAACTCAATTACAGCTCTGTCATCATTCACTTCAGTAGACTCAGGTCTTGGCCCTCAGCAAGGACATTGGCAAAGGGCAGCTTGTTAGCAGCTTGTGGATCTTGTCAGGGCCAGCTCTACTGTTTTTGCCGCCCCAAGCAGCGTGCCGAATTGCCGCCGTGGACAGCGGGGGCAGTCCGTGTGCCGTTAGAGCGGCATGCATGTTTCCGCGGCGGTGGCAATTCAGCGGCAGCTTCCGTCTTCAGTCGGAAGACAGAAGCCGCCGAATTGCCGCCGCGGGCAGCTGAACATAAAAGTTGCTGCCGAATTGCCACCGCCACGGAAACACGCGTGCTGCCCTAACGGCACACAGACTGCGCCCGCTGTCCGCGGTGGCAATTCAGCGCACTGCTTGGGGCGGCAAAAACACACGGACTGTCGCCCCAAGCACCTGCTTGGAGTGCTGGTGCCTGGAGCCGGCCCTGGATCTTGCAAGTCATCCTTGCTTTTCTGACAGTTGCTACTCCATTTAGTTTTCTTTGGACTATATCAGTATGACTAAAAATAAAACTGATGTTTCCTTTTGTCCTTCTGACAATGCTGTTTATTGAGGTTTCTTCAGTGCTCTCATCATTGTGGATCTGAGCACCTTGTTTTCCCCAGTATTTGTTTTTCATTTTTGTATCCTTTATAGATTTCCCCTCTCTGTCCCTGATGACATCCTAGTGTATTTTTATCCTATTCCCAACAACCATGTACCACTGTATTCAAGCTCCTGTGTTGCTGTTACCATTCTCTTAGCCAAGGAGGCTTAAACATGACTGACTCAAAGGAGAGACAGTCAACTGCACTCCTAAATAAGATGGAGAGGGTACTGTTAAATATTACAGAACATTTCCTCTTCTGCAGAGTAGAGTGAGTTGCTTCTGTAGTAATCTAACTCAAGGAGCAAAAGGCCAGAATTAAAATCTTGATTGATGGGTTTTTATTAGATTTGTTTTAAGTATAACTAGGCCATATTTCAGGCATTTCTAACAATCAGCGTATTGAATGTAGCACAAAAGTCACAGATACTTGTGCTCAGATGTTTGGAATGTGGAAATGTGTCTTGAAGTCAATAAAAGTATGTAACCCTTATTTGATTAAAAGTTTTTTTTTAATTTTGCAGGGTACACCTGCTAAGAAGGGAAGATTGCTTTAAAAACAAAGGCAGATTTGCATGATACTGGCATTTTAATAACAATTGGTATTAAGTTTACCTGTGCTTTAAAAAAAAAAAAAGTATTTTTCAAAACTAAAAATGCACCTCATCCAAACCAAGAAAAACACAGTACCTGCCCCCAAAGAATTTACAGTGTAAGGCCCTGGTCCTGCACTTTAAAGCCCAACTTCAACAGGATCATTTACAAACCAAGGGCCCTCTGCAGGTGTCCATCCATGCAGTCATTGTAGGACTGTTGCCAAAGAGGGGGCGGGGAGAAAACGGGTTAGAATAAGAAGATAAGTAACTCAGTAAGATGTCTTCAACTTGACAGTTCTGTTCAAATATTGTTTTTGCTTATCTTCCCCTTTCTCCCTACTTTGTCAAAGCATGGTGAAATACAATACATCTAGCCCAAAAGTATTAGCTTGTTGGCACAGGGAATAGTTAGAAGGGAAGGCATTTTAAAAAAAGGAGGTATTTACTTTGGTTAGAATTACAGAGCCCGTAGCATGATGGGAGTGTGAGATACAAGAACCAGAAAATCTTAACAAAATGTATAAATGTCATTAGAGATACAATAAGCATAATTAAGTTAAAATTGAGAAATCTTTACCTCAAGATGCACAGGAACACATTTGTATAATACTCTCCACTTGGTTAGGGTTGCTGTTAGGGATACATCAGAACACAGCTTGACTTTTAGATCCCAGGTTAGCAGGGCTGGTAATTAGAAAAAACAAACATCTTTGTACATGTAAATGGCAGATTTGAGATGAAGGGCATTGGGAGTACTGCCTGGCAACCCTTCAATGCCAGTTTTACAGACTCAAATAAGACAAATTCTCCAAAGACATAATTTAATGTAAAGGTTGACCATTGGAATGAATTCTAACTGAGCATGGACAAGCCTCTTTCAATATTTTTGTTGTCCAGTAATGTACCAACACTTCCAAGTAATGAGGCTTCTACCATGTACTTGAAAAGATCAAAACTGTATTGGAAAAAGCACTAGAAGAAGAGATGCTTCTTTTATTCTTCCTACACATAAGCCTCCTAACAGGAGGTGTTCTACTGTTTTTTTCTCCATCCTTCTGCCTATGTCTGCTCATCTAGCCCTGTCCAGCCTCTTTTTGTGATATCCTCTCAATGAATAGCTCCAGTGTCACTACTTTCTGCTCCCTATAGCTTTGCTAGAATTGCACTAGAAGCATACGAGTTGTGTGCTATTGACTCAGGAACACAACACTGTAAGTTTACATTTGGAAGGTTGTTGTCATGGGGTCACCACCTCCCAAGCAACCTCTCCTGGCCACTGGTCTGTTCTTTCCCAACCAAGGTATGGTCTAGCTCCCACTCTTCCCAACTTTGCTTTTATTTTTTCCATCAGAGTTATGGGACATAGAACATTCTCCCCACACCTTGGACTTTTTATGGCTTTATAAGCTCTCAAAACAAACAGAAAGCCTTTTGCCCATCTGGGCTTGCTACTGTGTTATCCAGGACTCTCAATCAGTCTTTCATCTTTGTTCTTACCTTTCTTCCATGGAACCCTTGCAGGAGCCTTCACCATCTCCTGCAATTCCTTCTCCATCCTGTCCTTCATGGACTCCTACAGGAGCCTTTTCTCTCCCTGTGGTTTCTTCTCTCCAGCCTTTTCTGGTTCCTGCCAGAGCCTTTGCAAGCTCACTACTAGCTTTTCCTCTCTATTGAACTTTGCTGCTGGCCTTTAGAGAGACCAGCTATCCCTCATTGGGCCTGATGAGGTGGTGACTAATTAGTCACAGGCTGCACCCTTTAAAGGGAAAAGGCTTACCTGCAACAATTACTTTGTAAAGTTTTGAAAATCTACTTTTTGTGTATGCAATTGTATGCCTACCTTGCGTATGTAATTATTGCTACAGATGCAAATTGGACATTTTTGTGTACTATGGGTATTTAGCGCCATGTATGTAACCACATCTCTAGTTTGTGTACACAGTTGCAACAGATATACTTACAAAGCAGGGGAGAAGTTGCATGCACAAAAATGTATGCACACCTTGTTTCTAAGTTTCCTGTAACTTCACTCATGAAATTCTGAATAATTAATACAATTTTAAAGGGTCCAAATTTCTTAGCTAATTAAGAATCTAGGTTTGTGTTTAGGCTAGCAAAACCTACTCAATACTATATCTGTGCTCTTCAAATGTATTAGGTAACGTTCTTGGATATCTAATGTGCCATTGGGCATCCATTGATATAACAAGTTACAGATTCACTATCTGGCAACTTGAGGGGAAAGAAGGAGGGAGGCAGGAGTATTCTTTATTTGGAATAGAGACAATTGGGAATATATGTCCTTATATTTTGGTAGCAGAGGGCCTTTTACAGACACTGGGTCAAATCTTGGCTTCATGGAAGTTAGTGGCAAAACTTCCTGTCATAGTCAGTGTTAGCTACACCAGTGACCCCTCTTAAGTCTCTTTTTGAGTGCACCTCCTCCAGGTCTTAGGTCTTAAGCCTTTACCTCCCTGGGGTGGAATCCCACAATTCTCCCACTTGCAGACCTGATCTGCAGGGTACAGTACCTCTACTTAACATCCATTTTTCCTCAGCAGGTTCAACTGGGTTTGGCATCTTCAAGGGCTGGTCCGCACTAACCCCCCACTTTGAACTAAGATACGCAACTTCAGCTACGTGAATAATGTAGCTGAAGTCGAAGTATCTTAGTTCGAACTTACCGCTGGTCCAGACGCGGCAGGCAGGCTCCCCCGTCAACTCCGCGTACTCCTCTCGCGGAGCAGGAGTAGCGGCGTCGACGGCAAGCACTTCCAGGATTGATCCGGGATCGATTTATCGCATCTAGACAAGACGTGATAAATCGATCTCAGAAGATCGATTGCTTACCGCCAGACCCGGAGGTAAGTATAGATATACCCCAAGAGTTTTCCTTTCAGGTGCTGTGACCAGGAGGTAAATGCAGTGACTTGTTACAGCTTCTTCAAAACAAAAGTAAATTGTAGTTAACCACAGGAACATAATTTCAGAGAAGACAGTTAAACAACAAAAGGCCTCCATGCATATGTCTTACTTTAACATATACCTCGAAGTTTGGCTGATCCAACACATTCCAAATACTTTTACTTCTTGGGGCCAGAGTTTGAGTCTGCTTCCTTTCAGACATTACCTCTGTTCATGTTCATTAGGGACTGTGCTTTTAACAGTTTCCAAGTCTTTTGTTTCAGAGTTCCCCATCTGAAGACCCTCTTCCAACCTGGTTAGAGGTCTTGACATCTGTATTGTCCCCTTAAGTACTGGTGATCAAGTTATCTAAGGTCTGTGTTTCTGCAGACATGAGATGAGCTCCAGAATCTTCACATTCTTTGCGCTCCCATTCGTGTCAGTGGGGTCAGAATTTAATTCGCTTTGTACACTATTAGAACTAACTTGGAATCCATCAGTCGTTGAATTCTAATATGAAAGAAGCAAGAGGGAAGTTAACTTGATAAAACAGTTTAAGTCTGGGCTGTAAAATAAGCTATGTTTGTAAAGATACAGCTTCAAAAGATACATGGGTAAATATAGACAAATGGTTAGAAAATAATTGATAAGGGCTAGGGTATTGCTAATTTTAAACTAATTGGCTAGATACTGTAGTGGAGTCAATAGAAAACTTATTTATTTTCAGGAAATGGAACTTGTGGTTAGTTTGTGTTTATAAAAGCTATTTAGTTTAAGTGGATGTGAGGAACTGACATTGTGTGACACAGATGCTACAATGTGGGTGTTAAGTATTAGAGATCATTCAGAGTGACCAGGGCTCCATAACAGGTGAAAAGCTGGCAGACATAAAGATAGTCATTTCCTACCAGAGACAAGCAAGCCATTGTCTGATAACATTTTCTTGGACAGACCATATGGTGTGTGCGTTTTGTACTGTGCAAGATGCAATATATTATACATGATTCCTGAAGTAAGCTTTTGTTTGTTGTTCTTCACTCTGCTAATAAAGTATACTTATTAGAACCCAGAAAATCCCAAAAGTGAGATACTTGGAGTATGTAATCAATAGAAGCTTCACTTTTAAAAATAGTAAAAGAAAATAATCTAAATTTACCCCCATACAAATTAAATAATAAACAAATCTGAATAAAAAACAATTGTTGGCCTTTTTTGAAAAGTCATCTGAGACTCCTTATACATTAAAAAAATTAAAAGGAGAAATCAATTCAGAATTTAATTCTTGCGGTAATTATTTTTCAATATTTGTTTTTACTCCATTTTTTTAAATCCAAGGGAATTTACAGCTTTTCAATTAGCTATTCTTTTGTCTGTTTTCCCCCCCTCGTAACTGTAACTTTCCGAAAAGAATGGAGATCAGCTGTACTTTTTAGTGTCTGTGTTTGCTTTAAAAATCAGCAGTAGTAGAATTATGTAATGAAGGGTACATTTTATGCCTATCTTTATGCACTACTTTCATTTCTAAAAAGAACCGTGGGAAGTCCTATCTACAATGACCACATTGCCATTTTAGAAACAGAGCACAAATCTTTGAATATGGTCTTAGAGGGAAATGGTAAACAATTAGTGGAAGCTTCTTTTAAAAAGTCATGCAGGAGAATACCACCATTATTTTTCCTTGAAAACAGAATAGAAAATTCTGCTTTAATAAGATTAATGTTATCCATTTTTATATTAGACTTAATTTATACACACAAATCTGTATCTGTATTTTACACTTATAATACAAAGCTATATAATTCACAGGTGTGAAGGCACTTCCATTCCTCTCACTGACACATTCTAATAATTCACAGGCATGATATCAGGCAGATTCTGCTGATAAGAAGTGTTCTGGGGCTAGGAAAAGTAAAGGGGGGAAGGACTGATGTAAAATAAGACACATTTTGAATTGAGAGAATGTGGGACGGTCTGTAATTTCATCCTAAGGAGTTTGGTGACCACACAAGAAGAAAAATTCAAGTGGCTGTTTGTAGTTTGACATCACCAAAATGATAGAATTGCAATTATATAATTCACACTTAGTTGTTTATGATTATACATAGCCTATAAAGGGGCCGTATTAAATTGTTGAATGCAAATCACTTGTCTATTTTGCCAGTTCTACTTATGTAATCTGTTATAAAACAATGAACATTGGTTATGAAATGATGTAGCAAGGTACAGGATGTTGTAGTTCAGTATTCTTGCACTTTTTTTTACATCTGTAGTATAGAAGATGCAAAATCATTGACATAATTACAAAACAGGAAGTGGTGTATGTATGCCCATTTAGAAACTACAAGTATATTACTGTTTCTTATTATAGTGAGAAAGAAATTAAGAGGTTTCTATACAATTCTAATATTTAATTTTATTCAGATGCATGTTTATGTATTAAACAGGAAGAAAGCAAGAAAGATGTAATATACCATTAGTTTAATTTACATTTGTCATATAGTGTGACTTCATTGGTTGGGTCTGAGAGAGTACTATTTTAAAAGTCTGTAGGACTTGATACTGCTTCCATTGAAGTCAATGGCAAAACTCCCATTGAATTCTGTGGTGCAGAATCAGAGCCTAATTGAGCCATCCCAGATCATCCCGTCCTGCTGAGCTGTACTCAATTGTAGGTCTGATGGCTCTGATTTACATATGGTTTTCTTTGCCCACCCCCTACTGGACATTCCTGCAGTTGAGGATTACTGAGGTGTAGACATACCCCCACCACCTCCCTTTCCTCTTCCATGCTTCCTGCACCAATGTGGAGGCGTTGCATAATAACAGTTACTGTGGCTCTATACCACCTTGGCTGAGATAATATTCAGGGGGCTGGTTGAGCCAGCTGGATCAGCACAAAGCAGCTGTAGTAGGGGTGAGGAGTAAACTGTTACTCCTGGGGGAATTCTGCACCACTACGCATGTGCGGAATTTATGTCGCCCACAGATTTTTGTTTCCCCGCAGAAAAATGACTTTCTGACGGGGAAGCAAAGGGAAGCCACAAGAGTGGTCATGCGACCTTCCCCAGCAGTATGTTTCGGGTGTCCAGGGCAGCCGGCAGAGAGGTAAATCACTGTGGGACAGGGGAAGACCCAGCTGGTGGCTCTTACTCTGTGCCAGGCTCAGCTGGGCTGTGGAGGATGGGACTTCCTCTTCCAACAGCTTCTTCCTACTTCCTCTTCCTACAGCTGGGAGAGAAATCTGAGGATGGGTCTGACACAGCCCTGGATGCTTTACAGCATCCAGGGCTGTGTCAGACCTACCCCCAGATTTCTCCCCTGGCGGTAGGAAGCTCTGAAAACTTCCTCCCCTCTCCTCTTCCGGCCCCCCTGCCACGCTTACTGCACACATCACTCCTTACTGCTGGGAGAGGGATCCCTGTACAGGGAGCTGCTCCCCCATCCACCCAACCCTCCACCCAACCCCTGTGCATCCAGACCCCCTCATACCCTCCCGCTGAGCCTCACTCCCCCCGCACCCAGAACCGCCCCCCCCCCCCCCCGACGAGTCCGACTCTCCTTGCACCTGGACCACCCCAATGAGCCACCTGCACCTGGATCCCCACCCTACTGAGCCCCACTCCCCCAGCATTAGGACCCCCCCCCACTGAGCCCCTACACCCAGACTCCCCTGCCAAGTTCTATCCCCCCCACACTCAGACCCCCCCCCACTGAGCCCCAACCACCTTCACCTGGACCCCCCTGCAGAGTCCCATTACTGTTGCAACCAGAACCCTCCAAGGAGCCCCTGTGCATCTAGATCCCCCGCTGAGCCTCCCACGCCCAGATTGCCCCACCCAGATCCCTCTCAACTCACACCTGGATCCCTCTCTCTCTCCCACACTAAGCCCCTCCACATTTGGAACCTGCCTGCCCACACATGCTGCACCTGGCATGGAGAGTAAGGGCCCTGGGGTGTTTCTGGGGCAGGCCCGGCCCTTGCACTGTGTCAGGGTTGGGTGAAGCTTCACCACTGAGTCCGTGTCCCGGGGGGAGCTCCACAGTGATCTCCCACCTCTGTGCAGCCAGTGCTCCCCAATGCCATGCTGGAGACTCCATGTTTATTTAACATATAAAATTTGCAGAATTTTGCAGAATTTTAAAATATTGTGTGCAGAATTTTTAATTTTTTGGTTCAGAATTTTTAAGTTTTTTGGCGCAGAATGCTCTCAGGAGTAAATTGTGTATGTTAATCTAATGTACTTTACTAGTGTGCTTTGAGGTAGAAATTTAAGTGTGTATTCATGATCATAATGCACTTTGAAAAAAATGTAATAATTCTAAAACTAATTTACTAAAATATAACCATTGTGGATCAACATTAGATTATATATATTTTTAAAACTATTACAGGCATATGGCTCAGGCTGTGATATTGTTATTCTGGCAAACGACTTTGAATGTGTGCAGATTATTCCTGGTGCTAAGCATGGAAACATCCAAGTCAGCTGTGTGGAGTGCTCCCAACAGCAAGGCAGGGTAAGGTCTTTAATGAGTCTGAATAAAGTTTAAAAAATGAAATGTATAAACAGAAACTGTTTGGCATGTTGATGCTATTGCTAAGGTTGTAATTTCATGCTAAGAACCTATTTTTAGATACTTATAACTTTCTAAGTAACCCTTTTTGGTTAAAAGTAATGATCCTTGTTTCAGCCCAATGGTGATTTATTTTTTGAAAGTTTGATAAAACTGAATTTGGCCCTTTTTCAGCTACCTGAATATGTTTCTATTTTTTAATTTTTTTCCACGATTTAAAAGTAGAAATAAAGCTCTTCATGTTCAGATAAGTTATGACACTTTTAAAAAGTTTAAGATTTGTATGTGTTTGCATATCAGCAAGGGATGCATCAATGGCTAATTCCGAAAGTAACAAATTCCGAAAGCCACATGCTTTCCTTTGTAGTAAAAAGGTTCAGACCCCATTTTATAAGGGTCTCACAAAATGTGAAAAGGTACAGCAAACTTTTCTGAACATAATATATTCTGGGATGAAGATCATACTCTCTAATTTGTTTGCAAATGGTTCTTGGATACTTTAGACATCAACTAAAACCTTTATATTTTGCTGCACCAAAATCTGTATTTCTTTCAACAGCAAGTTAAATGTTACTTAAAACAGAGTGAAATGGATACTAGTTTTCTGTGGTAATTTACACTACTTAGTTTTCCAGGCTAACATATATAGTATTCCTCCTCTCCTACCCCCCAACACATATTTATTCATATTATGCCCCTTTTTGGAGTTTGCAGATTTTCTCCGTAGAACCAACTTGATGTTGTAAATTGGCATGTCAGTATATTGGCATGTCAAGTAAGTGCTTTTGGCTTGTGTGTACAATTTGAATGTAAGTTTTGACAAAAGTGGCTGTATTTTTGGTGCTCAAATCGTGGGACCATGTGGCTCAAGGAAATGAAAATGATTACATGCAAGTAATTTGTCCATAACAATTTGTTTGCATTGAATACAATTACATTTATTTCAGCGTATATAATCATATTTATTTCTCAAACACTGAAAAAAAGAACATTTATAAATAAATTATTTCAATAAATGTGGTTGTAGTGCACCAGATATGTATGTGTGAGCCACTGCTTATGACAGACTGCTGCCAAAAAAGCACTTTCTAGTAAAACTTTAAAAATCTAATACAAGAGATAGGAAACACTTCTCTTGGAACTGTGCAGTTAAAATAGCATGTGCTTTGAAACATTAAAAGAATTCCATGGCTTAGGTTCCCTTTTAATGGCATAGTTTAAATGTAGCACAACTGATTATAAACTACGTATTATTACTGGCCATGCCTCCTGTACTGTCTAAAGTGGCTAAAAGAAAAGCTACATTTCTAGCTAAGGAACAATGAAACCATTTATGTATGTGTCCTCGGAAGTGGTGCAAGTGTGCATGTTTTTTAAAAGTACCTAGAAATGTTTAATGTGTATACTAACATAGTGAATCCTGATAACTGTGCAGACCCTGTATGATTTCCAACACAGTTACAACTGAGTATTGACCAAGTTTTATGTGGACACAACTGACCATATTACAAATTTGGTTGTAATATAGACAGACAAGGCCTTAGGCCAGGGGTGGGCAAACTTTTTGGCCTGAGGCCCACATTTGGGTATACAAATTGTATGGTGGGCCATGAATGCTCACAAAATTGGGGTTGGGGTGTAGGAGGGGGTGAGGGCTCTGGCTGGGAGTGTGGGCTCTGGGGTGGAGCCAGAAATGAGGAGTTCAGGGTGTGGGAGGGGGCTCCGGGATGAGGTACGGGGTTGGGCTGCGGTGGGGGAGTTAGGGGCTCCGGTTGGGGGTGCAGGCTTTGGGGTGGGGCTGGGGATGAGGGGTTTGGGATGCAGGAGGGTGCTCCAGGCTGGGATTGAGGGGTTCGGAGGGCGGGATGGGGATCAGGGCTGGGGTAGGGGGTTGGGGCACAGGACAGGCTCAGGGGTGTAGGCTCCGGGCGGTGCTTACCTCAAGCAGCTCCCAGAAGCAGCAGCATGTCCCCCTTCCGGCTCCTATGCAGAGGTGTGGCCAAGTGGTTCTGTGCACTGCCCCGTCTGCATGTGCCACCCCTGCAACTCCCACTGGCTTCAGCTCCCAGCCAATGGGAGCTGCAGGGTCAGCACGCGGTGCTCCCTGGCTGCCCCTAAACGTAGGAGCTGGAGGAGGGACATGCTGCTGCTTCCAGGAGTGGCGCAGAGCCATGCAGAGCAGCCGTCGACCCTGCTTCCTGGCTGGAGCACAGGAGAGGGGCAAGCCCCAGACCCTGCTCCCCAGCAGGACCTCGAGGGCCGGATTAAATCACCTAGCGAGCCAAATGTGGCAGTGTTGCAGGGCAGCTACTGCTAGGGAATCCCTGGTATTGCGGCTCCTCTAGAGCCGCAATACCCAGGGAAAGGAAAGATTAAGAATGTTTTTCTGGTGGTCCCGAAATCCATGTGGATCCTGCGGTATTCTAGGTCCAGGGGATTTGAACTCCTTGCCTCTTCTGTGTGTTTTGAGGCAGTGGTTTTCAACCAGGGGTATCTGTACCTCTGGGGTACACAGAGATCTTCTAGGGGGTATATTAACTTATCTAGATGTTTGCCTAGTTTTACAATAGGCTACATAAAAAGCACTAACAAAGTCAGTATAAACTAAAATTTCATACAGACAGACAATGACTTGTTTATACTGCTCTAAGTACAATATTTATATTCCTATTGATTTATTTTATAATTGTATGGTAAAAATGAGCAAGTATGCGATTTTCAGTAATAGTGTGCTGTGACACACTTGTATTTTTATGTCTGATTTTGTAGTTTTTAAGTGAGATGAAACTTGGGGGGTTGATAGGAGTTGTTAGAAAAATGGGTTAAAACTTGCAGGGGAGACCAGAGTCCTAAATTGGAAGTATTTAAAGAGCTCCTAATGTATCATCTTAAGTAAAATGTAGACTTTAAAAAAACAGTCCAGCCATTTTTGAAGTGCAGATAACCCCAATGATCAGACATATTCCCAACAGAAAAAAGGTCTTTTGTAAATGTGGATTTTCTGTGAAAGAAATGGATTGGAGCAGGGCTGGCTCTAACTTTTTTGCCGCCCCAGGCAAAAAAGAAGAGCGCCGCGCTGCGCAGCGCACCCCCGACCCCCAGCGCCGCGCCGCTGAAACCCCCCCCGAGCGCCGGGCCAGGCCGCCCAAACCCCCGCCACCCCCCTGAGCGCCGTGCCGGGACGTCCAAACCCCCGCCCCCCACCCCGAGCACTGCGCCGGGCCAGCCAAACCCCTGCCTCCCCCCGAGCGCTGCGCTGGGCCGCCCAAACCCCCAGAGCGCCGGGCCAGCCAAACCCCCGCCTCCCCCTGAGCGTTGCGCTGGGCCGCCCAACCCCCCTCCCCCCCCCCCGCCCCAGCGCCGCGCCGAAACACCCCCCGTGCTGCCCGGCCAAAACAAAAAAAACCCCTTGAGCGCCGCCCCGCCAAACAAAAGAAACCCCACAAAAACACTGCGAGCGCCCCCCGCCACCCCAACCTTGGCCGCCCCTTCTAAGGTGCCGCCCCAAGCACATGTTTGATTGGCTGGTGCCTGGAGCCAGCCCTGGATTGGAGAAACTAAGGAGTCCTACTTGAAGTATGCTAGCAAGTTTCCAATAATATGTTCAGTGTTCTGTTTCCATATACCAGACTTTTCCTCAAAATTTATTGAACCCAGCAGCAACAGAATAACATTTGCTCCTGTATTCTTGTACTTAATATTTAGTGATAGGAAATGGAACTTGGAATCACACTGAGGACCCAAACACTGATCATTAATTTACTAGTTCTCTGTGAAGTAGCGCAAGAGCAGAAAGAGCAAAGGCATCAGCTTTCCATTGTGCATTAACAGTAGCTACCCTGAAGTAATAGCAGATGAACAGGAGTTAGCACATGTCCTTTTGTACTCAGGGTCTCTCTTGTTTACATTTAGATCTTTAACCTGGGATTACTCAAAATAAACAAATTATGTATTCTTCGATGTTTTTTAAAAGCAATCAATTCTACGTACAACACCACTAAGTGATGTTTGTACGAATTTTGCTTTCCTTTAGCACCTACACTTACAAATTTATTGGAAATTCAATGAGTATCTGTGAATTCTAGAGAGTTCTATTATGCTTTTTTCCTGAGTTTTAACATTTTACTCATTCAATCTGTTCCAGATTGCAGCATCATATGGAAATGCTATTTGTATTTTTGAACCCCTTGGTATAAATTCTCACAAAAGAAATTGTGTAAGTATGTATTATATGATTAAACTATGTCTTGTTTTGTTGGCGCAGATAAAAATATGCTTACCACTTGTTAAAGCCCCATTAGAATGGAACAAGGGAGATTAACTGAGAAATATGTTCATGTTAGACACACATATAGTTCAAATATTTGTATAGTGAGAAATCAGAATTAATTTCTTATTCTAAACAATACTGTCTAGCATATATCCCTTAAAATAAAAAGCTCTCATTTGAAAATAAAGGTTAGAAACAGGGCCGGCTCTAGGTTTTTTGCCGCCCCCAGCCCTGGGCTCTCCCCCTCACCCCACCCGCCCCCCAGCGCTGGGCTCTACCCCACCTCCGCACCCCCTGCCACCCCAACCCTGGGCTCCCCCTCCCACCCAACCCCACCCACACCCCCTGTCGCCCCAACTCTGGGCTCTCCCCCCGCAACCCACCCGCATCCTCTGCCGCCCCAACCCTGGGCTCTCCACTCGCTTCCCCCCACCAGCGCTGACTCCGCCCGCTCCCCCTTCGCCTCCAGCCGGTCCAGCGCTGGCAGGGTCAGGGTAAGCAGTGGGGCTCCTGGGCTGCACCTCAGCCCAGGGTCCCTCCAGCTGGGGCTCCCGCCTCCAGGACCAACCGGAACGGGAGGACAGAGCTGGGGGACCGCTCCGGTAGGGGGCTGAGGAGCCAGGGCAGGGCAGCCCCAGAGGGAGCGGAGCCCCAGAGAGTGGGACGCGGGCCCTGCACGGCAGCACCCACCCTCTATGGCCCCACTGCTGCTCCTGGCCGCCCTGCCACAGTCCCTGGGCAGCTCTGGCCGCTTCGCCCAGCCCCCGCTGCGGCGCTGGGGGGGGGCGGCCACCCTGCGGCACCTGCAGGCGGCTCCGTGTGCCCTGAGGGACGGCCCCCAGCCCGAGTGTCCCGCGCTCGGAGCCCTCCCGGCTATAAGGTGCGGGCGCTGCTCCCCGGTGCAGGATGTGCTGCTGCTGCCAGGGCTGGCTCTAGGCTTTTGCCGTCCAATCGCCAAAAAAAAATAAAAATAAAATACCGCCCCTGAAAATGTGCCGCCCCAAGCACCTGCTTGGTTTTCTGGTGCCTGGAGCTGGCCCTGGTTAGAATATTATTTTCCTTAGTTTTCACCTATTCTGTAGGAGTATTTTATTAAATGGAACATGGGTGATTTTTTGTTTATATTCCTCCTTCCCTAACCAGGGATACGGCATTTAGCAAGTCCCTAGTATTCTGGATGAGGCTAGCAATATTTGTTTGAAACATCATACCAAAATGGTGAATGTTCAGTTTTCTGCTGCTAAAAGAATTTCAGTGCTGCATTTCATCATTGTAAATCAGTTGAATGCAAATATTAAATACTCGATTCAGCAATCTATTACAATCTGAATTTATTTTCAAAAGAATTAATAGAAATCTGAAATTTACATTTGTATCTTCATATAGAAAGTAAAAAGTGCTGTTACTTTATTGCTTTTTTGCTGTTAAGAACTAACCCTTTATTCCTAATGTTTTTATACGACAGCAACTGAAGTGTCAGTGGCTTAAATCGGGGCAATTTTTCCTTAGTTCTATGACTTACAACTTAGCATGGGATCCTCAAGGTAATATGAAGTTGATCAGTGTTTGTTCAATATTTATAACTGTAGAATGATTCTAGTTACAAATAATTGTTATTTAAATGAAATTGGAGTGTGAATATATATGTATTAGATAAGCAATTCTCCAACAGTGGTAGGTACACTACATGCGATAAACAGGTTGATATAAACTTTAGTATATATGAGCTGAGGGGTGAAAACATTCTCACACTAAAAATCCACTGCAGTTTCCATTTATGAAGGTGCTATACCAAGTACTTTTGAATTTTAGATATAGTATGCTAGGTCTTAGTTTGGAAACTGCACTCTTAGGTAGCTAACTGATATAAATACATCACTAATGCTAACATAGTTAGAATGTTATGATTAGCATATATTCTGGTAAGAAAAATACGTATGTTATGTTTTAAGATTTCTGACATTATGTCATGCTTGGAATTTGACTGGTTATTGAACTGTGTATAGTATTAACTCTTAAACATAGTGCATTCCTGTGATTTTCCTCTCTGGTGTTATCTGGACCAGTGATCTGCTAGGTTACTCCAATCCTTGACTCTGGGAGCCAGCCTTACCCTGCTGTGCTGTGAGAACCCCCACTCCTGGGCTGTTCACGCACAGCCTCTGGCATGTAAGCTGCCCCTTGGATTGTGCAACCAAATGATACTAGCCAATACCTCCGGTCCCAGACAGCCCTAGGAACCTTCGTCTTGCAGTGTCCAGTTATGCCCGCTGGACGCTGCAAGCTTATACGAGTTCATCAATTTAACAAAGAAATTAATAATAAATTATAAATAATAAATAAATAAATTAATGGAGATATCCTATCTCCTAGAACTGGAAGGGACCATGGAAAGGTTATTGAGTCCAGCCTCCTGCCTTCACTAGCAGGACTAAGTACTGATTTTGCCCCAGATCCCTCAGATTTGGTCAAATGAAATAAAAGCAAAACGCAGTCTATGCTGATCTTAACACTTTCAATGCCCTTACAAACTTAGATGCTTCTCACCACAGGCTGGCTGGTTGCTCTTCAGCCAGGCTCTCCCTTTTGATCAGCGCTTCAGTCGCTTGGTGTGGTGTCTGTAGATGGAGGTAGAAGCGAGAGAGAGCATGGCAAACGTCTATCCCTTTTATCATGTTCTTGCTTCCCTCTTGGCTTTGCCCCTCCCCCCCTTCAGAGTCAGGTGAGCATTACCTTATCGCAGTTCCAAACTGACCAAAGGAAGGGGGGTGACTCCCTCGAGAGTCCAATAGATTCTTTTGTTGCTGCCTAGTCCAGTGTCCTTTGTTCCTGTGAGGCTAGGCTGGGTTTGTCCCATACATGCCCATACATGCCCCATACATGCCCTGATGAGGTGTGAACTGCCTCTCAGCTCTTGGAGAGTTTTTGCCTGGGCTTATTTTAAGCCATGAGGATACATTTTCAGCCTCATAACTACATACATGAAATTATAACCTATAACCTTACTATAACATTACTGTAACAACAATGCTCAGTGCGTCATGAGCCTTCCGAAGACACCTGACACGAGAAACTTTGCATTGGATACCGCACAATCATTTTACAAGGATGAACATGCGGGTGCGGGGTGTTCCCCCGAGGTACAGAGCGTCACAATTACTTGTATAGAGAAAACTATTTTAAAAATATCCATCTTAACAAAGGGGTAAATTCTTTCCTGTTTGCCAGTTCCACATCTCAAAGCAAGACATTACCATTTTCCTCCTGAAGGATGTTGTATGTGACGCATGTTTTGAGTGACTAAAAGAAAAGCTACTGATGGGAAATAGTTAAATAAATGGAAAGTATCACTTCACATGGTTAAAAATATTTCTACTGTGGATCCAGGTTACAGCTGTGAAGTGCAGAGGAGAATGTGTACCATCTGATTTTATAGTGATCAAAGAAACAAGTTCATTTGTACAAAGATACAGATTAGTAGGTCAGGGTTGATGAAGTATAAGGTTGCTCTAAAGTGTCTAAGAACAGGAGAGTGAGTGGAAAATGGATTAAGGGGTGATCAGCATGTTTGTGATAGAAGAAAGACATGAACAGTTTAGAGGGAACGGGCAAAATCAGCTGTGCCCAAGACCAGACTAAATTTAGAATCGTGTTATGCCTCTAATCCCCTCCCTAGGCCATTAACAAGGAAGCCCAAGGTCCTGCCCTGACACACCAGATTGGGGCACCCAAGAACTCACTAGTGTATGGGTTGAGGGAGACACCTCTTATAAGCCTATCAGTGTGAAAACAGCCTGTATCTCTCTCTGAGAAAATAAGTCACATTCTAGCCAGACAGTTATAAATCCTTGCTGGTTGGCTTGATGATAGCTTTGGGGAGGCAGGAATCACCCTTTTTTCCTTCTTTTCCCAACTACACCAATATGAGAAGACATGAACCCCCACCCAATTATGTTTAGATACCCAAGTGTTAGTATCTTAAAACATACCAATGTTAAATAAAATACTTGAAATGTATCTGCAAAAAGAACAGGAGTACTTGTGGCACCTTAGAAATTTG
Organism: Chrysemys picta bellii; assembly: GCF_011386835.1. Classification (NCBI taxonomy): domain Eukaryota; kingdom Metazoa; phylum Chordata; order Testudines; family Emydidae; genus Chrysemys; species Chrysemys picta. Next base: position 22,003,269 of record NC_088800.1, read on the forward strand.
TTAGTCTCTAAGGTGCCACAAGTACTCCTGTTCTTTTTGCGGATACAGACTAACATGGCTGCTACTCTGAAATGTAACTAACTCTTGCAAGGACTCTTTCACCCTATGCAGTGCAGCAAACAGTTGAAGCTAAGAATGCAGGTGCAAGAGAGCATATCAGTACCTGTGAACTTGTCTTTTCTTCAAGCGTTGCCTACACAGCTCCACATTTTTCACTCCACATCTTAGCAGGAGCCCTCTAGAAAGCTTGGACCTTTGAGGTTGGGCACACGCTTCCTTGTGGTACTTGAACATTCAATACCTGAGGGTATATAAGGCGCGATGACTCTACCCCTCAGTTCCTTCCAGCCACCAGAGTGTACCTAGTCATATAAACACACATAATACAACTACAAATACAACTTCCTTATGTCCTTTTCATGGGGAGTGGATCTTCTCAGTTAGGGGGCTTATTTCTCATTAGCTCTACAAATGAAAGTAGGTATTTACCAGGTTCTTGTGGCCAGATATGATTATTTTAAATGGAGCAAATTCCAGTGACTTCTATATAGAAAAAAATTGCAAAGTGGTCATCTGGAAGACTAAATAGGAGACAACAGATGTGAGTACTTCAGCCCTTCCAGCTTTCACCAGACATTTTCTATGGTCTGTAATTTAGTAATGTAGTAAGTTTTTTAAAAAATCAAGAGGTGTAGTTTTCTCCTTCACAATCAGGCTCCTTGGTATGGATGTGTACAACCTATTAGAATGGATTGCTGGAATTAATCACTACAGAAAAGAGAGTTTCTTCTTTACCTGTAAAATGGGTTCTGTGAGAGTACCTCTAGTAATTGATATTCCTGACTAGTTATTGCTATTAACCAGTCTCTTAGCATGTTAATTCTTGGACAGCCACTTTCCTGGTGCCTATGTAATCTATGCCCATAAGCAAAGACTTCTTGTGCTGGGATATTTTTTTCCCCTTGCAGTTCTTTGACTGTCAAATGGACAAATCACCTGTGCAGAAAGGACAACTAAGTAATATTTATACTGTATTTCATACTCTAATAGAAACCCATTTTACCGGAAGGCAGAAGTTCCTTTTGAAGTTACAAGTTCTAAAGAGAAGTTTGATCCTGTGACATTCTGGAAAAATCCAAGAACTACTCTTATTTGAGACTAAACTTGTCTGTTTAGTCTCCCTTTTTGTTTTCTTCAACTTGCACATTGAAAAATTTTTAAGAGGGAGATTTGTAAATATCTTGGTTTCTAATACAATGGTGATATTTGTGAAATTCTGCATGTCTTTAATTACACTACCAGAAGTGTAGATGAGAGTTTTTGACAGAAAAGATTCCTCCTAGCCTACAAAATAAATTTTCTAATGGATGGACTGAATAACAAGGCCTTATCACAGACAGTAACAAGACATGTTTTAATTTAAATAGCTCCAAATAGTGGGTTGGCTTACTGATAGAAAGGGAAAAAAGTCTGGGCATTGGAAGAACAAATGTTTATCATCTGCCATGACAAATGTTTAAATAATGTGTACTAAATGTTTGCAAGTTTAAATGTAGTATGAATCAGTAGCTATGTCTTTTGGAAATATGAAATCAATATAGTTATTCATAAAATTATTGGGGGTTATTTTTAATTCAGATGGTTTAATATCCAAAACAATATCAATTATTTTCATATTACTGTATTCATAATAGCAGGGGGGAAAAGCACTCTTGCTTAAAATAGATGGTAAAATCTAAAAAACTTAATAAAACCAACTGGAGCTGAGTGTGCCATGTCTGAATAATCTACTGTAATCAAAATGGACTTAATAAAGTTGTGTTCCTCGGCTATTTTTAATAACTTGTCAAATATGATACTCTACATAATCTTCCAATATAAATGCATCCAGAGTTCCTCATTCTGTTCTACAACTTTAATTAATATTACTCACTTTCAGGTAACAGGCTCCTGACCGCAACTGACAACTTGCAGTTGTGGGCCCCTCCATGTAGTGACATTCTAGAAGAGGAGGAGGAAGATGATGATGATCCTGACAGTCAGATCAAAGATGATAAAGTTCTCCCTGTTCTAAATGACTGGAAATGTGTCTGGCAGTGCAAGTAAGTGAATCTGTAATCTAAGATGTGTTAACTAGATGTAAAAGACCACATTTTAAATGTGTGCCATTAAAAGTATTTAAATATGTAGAGCGCTGCACAGATACAAAATTTATATCTGCGGATATAAAGCGGATATCCGTGGTGTCACAGGGCTCTAGCAACAACAAGCAAGACCAGCAGGGTCATGGCCAGCGACTGGGTCAGGAACTGCAGCAGCAAAAGCACCAGCATGTCAGGTTGCAGGAGCCAGCGCCCAGCCCAGGCAGCTCTTCCAGCTTGGCTGAACCACCCCCAGTCCTGCCCACTGGAGCAGGCACCAGGCTCACCGGCAGCTGTCCCTGGTCATGCTAGTGTGTGCAAGTGGTTTGCACGCTCCCAGACAGGAGATGCACACCGCTGCATGATTAATAATAATAATGCTGGTTTTGAATATAGTGATGGAATAAGTGAGGAGAGCAAAAAAACCCAAGAATTGAAAGAAGAAAAACGGGAAGGGGAAAAAGAATGGAGTCAAAAGGAAAAAGATGGGGGGAGGACAAAAACGTAGACATGCACTTAAGCCAAGATATGGTGCATAGGAACCTGGGTAGGATGCTAATATGGTAATTTAAGGTGAAGGGACTCTAACCAAAAAAGGGCAGGGAACCACAGAGCAATGGAATTTCTTTAGAGTTTACAAAAGAGTTTCAGATATATATTTCAGAAGGATATACAAGTTCAAGTACGCAGAAAAAATATTAAATATTGACAGACTGAATCATTTAATGCAATTAGAGGGGAGAACTATCACCAGAATTTTAGTGTGTTAAAAGAAATACATCATTATAACCTAGTAACTTTTCCTGACTTATATTATTATGAGGTATAATCAGACAAATATTCTTTCCATGTGGGCCCCACCCTATCAAGGTGTTAACCACCCAATTGAAGAGAGATTTACCTTTAAAGAAATTTTCAACCAGTCGAATTGTATACTTGAATAATATGAAGAATGTTTTTCTTTTAAATAACAAGTAGCTGTACAATATTTCCTCTTCAGCTCCCATTCTAGCAGTACTTTGTGTTGCTTTCCCAGAAGCATTCCAAAGTCTGTTAGGAGGGATGTGCATGTCAGCCTGCAGGTCTAATATTCCAATTGCATTTAACAAGGTTCCCTCCATACCCTTAGTTCCTGTCATTCTACTTTTGCCTTTGCTGTCATCTTGACTGTTCATTTAGTGTAATTTACATTTCTGTTTTAATTATTATTGTATTTGTTACATAGATATTTAAGGCCAGAAGGGACGATAATGATCACGTAGTCTGACCTGTTGTATAACAAAGGCCATAGAATTTCACCCAGTAATTACTGCATCGTGTCCATATCTTATGATTGAACTAGAATATATTTTTAGAAAGACATCCAATCTTACTTTATAGACTTCAAGTGATCGAGAATTCACCATGTTCTTTGGAAAATTACAGCAGTTAATTACCTCGCTGTGAAAAATTTGCACCTTATTTCCAGTTTGAATTTATCTAACTTCTACTTCCAGCCATTGGGTCTTGTGATGCCTTTTTCTCCTAGATTAGAGTTAGATTGTGATCAAGTCAACTATTAACCTTTTCTTGGGTAAACTAAATAGACTGACCTTATTAAATCATTGTAAGACAGGTTTTCCAGACCTCAAATCATTCTCTTGTGGCACTTTTCTGACCCCCCTCCTCCCCCTCCAATTTCTCAACACCCTTTTTAAATTGTGAACACAAGAGCTGGACTGCTGTATTCCAGTAATGGATCAATGCCATATATAGACATATCCCCTCTGTACGCTTAATCGATATTATACATCCAAAGATTGCATTTAGCTCTCTTAATCACAGTATCCACTGGGAACACATGTAAATTTGGTTATCCACTATGACCTGTAAATCCTTCTCAGAGTCGCTATCTGCTGGGATACAGCCCACCATCCTGAAAATGTGACTGATGTTCTTTGTTCTTATGTCTGATCTTGCATTCTTGTGTTGTTTGAATGAGCTCAACTCACCAAGCTGTGGATGGAAGGCCCTTCCGTCCTGGATGAGCATTTTATATCACTCAGGCTTGAATAGTCTCAGCTTACTGTTATGGTTCTCTGGCTTTGTCAGAAGAATCAGTGATTTGGTAGTCACTACCCCAGAATGTTTTCAGAGGGTCACCTGTTATCTGTCCCTAACTTGTGTGATAATAGATGAATGCTGTTCTAGATAGGAGTGTTCATTTATGCACCTCAGTGTGTCTTGGCTCTGAAAGCCAAAAGAAGCCAGATTAAGCATCAGTAACTTGGAATTTTGGGCCATAAAATTGCCATCTGAACTTTCCTGCCATGAGAGATCATTCAAACTATCTTGGACTGAGTGGCTGCTATGTTCTAAATGAAATGAGAACTGATCTGTTCGTCAGTCCCAAGTTAAAAGGTGCTCTGAGGGACTGGTACAGCCAAAACAATATATTCTTCTGTTCTCTACTTGGCAGACAAGGCGATTTTCCAGGTGGGTGATTTATTCTACCAGTTTTAGGACAGCACAATTGATTCTTGAAAAATGTTGTGCTAAGCTCTCTTCTTTCCAGATGGGGGTTCCTTGAAATTAGATGTCTTTGCTTCTTCAGGCATTGCCAAGTGCCTCAAATTTTGTTGAGAGAGAGTCCCAGACTAACTAGGAGATGCTTTTCTTTTGCACTTGGATCAAGATCTTATGTGCCTTTGCTCTGGCAAAAAAAACACAAGTTATTTTCTGCCCATTCTCTTTTCTCAATGTTTCAGATATTTTGTGGAAAAAAAAATCCTAAACCGCTATAGCTATTTTTAGCTGGATGCAGCACATAACAGCTGAGACACATTGGAATGACTATAAATTATCAACATGCTTCACTTAAATATTACATAATGATATTTGATTAATTGCATATTTGGAGCAATAATATTATAAAAATACATATACAGTAGTCAGTCAAGGTTTAAAGCTGAACTATCTTTCTTCCCTAGGACTGCAGTATCTGTACGTCTGATGGAATGGTCTCCTGATGGTGAATACTTTGCAACAGCTGGAAAGGTAAGGACAAATAATAGCTAGCTAAGTCTTCGGGTGTGGATTCATCACATGCTTGATGATCAATAATATGCAAAAATTATGGACTGTGTGCAATTATGTAGCCATAGTTAAGCAAAACTAATCCCAATATCCAAATAATTACCAAACAGTTTCAAATGTATAGTGAAGATTGAGTTTCAACTTCCATTCTTACCCTCCATTTCAGTTTTTCATATCTTTCTCAAACTGCTTTTGGGATTAAATTTTCAAGTAACTATATGTTTATCTAAAGTCCTGTCACTGGAGTGATCTTCTTGAGTTTACATTCTGATAGTTCAGCATTTGTTAGTCATACCACTAATTCCACTAAGGGAAAAGATGAGTTTGAGGAACTAATTTTTTTATTTACTTCAACTCTTAACTCTTCTCCTTAATGGTTACCTTGAGTCACCAGCATGGTGGTTATGTTGCTGTTATAGACCAGTGTGTGTGTGACTTCACTAGGAATGTGCCCACTGTAGTGTCTTGGCTAGGTACTACATCTTAAGATCCTTGTGATTAGAAAGTGACCAAAAGCTAGGCTTTGAAAGTCTTATTCTTTGCATATCTCCATCTGTTGTGCATATACGTTTATACAGACAAGATTCCCTGACTAGATAATTGCAGCAGATGGTACCAGAAGCCCATTCTCTGCCTCTGTGTCAGAAGAGGCTTCCATTTAGGTTGCAACATATAGCTCTATTGGATGTATATCTTTAATCATAACTCTTAACATTGCCGCCTGCCAAGCATTTTTGTTAGTCCTGCTTGCAGGATCTGTGGTAAGCATATCTTGTGATCTGTTTGTGGGAATTTTATTTTTTAGCGAGGCTGTGAGAGGTCTGTAATAGATTTTTTTTAAAACATGATTTCATTCCATTTTCTTCTCCCTACCTAAGGCAGTTCTGCAACTGAGAGAGCTATTCTCCTACCATTGTGTAATTGTATTTACACTGATAATTATTGGGCACATAGGCATCTCTTAACACACACTAATGCAGGTGTATGTCAGTCTAACCTACTGAAAATCTGGTGAAAGGAACCTGAAAAGGGTCAAAAAGGGAGCAAAGGAAGAAATTGGCTTGTAGTTTTATTTCTGATACTATCTGCTTCAGTTATGAAGCAGAGATTCTAAACACCAGTGAGGACAGATTAATGAGGAGAATGAGGTAGAAAGAATTCCTAGGAGAATTTAAGAAAGATTTGGACAAAGAGAGTAAGGTAGCATGGAAGAATATTGTTCTTCCATCTATTCAAAAGGCAAAAAGACTACTGCTAAAATTCTCTCTCATGCTACCCTTAACACATTTCCATGCCTGCCTCTTCATTGGCTTCCAGTTTCTTATCCCTTCCAATTCATCCACCACGTCCTTACCTTAAAGACACTATGCAGACTTATATGTGTTTCCCCAGACCAAGCATTAAGTGGCTTCCACACTTTTTCCTTCATTCTCTATAATCATCTCTTTACTGCTTTCTTCATGTTTCTTCCGTTGTCATTCATTCATACTATACCTATATTTGGCTGTCTTCTTCTGTTTGTGCTACAACTGCCTTCACTGTCCTCCAAATCCCTTTATAAAATTAACATCTATTAGAAATTCTTTCTTTGTTCTCTCTCCTTCTTACCTTAATTGTGTGCCACATCTTATTTTGTCTGTATTTCTTACTAGGAAAGGAGCTCTAAATGTATAGTGGTATGCATGTAGGGTCAGATTCTTAGTCGGTGTAAAATTGGTGAATTACACCAGCTAGATCTTTCCTTCTGCCAGACATTACATCAGTTTCCTGCACACACTCAAATACTTGATCACAAATAAGCTGGCAGTCATTTTTTTGCTCATGCAGTTTCGATATGTGCTGTCCACCATATCGTCGTACTGTGTTATATAACGTTTGGTAATTTTAAAACATGAAATTGAATAGGCTACTGTAAATTAATTCTCCACACACATTAAAAATATACATTTTTAATAAGTTACCTCTCTGTATTGGTGGTGATGCTATATCAACATTTCAACTTGGTTTTAATTAACTAAGTCATTAGATGTACACCACCAACCTAACTTCATCCATACTTTTGGGTTTCCTTTTTGTGACATTTGTACTTGTAGCCCATTCATCCTATGTATGTTTTTGTTTCTTTTCCCAGGATGATTGTCTCTTAAAGGTATGGTATCCAATGACTGGGTGGAAATCATCTCTTCTACCACGAGAGAGTGAAGAAAAGAAAAAAAGCTCAGCACTTGTTCACTTTTCCTTTGTTTATTTGGCACATCCTCGAGCGGTGACAGGATTTTCATGGCGTAACACTAGCAAGTACATGCCCAGGTTAGAAAGTTCCTGTTAGGAATTTTGATCAAAATTTTCAAGCCTGAGTGCTTCAAATTAGGCTCTTAAATAGGTACATGAATAAAAATAGCTTCATTTTCAGCGGTTTCTCATTCACTTTTTGGGCACATTTCTAAATTAGACCACGTCCATTATTGTACCTACATCTAAATTCAGGCACCTTAATTTTAGACATCCAAGTTTAAATTTTGGCCTTTGTCTTCATGATAGTTTAAATATATTTATGTATTATACCTAAAATGTAATGCTTAAGGATGTGCACATATAATTTCAGCTTCTGTTTGTTATGATAGTTATTTAATTCAATCATCTAGTATTTTCCCTACTTCTTTTGGAACTAACACACATTTTCATTGAATTGTAGGGCCCCAATTCTGCAAATACTTATGTACATCTCACCTGTAATTTATTAAAAGGTGACAAGACCTGAGTTCAACATACTGTGATCTCTCTCTGCACTAAACATGTGCGTAGTCCCATTGACTTCATTGGGACTACTTGTATGCTTCAAGGTAAACATGTGTATAAGTATTGGCAGGACTGGGGCATAGGTCACCCTTTAGCAATCCCTTACTACTATTTGAAAAGTATCAACTTTTCTATACATTTCAAATAGTAGCGAACCATGATTGTAGGTTTCCGAATGTTTAGACAACCACTGTCAGTCACAGAATTGCATACAAATATAAGAAGATCTAATAAAGAGCTGAAAAGCTGTCAGGCCAGCTCCTTAGCTGTACCTAATGTGTGTGTGGGGAAGGGAGGGTGTTGCGAAGACGTGCAATATTGACTTCAAGCCACCTTTTGCTCTGCCGGTCCTGGGCCACCTGGGGACCAAAAGGGCACAAAGTAGCCAGAGCTGAAGTCGTGATATACCCCTTATAAAATTATAAGAAACTATGTATAGATTTTAAATGTAGCTCTTAAATTACATTTCAAAATATTTTAGAATGAATTTCTTCACTTACTTTCTAGGACCTGAATTCAGGGCCCTAAATATTAAGTTGACATTGCAGCCAAGAGGGATGGGGAATATAGCTCCTTGGCTTGTTTTAGAGTGGTCACCATTAAAAAGGTTGCTGTTTTTTAATGGTAACAACTGTATGTGTTAGTAATGTCATCAGCTATTACAGAGGGAGCACGGTATTTTGAAGGGTGAAGTTATGCAACCCTTATTACATTGGTGAACACTTACTCAAGCAAGAAGTCCTATTGACATCAGTAGTGCTATAAAATCTGATCTAAACTTTAATACATTGTTAAGTGTAGGAAGCACAAGTATAAATCTTTTCTTCAGGAAATGTTATTACGGCATTGGAAGGAAAATCTGTGTAAATTGCTGTTAATGAACTAACTCCTTTCTAAAGCAGACATGATAGATGTAGTAGTTTAGGATTTCATTTTCACTCCTGTAGTGATGCAGTGTACATGCTCATACTTTACACAACCCAGCAAACCAGATAATTATAACTGTAACTATAAACTTGCTTATAGTAGTGTTCAGTTAATTCATCTGAATTGATGTTACTATCAGATGCACTTTTGTTGGTAATCTACAGTTTGCCATTAGCTAGCATATTTAAATTGTTACCACTATTATAAACATGTTTCAGGTCCAAAAACCTTCCAAGAAGCGGATCATAACTGCCTAACACTTGTATGTTTTTGTATTTTCAGTTGTGTAACTGTACTTCATTTAGTTACATGAGGTAATCCTGACATGTTTATTTTCAGGGGGTCGGTCTGTAACGTGTTACTTACTTCATGCCATGATGGTATCTGTCGGCTGTGGGCAGAGACTTTATTACCAGAGGATAGTCTTCTGGGTGAGCAGATCTGTGAGACTAGCACTTCCAGCAGTAGCAGCAGCCTGTTGCATTCTGGAAGGCAAAAAGACAGAATACAGCATGCTCTAGAGGTACTGTTAAATATGTATGTTACTAATTATTTTTTATTTCAGTAGTTAACATTTTGGGTAGGTAAAATTTTTAAGGGATTTGGAAAACTGAAACCACATGTTGTCTAGCTTCTAGTATACAGTAGATCAGAATGTAACAGTCAGAGTTCTTTCACATACTCCATTTACAACAGATCACTCAAGAAGAAAGAGAGAATAAAACCCTTAAGACTCAGATGAAAAATTGAATGAATCTGCTTCCTCCTCAGCTGAGTGTAGAGTTGTTAGGAGCAGATGATGTTAAATACTGCACAGTAATTGGTGGTTTCATTCTGGTTGGAGAATGACATTCCATACTTGTGAAAACATCCATGGAAACCGAGCATTGAAACATTCTCTTGGACGCATATAAGGAAAATATTATTACCCCTTAATAAGATTAGATAGTAGCATATAATTGAGACGTAGTCTTTAAAAAATATAAAATTTCCTGCTCATTTGGTTTTCATTGCATTGCTTACTAAGAAGACAGTTTCAGTACTGGGGAGATTTTTCAGCTCGATCCAGGTAAAATGTATGCCATCAATACAAACCTTTTCTTTTGGTCTCTAAGTGATTTGGTTTGGTTAATGTCTTTAAAGGGCTGTTCTGCTTTGAAAAATGTCTTTGCAAAGATGGCATTGTGGTGTTTCATGTTTGAGTCTCAGTGGTATCTGTATAAAATTTTTAGTTTAGAGGGAATAAACTACCAGTTTTGAAAACTCATCCTGGGCTATGAAAATCATACTGGGCTCTTCCCTTCTGGCATATCACCAGTAACAAATACGTAGCAGGACAAATTATGCCCTCAGTTGAACTTTTAGAAGCCATTGTCTTTAAATTATGGCCTCAGTTATTTGTGCTACTCCTGAAAGCTGAAGGCTTTTAGAATTAATCAAGACAAGTGTGAAGATTATGTAGAGTAATACAAAAATAATACAAATCCAAAGTGTGTTGCAAAGTATGATGCCTCTGGAAGGTCGTTGGCTCAAGGATCCGTTATCACAGTGGTTCTCAACCAGGGGTACATGTATCCATAGGGGTACTCAGAGATCTTCCAAGGGGTACATCAACTCAACCAGAAATTTTGCCTAGTTTTACAATAGGCTGCATAAAAAGCACTAGTGAAGTAAGTACAAACTAAAATTTCATTCAGCCAATAATTGTTTATACTATTCTATATACTAATACTATACTAATTATTTATACTATTCTATATTTTCAGCAGTTCTCAAACAGTGGGTTTCAACCCCAAAGAGGATTGTGTGTTCATTTTAATGGGGTCACCAGGGCCAGCATTAGACTCGCTGGGGCCCAGGGTAGAAAGCTGAAGCCGCGTGGGGGTGAAGCTCAAGTCCCACTGTGTGGGGCTGAAGCCAAAACCTGAGTTTTTAAGTGAGGTGAAACTTGGGGTACACAAGACAAATCAGACTCCTGAAAGAGGTACAGTAGTCTGCTTTATCAGACTAATAGCTGTGACAACTTTTGGAATGACAGCTGCTTTCATACTAAGACATGCTTACTCTGCTGGTAAACAAAAGTTATTACTGCTCTGTCTCTATACAAATGCTGTCACAAAATAATAGTTTTTTGATTAGAGCAGAGACTTGAAGGCTTTCAAATGTGGCTTTGATTAGAAAAAAAAAGTGCACAGTTTAACAACCTCAAACAATCTACATGCAGGGTCGTCACATCTTAGGTATTAGGAAACCATAAAAGTTTCAGGATTTGCATAGATATATTCTCATGAATCAACTTCACAATGCATTGTTTTCTTTTAGATTTAAATGTGATTTTTCTCTTTACTTCAGACACTTCACCACTTAAAAAATATGAGAAAAGGACAAAGAAGATCTTCAGTTCTTATTACCCACACAGAATTATTGCCTGGTCAACAGGGCTCGCATGAAGTTCAGCGTCATATTTCACATCATGCTAATGCACTCTGTCACTTTCATATAGCAGCAAGCATCAACCCTACCACAGGTGAAAATACTTTTTTTTTTTTCCTTTAAATGCCCAATAATAATTTATCCAAAATGTAAATATTAGGGAGATGGTGTTCGCGTAGTGCTCATGGTTTGATCTGCTTTCTTAAGTACTGTCCATATCAAAGACGTCATTTCACTAGTCTTTAATTATCATAGAGTCTTGCAGGACAGACAGCACCTGAATTTCTAATGTAAAAACTAAACAAACACTCTCCCCCATCTTCTTCTTTTTTTTTTTTTTATTTAAAGATGAAAAACAAAACCTTTGGGTCATCTTTGTACATAATAAAGAACCAAAAGAAGGCACAAACTCAAGTTTGGTTTGTTCTTGGGTTTGGCGGGGAGGGTCCTTTGCAGAACTCTTAACGTTTTGGGGGCAATAAGTTGCACTTAGAGTATGTTCACACTGACACCGGAGTGTAATTTCCAGCTCAGGTAGATGTACGTTTGCTAGCTGTGATTGAGCTAGCGTGCTAAAAATAGCAGTATAGATACAGCCACATGGGTAGCAGGACATGCTAGCTGCCCTGTGTACAATCCTGTCTGCAACCCTAGGTATATACTTGGGGTGGCAAACCTGTCCTGCCGCTTGTGCACCTATGGCTACACTGCTATGTTTAGCACCCCTGTTCAATCAGAGCTATTGCAGTTATGTCTACCAAAGCTGGGAATTTCACCTCCAGCTCCAGTGTAGATGTTCCTTTAGGTATGATAATGATAGGTGCTTTGGGAGAAATGTGCACAAAGGTTTAGGGACATGCCTGGGAGGCACTGTGGCCTGTCGGGTTTGTCTTCAGCAGTGGAATCAAGTGACATTGGTTCTGGTCTTTAGGTCTGATACTTCAATTTACTATAATTTTTGAGCACTTCTGAAGATAGCCATGTCCACTTACAAGCGCAGCCTAACATAGGTACCCATGGAACATGTGCATCCTCAGTGGTGTACATTGAGTGAGAGCGTTCTGTACAAGTCTTTAGCCAGCCACCACTCCCTTCTTCCATCTGGTGATACGTCTTCTCCTATTTAAAAATTTGTTAAATAGGAGTCTCTTTAACTACACACAATTTTAAAAATAAAGCATTAACAAAACCCCATGAAATTCCCAAAACAAGCTTTTTTTTAATTAAAGAAGTTGTTAACTAATAGCAGTGTAGTTACTTACCATATTTACAAAACCCTAGCACTTAAAGGATATAAATAGTTAAGGCCATAAATTATACACTGTCCACATAATAAACAAATAAATTGTTCTTGTCAAGTATAAAGAAATGCATATTTGATCTCAACCACAACAACCTTAACTCTGACCCAAAATTCTTACACCCATAATATCAAACTATAAATACAAAACAAAAGCATTTTGAAAAAGAAATTATAAAAGTTTATATTTATACATTAATGTAGCACATTGAGTCCCAAATGCAAGTCAGCAGAAACATGTATAATTTTGCCAATTATTATACACTTTTTTATTAAACTACACATACAGCATTATTCTATTAAGTTCAGAGAGCACATAAATATGATACTGAAAAATTGTCCGTTGATAAATATAGTAACTGAATATTTTCCATTTGACAGTATCCCTCAAAGAAACGTGTAGGTATGAAAACAAGATAACAAAAATACATTTTAAGAATAACTTATCAGAGTTTGAGCTATGTTATGATTAATATTTGGTAAGAACGTTTGTGGGTAGCATAAGCTTTATTACACTTGCCTTTAAATGGTTTGGTTTTGTGAATAATTTTATACATAACTCCAATGTTTTTCATGTAGAGAACCTTAACTTTTGTTATTGCAACTAGTTTTTGTTTATGGAACAAAGCTAATTTTCTTTCTTCATCTTATAACAACCTATTTCCATTAGTATCTGTAAATTATCCACTGTCTTGTGTGTATAACTTGTTTTAGCTTACAGGTATAAATTTATGAGGTTATGTATTTTAGATAGCTAATTTACAATTACTTATGTTGTGGTTTTGGTGGGGATTTTTTTAATTAAATTTTATTTCCACAGATATTCCATCAGTGTTAGCTGGGACAGCTTTTAATGTAGACGAAGGAAATGGAGGCTTTGTGGTTCATTGGCTGAATAATAAAGAATTTAATTTTACATCCTCAATTGAAGTATTTCTGCAGCATCTAAGAAAACTTGCTGAACAACAACCAGAACAAGATGATGCTGATGCTGATGGTGAAGAGGAGGAGGAGGAGGAAATGGAGGAGAAAGAGAGAGGCTTACATATGAAACTAGATCATGGTTGGTAATCCGGGTTATTATTTTATAATGTCTACATTAGAATTACTCTAGCAAACATAGTATATATATGATGTCACACATCACAAATATAGGCATTTATAGTTTAGGTTTCATGTGCTGTAGGCTGCAACCACAAGTGGGCACAATAATCTCTTGCATGAAAGGTTTAACAGTCTTTATTTTGGAAGGTTGTGAAGACTCTCTCCATTTTTTATAGATTATAATGAAAACCTAGGTTTTATATTAAGGGGTTTATACTGAACATTATTGTATGTCTGTTTGCATATCAGTGGTTGATTATTCTCTTACATTTAGAGTCTCATTGAGATAATTATATATTTAACTTCAAGTATGCTTTTCTGTTAAAATGTCTGCTTGATATTAATGTATAATTATCTCTTTCCTTAGCCTAGAGAGAGTGGGATTTGCACACAGAAATAAAATGTTGCTAATTTTGGGTCATTCCTTTTACTATATGCAAAAGAGAAGATAAGTACAAATTATAGCCAAATGTGGCAGGCAAGCACAAATGGAAGGAAGTTGGTAGTGGTAACCAAGATATGAACTGGACTGCTTCACATCGGGTCATTGACCTGTGGCAGGCAAGCACAAATGGAAGGAAGTTAGTAGTGGTATCCAAAATCTGAACTGGACTGCTTCACATTGGGCCATCCCATCTAGTTTCTCAGAATCTCAGCTTTCATAAATAAAATACTAAGGCTATCCCCCATATAGTTCTGAAGACAATCTTGAAAATGTGAAGTGCAGTAGTGTCTACCTGAGTGTGCAGATGCGCACAACCTGTAAGAGTATCTCTGGGAGGTGTGACCTGACCCATGTTAACACCACTGGCGTTAACTCCAATGCCCAGTGGTATTTCATATGTTAATATTGTTCATTGTTCCACCACTAATGTAATGGCACAAGATATGTGGAATGATTTTTGATAAATGGATACCCAGACTACTTAAGGGACAATTATACAAAGCCATGGCAAGATGGATCAGAGAGGTGGGCAACCAAAGAGAGGCACTTGAGAAAACTTGAAGCCATGGAAATGAGATGTTTGAGGGCAGTGAGGGGGTGATGTTGCTGGACCAAATGCAGAATGATGTTATCAGAAGTGAGACGAAGGTTTGTGGTATCAGAGAGAAGCTGCAAGACAGGAAGCTGAGATGGTTTAGACGTGTGAAGGATGAATGAAGGGAATTCTGTACAGGAGGCACTTGAGATTTAAGTTTGTGGTCAGAGAAGGACAGCCAAGAAAATAGTGGATAGACTGTGTACAGCATGAGGAAGTGGATATGGAGTGAGCGTTGGACTAGCAAGCAAGCAAAAGACTGATCTAGTGACCTAACCCCAATTAGCTGGGAAAAGGGGAAGAAGAAGAAGGTTTAACCACTGTCAGAGAGGAGACTGAATTATGAATTTCTGCCTAATGTTCTGAAAGTAACATTTCATTTTGCTGCCATGAATGGATGATGCTTGAGAACACCACCACTTCTTCCCCTCATGGAGCTAACAGGCCAGCTAGGAAAGGAACGAAGCCCAGCGGTTCATCTGAGCCCCACCAAGGGGGAGCGTCATCAACTTACCATTCCAGAGCGCCCCCTTGTTACCTTTGACAGCATTTCAGCAACTCTCTCGCCATCCTCTTCAAGACTTCAGTGGTCGGGTACCAGGGTGACTGGGCCCTCCAGCCACGCCACACTATAGTTACACCCCTTTGGGGGTTTCAGTGTCCAAAACAAATAGTGTCCAACAAAATAATGGCAATCAGCACAACGTCTTATACCCCTACTAGACTCCTCTTCCACAACAGTAGTGGCTCACAGGGCTTTTCCTGGAGTCCCTCAGCAAAATTAAAACAAACAAACAACAAAATGATATGAAAATACAATCTAAGCAACTTCTGCCCTTCCCAGTTAAGCTTTTAGTCAGTTTTCAGCCATGTCTATATGTATAGCAGCGTAGCTGTACTGATACATCTGCGCAGCTGCAGTGCGTGTGGTGTAGACACTCTATGCTAAAGGCAGAATGAACTCTGTGAGTGGCAAAAGCTACATCGGCGGGAGAAGGTCTCCTGTCAACATAGCGCTATGCACACAAGTGCTTATGACAGCATAATTTATGTCACTCGGGGGTGGTTTATTCCCACCCCTGAGTGACAAAAATTATGCTGGCATAAGCCATAGCGTAGACATAGCCTTAGGTTCTCCCCAGTTCTCTGTCCTTCTGCAAAACACCAACCAACAGGGCTCCCTCCCAGGCATCTTGCCCCTTTTTCAAGGCCGACCACAGGAGCTAACTCTGCTCCTTAGCTTATCTCACAGTTCTTCATCTGCCTGGTTTTGTCAGGCCCTTCCTGCAGAGAAGTGACTCCAAACCACATCTCTCCTAAAGTCTCCCTTCCACCCAAATTGCACTCCTTCCTTTTAATTGCTTCCTGAGCCTGGCACAGCTGTTAGTGTAACAAGGTGGGGCTAATAAGCTCTCAGGCTTCAGTTAACACCTTTTTGGCTAGTTTGGGGTTGATACACCCCATGACATGAAGCCAATTCTGTCAGACCCAGCAGTGCATGCAAGCCACACATCCCATTCAGACCAACCCACTCAAAGCTGCAAGGGTCAGTTGACTTCTTGGCTCTTCCATTTGCTGGAGGCCATATGCAGGCTCAGATAGACATCACTACATCAGTTATACACAGTTCACTTTTCCAGCTATTCTTTGCAACAATGAAGGCTTGAAACATTAAAAATAAATAAATAAATAAACCCTGCAATTCTGATGGCATCACATGACTCAGCTACCTGGGACCCTATGCAGATGACCTGGGTTTTAATATGGCCCTGTCTCTGTATGCATTTTTGAACCTCACTGAGGGGAAGCCAAGCCTGAGGAGCCCAGCAGAGAAGGCATAGCCATATTTTGAGTATCTGCACAATCTACTGTGAGAAGTATCTCATGTGGGCAGTATTTAGGCGAGTGCCTGTTCCTTTTTTCCAGTTCAAGTCCTGAACCATTTCAAGCACACGGCATTGTTTTCCCCAAGATAATGAAAGCCCTTACACTCAGGTTATGTACAGTTGAGGTTTTGCATAATATCTGGAGTATGGGGTTGAGATTAGGCACCACCCTTTAGACACCAATGGCCACTGTCAAACCAGCAGATTTTCTAGTGGAAAAAAATCTCTTTTTTTTTTTTAATGCCGCTCAGAGTAGCATTAAATTGGGCTCTTTTGCCCCCCACTCTCACTCTGGAACTGCCTGGTGCCCTGTCTTTAGGGTAGGCACAATCTGATTTTGCCTTTTTTATATAATTTCAATGGATAATATCAATGTTTATTTTAAGGTATTTTTTTAGATTTTTATGAATTTACATTTTCACGGTTGTGGGAAAGTGTGTGTGTGTGTGTGTGTGTGTGTGTGCGCGCGCCAGAAAATTATTTCATGACAGTAGATGTTCAACACACAACAAAATACCAATAACACTATCTGGGACTGACAGAAAAAGTTTGATATTTCACATATCCTGGCAGCACTGTAAGTATAACAGGTAGAACAAACAAAGACATTAAAGCCAGATGTGCCTTTATAACTCTAAAACCAGTCTGGAAACAGAAATCTTGCCCTCCAAACTAAACTTCAGATATTTAATACCATTATAAACTCAATCTTACTATGTGGCACTGAAACTAGGAGATTTGACCTTGCTATCTAAACTTCAGATTTTCACAAACACCTGTCTTAAACAAGTCCTCATTATCAGATGGCCAATAAAAAAATCACAAATGAAGAACTCTGAGGGAGGATGAAACAAATTGACAGGATAGGAAATTATGGAGTGAAAATGGAGATGTCCAGGGCATACATGGAGGAAAGACCTGAATAATATAATAAGAGAGGCATTGGATTGCAACCCCCAGGGCAAGAGGCAACAAGGTAGATCAAGGATCACGTGGAAAGACACAATAGAAGCAGAATTGAAAGCTATTAAAATGATATGGGAAGAAGCTACAGGCATGTCTACACTACGATATTAGGTCGATTTTATAGAAGTCGAACTTCAGTAACCAATTTTATACAGTTGATTGTGTGTGTTGCCACTAAGTGCATTAGGTCGGCGGAGTGTGTCCTCAATACTCTGGCTAGCATCGACTCACGGAGTGGTGCACTGTGGGTAGCTATCCCACAGTCCCCGCTGCCTATTGGAATTCTGGGTTAAGCTCCCAATGCCTGATGGGGCAAAAACATTGTCGCGGGTGGTTTTGGGTATATGTCATCAGTCTCCTCCCTCCTTGAAAGCAATGGCAAACAATCATTTTGCGCCTTTTTTCCTGCGTTATCCTTGCAGACATCATAGCACAGCAAGCATGGAGCCCGCTCAGCTGCACACTGCTTTCGTGAGCATTGTAAACACCACACACATTATCCTGCAGTATGTGCAGAGCCTAGCTAAGAATCGCCAGCATGAGAAAGATTGTGAGGTGGACATGGACACAGACCTTCCTGAAAGCACGGGATGTGGCAATTGGGATATCAGGGCAGCATTGGGGCATGTTGATACAGTGGAACGCCAATTCTGGGCCCGGCAAACAAGCACAGACTGGTGGGACCACATAGTGTTGCAGGTATAGAATGATTCCCAGGGACTGTGAAACTTTCGCATGCGTAAGGCCACTTTCATGGAACTTTGTGAGTTGCTTTCCCCCTCCTTGAAGTGCAGGAATACCAAGATGACACCTGCCCTGACAGTTGAGAAGTGAGTGGCGATAGCCCTGTGGAAGCTTGCAATGCCTGATTGTTACCGATCAGTTGGTAATCAATTCGGAGTGGGCAAATCTGCCATGGGGGCTGCTATGATCCAAGTAGCCAGGGCAAGCAATACCCTTCTGCTAAGAAGGGTCGTGACTCTCGGAAATGTGCAGGTCATAGTGGATGGCTTTGCTGCAATGGGGTTCTCTAACTGTGGTGGGGATGATAAACTGAACGTATATCCCTATCTTGGCACTGGACCACTTTGCCAAAGAGTACATAAACTGCAAAGGGTACTTCTCAATTGTGTTGCAAGCACTGGTGGATCACAAGGACCGTTTCACCGACATCAACATGGGAAGGTTGGGAAAGGTGCAAGACACTCGCATCTTTCGAAACTCTGGACTGTTTGGAAAGCTGCAAGAAGGAACTTTCTTCCCAGACCAGAAAATTACCGTTGGGTATGTTGAAATGCCAATAGTTATCCTTGGGGACCCAGCCTACCCCTTGCTCCCATGGCTCATGAAGCCATACACAGGCAGCCTGGACAGCAGTAAGGAGCAGCTCAACTATAGGCTGAGCAAGTGCAGAATGGTGGTAGAATGTGCCTTTGGATGTTTAAAGGGGCGCTGTCGCAGTTTGCTGAGGTTAGACCACAACGAAAGCAATATTCCCATTGTTATTGCTGCTTGCTGTGTGCTCCATAATATCTGTGAGAGTAAGGGGGAGACATTTATGGTGGGGTGGGAGGTTGAGGCAGGTCTCCTGGCGGCCAATTTTGAACAGCCAGACACAAGGGAAATTAGAAGAGCACACCGAGGCATACTGCTCATCAGAGAAGCTTTGAAAAACAGTTTAATGACTGACCAGGCTACGGTGTGACAGTTGTATGTAAAAAGAAGAACAGGAGTACTTGTGGCACCTTAGAGACTAACAAATTTATTAGAGCATAAGCTTTCGTGGACTACAGCCCACTTCTTCGGATGCATATAGAATGGAACATATATTGAGGAGATATATATACACACATACAGAGAGCATAAACAGGTGGGAGTTGTCTTACCAACTCTGAGAGGCCAATTAATTAAGAGAAAAAAAACTTTTGAAGTGATAATCAAGCTAGCCCAGTACAGACAGTTTGATAAGAAGTGTGAGAATACTTACAAGGGGAGATAGATTCAATGTTTGTAATGGCTCAGCCATTCCCAGTCCTTATTCAAACCGGAGTTGATTGTGTCTAGTTTGCATATCAATTCTATGCTTATGCTCTAATAAATTTGTTAGTCTCTAAGGTGCCACAAGTACTCCTGTTCTTCTTTTTGTTCCATTCTATATGCATCCGAAGAAGTGGGCTGTAGTCCACGAAAGCTTATGCTCTAATAAATTTGTTAGTCTCTAAGGTGCCACAAGTACTCCTGTTCTTCTTTTTGCGGATACAGACTAACACGGCTGCTACTCTGACAGTTGTATGTGTTAGTCCTTGATGCAAAGCCACCCTCCTTGGTGAATATACTTCCCTGTAAGCCAATCCTCCTCCCCACTTCGACCACAGCTGGCACAGGAAATAAAGTCCCTATTGTTCTGAATCCATTCATTCTTTATTTATTAAAAAATACTTGAGAACACTGACAACACTGACTAGTAAAAGGAAGCCCGGGTGTACAAAGGGTTTGATAACGGGTGGGGTGGGGGAGGAGAGAAGGACAAGACCACATTGCTTATTGTAGCCACACCACAAATCAAAGCTGTTTGAATGACAGCCTTCTGTTGCTTGGGCCATCTCCTAGAGTTGAGTGGCAGAGTGCCCAGAGTCTCCACCTCCCCGCGTTCTTGGGCGTCTGGGTGAGGAGGCCAGGTGGTTACACAGTGGCTGCAGCAGTGGTCTTTACTCTAGTTGCCTTTCCTGCAGCTCCACCAGATGCCTCATCGTGTCCGTTTGCTCTCCCATTAGCCTCAGCATCTCCTCCTGCGTGTTGTGATCACGCCCACTGTATGCTTTCCTGGCCTCTGCCACCGAATGCCTCCATGCATTCAGCTGTCCCCTATCAGTGCGGGAGGATGCGTGAGCTCTGAAAACATGTCATCACAAGTGTGGTTTTTTTTCCACCTTCTAATCTGCGATAACCTCAGGGAGTTGATGCGAGGAGCATAGAAGCATTTTCAGCTGCAGGGGGCAAAAAAAGGAGAGTAGACTTTTAAGAAGATACATTTCTGAGAACAAAAGGGAGACTCTTTCACAGTGAATCAAGCAATTCACAGCAGACAACACATGTTTTAGGTACAAGGTTGCATTTTGCCTTTTATATTGAGCGCCTACTGGTATGGTGACACATTATACATGGCTGGTCAACAGAATTTGGTTTGCAGGCATCCCTGGTGTAGCCTCTATGCACCATGCCCTGTGCGATTTTAGCAAATATATCAGCATTTCTTCTGCTGGATTGGAGTTCTGCATGCACAGATTCTTCTCCCTATTCTGCAGTCAGATCCAGTGTCTCCTATTCGCTCCATGCTGGAGCTCATTTGCGATTCTGGGACTGCATGGTCACCTGTTCTGCTGAGCTTGCCACGCTGACCAAACAGGAAATGAAATTCAAAAGTTCCCGGTGCTTTTCCTGTGTACCTGGCTAGTGCATCAGAGTTGAAAGTGCTGTCCAGAGTGGTCACATTGGAGCTCCGTCGAATTGCACAGCGCTGCATCTACACTACCCCAAATTAGATCCAGGAAGGTCGATTTTAGCGCTACTCCCCTCATCGGGGAGAAGTATAGCGGTTGATTTTAAGGGCCCTTTAGGTCGGCGGAACGGGGTTGGTTGTGTAGACGCATTCATTATAAAATTGACCTAACGCGGCTCGTTTCGACCTAACCTCGTAGTGTAGACCAGGCCTAAGACTGCAGCAGGAGACCGGCAAAAGGTGGAAGGCTGTGGTGAAGACCTTATGTTCCACATGGAATAGAGGCATGAGAACGAGGTTGAGATTCAAAAAATTAAAGCTACCTAAATGGTGTCACTCTTCCAGGTCTGTTAATGCTAGGGTTACAACATGTTTTATGCACATTAAGGTTGGACTCTCATAAGTTCTCAAACAGCACTTTTCTTACTTTGCCTATCGAAATTTCTGTTAGTTTCAATGGAAATATTTTTTTCTTTGGTTTGGGGTGGGGAGAGAATGGTAAAATTGGGATTTCCTGACATTTACCAATTAAAGTCTTTAGACTTCTTATGCTTTTTATCACTATTCTAAATGAATAAAGGCTGCATTGTGCGTCTATGCTGTAGTTAACTTCGATACATAATAAGAAAGTGTATTTTATCAGATGCACTGTGAATTAAGGAAGGAGCCATCATTAGTTTGGTCAGCACCTTTAATTTAGTTGTCTGGTGCTACTTCCATTTATTTAAAAATTCAAAAAAAAGTATCTTTTTTTTAGCTGCACAAGCTAAAGGGGAAAAATTACCTGGCAAACTCTAAAAACCAAAAATCTTTGTTTCAAAAACCAAGTAAGATTAATTCATGACAGCAGCCTGACCTATCGCGTCATTTATAAAACCCAGGTCCTTACACGCAAGGAAATAAGTAGTTAAGGGCATCACAATTCTTACTGTATGCACACAATTCCTTTTCCCTATCAACGGTAAAATACTGCACATTTCATCACAATCATCTTATCTGAAAGGGTCACATTAATTTGGGACCTCTGTGTGTGTGGGTTTTGTAGATGATGATTTTTCATTAGTGCCTAGGAAACTCAGTCATAAACCATTACCCTGTTGTGCTAGGCATTGTACAAGCAAAGAACAAAAAGACAGTTTCTACCCCCAAAAGGCTTGCAGTGTGATAAACATTGTTATTTAGCACCTTAATTGATATTTTTTAATAAAGTTTTGTGTTTTGTTTTATAAATTATGGCAAGGAAATTTCTACTGTAGTATAAGACAGTTTGTGTTTATCTGTTTCAGAATTATCTATAGATAGAGAATCTGAGACAGGAACAGGTACAGGCTCTTCAGAACATGAAGATGGAGACAGAGATGGGAGCCCCAAAACATCTCCATCAGCCAGCCCATGTATGCCACTTCCTACAGTTTTGTTAGATCGGAAAATTGAAATGCTTCTTACTGAATGGAACAGGAATCCAGACATGCTTTTTACTATCCACCCCATTGATGGTACTTTTTTAGTGTGGCATGTGAAATATTTGGATGAGTACAATCCAGGAATCTTTAGACAAGTTCAGGTACAGTACTGGACAACTTAATTATTTCTTATTTTAACAGATATTCACAGTACACTTGTTATTGAAACATATGTAAATATTAATTTAATCTTAAAACAAATGTAACCTAAAACAGCAAAAACATATTAACGTTTATGGTGGGCTTGTGTTTAAAAGGTTATATTTTAACTAAACTTTTCATTATTTTGTGCCTTTTTTTCCCCCCTAGGTTTCATTTTCTTCTCGGATTCCTGTTGCATTTCCATCAGGAGATGCCAGCTCCCTTAGTAAAAACATCATGATGTATGCTTGCACTACCTCTACAAAAGATGTCAGTAGCGCTGTGCATCAGAAGACAACTAACATTCCAGATAGCACTCTAGGAATTAATGGACCAAGCTCTTCCCTGGGTAGCCCAAATGTGAATATAATGGCTCCTATCGTAATGATGGTTTCCAAACATATAGATGGATCCCTAAACCAGTGGGCAGTTACTTTTGCTGATAAATCTGCTTTTACCACTGTGCTTACTGTATCACATAAATTTAGGTACTGTGGTCACCGATTTCATCTCAATGACCTGGCTTGCCATTCTGTTTTACCTTTGTTATTAACATCTTCTCATCATAATGCTCTGTTAACTCCCGAATCAGATCATCCATGGGACTCTGATAGATTAAGCAAAATAATGGATCCTGTTAAACATTTAAAAGGTTCTTCTAGGCAACATCTTAGAAATGCAGCAACTTGTACATTCCATGACCCAAATGCAATCTACAGTGAGCTGATTCTGTGGCGTGTAGACCCCATTGGACCTTTGTCATATACTGGAGGAGTATCTGAATTGGCTCGAATTAACTCGCTTCACACTTCTGCCTTCTCTAACGTGGCCTGGCTTCCAACTCTTATTCCCAGCTATTGTCTCGGTGAGTGTGTTGTACTTTTTTTTACATAACAATGAAATGTAATCTGTTTGAACCAAATATTTATAATTTACTTTAGTAGTGTATACTAATTATTTCATTATTTTAGGCATTATCTGTTTCATTATACATTATATAATTTCATTATCCTTCCTTGTTTTTTTCAAGAAACTCCCATTGCTTTGAACACATCATTAAATTAAAACAATTTTTTTTGGTTAATTGTTTGACTTGTATTATCGAAGCATATCTTGTACTAAAATAGGAAACTTAAAATGTTGTATAGATAGTAACACATTGTTAGAACAGTTGATGTAATATCTCCCACTGTCCTTTGGAAAAAGGTTATCTTTATTGTGAACTAACTCAAAACTTCGGGCTTTGAGTGGAATGAATTCATGAAAGAGATGAGACCTGATCTGTCCAGCTTCTGTGAGCTTCCTTCAAAGTGCTGACTTCAACTAACCTATTAGGGAAGGAAAATAACGCTAACTTTTTTTGATTTAAGAACATAATTGCAAAATTGATTTACTATATACTCCAGCAATCAATTTGTTTTAAATCATCACTTTTATAATATATAGGTATGGATAAGATTTTTGTCATGGTAAAATTATGCATAATTCATGGCACAGCCAAGGTAAAATATAGATAATTTCACAATGTGGTCACAGCAACAAAAAATTGTCAGCTACCACGCATTAACAGCTTGTTCTTTTGCTTTGATCTAGTCGCATTTCAAAGAGAACTAGATCAAAGCAAAATAACAAACTGTTAACATGCACAAGGCCCTCACAAAGGATTTGTTGGATTTGATCAGCTGCTGTGCATTAACAGTTCATTAGTTTGCTTAGATATAGCCCTCTGACATGCGACTAGATCAAAGCGAACTAACAAACTAGGAATGTGCGGTGGCAGGGTCCATATAAATGGCAAAATGTCTCTGACAGTGGTGACATCTTTGTCATAACTGTATCCTTCTATATAGGGAATATTTTTAAACTGAGACTTTAAACCTGCTCAACCTTTCCATAAACTACTTAATTTCCTCCATGTTGGGACCTTTCATATATAACAGACTTCTTTACACCTTTTTCTGGTTTGAAGAAGCCTGTTTCTAAAGCTGAATAAGTTTTAATAATCAGGTCCTTTGACTTTTTAATGCTGAAGACATAAGGTTTTAGAGGGGGCAGAGGATTGATGTTGAGGGCAGGGGGAGGGGACACCACTATAGTAGGTCATAGTTTTATGCTATGACACTAGAGCATCAGGTTTAATAAATTCTTTAATTCTTGGATTTAATTTTAGTGTTTTCTAATATTACTGCCAAGAAAATCTTCCGTATAAATATTTTTAAACCTTTTCAGTCACTCAATTTTTACCTTCCAAAATATCATAAACAACTTTACCATGACATATCTGTAGTCTTTGCATATTGTGCTGGAAAGTTTCATCTGCATAGCAAATGTATAGTATTTAACTATGTACTTATTAAATTCAATAACAGTGTTCAGACTAAGCTTTAAAATGCTAAACACTAATTACTGAATCACAACACTGATATGCATAAGCATATTTCTTAAAACTGTAATTAAGGAATATTGGATCGTTTGATAGCTGAGTTTTTTTGTTGTTTTTTTTCTTCTCATCTTCCCAGACCTTTAAAAATGAACTGCAAAGTAAACAGCAAAAGCTTTTTCTCCATATTTTTGCTAGAGGACTCAAGAAAGAGTTTTTCAAGAGTTCAAGTTAAATAGATTAACAAAAACAACAAGCCCCTTCCCAAATGTTTAATGCTCTGATTAAATATCCCTTCCTGATTAAGTTTGTCTTCTGTGCTGTCATAATCTCATTAAGTTCTTCAGTCCTTTAAGGCGTTCTCCAGCCAAAAAGAGCTGAGTCATGACCTGATATTTCTAATGTAGGAAGCTAAGCAAAAAATTAATTCAAAAACAAAATTAAATCCAGTGTTTCAGACCTATTTTATACATGGTAGAGAAGCCAAAAGGACACAAACCATTACAGGTTGCTTGAATGTATACATTTGTACTGTGTTGCTGCTTTTAACATTAGGAGTTTATATTTTCCAGGTCGTGGACATAATAGGAAGATATTATTCAGCTGGATAATACCTGTTGGTCTTTGCTCACTTGCAAAGATTTGTTTATTTATAAATATTCATTTATGTTCAGGGCCGGCTCCAGGCACCAGCTTGGCAAGCTGGTGCTTGGGGCGGCCACTCCGGACAGGGGCGGCAGGTCCAGCTATTCGGCGGCAATTCGGCGGACGGTCCCTCACTCCCGCTAGGAGCGAAGGACCTTCCGCCGAATTGCCGCCGCAGATCGCGATCGCAGCTTTTTTTTGTTTTTGTTTTTGTGGCTGCTTGGGGCGGCCAAATCCCTGGAGCCGGTCCTGTTTATGTTAATTATGCTCCTGGATTTTGTGTCTACTTAGATTGTTTTATATAACTAAAATTTATCATAAAACGTAAATTAAGAAATGAGATTAATGTAATATTGAAGTATTGTATTTAACTTACATATTTTCATGACATTTGCCAATATTTCAGCAATACTAGTCTGAAAATTAAATATAGTTTCATGCAATAAAATAGATTGTAATTGGCTACATAATGTCACTTCAGCCAATAATTGAGGAGAAATGGTGGTATAATCTGTTTATATTCTAAAATTTGTATTTGGTGTTTTGATTCAGGTACATACTGCAATTCTGCTAGTGCTTGCTTTGTAGCATCTGATGGCAAAAACCTGAGGCTGTATCAAGCAGTGGTAGATGCACGAAAACTTCTAGATGAATTGTCTGACCCCGAATGTTCTGTAAGTTTACATAGAGCTTATTTGAGAGACTTGAAATGTAAAAGGCAAAAGTTTAACATATTAGTTTTGTTCCAAAAGCTTCACTTTACTCATAGCTGCCAAATTTTGTGCAGCTCCATGTGACGTGTCATGCAATTTTTATTTAGGGCAGGTCTTCACTACCCACCGGATTGGTGGGTAGAGATTGATCTATCGGGGATTGATTTATCGCATCTCGTCGAGAGGCGGATAAATCGATCCCCGAACGCGCTCCCCATTGACTCCGGAACTCCAGCTCACGAGAGGCGGAAGCGGAGTCAATGGGGGGAGCGGCAGCGGTTGACTCCCCGCCGTCCTCATGGCCAGGTAAGTCGACCTGATACGGCAACTTCAGCTACGCTATTTGCCTAGCTGAAGTTGCGTATCTTAGGTCGACTCCCCCTCCCCAGTGTAGACCAGGGCTTAGTTTGCATATTTTTAAAGATTTGCATGTGTCCATAATCATTAGTTTTGAAAACACTGGATTTAGTATTAGTGAAAGACTAGGACTAGATTTCTGCGACCGGGTTCCCCAAACAGTAGCAGCAGATGTGCCTTATGCCTAAAGCGGGAGGCAAAGGCATGTAACAAGCCAGCAACTTGGCTTGGGAAAATGAGCTTTCAAAGGAGAGCAGAGTGGGGTTGTTGGCCAGGACGAACCTGAAAGGGGGAAGAGACAGTGCTAAGGGTCACCATGGGCTTCCCCAGCTCCCCCAGTTCCTGACCTATCCTGCACTTTCACTGTCATCCCCATTCTGTCCCCTTATTAGCCCCTGTTCTTCCCTTAGCTCCTGCTCCTCTTTAGCTTTCTCCAGTAGTCCTGTCCCCTCTTTCCCCACTAGCTCCTGGCACCCCTTCCCTTCACCCAGTAGTTCTTCTCTTCTCCCCTGCTTCCCTCTCAATAGCTCTTGATTCCCCACTATCCCCAGGACTCCCCATGCTGGGGCATTGACACTGCCACAGCACCCACTGCCTTCTTTCTGCTGCATGCCATGTGGCTGGGAATGTCAGGGAGAGAGGCTGTTTGACGGTCAATCCTGCACTGTAGACAAAGCCCTGTCCTTTCCTGGAGCTCTACTGGATGTGTAAAACTGCAACTTGGCTGTGGAAATGTGGAAGGGGCACCCTGCATGCTTGAACAGTTTGTTTTATTGAAATCCTATGTAGCAATGAAAACTTTTTCCCTATTGATGTACAAAGGAGCATATGGATACTCTTGTAAGTTGTAATTGGGAGGGGCGGGAAGGAGGAGTGTGGCATTGTATTGAAACTCCAAGAATAAAATCCCCTGCCCCAAATCAGAAAATCTTTACAAGCTGCACCCGGGTCTCCAATAGATGCGCTAGTATGGACAAGTGTTGCCACATCACATACCATTGACTGGGGTTCTGTGCATAATCAGCGGTCCATACTAATGTGCCTATTTTCAGGATTTGGAGCCTAAATATTAAGGGAGTGGGTTAGCAGTCTCCCACCCCAGCACATACAATCCTACCACTTAGGTTTGCCAACTGTCCAGGATTGTCCTAGAGTCTCCAGGAATTAAAGACTACTCTTTAATTAAAGATGGTCATAAAATGAAATCTCCAGGAATATGTCCAGCCAAAATTGGCAACCCTACTACCACCTGCAGGATTCACTAGGTCTCTCCACAAACACAGTCTTGCCACCTATCGGATTTACTGGGTGTCACATTGCTACTGCTGCATCAACATACACCTATCCCCTGGCTTCTCTAATTTTTCTACAGAGACATTGGACTCCAAAATGTTCTCTGGTGTTTGGTTCAGAACCCAAAGAATGAACATCCTCATCTCCACCAGAGTCACATCCCCCCCACTTTAATACCATAAACAGGCTCTTCCCTATCCTGCTTGAGAAACCCTCTGTTCAGCCTCAGTGTTTTTTTTCTGCTACACAGACTACATGCTAACACAATTTCTGTGGTACTTGTCCTAACTGCATATCTCTCCTTGCCTGTGAACCACCATTCACAGCCTTTTCTTTTCTTTACATGCCTCGAATGTAGGTCCCTCCTTTCCACCTACCCAAGTTTAGGTTGTGCATAGAACAGAGTCATGTATCAAAAACAGGCCTTGAGGTAGATTACTGTTTTTCTGCACCGTGACAAAATCTGAAATTAAGCAGGAATAAAGCAATGGATTGAACAGCATTGTGTTATAAAACAAGATGACTCATTATAAAAATGGGCATAATGAAAGAAGAAATCCTGGAACAATGAACACAAAGTATCCATAAAAATTAATGTACCAAGAAGTGTTAAGGCATACACATGGGTAGATCTAGTACCACAACAATGTTAATTTCATGCTTAATGCTGCATTGTTCATAAATATCAAAATGAAACCAGTAAGAAAAGCATAACTATTTATGCCTACAAGGAAAATTAGAAGCATCCAACTACTGCACATGATTATATTTTCAACTAATTGCAGCTGCTGCTCTTTGAATGTATAATGTACTAATCATTACCTCCTTTTGCTCTGTTTCAGAAACTCATTGGGGAAGTGTTTAACATTGTGAGCCAACAATCTACTGCTCGACCAGGATGCATTATTGAACTGGATGCAATAACTAACCAAGTAAATAACTGGCTGACCATTAATGGTGTCATATAAAAGTGTTTAATGGTTTTGGCTGATAATTAACCCAATCTACTGAAAAGATAAAATATTTTTTCAAAGTAATGCTAATTAACAAGGTAAAACAGAGGATCTCTCTCTCCAATCCTATTAAGCCCATTAAAGATTACTTTATTTCTTTTTCCGCATGATTAAATTATCTTGAGAGAACTCCTTTTAATCTTAACATGAATATACCACGTTTCCAAGAAAAGTTAAAGGTATACTACGTTTTCCATGTATATTGATTCTGTAGCTACAGTGTTTTATCTAGCTCTAAAATAGCGTATGTTTAAAATAAAAGTAATATCTCAATGTAATTTTTGAATTTTTCTATGTTTTTAGTAATAACCGAATGCTTATTTCCTTGACTTCCTTGAGAAGGATTTTCTATTACTGGTATTCCAAAATCTTTTAAGAATAACACCCTTTGAGATAATTTACTTACAGCTATAATGTTCTAGCTGGGGTGGTGCCGATCCCTCATGAGACTAATCAATCAAATGTTTTTTCTTTGCCTGTGTAATTAAAGGAAATCTGAAAATCTGTCTTTTTTTTAGAGAACTTGTAACAGAATTTCAAGGAATTAACCTGGGCTAATTGGGTTTCATTTTTCCCCATTAATGACTGTTTGCTAATTTAGCAGTACACCTCTACCTCGATATAACGCTGTCCTCAGGAGCCAAAAAATCTTACTGCGTTATAGGTGAAACCGCGTTCTATCGAACTTGCTTTGATCCACCGGAGTGCGGAGCCCCGCTCCCCCGGAGCACTGCTTTACCACATTATATCCGAATTCGTGTTATATTGGGTTGCGTTATAACGGGGTAGAGGTGTATGTTGAACACTTTAGCCATTCAACTCTCCTTAGTTAATGGGAATTGTGTAATTAAACATATCCTGTAACATTTATTCCTAGACATAAATTTTAGTAAAAATTAAATTAAGATTAAGAATAATTTACAAGAACATTGTAGTTATCCAAAAAAAACCCAAAACTGTTAGAATAGCAGGGAATTCTGTCTTAACCTTAACTTAAAATTAACCCAAACATTCAAAATTGTAGATATGCATAGCAAAGGGTACCCATATGACTAACTCTGCCTTTATAGAACTGACCAGAAAACTGGAGATAAATTATCTATCCGTAAATTTTATCTTATCCTGAGTATAAATATTAGAATGACTTGGTATTAATCGTACTTTTTAACCATGATTGCACCAACTCCTGTGCTCTTTACAGCAGTGTCCCATCCAGCAAAAAAGATGCATTTTACCAATTCCTGATTAGACATACAGCGTAATGAAGGAAGTCTTTTGGCACTCTTTAGTAAGATTCCATATCTTCGCAGGGGTTTCGTAGTTTTTGTCATTATATTACTGATCTGTAACCTGAACTTTAATTGTGTGGGGGGAGGGTTTGAGAATTTTCTGTCACTTGCCAATGACCTTCCTCCTATGGGGTGGTATTGCAGAAGGATCTGTTGCTGGTTGGAGAGCATAGCATTGAATGTGTCTGGAAGGAGGAAAATCTGATTTCTTCCTGTCTTAACAGCCTTTCCTAACAATTTGTTTACTACATTCTGGAGGCTGTCTTCCCAAGGAAGAGAGAGCTAGAAATTTAACTTCTTAAAAAAAATAATCTTAGGTCTCCACCAGGCATCCATTAAAAATTTGCCAGTGCATAAAGGATCGTTCTGGTACTGCTAATTTGCCAATTAACTTTTGCAAATGTCATTTGTGCTAGAGAATTAGTCTAGCATAGTAGATCTCACAACGATTATTTGTTTTTCCAGATCTTTTAAGTATATAAATGTCCTGACATTACTTATTAAAGAATGCAGTGGGTGACCGTGGTCTATAACAATACTAACGGAAAAGGAATTATACTAATATTGAATGCTGTTTTGTATAACTATTTTGAACTTGTAACTACTGTTTTACAATGTTTCCAGTGTGGCTCAAATACACAGTTGCTTCATGTCTTTCAAGAAGATTTCATTTTGGGATACAAACAACATAAGGAAGATGTGGAAGGGAAGGAAACAGAAACATTTTTCAAACCATCACAAGGTACAGTATAAAAATACTAAGCAATATGAAGTAGATGTCTAAAGTGTTCATGAAGAACACTGAAACCTCTCAGGCATAAATTGAACAGTTTTATCTTGAAATATAGGATCTTTAAGGTGCAATACAATATAAGTATCATATTTTAAACATTTATACTATAGTAGCATTAAATATTATTTGCACAAAGTAGAACCATTTCCAATTTGCATAATATGAGTTGTACACTCTAGTTCATTTGTTCAATTTTTTATCATTTGTATGAAAAATAGAACAGGTTCTGATGTCATACATGAACTTGTTTATATAGAATATTTTAAGGGTACATTTTGTATTTAATTTGTAAAGTGGAATGGTAAAAATCTAAGAATTAGCAATAATTAGTTCTGGCCCATAGGATGAGTGTTTCTGACTTGCCAGTTATTTCACATGACTTAAGAGTTTGCTAGTTTAAAAAAAAAAGTATAAGACCCAGCAGAGCTGTTTAAATGGATACTGTGAAGGCAAAAAAGCCTGAATATTAGACTTACTGGTTGTGTTTTGGGGTGCATTCAGATCACTCCATCTCCTTGCACCCAGGTATAGGAGAAGTAAAACAAGTACAATATTGAAATATTCTGAAAATCCCCTTTGGGTGTTCAATACCTAACAGTATTCGCAGTAAAAATCAATTCTTTATAACCTCTGTATAACAAGAAATTATAAAATCATGAGAAGAATTGACTGGAAAATTTTAAAAATTATAGCCTCTGTTGTTAGTGGAGATGGCATGGGTACTACTTACATGTCCATCTTTCAAACAGTTTAATAAAGCACAGAAAGACCAAGTGTTTTTGTCATTTGGATTGTCAAAGAGAATTTTAGTGGAAAATAACTTTCAAGCTACCAAAACCTGAATATGGGGATCAGTGTTTGACACAGATTCACAATAGAGCACTGTGATGGCATATGTATCCCACACAGGCCCCGAAAGGGGTAAAGTGGCCCGAAAAGCCAGTTGACATATTGGGCTGTACCTGGCTTGGCTGGAGAGCCAGGTCATGCCACTGGCCAAAGAAGGCATGGGAAAACTGAAGCATGGCTTTATGTGGCGCTGCAACAGCTATCAGGGGTTTGCCACATGAGTGCTCATCCAGGATCTACAGCTACTCCCTCTGAAAAGGGAGGAATAACAGAAAATCTGCAAAATGGAGGCAGTAATTCACATGTTGGTGGGAACAGCAGGATCAGACCCAGTCTCTCTCCCTGCAGCTGCTGCAAGAACAGCAAAATCAGTAGGAAACCCTTCAGCTGCAGCAGGAGCATTTGCTGCTGTGTGTGGAGAAATGAACCTCAGGGAATCAAGCATCTCTTGGGGAAGAAGGTCCCAGCAGGTCAGTCCCAGGCTTTAGAAAGTGGGTGCCAAACAATGACCCAGAGGCTCTTTTATGTACTTTTAAGCAGGTGGCTAGTGCAGCAGGATGGACAATCATTCTGGGTGGCCCGGGTGGCCTAATTTCTGTCAGGAGAGGCCCAAGCGGCACACAGGGCCCTATCTAATGAACAAGCAAAATTGTATCTCTTGGGGCTGACACCTGAAGACTATCGACACCGTTTTACAATGGAACAGTTCCCCCAAGAAGCATGGCCCAGGGGTGGTTCAGTAGTTCTGAGACATGGCATCATGCTGTGTCCAGAGATGAGTTCTGTAGAGAGAATTTTGGAACAGATCATCTTAGAACAGCGTCTGCAGGTTCTACCAGCTGGGGCCCAAAGTTGGGTCTGGCAATTTCATCCAGTTTACAGCAGCACTGCAGTGGAAAGAAGAGAGGCCGCTTTGGAAGCAGATGATCTGAACGGTGGGCCAGATCAAGATCACCACCCCAAGAAAGGTGGGAAGAAGTCAAACCCCGATCTTCAGAGGCTGGAGAAAACACACTAGGAGGAAGAGTCCTGGGCAGACCTACGTTCACATTCAACCCCCTCTCCAGTCATTTCTGCAGATCAACAGGAGTACCCTGGGCGATAGCCAGGGAAACCCAGACATGTGTTTCAGGTATGCCCGTTCCTGATGGAGTGTGACAACCTGAGATGATATAAAAGTTTGTGGTTTTGGTGGCTCCTTAGGTTGGGATCAAATGCCACTATATGTGGTGTCCATCAAGTAGGGGAAATAAGGAGAGAAGGGCCTGATGGACACAGGTTTGCAGGCAAATTCTTATTAGGGGAAACGGACTTAATTCTGGTCCACATATCTTGTGTGCGAGGAGAGAATAGAGTATTCCCAATGGCATTGGTGGAGTTAGAGATACAGAGCCAGTGTGGCCAAGTTAGAGTCAGAGTGTTGAGGCGCCTTCTGTGACCTGTGATCCTGGACAGAGACTGACAAAGTTTCACAGCCCTGATGGGGTATGGACGATGCCTGAGCTAGTAGCAAATACCTCCCAGTAGAAAATTATAAGATGGGTAGAAAAGTTAGAACAGGACAGGGTCCAGATAAAAGTGGAATTGGAACACAAAAAGCAACAGAACTGTCTATGCTTCAGGTGGCAAAAAATGCCACAAAGCAAGGGCCCAAAGTTGAGCCAGAATATACTGTGGAGATGCAGACCATCCTCTTCCTCCCCCCCGGTAGAAGCCATCAAAACCACCTCTGCAGTGGAGCAGCAGCAGATGGAATAAATGGTAACAGCAGCAACGCTGCAAGAAAAGCTGATGAAGATGGATCAGGCTTTGCAGGAGGCCTATTGAGAATAGGTAAACCTAGAAAAGGAAAAAGGGGGTTAGAATTCCAGATGGAGCTCGAGACCTAGAGGATATGAGAAGTTCATTGGACAGCTGGCTGGGAGCCCTCTGGGCTGGGGAAAGAGAGATTATTTATTGACATTATGGTATAACAAGGGTGAGAAGCTGAACAAGGTCAACACCTTCCTGCCCCCACTGTGGCAAGACCCTAGCAACTGAGTGGGATGCTGTCTTGAGTGGGAGGGTATGTGATGGGGTGTATACCCCCCACAGGTGATGGAAGGGTTAAAGTGGCTTGAGAAGCCAGTTAAACTATTGGGCTTCTCCTGGAGGGGTGTTAGGCATAACTGTGATCAAATCCAGCTAGGGAAGGGCTGGGTCTTTATTAAGGAAGGCTCAAAGGGCTGTTGTAGGAGTGCCTAGGGAGGACACCCAGGAGAGAGGTAGCTGGGAGTTTGCTTTCTTGGGCTGAGGGCTGAAAGAAGCCTGGTAGTCTGAGCCTGGAGCTGGAAGTCTGACTGGAGATGGGCTAGCCAGGGACTGGTTTAGACGGAATAGGACAGTCACCAAGCAGTGGGAGAGAAACTTAGGAGCTTGGGTTGGTATTGGGATGGTTTGAAGCTGGGGCTAGCCTGCAAAGGCAGCAGCTACCAACTGAGCCCAGCCAGCCTGAAAATTCTCTTCTTTTGCTATTTTCTGATGGACTTTAAGAGCAGGACTTTGAGGTTTTGCAGAATGTTGGGACTCTGTTACCTGGCATGGCTGGAGGCTGAAACAGGCCAAAAAAGGCCTGGGGGAAGCTGAGGTATGGCTATCACAATGCCACAAACAGTCACGGGGGTGTGGTGCAACAGCTGTTTTGCCACAAGGACACACAAATAAACCTGCAGGAAAATTTACATTTCAGAACATTAATTTCTTTAATAAAAATAAAATTATCCTGCAGTCAGACTTTTTGATCATTCCAGGTTTGTGATTAAGCATTTCTGATATATATGTATAAATAAAACCGAAAACAGTGGTGTTCAACATCAGTGTCCTCCTGTAGGCCCCACTGAAGTCAATGGGAATTTTGCTATTGACTCCAGTGTTTCACTCAATGTTTCAAAAAGGTCCCGGGGCCGCAATCAGTACATTGGGCAGCTCTTTGCCTTGTTTTGTTCCCTTTGTGCCTCTCAGGTAGCACAAATGGAGCAGAAGCCATGTGCAAGCCCTACTGGAGAGTGCCCTGGTGTTGAACAGTTGGCCCATCTACCTCTATGCTTCCTTTGTTGCTGACCATGATGCAGGGGAAGGAGTGGGGAGTAGAAATGGATGGAATGCATTCTGCCCCTCCTTTCCCTAGCTGGTGTGTGGACCTTTGGTGAACATAACCAGCTGGTGAAAGTTAGAGTAACCCCCAGGCTTCTTTAATTTGTGCTTGGGTGGGGTTTGGTCAGAGAATCAGAAGACCCTTTGGGAAGAACTGATGACCTCTTTGCTCATCACTTCCCACTCCTCTCCCAACTTGAGTGGCATCAGCTTTAATGTTTTTCAGTAATCTTTGATATTGTCATCCTGACATACACTTCAAACTAAGAAGAATGTATTTCTTACATAAAACGTGGGTAGAATATGTAAACTTACTAAAAAACACTTTTTTGTGATGTGTGGGTGTGTATATATTTAGTTTTTGTATTTGTATAAATTAATAATCAACCAAAGCAACATTTTGGAAAACTAAAAAACAGACAATCCCCCCCCCCACCACCACCACCACCAACCACATAATTCTTTAGGTATCAGAGATCTTCACAAAAAATTATGTTTATTATTTAAACCATTTTTATTGAACCATTAACTTCATAATTACGTGTTTGGTTTAAATAACAGGGTATCGTCCACCACCTTTCTCAGAAAAATTCTATCTCGTAGTAATTGAAAAAGACAGGAATGGCTGCTCAGTTCTTCACATGTGGCATCTTCATCTTAAATCTGTGCAAGCATTTTTAGGTGAGTGATGGTATTTTCTCAGAGATGAACATGTATTTACCTTAAATGTTGCACAGTTGATTTTAAGCTAGATAGTTTTTTTAAAAAATAGATTTCCTCATTAGTAAACAGATGAGCAGCGTCCAAGCAATTTTACTAAATTTTTAGATTTTCACTTTAAATACCGGGGGACATTTAAGTAACATTAGTGGAAGTTATCACATGACATTTCTGTTACACAATAACTTCAGTACACACACACATATATATATATATATATATATATATATATATATATATATATATATAAAATGTACAAAACATAGAAGACCACTATACTTGCACAGGTCAATTTCAGTTATATCACAGTGTTGGTCAGATGGTTGAATTCTACTACAAACAGAACACTGGAAATTTTAGACTAACTTGTAAGATCAATGGACATTTTCAAGCATGTTTTATCTTAAAATGTAAATGTTTGAGAAAGTTATGATCATGTGAAAACAAGGGCTAATAATCTAAACTATTTCCAAGTAGAACAAGAGCAACCCAGAACTATGCTATGTGCCTGTTCTATGTGACTAATGCACTCCTAAGAAAACAATTCTTTGTCTAGAGGATATCTAAACTTTGGATGTACACACAATTATTTATAATACTGTTTCTAATGCTTCTTTCAAGCAAAAAAACCTGAAGTTACTTCATCAGAGAATCAACTTTGTGTACCTGAACAAAAGACTGTGGAGTCTTCTCCGGATACCTCACCTGGCTCAACTCCTCTGCCACGTTCTTCATCAATTGCTAATCTTCAGACTGCCAGTAAACTCATTCTGAGTTCTAGACTTGTATACAGCTATCCACTAGATCTTCCAACTGGTGTAGAAGTAATAAGAGCAACCCCTTCAGCAGGTAAAAAAATATTGTTCTATGCAGTCTACCAAGTTTTTGGCAACAAATTAACTTCTAGTTAGTAGTACTGTGTTGTACAACCGCATTTTGCCAAACTTCTGGTTAACTGACATTTATGTCCTTCCATGATAAATTATGTTCTGAATTTGAGGAGCTGCACTCTTGGTCTTTAACCCCAGTAGATTAGAGAGAGTGGCAGCTGACCTTTTCAAAAGACTACATTAGTTTTTATGACCCCTTTAATGCTGATTTATAAAACTATTTGATAAAGTTGGGTTAGTCAATAGGTCAAATTGCCAGCTTTACCCAAACACTTTTTCCCCCTCTGATAGTTTCAAATGTTCCCTGGGACCTTCAGAAGACTGGAATAGTACATGCTGTGTTCATTTCTGAAAGAATGAGGAAAGAACTGTCTAGTGGTCTAACATAATGCCTAAACCCCATAATTGCTTTGGTATCATTTCACCCCATATTTTAATCAAGTTAAGAAAATCCCAATAATTTGAAAATCTGTTTTAATATTCCTAATCTAAACCACAGCAAATAATAATGATATATTTTATTCATGTATCCATTATATTTTATATTACTAATAGTGAACTCTGTTTGATCTTACTTCAGGTCACCTGAGCTCATCATCAATATACCCAGTCTGCCTTGCACCTTATTTGATAGTAACGTCCTGTTCAGACAACAAAGTGCGGTTCTGGAGATGCACTGTAGAGATGGATCTAAATAGTGGAAACGAAGTGAGGGAGACGTATCATTGGAGAAAATGGCCTTTAATGAATGATGAGGGGGAAGACAACAGCAGTACAGTACGCGTAATAGGAAGGCCAGTTGCTGTTAGCTGTTCTTACACAGGACGTCTTGCTGTGGCATACAAACAACCTGTACAGAATAACGGTTTTGTTTCCAAAGAATTTTCTATGCATGTTTGTATATTTGAATGTGAGTCTACAGGAGGATCAGAATGGGTTTTGGAACAAACAGTTCATCTGGATGACTTAGTTAAGGTTGGGAGTGTACTTGATTCAAGGGTCAGTGTAGATAGTAATTTGTTTGTATATAGTAAATCAGATGTATTTTTAAACAAGGATAAATACCTTATGCCAAATATCAAGCATTTGGTACATTTGGACTGGGTATCAAAAGAAGATGGCTCACACATACTTACAGTTGGGGTGGGTGCCAATATATTTATGTATGGACGACTTTCAGGAATTGTGACAGAGCAAACAAGCAGTAAGGATGGAGTAGCTATTATTACTTTACCACTAGGTGGTAGCATAAAACAAGGTATAAAGTCCAAATGGGTACTGCTGAGATCTATTGACTTGGTGTCCTCTGTAGATGGCACTCCTTCATTGCCAGTTTCTCTCTCTTGGGTACGAGATGGTATACTGGTAGTGGGAATGGACTGTGAAATGCATGTGTATGCACAATGGAAACATGCTGTTAAATTTGGTGATGGCGAAAGTGATGTTTTTACTACTGAAGACTCAGTAACTCAAGATCTACTAAAAACAAGTTTGCTAGCGAAGAAGACCAGTGTAATTGATGGAGCAGGTATTGTAGATGATGTCTTTGGCACTCCAACTGTAATTCAAGATGGAGGCCTTTTTGAAGCTGCTCATGTCCTTTCCCCTACTCTTCCACAGTATCATCCAACCCAGCTATTAGAATTGATGGACTTAGGTAAAGTTCGCCGAGCTAAAGCCATTCTGTCCCATTTAGTTAAATGTATTGCAGGAGAAGTTGCAATAGTTAGAGATGCAGAAGCTGGGGAAGGTGGTGGACCTAAACGTCATCTTTCTCGTACCATTAGTGTAAGCGGTAGTACTGCAAAGGACACAATCACTGCTGGAAAAGATGGTACTCGCGACTATACTGAGATAGATTCTATTCCACCGCTGCCATTGTATGCATTGCTTGCTGCAGATCAAGATACCACATACAAAATTTCTGAAGAAACTTCTAAAGTACCTAAGGGGTTTGAAGATCACACTAAAAGAAAAACAGAGGATCAATACTCAAATTTATTCCAGATGCAGCCTGTTACAACTGATGACTTCATTGATTTTGAGATAGAAAAGAGAGAGAGTAAATCCAAAGTAATTAACCTCTCTCAATACGGGCCATCCTACTTTGGCCAAGAACACGCTAGTGTCCTCTCAAGTCATCTAATGCACTCAAGTTTGCCAGGCCTCACTCGTTTGGAGCAGATGTTCCTGGTTGCTTTGGCAGACACTGTGGCTACAACAAGCACTGAACTTGATGAGAACAGAGATAAGACTTACTCAGGTTAGTAGTGAGTGTGAATTCTAATTAACGCCCATGTATTTCAACTGATAAACATAGAATTGTGCATAATGACTAATCATAGCGTTTAGGTGAACTTAGTACTCATAAAAAGGTGTTGGATTGACAGAGCTGGTTTCTAAAGCCATTGATTCAGACAAGATACAGCAGAAGCAATGGTAGGGTAGCCTTTCCCCTCATGCTCTTGCTCAGTGTGCCTCAGTCCTGATCTGTTAGTAAGTAGAGGGATGAATTCAGTCTCCATACCTGTTGAATTCTTGTCCCCCCCTTATGAAAATATCAATGGGGTGTAAATCGTATGTGTTCACAAGTACTCAAATCATTTTTTTTATTTTGCAGGCAGAGACACATTAGATGAATGTGGCTTGCGGTATTTGTTGGCTATGCGCTTGCATACATGCCTTCTGACATCACTCCCACCTTTATATCGAGGTCAGCT
Organism: Chrysemys picta bellii; assembly: GCF_011386835.1. Taxonomy (NCBI): domain Eukaryota; kingdom Metazoa; phylum Chordata; order Testudines; family Emydidae; genus Chrysemys; species Chrysemys picta. Next base: position 22,042,837 of record NC_088800.1, read on the forward strand.
GCTTCATCAAGGTAAGCCTTGCAATGTTTTATGTCTGCATGAGCAGACAGAAAATGTTTCAGCATTATCTTCAATATTTGTATTATCCCATTTAGGAATTTTTATAATACGTGTTCACTTAAGCCATGATCCTGCAAAGACTTACGCATATGTTTACCTTTATCAACTGTGAATAGGACCATTGACTTCATAAGTTCTTTGATACAGTCTATGACCAGGGTAATGGAAGGAGAGCTATAGAAAAGTCATGAGTTGGAAAATGGGGTAAAGAGATTGTGGCTTGTCAGTCTGAAGTTTGGATATTTTCCCCAACAAAATTAAGTTTTTTTTTTTTTAAATCTGCTTTGCAGAAGAAATAAAAATAAGTGTTTATTTTTCCTAAGCTATAATTTGTAATTTTTATCCCAGCTATCTGCTTACTGGTTGAAGCAGGGGCTGAGTGCTGCTGTTCTGAAATCTGGGGCAGGAGAGCAGGCACCTGAGGACCAGACAGATTCCCAGCCTCTGAAGTCTGGATAATAGGAATTAGATTATGAATTAAATGCTTTAAAGAAAAAGAGATACTTGTTAGAATCTTTTGGGGATTTACTGAAATAATTGCAGTCTACAATCAGTACATTTATTGACATAATAAAATTTTGTACACGCACAGCAATGTGTGTTCAAAGCAGGATGCTCTCTACCTGGAGGGTGCACCACCATTAGTAACCTGGTCAGCAGCACCACTTCCTTCTGTTGGGAATGACCCATCTAAGAGAACCCCACTCTTCGGCTGGGAGTCCCACCTCTATTTTGCTAATTTGCGTTCGTGATTTAAAAAAGAAGAAAAATTTGCCCCAGGATGCAACATTATAAACACTTTATCATAAGTAAAAATTTAGGATCAAAATGATAAATTCATGTGCTATGGTCCATATGCAGTCTTCCTCCTATTTTTCATTTGTTTATTAACAACCTTTTATTTTCTGAAGATTAATTGTCCGATGTCACTATTTAGGTGTATCTACCTGCCATTTTGCCTGGGCTTTTCATTCTGAAGCTGAGGAAGAGTTGATCAACACGATTCCTGCTATCCAAAGAGGAGATCCACAGTGGTCGGAACTAAGAGCAATGGGTATAGGTTGGTGGGTCAGGAATATTAACACACTCCGAAGGTGTATTGAGAAGGTAGTTTGAATCACTTACATTAAAACTTTATGCTATGTTTTGTATAACTTAAGAAATAAATTATAGCAAGATATGTATTAGATATGCCATTCATAAGAGAAATCCATGATGAAGATTAGTGTTAAGATCTTCAGCATGTGTTACATCTCTAGTCAGTAACTCAAAAGATGCATTAAAAAGTACTTTAAGGTCAACAATAAGTTAAAAGAAGCTGCTGATTTTCTCTTTTTAGGAAATACTTTTTTCTTAACCTTTTTCTTAAATCTATTAAATAGTGATTTTTTTCATCTCAAACAAATGGCAAAAGTTACATTGACTTCAGTGGGATCAGAATTTTACCCATTTAATCTCCCAGCTTTGTAACTTAAGTCCCTGATCCTAGAATTAGATCCATGTGGACAGATCTTTGGGTCTAAATGAAAACCCACTCACAACATTATAAAACTCTTTTATTTTAAATGGTATGTGATATGGAAGCAAGCAAATGGTTGTGAATTGTAATGGAGCACCAGTGGAGCCCAAGATCATAGATTCATAGAAGTGTAGGGCTGATAGGGACCTCATGACATCATAATAAAAACATAAGAATAGCCGTGCTGGGTCAGACCAAAGGTCCATCTAGCCCAGTATCCTGTCTTCTGACAGTGGCCAATGCCAAGTGCCCCAGAAGGAATGAACAGAACAGGTAATCAAGTGATCCGTCCTTTGTCGACCATTCCCAGCTTCTGGCAAACAGAGGCTAGGGCCACCATCTCTGTCCATCCTGGACAATAGCTATTGATGGACCTATCCTCCATGAACTTATTTAGTTCTTTTATGACCCCCGTTATAGTCTTGGTCTTCACAACATGCCCTGGCAAGGAGTTCCACAGATTGACTGTGCGTTGTGTGAAAAAAATACTTCCTTTTGTTTGTTTTAAATCTGCTGCCTATTAATTTTGTTTGGTGACCCCTAGTTCTTGTGTTATGAGAAGGAGTAAAAACACTTCCTTATTTACTTTTTCTCCACACCAGTCATGATTTTATAGACCTCTATCATATCCCCCCTTAATCGTCTCTTTTCCAAGCTGAAAAGTCCCAATCTTATTAATCTCTCATGTGGCAACCATTCCATACCCTTTTCTGAACCTTTTCCAATTTCAATACACATTTTTTGAGATGGGGCGACCATATCTGCATGCAGTATTCAAGATGTGGGCGTACCATGGATTTATATAGCGGCAATATGATATTTTCTGTCTTATTGTCTATCCCTTTCTTAATGATTCCCAACATTCTGTTTGCTTTTTTGACTGCCGCTGCACATTGAGTGGATGTTTTCAGAGAACTATCCACAATAACTCCAAGATCTCTTTCTTAAGTGGTAACAGCTAATTTAGACCCCATCATTTTATATGTATAGTTGGGATTATGTTTTCCAATGTGCATTACTTTGCATATATCAACATTGAATTTCATCTGCCTTTTTGTTGCCCAGTCACCCAGTTCTGAGGTATCCTTTAGTAGCTCTTCACAATCTGCCTGGGACTTGACTATCTTGAATAATTTTGTATAATCTGCAAATTTTGCCATCTCATTGTTTACCCCTTTTTCCAGATCATTTATGAATAAGTTGAATAGGACTGGTCCTGGTACAGACCCCTGGGGGACACCACTATTTACTTCTCTCCATTCTGAAAACTAGCCATTTATTCCTACCCTTTGTTTCCTATCTCTTAACCAGTTACAATCCATAAAAGGACCTTCTCTCTTATCCCATTAAAGCTTACTTTAAGAGCCTTTGATGAGGCTTGTCAAAGGCTTTCTGAAAATCTGAGTACACTATATCTACTGGATCCCCCTTGTCCACATGCTTGTTGACCCCTTCAAAGAATTGTAGTATATTGGTAAGGCATGATTTCCCTTTACAAAAACCATGTTGACTCTTCCCCAACAAATTATGTTCATCTAGGTGTCTGACAATTTTGTTCATTACTATAGTTTCAACCAGTTTGCCCACAACTAAAGTCAGGTTTACCAGCCTGTAATTGCTGGGATCACCTCTGGAGTCCTTTTTAAAAATTGGCATCACATTAGCTATCCTCCAGTCATTTGGTTCAGAAGCGGATTTAAATTATAGGTTACAGACTACAGTTAGTAGTTCTGCAATTTCACATTTGAGTTTCTTCAGAACTCTTGGGTGAATACCATCTGGTCCTGGTGATTTATCACAGTTTAGTTTATCAATTTGTTTCAAAACCTCTTCTAATGACACCTCAATCTGGAACAGTTACTCAGATTTGTCACCTAAAAAGAATGGCTCAGCTTTGGGAATCTCCCTCACATCCTCAGCCATGAAGACGGATGCAGAGAATTCATTTAGTTTCTCTGCAATAGCCTTATCATCCTTGAGTGCTCCTTTAGCATATCAATTGTCCAGTGGCCCCACTGGTTGTTTAGCAGACTTCCTGCTTCTGATGTACTTAAAAAAAATTGCTATAACTTTGAGTCTTTGGCTAGCTGTTTTTCAAATTCTTTTTTGGCCTTTCTAATTATATTTTTACACTTCATTTGCCAGAGTTTATGCTCCTTTCTGTTTTCCTCACTAGGATTTAACTTTCACCTTTTAAAGGATGCCTTTTTACCTCTCACTGCTTCTTTTATTTTGTTGTTTAGCCACGGTGGCACTTTTTTGGTTCTCTTAATATGTTTTTTAATTGGGGTATATGTTTAAGTTGAGCCTCTACTATGAGGTCTTTAGAAAGTTTTCATGTAGCTTGCAGGGATTTCACTTTTGGCACTGTATCTTTTGATTTCTGTTTCACTAACTTCCTCATTTTTGTGTAGTCCCCCTTTATGAAATTAAATGCTACAGTGTTGGGCTGCTCTCATGTTTTCCCTGCCACAAGGATGTTAAATTTAATTATATTATGGTCACTATTACCAATCGGTCCAGCTATATTCACTTCTTGGGCTTGATCCAGTGTTCCACTTAGGGCCAAATCAAGAATTGCCTCTCCTCTTGTGGGTTCCAGGACTAGCTGCTCCAAGAAGCAGTCATTTAAGGTGTGAAGAAACTATCTCTGCATCCCGTCCTGAGGTGACATATACCCAGTCAATATGGGGATAGTTGAAGTCCCCCATTATTATTGAGTTTTTTTATTTGTATAGCTTCTCTAATCTTCCTGAGCATTTCACAGTCACTATCAACATCCTGGTCGGTAATATAGTCCTACTGCTATATTCTTATTATTCAAGCATGGAATTGCTATCCATAGAGACTCTATGGTACAGTTTGGTTCATTTAAGATTTTTACTTCATTTGACTGTATGCTTTCTTTCATATATAGTGCCACTCCCCCACCAGCACAACCTGTTCTGTCCTTCAGATATATTTTTTACCCTGGAATTACTTTGTCCCATTGATTATCCTCATTCCACCAAATTTCTGTGATGCCTATTGTGATGGGTTGGGTCACAGGAACCCCCTTGGGACTGCCACCTGATGTGCTGAGACTACTTCTGAGCCAGTTTTCCCTGGCAGTTCGGGACTTCAATGCCCTGTCTTGTTGAGCCAGACATGCTAGCCTGCTACAAATACAGACTCAGGTCTGAACCACAGCCCCCACAAGCTGCAAACTTAACTGAAAACAGCTTAAGAAGTGCTCCTGTCTCTAGCGCCCAGATACCCAGTTCCCAATGGGATCCAAATCCCAAATAAATCCATTTTACTCTGTATAAAGCAGGGGTAAACTCAGGGTAAACTCATAAGTTGTTCGCCCTCTATAACACAGAGATTTGCACAGCTATTTGCTCCCGCAGGTATTAATTACTTGCTCTGGGTTAATTAATAAGTAAAAAGTGATTTTATTAAATATAAAAAGTAGGATTTAAGTGGTTCCAAGTAATAACAGACAGAACAAAGTAAATTACCAAGCAAAATAAAACCATGCAAGTCAGCCTAATACAGTAGGAAACTAAATGCAGGTAAATCTCACCCTTAGAGATGTTCCAGTAAGCTTCTTTCACAGACTAGACTCCTTCCTAGTCTGGGTACAGCAATCACTCACACCCCCGTAGGTACTGTCCTTTGTTCCAGTTTCTTTCAAGCATCTCTTTGGGGTGGAGAGGCTATCTTTTGAGCCAGCTGAAGACATAATGGAGGGGTTTCCAGGTCCTTTTATATTCTCTCTCTTGTGGATGGAAACTCCTTTGTTTTCCTATGCAAGATCACAACAACAAGATGGAGTCTAGTCACCTGGGCAAGTCACATGTCTATGGACGATACAGCTTTTTGCAGGCCGACGCCATTGTTTACATGTTAGTTTGAACGTTCCCAGGAAAGCTCTGATGTGGATTGGCATCTCCCAAAGTCCATTGTTAGTTAAGTTATCCCAATTACTTGAATAACCCTTTCACACTACGTTGACCAAGTCTGCCTTATGTGCTTCCTACAGCAAACACTTTAAATACAAGCATAGAGCCAACGCTCATAACTTCAGATATAAAAATGATACATGCATACAAATAGGATGAATATATTCAGTAGATCATAACCTTTGCAAAGATATGTTACATGGCACATCTAGCATAAAACATATTCCAATTATGTCATATTTACACTCATACGCATATTTCTATAAAGCATTATGGGGTGCAACGTCACACCTATTATATCAATATCCTCATTAATATGAGGCAGTCTTGTTCACCCATCTTATTATTTAGACTTCTAACATTTGTATTTAAGCACTTTAAAAACTTGTCACTTTTCAGCTGTCTGCCATTACATGATGTAATTGAATGGGACTTTTTTTCATTTCATTGTTTCTCATCAGATCCTACCTGTATTTTATCATCTTCCATCCTCTCCTCCTTACTAGGACATAGAGAATCTCCATTAATAGATCCTCCCCTAAGGAATGTCTCTGTCCGAAACACATGCTCCTCTGCACCTGTTGGCTTTCCCCCAGCCCTTAGTTTAAAAACTGCTCTACGACCTTTTTAATGTTAAGTGCCAGCAATCTGGTTCCATTTTGGTTTAAATGGAGCCCATCCTTCCTGTATAGGCTCCCCCTGTCCCAAAAGTTTCCCCAGTTCCTAATAAATCTCAACCCCTCCTCCCTATACCATTGTCTCATCCACGCATTAAGACCCTGCAGTTCTGCCTGTCTAACTGGCCCTGCGTGTGGAACTGGAAGCATTTCAGAGAATGCTACTATGGAGGTCCTGGACTTCAATCCCTTACCTAGCAGCCTAAATCTGGCCTCCAGGACCTATCCTTTCCTATGTCACTGGTACCTACATGTACCACGACCACTGTCTCCTGCCCAGCACTGCACATAAGTCTATCTAGATGTCTCGAGAGATCTGCAACCTTCGCACTAGACTGGCAAGTCACCATGCAGTTCTCCCAGTCATCGCAAACCCAGCTATCTAGGTTTCTAGTGATCGAATCACCCATTACTAATACCTGTCTCTTCCTAATAACTGGAGTTCCCTCCCCCGGAGAGGTATCCTCAGCGCGAGAGGATACCACAACAATGTGTGTTGCCAAGTGAAAAGTACCTCATCATGTTTGAGGGATGAAAGATTTTTATTTGCCCTTCTGTAGCTTCACTTTTTATGTTTTTAAATGTATGCATCAGTATTATATTTTCTAAAGGCTTTCAGAAAAGTTAAATTTGCATTTACAGTGTGATCTGCTCAAACTGTATAAATAGTGTCTTCTGCAAAATATTCAGAAAGCAGTTATATAGCTTTATAGAAACACACACAAACTCCATGCTATCCTTTCCAGCAGAGTTTGTGCATTTTTTAGCTGAAAGCAGCTTTTTTGCAGTAATTCTATTTGCTCTCCCTATACTACTGTAGGTTGCAAAAGCTTCATTTCAGAGGAACAATGATGCCTTGGATGCTGCAATTTTTTACCTTGCTATGAAGAAAAAAGCAGTGGTGTGGGGTCTGTTTAGGTGAGTTCCATTAGCCTTTGGACTTTAAAAGTAGTAAGAATAAAATTAATAGTGTAAAGAAGAACTCTTTCAGATTAGAAATTCATTTCAACTGATCTTGGATCAAAAGATTAAAAGGTATAATTTAAGTAGGGCTGTCAATTGCCATTAACTCACACGATTAACTCAAAAAAATTAATCGTGATTAATCACACTTAAACAATAGAATAGCAATTGAAATTTATTAAATGATTTTAGATGTTTTTCTACTTTTTCAATATTGATTTCAATTACAACACAGAATACAAAGTGCACAGTGCTCACTTTATATTACAAATATATGCACCGTAAAAAAAAAAATAGTATTTCAATTCACCTCATACAAATACTGAAGTACAATCTCTATCATGGATCAGACATTCATCTGCCCCTTCATGCTTTGGCCACCATTCCAGAGGGCATGCTTCCATGCTGTTGATGCTTGTTAAAAAAAATAACGCGTCAATTAAATTTGTGACTGTACTCCTTGTGGGGAGAGTTGTATGTCTCTTGCTCTGTTTTATCTGCATTCTGCATATATTTCATGTTATAGCAGTTTCAGACGATCCAGCTCACGTTCGTTTTAAGAACACTTTCACAACAGATTTGGCAATATGCAAAGAAGGTACCGATGTGAGATTTCTAAAAATAGCTACAGCACTTGACCCAAGGTTTAAGAATCTGAAGTGCCGTCCAAAATCCAAGAGGGATGAGGTGTGGCACATGCTTTCAGAAGTCTTAAAAGAGCAACATTCTGATGCGGAAACTATAGAACCCAAACCACCAAAAAAGAAAATCAACTTTTTGCTATTGGCATCTGACTCAGATGATGAAAATGAACATGTGTCAGTCCGCACTGCTTTGCATAGTTATTGAGCAAAACCCGTCAGCAGCATGGATGCATGTTCTCTGGAATGGCGGTTAAAGCATGAAGGGACACATGAATTTTTAGTGCATCAGGCACATAAATATCTTGCAACGCCAGCTACAACGGTGCCATGCGAACGCCTGTTCTCACTTTCAGGTGACATTGTAAACAAGAAGCAGGCAATATTATCTCCTGCAAATTGTAACCAACCTTGTTTGTCTGAGTGATTGGCTGACCAAGAAGTAGGAGTAAGTGGACTTGTAGACACTAGAGTTTTACATTTATTTTTGAATGCAGTTTTTTTGTACATAATTCTACATTTGTAAGTTCAACTTTCATGATAAAGAGATTGCACTACAGTACTTGTATGGGGTGAATTGAAAAATACAATTTTTGTTTTTTACAATGCAAATATTTGTAATAAATAAATATAAAGTGAGCACTGTACTTTGTATTCTGTGTTGTAATTGAAATAAATATATTTGAAAATGTAGTAAACATCCAAATATATTTAAAATAAAATGATATTCTATTGTTGTTTAACAACACTATTAATTGCTATTAATTTTTTAATCGCTTGACAGCCCTAAATTTAAAGTTCTAACTAAGTACTGTATGTGTTGAGTTTTTTGTTTGTTTTTTAACACAGGTCTCAGTACGATGAAAAGATGACCACATTTTTCAGCCACAATTTCAGTGAAGATAGGTGGCGCAAAGCAGCTTTGAAAAATGCTTTTGCTTTGTTGGGAAAACAACGCTTTGAACAGTCTGCTGCTTTTTTCTTACTAGCTGGTTCCCTGAAAGATGCTATAGAGGTATATAAAGTACTGTGGAATTTCAGAACTGAACTTTAGAATTACACTGTGATGAACATTGTTATTTGTTAATCATTTCACAAAAGCTGTGGAAAGAGAAAGTTGTACAGTGGAGCAATGAAAAGTCAGTTATGCAACATTAATGCTGCCTGTGTGTGTACGTATTACAAGAGTCTTTATTACAGGATATCAGATATAATTCTGCATACGGTTCAGTACCAAAACCTCCCAAAAAACTAATGTTCATGTAACTAAGGCTGAAAATTTGTGCTTAAGCCTGAAGGAAAAAAGTCCATTAGATTATTAATCCATTGATACACTACTAAATAAACCAGAATTTTATAAAAATCTGGGGGGGGGGGGGGGGAAATCAACACACTTCTGACCAGAGTGGAAAAAAACATACTTGGATCTAGGTTTCTGGCCCCCAAATTTGATGTACCTTTTAAACATTTTACATGATGGGAAAATTACTCTTCATTCTAAATGTGGGTGGTTATTTAATTCATTCTTTCTTTGAGAGAGCTAGGCTTCCCTAATGCAGCAGCTTGCTTTTCACGCTTTATGCCACAGGTGTGTCTTGAAAAAATGGAAGATATTCAGCTGGCCATGGTTATTGCTCGTTTATATGAATCAGAGTTTGAGACCTCCCTTACCTATACATCCATTCTTTATGAAAAGATTTTGGGTTGCCAGAAAGATGGAACTGGATTCAAATGTACTAAATTGCATCCTGATCCTTTCCTGCGAAATCTTGCCTATTGGATAACGAAAGACTACACTAGAGCACTGGACACTTTATTGGAACAAACACCTAAGGAAGATGATGAAAATCCAGGTAGGGGAAATATCAATGTTGTAATTTTCAAATATATTTTAGCATTAGGATTTATAGATCCTTACATAATTAAATAAAATTAAGCATTTAAAAGTAAAAACAGATCCTTAAATATGAAAAAGGCATAGTTAAAGTAGCTGTTACTGTAGCTGTAATTCATTAATGCAATAATTCTCAGGATTTCAACAAACAGCTAATATCTGTTAATTATCTGTTTAATTCTCCATTGTGTTGTAGTTATGAAGTGTGCAATAGCTACAGTGTACTGTTACCATAAGCTTATTAGAGTATAGTTATTTCATTTTTACAAATGTTGCTTGTTGCGGTTCATGGGTGAGTGATACCAGTGATCTGTCTCCCTGTGGGCACTTCCTTCAAGTGATAGGCTTAGGCCTACACCTACATTGATCAGAATGGAATCCCGAGATTCACCCAACTTTTGACTGGACCGCCAGGGTACAACATCCCATTTCCCCAACCTGAGCACTGTTGTTCTGGATCTCTGCAGGACCGAAACCTTAGGCCATGTCTCTACGTACAGCGCTCCAATGGCACAGCTTACCGATACAGTGTGTCCAGTGAAGAGGCTCTATACCAATAGGAGAGAGATTTCCTGTCAGCATAAAAAACCCACCTTTCCCGCTAACATAGCGCTGTGCACACAAACACCTATGTCGGTGTAACTTATGTTGCTCAGGGAGTGGAATATTCACCCCTGCATGACATATGTTTTGCTGACATAGGCGGTAGCATAGACATAGCCAAAGTCACCTTGCAGCTAGCAGTACAATAACCACCAAGCCCCGAGAGAGAGAGAAATAAATACTGATACCTCCCATGTTCTTCACACTGCTTAGGAGCCAAGGATTATGTCTAAAAGAACCAAAATTGAGTTTAACACCTTCAAAAATTATTAAAAATCTGCTTGAAATCCCAAATCATTAACAAAGCTCACCAGTAGACTTACAAACCATATTAAAGTTGAACGGTATCAGCTTTGTTTTGTGACATAGCAGGCCTCATTTTACACTCTGTTACACTCTTAACCAGATACAACACATTATTAATGAATTAATTAGTAGTAGTAGTATCAGTGATCAGGCCCCGTTGGGCTAGATGCTGTACGGATGTATACTAAAAAGACAGTCTTTGACAGAAAACTTTCATCCAGCTCAACAAGGACTGTAACAAACAAATGGAGTGGCAGAGTAGGAAATAAAAGGAGGGCAAGGTGACAGCGAGTCAGGCAAGATTTGCATGCTAAGCAAGATTCACAGGTCACCATCTGCATAGCAGTGAGTGGAATAACACCAGGATTAAACTGGTATAAGAATGGGGGAAGCAGGCCCTTCATAGTCACAGCATTCCTCCTCTTGGGTCTTGAGCTGCCATTGTGAGACAAATCAAACTCCCCATAGCATTCAAAGCTGTGATGTTCTTAGATATTGGCCAAGTTTATTCTGTTTAAAAAAAAAAATAGGATGTTTATTTCTAAATAAACATTTCAATTCAACTTTTAGAAAGAATTTGTAATCCATGTTGTCATGTGGGAGTCACTGATTGGATTCCTCACTCCAAATCCTGTAGTTCTTGATTGGAAACTTCAGGAAGGTGCTCTCTGGAGGTGGAAGGGATAGGTGGAGAGTGGTTTTTTAATAGTTTTAAACAAAATGGGGAACTAAGGAGTATTCACCTGGTGGTATTACATTATCTGTTTTTTTTAGGAGTATGTCTTTAATAAGAGAGCTGATTTTTAAAAACGTGTAAGAGTAACTAATGTATATAACTCAATTTATAATTTTTTCTCTATTAATAAACAAACATTGGGCTCATTCCTGGATCCACCAGCCAATCTTTGTAAGACCAGAAAGGATGGAAACAAAGGTGCCACTTTACATCCCCTTCCCTTATCCTGGGGGCAGGTTCAATCTACATTGCCGGTTAGAGCATCCTTGAGACTGCTCTAATTTGTGCCCAGTTGTAATAACCTTCAGGCAGCCATTTCGGTACCAGGGATTACCAGAGTTCAGCAGTGATGCAGCCAGGTCCCCTAGCCTAGCCATTACCTGAAAAAGCTGCTAGGCCAGGGCCAATTGCTGGGTGACACTGAGCTAGGCTGATTTTATGCCACCAAGGAATTCGCCTATACTGTGGTAATCCCAAGGTGACCGACCAAGCCAGCTTTCCTCTTTATTTGAGTTGCCTGAGTGCCATAAAGCAGAAGGAACAGGGGGTCAGTATGACAACTTTTTATTCTTTCCATAATCAGTTCATGTTATCACTTTTCTTGTGGGATATGTGATTTTTTTATTTTTTACAAATATGCCTAGACAGTTTTGGTAAGGTTTTGTAAAGTCGCAAATAAAGGTTTGCGAAACAACCTTAAAATAATATTCATTTGTATGTGTTTCAGTAGAGGTCATATTTGTTTAAATCCTCTAGTTATCATCAAGTCCTGCAATCCTGTGGTGTTTAGTTTTTACAACTACCTTCGGACCCACCCTTTGCTCCTCCGAAGACATTTCAGCTCACCAGAAGGAACTCTGGCCACTTTAGGTATAAAAACTGAGAAAAGTTTTGTTGATAAAATTAATCTTATAGAGAGAAAATTATTCTTCACCACTGCAAATGCTCATTTTAAAGTGGGATGCCCTGTTTTAGCTCTTGAAGTTCTTTCCAAAATTCCAAAAATAAGTAAAAAGTCCAGCATTTCTACCAAGAAAGATCAATCCAGTTCAAGTACCACTAGTAAAACTGGTGTGATTCTAGAGTCAAATACTGTGAGTGATGGTGCTGAAAGTAGTAATATAGACTGGTCAAAGCCATTTTCAGCTTCATCTGCTTTGGAAAGTAGCACTGGTTCTTCAGCACAATTTGACTGGAGTCAGCCGGCAGTAAAATTCGATGAGGAGTCTCTTACTCTTGACTGGGGTGAAGACAAAGATGGCTCAGAGGAAGAGAAAGATGATGTTGGTTTAACAATGAAAGGTTCGAAATTGGACTCTAAAAATGGAAAACTAGATGAGAAGAGTGCACACATTGATGTACTACAGACACCTCCAGGGGAGGACTCTGATGGAGGCGACGCTGAGGTTGATGTAATTGCCGAACAACTCAAGTTCAGAGCCTGTTTGAAGATCCTAATGACCGAACTTAGGACTTTGGCTACGGGGTATGAGGTAGACGGAGGAAAGCTTAGATTTCAGCTGTACAATTGGCTGGAAAAAGAAATTGCTGCTATGCATGAAATATGTAACCATGAAGCAGGTGGCAAAGACTATTGTGAAACATATACTAAAGTAGATGGTGACCTACTTGATCATGAAGAAATTGTGGATAAGCCAGATATTGGCTCATATGAACGTCACCAGATAGAAAGACGTAGGTTGCAGGCGAAACGAGAGCATGCTGAAAGACGAAAGTGGTGGCTGCAAAAGAATCAAGCTCTCCTGAGAGTTTTCCTAAGTTACTGTAGCCTTCATGGGGCACAAGGTGGTGGTCTAGCATCTGTAAGAATGGAGCTCAAGTTTTTGTTGCAAGAGTCACAGCAGGTAAGAATCTTTTAAAAGACTTTAAATTGAGTTTAGTTCATTTTAAATAGTTTAGGAATTTTAGACGTCTTGCAACCAAAGCTCATCAGACTGTGATTTTTGTCAAATCACTCACAAAGTCAGGCCAGAGTAGTACTTAGATCAGACATTTCTAGGGTACTGCAGTCGGGTTGGTAAGTCAGTACATAGAACTTTATAGACTTAGAGGGAAGAGTACCAATTCCCCAGGTGGAATTAGGGGGCACAGTCTGGTATTTTGGGATGCTGCTTTTGCATAAATCTTAAATCTGGATCCTGGCCATCTATGATTATTAAAGATCCTATTTCACTATTTTCAAGTTTAGAGTGTTCTGAGGCACCTATCAGCATAGCATTTAAGCTGGTATCTAAGTGTTAAGACTCAGTATTCTATGCACATTCCATTTTTGATAATTACATTTTGTCCACCTATATTGTTCCAATTGGAATTTGACAAGCTCTAATGCCCCCAATTCTTGCGAATAATGCCATGGGACAACAAGTGATTGGGCTTAATTTGTATCTCATCCAAAAGACAAAAATCAAACAATATAGTGTCCCCAAGCACTGTCTGGCATTCTCTGTATTTATTTCATGCTAGAGAAAGTATCTAGCAGCTAAATCTTAGGACTGCAAGTAGGATTTATTTCCTGTTTAGCAACAGAGATCCTGTGTGATGATGGACAAGTTGTTTAACTTTGCTTCAGTTTTTTCCACATTTAAAATAGGAATAAAACTAAGATTACACGAGTGTTGTGAGGTTTTAATATGTTGTTTGTAAAATACTTGGAGTTCCTCACATAGAAGATACTATATACGTATTTTAGAGTAGCAGCCATGTTAGTCTGTATCAGCAAAAAGAACAGGAGTGCTTGTGGCACCTTAGAGACTAACAAATTTATTTGAACATAAGCTTTTGTGGGCTACTGCCCACTTCATCGGATGCATAGAATGGAACATACAGTAAGAAGATATTTATACATACAGAGAACATGAAAAGGTGGAAGTACCCATACCAACTGTAAGAGGCTAATTAATTAAGAGAAGCTATTATCAGCAGGGGAGAAAAACTTTTGAAGTGATAATCAAGATGGCCTATTTCGGACAGGTGACACAAAGGCGTGAGGATACTTTAACATGGGGAAATAGATTAAATCAGTGTAATGACCGAGCCATTCCCAGTCTCTGTTCAAACTTAAGTTAATGGTATCTAGTTTGCATATTAATTCAAGTTCAGCAGCTTCTCGTTGGAGTCTGTTTTTGAAGCTTTTCTGTTGCAAAATTGCCACCTTAACGTCTGTCACTGAGCGATTAGAGAGGTTGAAGTGTTCTTCTACTGGTTTTTGAATGTTATGATTTCTGATGTCAGATTTGTGTCAGTTTATTCTTTTGCGTAGAGACTGTCCGGTTTGGCCAATGTCCATGGCAGAGGAGCATTGCTGGCACATGATGGCATATATCACATTGGTAGATGTGCAGGTGAACGAGCCCCTGATGGTGTGGCTGATGTGATTAGGTCCTATGATGGTGTCACTTGAATAGATATGTGGACAGAGTTGGCAGCGGGATTTGTATTAAACTCAGACCACTGAGTAGCCTAGGAGCTCAACTCATGTTAGTGCTAATGCATTTTTTATTATAGTAGTGTTTGGTATTAAATAGTGCTAGCACTTGTTACTTAGGGCTAGTGGTTTTATCTTCCTGCTAGGAATCAAAATGTATTCTAGAAAAGTTGAATGTATGTTAGTCCCTGATCCTGGACCATTAAAGTTATGAGAGCTTTGCCATTGACCTCAATGAGCATAAAATTACATCCATATTGTATAGCTAGAGATGAAGGAAGATTATTCTGTTTAATCATTAAGGTTGTAAGTATGTGCTCTACTTCTGTTGTCAGCTATGTGACCATCTTACCTACTGTATTTTCTTTTAAACAGGAAACTACAGTAAAGCAACTTCAGTCTCCCCTTCCATTACCCACAACGCTTCCACTGCTTTCTGCAAGTATTGCTTCAACAAAAACTGTAATAGCCAACCCTGTGCTGTACTTAAATAACCACATCCATGACATTCTTTACACCATAGTACAGATGAAATTTCCACCCCATCCTAATATCGAAGATGTAAAGGTAAGGTAAAAAGTTCTCTCTGAATTTGAAAATGAGATGATATAGTTATTTGTATGTTTGTATATGGTAAGAAGGGAATGTGTGACAGCATGGAATATGTGTTTCAGATGGCCACATTACTCATACGTGATGAGCAATACAGGTAGTCTCAAGAAAAATCAAACTCACTCTTGCAAACTTTGTGGCAATATATCTGTTCTCCCATAATCTGGGTGAATGTGGATATCTTGGCACTTGGCTGTTTCCTTCCATCCATTGCCTAGTGCAACAGCCTTTTAACCCAGAGCATGAGTGACCAGAACGCTAGTCCCAAATCTGGGCCTTTGCTACATCAGTGAATCCCACTGTTTATGTTGATCAATGAAATACATTGTTGCAGAACTGACCACCAGCAATGCCCTGGGTGGAATTAAAATGACAATTATGTATTATAGAAGGTCTTAAAATGTATTCTGACTTGGAAGTGAATCCTCTTAACTCATGTATAAACCCCTGATAAAATTGCCATAAATTGTTGATTTTAATGAAGCTATGTTGATTTACACACACTGAAAATCTGGCCCCATATTCTGAGCTGAAGAAACTCTGAAGCTAAAGACCAATGTGTTCAGAGGAAGTAAAAACAGATGACAAAAGTCCCAAAGAGTTTAATAGACAAAGACATGGTTTACGGGTGAGTTAACAGGAGTTACTTTCAGATGATCATACTGCAAATTTTAATTCAATATTGACATTTAAATGAAAAAAAACTGGAAAATAGAATTGGTTGTCAAATTGTTGCAAGAATTAAAAAAAAAAAATCCTCTCCAGCTGGTCATCTCTCATTCTCTCCATCATTTTCTTCCTTTCTCTCCATTTAGCTCCGTTCTCCATGCCTTTCTTTCTGCACTACAGCTCAGCCAGTCTTTCCCCCCCATAATAACTGATATTTTTGCATGCATTTTATTTCAAAACTGAATTGAGAAAGAAAAGATGGCATTTTCCAACCAACAGTATAAATAATACAACAGTTATTCTGAGGGCAAGGACCTGGCTGACCAAGAGGAATGATAGAAGGGGAGATGGAAATAAGTTAAAGGTTTTTAAAAAAATAAAATAAAATAAAATAAAACCTCCAGCACTTTAACAGCACCATTTTCTTTGCTTTTGGACTCCATTTTTAATTCTTTTCTGTAAATATTGGAAGATTTCTGCCTCAATTGAAGGCAACAAGAAGCTGAAGTATTGTCCTTGCTGGCAGACTGCTGGAAAATTATGCAAGAGAACGGTTAGAGAAGGCTGATTATAGTTGTGAGTAGAGATGTACATATACACAGTACAGTTATTGCAACAGTACAGTTATTGCAGAATTGCAAAATAACCACACAGTGATTATACAGCTCTTCATACTAGCCAGTTAGCATATCAGGATATTGAGAAATAACTGTATATTATTGATTATGTAGATCAGATGTCTAGAACCAATCAGAATGGCAGGATATTGCATAACAGAAAATTGTAGTTATTTAATCTGCACTCAGTGATGGTGGGAATTCTATTTCAGTGTAATCTAAATTGTTTTGACATTTACATAATTAGAGCATCAGTCTTAGGCATGTCTTGGAGAAGGGTTTTGATTGCAGCATTAGATGCAACAGAATCCTGTGTGTAGCTAAATTTTAATTTAGTTAAAACAATTGGGATGTAATTTTAAAATTAGTATATTGTATGAATAAAATAAATCACAGTTAACAATTCCTTTCTTCATGCGATGTATAACTAGTTAACTCAACATTTGTGTTTAACATTCTGATTTTCTCAAAGGCCAGTCTCACTTAATTTGTTAATTGTGATTTTAAGAAAAAAATTGCAGTTTTACAACTTTTCATATAAAATTTAATTGGATGATTTTGTTTTAGGTGCATACACTTCATTCATTAGCAGCTTCACTTTCTGCATCTATTTATCAAGCTTTATGTGACAGCCACAGCTACAGGTAAAAATTGAGCTCTTCTTACAGTTACATTTAAAATGTGTTTTTTGTTTTCACGTAAGAGCAAACTTTCAAAATGTTGGTTCTTTATGCATTTATTTTAAAATGTGAATTAAGCACATATATACTCGTGTGTATACACAGCCAGGCCTAAGTTCAATGTGCAAGACTTTGTGCACACATGTATATAATGCAATTAATGCATTATGAAGAAACTGTGTGAATGAAGCTACAGTTTTTGTTACATTCTTGTAACATTTTCAAGATAAACTATATGGGTGCCCTCCATTTGCCCAGACAATTTTAGATGAATTAAATTTAATACCAAAAATTGTTTAGTAGATTTTATGGCACGGAATAAAGAATAAAAATATCTAGTCACTCAATCTATGATTGAGGCTCTATTAGAAGGAGAACACTTTAAAAGGCAATTTTCCACAGCAGACACATTGATGCATAGGAGCAATTTCTTCTTATACCTGACAGATGAACAAGTTTCAGATAGTTATATGGCCAGCTTTGAAAAGAGTAGAGAATAAATACACCTACAGATGTGAGGGCATTTTTCACTTTTCACAATACATTTTCTGATTACTAAAATCTTTGAAAATGAATCTTTTTCTCATGCCCAAACATACAGACAGAGAGACTGGAATGTAAAACATTGCATGCAGACTAAGATTTTTAGCACTAAACGTTAACTATTTTTTACATTGTAAAAACATAATGACTTTACTCAGTCTTCTAAAACTGCTCCTACGCACTATACAGAATTTCTAATGTATTTTCTGAAAAATTAAAGACTAAAATGACTTGCCATATATACACTATACTTCATTACAAGAACATTCTAAAATCCTTTCTCATTAGAAAAAAATTGATTTGTGTTTAGCAGTCAAACAGAAACAAATCAGTTTACAGGAATGGTTTATCAAGGACTGCTTTTGAGTGATCGACGCAGACTGAGGACAGAAAGCATTGAAGAACATGCAACACCAAATTCAACTCCTGCTCAATGGCCGGGTGAGAAAAAACTAAGTTATTTTTCACAACAGTATGCCAACGCCACTTTTTCAGATGTTCCCCACTCTAATCTGTTTCTCACTTAATGTCTTGATTTTTCTTGTGACTCAGAACATGCAGTGACATCTACAAATGCACACCAGGCTTAGTGTTCAAGCCAACAAGAATCTTGATAGCATACATTAGTCATCTGAAGATGCTGATATCAGATATGCTTCCCTTATTGAAAAAAATCTATTTTGCACTCTTGGGTGAATTCCATCAGCATTTAATTTATGGCTCCCGTATGGGAACAGAAAGATGCTCACTGTGCCCCAGATATCTTCACTGAGAGAAAGATCAGGATCCAGAATGTAAACTTGGTTCCCTGATGATTTCTTTTCTGGGAATGACCATTCCCCTAAACTGTCCCATCCAAGAGAAGTTCTTCAGGTATTTTGGCCATGGCCTCCTTAGGTTTTATGTATGTATTTTATAAAGTTGCACAAGGCATTATAATGAATCTATTAAGAATTTAGTGTTTACATACAATTTTGGAAATACGCATATGGTGCAAGAGTAAAGGGGATGAGACCTACTCCTAGAACCTCATGGATAAATCTGAACTGCCTGTAGTATTTGCAGGAAAAGAGGCAGTTGCAAAAAAGTCTGATGGCGTTATAGTGCCATAGAGTTTAACGCCAGAAGAGACCACAAAATCCATCTAATCTGACCTCCTGTCACCAACTCTATCCAGCACCCACACACTAAACCCAACAAATTAAATTAGACGAAAGTATTACAGCCCACTGAAGATTAGACTATTATCTACCACAAGCAGAGAGGAGGGACCGAGGTGCACCAGTGCCCCAGGCCACTGCAATAGCAGAGATATGCTTAAATGAGATATACCCAGATAATCCTGGCAAGTGACCCACAGGTACATGCTACAGAGGAAGATGAAAAAAAACCCAGAGTCAATGCCAAGCTGACCTAGGGGAAGATTTCTTCCTGACCCCCCATATGGAGATCAGTTAAACCCTGAACAGCTGAGCAAGAACCATCCAGCTACACACCTGAGACAGAATGCTCTCAGGCAAAGGTCTGTCTTGGAAAGGAAAATCATAAGGAAACAAATGTTACAATCTATTCAGATATAGGGATAATAAACTTAGTTTAGATCAAAGTACTAAATGGCCACTCAGAATTCTTTGTTTAGCATGAAATGAATATAAGAAAAATACTGACTTTGTTTTTTGTACTTCTATGAACTTCTTTAAGTCTTTTCTTTTTTATTCTTGCAGGTGTGAGCTCACTTATAAATCTCTTAAATTCAGCCCAGGATGAGGACCAGCCAAAGTTAAACATTTTACTTTGTGAAGCTGTCATAGCTGTTTACCTAAGTCTCCTGATACATGCCCTTGCTACTAATTCTTGCAATGAATTGTTTCGGCTAGCAGCCCATCCCCTGAACAGTCGAATGTGGGCTGCTGTCTTTGGGGGAGGTGTGAAACTTGTGGTGAAACCCCGAAGACAATCTGAAAATATTCCAGGTACTTTGTGTTGATTAAATTTCAGACCAATAAGGTGCATTCATATAATTTGGGGGAAAGAGACTAGTTTAATTTCCTTTTTTTTAGGTTCCAGGCACATAGTTTAAAAATGAACTTTTAAATTCATAATGTTTGATAGTATGTGTCTGATATCAGTTCTTAACCTTGGCTAAAAGTTGTATTCTTGCCAATCCATACTGATCAAGAATTCTAAGTTTCTCATTAATTCCTTCAGTATGATTATGCAAGTCCTAAAAATACCTTTACCCCGGAGGAGGTTATTTTAGAAGGACGGGGGGGTTGGGGGGGGGAGGAGAGAGATGGTTAGCTCTTGGAGGTCAGTATTGTCTTCATATATTCCACATAACACATTGCGGGTCCTAAAATATGACACAAATATTAGTTATTGACTTAATGAAAAAAGCAGTTGAGCAATTGGCATAGTCTAAACTCTTTACTGCTCTCTGGCATTTTTTTATCCTTTTGTTTGCATAAAAAAATTTTAAGTTTGATGAGACACAGGGTTTTGAATCTCCCAAAATTTAAATTAATCTAGAAGAGTTAAAATTATCTGTAGACTTACAGTACTCCTAAAACAGTCTTCTAGGGAAAAGTACATTTTGCAGTGGAAGAGTAATTCTTGGCTAATGGTTTTCAGCCAGTTATCACTCCTAGTTCAGTACATATTAAAGGCTCCCCAGTATCTGCAGCTCTGTTTTCCATCATTACTGATCATCAGGTGTGTGTCCTAGTCTGTTCAGTTTTCTAGCTGTTACATATGAGGTTTGAGTGTCTGCTTGGCTTAAGTATGATCATTGATTTAAAACACAACATACTGAGACAGTCATCCAGTTTTCCTTCATTTAGAGCTAAGCAAGAATGAACGAAATAAGCAATTATTTATGTTCATGAATGAAGCAGTTCTCAGCTATAGAATATAATTTGATTCTACATAGCGCTCTCTCTTTTTGGAGTGTCCCAAATCCTTGTATAGAGTCTGAGATACTGGTTTTGACAAAGGGCACACACACTCTTTTAGATTAACTCAGACACCACCCTTGTCCTAGTAATCCTCTTGCTCCCCAGTCCCCCGCCTCTGCCCTGCATGTGTGATGGATTCAGAAGCAGACACTTGATTCATAGATTCTAGGACTGGAAGGGACCTTGAGAGGTCATAGAGTTCAGTCCCCTGCCCGCATGGCAGGACCAAATACTGTCTAGACCATCCCTGATAGACATTTATCTAACCTACTCTTAAATATCTCCAGAGATGGAGATTCCACAACCTCTCTAGGCAATTTATTCCAGTGTTTAACCACCCTGACAGTTAGGAACTTTTTCCTAAATGTCCAACCTAGATCTCCCTTGCTGCAGTTTAAGCCCATTGCTTCTTGTTCTATCCTTAGAGGCTAAGGTGAACAAGTTTTCTCCCTCTTCCTTATGACACCCTTTTAGATACCTGAAAACTGCTATCATGTCCCCTCTCAGTCTTCTCTTTTCCAAACTAAACAAACCCAATTCTTTCAGCCTTCCTTCATAGGTCATGTTCTCAAGACCTTTAAATCATTCTTGTTGCTCTTCTCTGGACCCTTTCCAATTTCTCCACATCTTTCTTGAAATGCGGTGCCCAGATCTGGACACAATACTCCAGCTGAGGCCTAACCAGAGCAGAGTAGAGCGGAAGAATGACTTCTCGTGTCTTGCTCACAACACACCTGTTAATACATCCCAGAATCACGTTTGCTTTTTTTGCAACAGCATCACACTGTTGACTCATATTTAGCTTGTGGTCCACTATAACCCCTAGATCCCTTTCTGCCGTACTCCTTCCTAGACAGTCTCTTCCCATTCTGTATGTGTGAAACAGATTTTTTTTTCCTTTGATCTGATTTTTGAACAAGAAGAGAACACAATTTATAGTTCATAAAGCTTCTGACTACTGAGCTGTAACATGGATAGCTTCCACTTGTTGGAGCTCTGAAAGATAGTTATTAATTTCTGTGTTTTGGAAATACCATGGGGCTACATTGTGCTAAACACTGCACATAATTATAATGACAAGTCAGTACCTACCTCAAAGATCATACAGTTTAAGTAGATTGTAGATATCAGTCCTAGGTATGAGAGGTAATCCATGCTACAGTATGTATACCATTCCGATGAATTTGTGATTTGTGTGTCTCGGCTAGTAAGTGAGGAAATATCATTAGTTTTATTTTGGCAGACACTGCCCCTTACTCATCTATGCTCTTCTCCAGCTTTTAATTAATTGCTAATTCATTTTGAGAAAAATCAAAGGAATGAAAAATGTATTTAAGTGGAGTTGAATTAAGCAGGAAGTCATTTTGTGTGTGTGACATCAATTTTAAAACTGCTCTGGTATAATTATGTAAATGTTAAATCTAGCTTTATAAAATGTTAATGGCACAATGGACACATACAGCAAATAAACCCAGTTTGAGGATATTGGCAAGCAGAATCTGAAAATCTACACATTTAATTTTATTTATATTCTGTACTGAATTCAACATATTTGTTTAAAAGGAGAGTCCTTTAACTAAGATAGAACCCCAGTTTTGAAGCTTTTGTAGTTGAATTTTTAAAATGTTTTATATTACACAAGTTAGGTTCTTAATAAATCATGGAAAGCAACAGTGTAACTTAAAATTTCACCTGTCAACTGATCGATATTTTACTATTGGTAAAATATAACAAGAACTACTGGAGCCCTAAAGGTGATCACTTTTGATGATGTACTTTGGCTGCCACTTTGAATACATACATGTAATTATCCTCCCAAATGGATGCACTTTTCCTTGAAAAATCACTCAAAAACTACACTGGAATAAGCAATGAATAATCAGTTTCCTACTCGACCCAATTCTGGTAAAACAAAATGCTCAGACAGCAAGACAGAAAATGTAACACTTAACAAGTCACCACTCATCACACCAAATAGCCGTGCAGTTGCTGCTGGCTGTGATGAAGAATATTTACCCCAGAAGGTTGGTGAGCAGCTTATATGCTGATTGCTATGTATTTTCCAGTAGAAATGTTTCAAAAAGTATTGACAATATGGCATAAATTTTAAGAACTGGTTTTATTTTAACTGGGATTGTCTTTCCTTTGTAACGGAGTTTCATTTTTACTATTAAATTGTGGAAGAAGTAACTCTGAAAAGTAATTTGAATTCAGACATTTTGAGTGAAACTTTTCTGAACAGTATTTTTATTCTCTACTAGTTTTTGAAGCTTGCTAATAACTCTTCGTTTTGCAGTAATTACATATTTCAAACTGATTTTTTATTGAATTAAATAATAAAAGTCGATTATGTTGGGTAGGAAAATGCTGTAATTATCTTACCTATCTTATTTATACTGCTTAACTTTTGCAATAGCTAGAAAAATATTCCTAGATGTACAGTCAAAGACTTTCATTCAAGATAGATTCTGTTTTCTTTAAACCTACTAGCTGCTGCTGCAGTTTCTGATGTTTCAAAGGACAGTAATGAAGGTTTGTAAAGATTTGCAGTGTAGATGGATGTTAGTGTGCTTTAAAAGAGGAGAGTATTTTTAAATCTCTATCTTCTTTATTATAAAGTAAGTGTAAATCTTCAGTTTTGCCTATCCAAAACAGCACTAATTTTTGAAGTCCACATTCATATTGTGTTTGATTACATTAAAGAAACATTAAAGTCAGTCCTCCCCCGTAGATTTTCCTAAAATGCCAGGATAAATCTAGATTTCCTTGATTTATGAAAATTTCAATTTAGTGAAATTATATACATTGTTTTCTCCTTTAGAAAAATCCTACTGTATATGGATTCAAGCAGGAATTGGTCTAAAACTTATTTTAAAACCTGTAGCTCCTGAAATAAGAGATATTACAATTTCTTTTCCTAATGCATGTGGCACAAGAATGGTAACTCGACTTGGATTTATTTAGTTGGATTATTTACATGATTACACTTACTTTATTTAGAGACATATTTAAGGAATAGTACCTGAAATGTAGTTTAGCTTTGATTTTGTTTTAAGCCTATAAGATTTTATTATCCAAACACTTTAACCAAAATTTATGGTTTTGGTAACTTCATTTAAATTCTAAAATTAATCAGTTTCTAAAAATAAACTATGGATAGCATTTGTTTCTTACAATGATTTTAGCTATCTAAATTCATTCAATTTAGCACCTCCCGTTCCTTCAGAAGAAATGGATAAGCATCGTCGTCGATTTAATATGAGAATGCTTGTACCAGGGAGACCAGTAAAAGATAGTGTTGTACCTCCACCTGTGCCTGCAGAAAGGCCTTCTTACAAGGAAAAATTCATTCCTCCAGAACTCAGCATGTGGGACTATTTTATGGCAAAGGTAGGGCATTTGGTGTTGAACATAGTGGTATCAGAAGATTTTCTGACTTTTAAAAATTGAAAATATAAAATTAAATACTTTGTACAGAACACATGCATCTTTCTCCCCTATTTTAAAGGGCAAAAACAACATTTCAAGAAGTGTTTTCATTAATGTGCCTCACAACCTGTAAAAAATGTTTGCAGGTTGCTTTCCCCACAGAAAAGATGAAAAAGTTACATATTTGTTATATAACTTCCAAATATCAATCTACTTATCAATCTAGCACTCTTCTGCCAAGCAAAAAATAGTGGAAATGAGCATTTTTATCCTTGCTACATGCTTATTTTTGAAGGGAACATCTAACTTACAATTTAGGTATATTAATAGATTTATATATCAAGATGCTTTGTTTTACTACTAAGTTATTTAAGTGACATCTAAATAACTAGGAGAACATTAAATGTTTAAAATATTGACAGCTCTGAAGAGTTATTATAACAGGTTTTTGTCTTACATTGCAGCCATTTCTTCCTTTATCAGATAGTGATGTTATATATGATTCTGATGAAAGCATTCACAGTGATGAAGAGGACGACGATGCTTTCCTTTCCGACATACAGATCCAGGAACACAAAGATGCCAATTCTTACAGGTTAGTGGAAACTATACCATAGTTCCAAAAAAAAAATCCTTAAAGTGTTGTGTGTTCAGCTTTTCGTCCAAAGCAAAAGATGATATAATTGGGCCTCTTTTCTGTTGTGAAGTATATTTTACAGTATCTATTCATTTAACAGCCATGGGTTTACAGAGGTGTTACTGAGATAAGAAACTGGCCTGAATAATCTGAATTACTGACACTGATGTGCAAAAAGGAAAGAATTCACCTTGACTTTCAGTTCTGATTGAGTTTGCAAGTAAAGTAGCTAAGTTTTTTTCCCTTCTGCATTCACCTGAGCAAATAAACTGGGCAAACTTGATTTCAGTCATTGAGACACAACGAACATCCCTTGATGCCAGATTTAGTCTTACTTTTCAGAGTAGAGACCAATTTTAAGTGTAATTTGAATTTTCTATGTTAATTTCCTTTTTTGTGTGGGTTAGAAAAAACACTTTTTAAAAAGTGTCACAAGCATAGGATGGCATAAATGAATGAGTCACATCCATTATGAGAGTTGATGAAAATAAAATGTCTTCCATCTACATTGTATCAAGTCTTTTCAAATCCAGTAGACTATAAATGGAACTATTGCATTGTACTATACGAGTGTGGAAAAAATCTTTGATTTATATACCATACCAATGATTCCTTTCCATTCATTTTGAGGTCATGGAAAGTTCTTAATGTGGACTTTCATTGGCATTGCCATTAGATTATTATTTGATTCCTGACTTTACATATGTTTCCCTCTTACACACCCAGGGAGCTATGTCCAGGTGCCCTCTGCTAGAGGGAAGAGGATGATCTGGGGTTTAGAAAAGAGGGAGGGGAATCTTCTGGGCTCCAAGGAGAGTGACTTAACATGTTTAAGATATAAAGATCTTACCTTGCATTGCAGTAGGGGGTTCCTATTGACCCTCAAAACTCACTAAGTAAGCACTATTTGTTGTTTGTTATAAATGCTTTTCTCATATATCTACATGGTTTGGTGAGAGAAACTAAATTGTGTCCTGCAGATAACTGAATTTAAATTGTACTTTACAAAATGAAAACTGTTCTTTTTCTACAGCTGGGCTCTTATACATTTGGCGATAGTAAAACTAGCTCTGTACAACATTAAGAACTTTTTTCCCATTGCTGGTTTGGAATTCTTTGGTGAGTTAAATTCTGACTTCTATTTTACCTTGCTCTATATACGAGTTAGAGAAGTATTGGCATTTATATATGAAAAGTTGTTTTGCACAATTGCTAACAGATGGAATTGTGTGTTTTATTTCAGGTTTTTTAAATGCACCCATCCAATTTTTTTTTTCCTTTTCTGTAAGTTCTGTGGAAAAGCGCGCGCGCACACACACACACACACACCCCTTCCCTATGTTTATTAAACGTAAGCATGTCCTTTACTATGTCCGACTATGGTTGTGGATTTTTGTTTTGCTTTTAGTTTTACTTAGTGGTTTTAGGTATCTGGATAGATTCTGCCCTGGGCTGTTACTATCCAAAAAAGAAAAAAATTCTTCATAATATTGTCTCTGCCCTTTACTGCAGGATTCATTTATTGCTATTAATAGTATAGGGGTTTTATATTGGTTTTAAACCTTTGTGTTCCACTTTAGATCTGCCTGTAACATCACCATTGGGTATTGCTGTGATTAAAAATTTGGAAAACTGGGAACAGATCCTTCAAGAAAGAGTGGATCAGTTTGAAGGCCCACCACCGAACTACATCAATACCTATCCCAGTGACCTTGGAGTGGGAGCTGGGTCAGCTGTTCTCCGCAACAAAGCAATGCTTGAACCTGAAAACACACCATTCAAGTAAGAAAAGCTTTCAGGAAACGGCTATCCAGACTTTATTATAACTTGACAAATGCACCTTTTGGGCAGAAACAGTCAAATTATCTAGTGGATTTTTTAGTTAAAAGAAAATGGTGAGGTGGCTAAGCCAAATAAAACCTAACCTACCAGTGGCTTTACAGTTGTACCTTAATGAATGCAGCACCTATTTTTACTGATGATTATGTTTAATTATTACAAATACTATCTTTAAAAGGACAAAATTAACTTAAATTTATTAGTGCCAGTTAATGAGAAGGAAAGGGGAAAAAATAAGGAGAGGTTGGGATGCGGGAAGAGAATTGAAGTCCCTTTGAACTGTTAGTGCTTACTTAAGGCTTAGATCTTGCTAACACTTTGGTGGAACTAGTCATGTGCTTAAAATTAAGCTAGTTAAATAAGTGTTTGCAGGATCTGGGCCTAAATTAATGAACTTCAGAGTTTGAGAAGTTTGCAGAACTGACATATGGTTTATCCACTCATCTGCCCATGATTTGCACAGTTGATGCTGCTACAGGTTTTTGTTCCCAGTTCATTCTGGCAGTTCATTTTATTTTTTACCCTATTTTTTCAAAAATGAATTGCAATAGTAACTTTCATTTTCAGTCTGGGAAATATTGTATGCACTTCCAGGCTAGAGTCACAAAGAAACGTATACACAGTGATGCTGAGCATTGCCATGCAGAAGTTGTAGGTGCCTAGAAAATCACTGGGCTTCACAAAGCCTGAGTTCAGTGCTTAGGCTCCCTACACAATGAATGGGGAGACAGCAGTGCCTCAGAATGGGATTCATAAAAGCGAGCACACTAGGTGGCTCCTTGCCTAAGCTACCCAATGGGAGATGCCAAACCAAAGGGTGCATGCTAAATCTTGCCCTTCTCGAAGATAGGTGCCTACATTGAGGCAGGCTCCCTCAGTTTGGTTCTCGGCTGCCAGCCCTCCCTTGGCATTAGGCAACTGCACTGTTTTAGCAAGAAGCCAGGGGGCGAGAGAAAATGGAAGGCTCTCCCTCGTAACTTGTAGGCCAGTAGTTAAGGTATCCTACATCCCAAGTGAGTACCCTAGTTCAAGTCTACGCTGCATCTGAGGAGGAGAGAGGATTTGAACTGCCAGTTAATCATCTGTGGATAATAATTAAAAAAAAGTCATTGAGCAGGGGAACTGGATCCTGGGTCTCTCAACTCTCAGGTGAGTGCTCCAACCACCAAGCTATAAAGTCATTCATGCTTGTGCGCACTCTGTCACTAGGCCAATGATTCTTTCGCTGTTTATCCAAAGTGGAACAGCTTCAGCAAAGACTGAGGGAACCCCACATCAGAATATCCCAGAACCCAGTACCTAAATGGTTCGGGGCAGTTGAGCAGTGGTTTTGTAAACTCCTGATTCTGGGATTTAGGTGCTTTTAAGTGGTATTCACGTGCTTAAATCCTTTTATTAATCTTTGGATAACTTCTTCCCACAGTTTTACTTGCATTTTTATTCTACATATTTTGTTTGTCTGCTTTTTCATGCACCATTTAGTAGAACAATTGTGTAGTTGATATTGCTACAGATTTTTGTTCACAATTTCCTTTCTACTGTTACAAACATGCATTAAGCAACACTTGCAATGTTTCACATTTTGGAACATTTCATTTCAGTTCTTATGTGATCTAATTAAACCCTTATAGACTAGCACCAGACCCACCAATTTGGTCAACTTAATGTACCTTCTCTACACACATGCTCATTTGAAGGCTTATTATGTGTACTTTAAGACAAAGTTTGATGTGGAACTGTCAAGTGGTGCCATTACCATAGCAATGGGGATAAACAGTGATACCATCAACATGATAAATTGACCACTAGGAAATATTTGCATTCATTTCTGTTAGTTTAATACATTTCTGTGTCTTATTTCAAGACATAAAATTGGATTTCTTTGTGACCTGAAAGCATCACAACAATAATTTTGTACACATGTCACTAAAATGTAATAGCACTGATGACACTTCTAGTCAACACAGTTATCATAGTCTTGTTCATCATTATGATCTCAGTCGAGAATGTGTGGGTTACCAGTCTTCATTGCCTTGGCACGCACACAATTCTGTGCAGGGAAGATTGTTCTGACTACAGACACAGTTGATTGTTCAGTGACCCCTACTGGAACAGGCACAAAAAAGGTCTTGTAGAAGTTCAGACGACACTGGGCGCCCTTGAAAAATAAAACAAGTAGTTCATCATGCACAGTTTTACCTCCATATTGCAATAGTGATCCAATATCCTGTTTACTTATGAGTGAAGACATCCAAATCTTTGTTTCCAAAATGCTCTTTTGACATGCTCTTCAAAACTGGAATGAACACACCTCCCTGGAGTCTTTCTACTTCAGTTTTTGCAGCACTAGTGATGAATTCCCCCAGCTCATCAAAATTGATGCAGAATCCATGAAGGTGTAGTATGTCAACTAAATTGTGAGACACAAGGTATAGCTGTGCAGCAAAGCTTATGTGTGGTGGTATGATCATTTTGGAACGGTTTAATACTATTCACTCCACAATTGAGAGGCACCTTCTTTGAATATGTTCTGAATGATGATACAATTCAGCCAGCAATGAGTATGCTTCTTTATGTATCAAGGAAAGAAAACTCCTGCACCATTTAGGGCACAAAAGTAGCTGACCTCTCTAAACTACAATCACCTTGCTTTGGATAATAATCTGAGGCTTTTATTTTGGCAAAGGATTGAAGCGGCATTATACAAAATCACTTGTTCATGTGAAAGCAGTTCATCAGGCTCACTCAAGAGAAGTAGATCCACAAAACATTTAGATCACTTAAATTCCTACTACAGATTACTAGCAGTTTGGATAGCGTCAGCTATTGTTATTGCACTGCATAAACAATGGTAGGCTTTCCTTGTCCATGCTGTGCATGGAATGAAATTGCAGAACCGTAGTGTTTTTCTAATCTTGCCAGAAATAATTTATAGTTTCTACATCTGAAGTAAGTAGAGCTGTGTGTCTTTGCATTAGGTCATTGTCTCTTCAATCAGCTGATAAAATGCAATGTCGTAAGGTGACTGTTGCAGTGTAAATTGCTTTAAAATTCATTTTACTCAAGTAGGAAGAAAGGTATGTTGAATGATAAACTTCATCCTTAGCAATCAAGTCTTTCAGAGATATTCTGCGCAACATGTCATCTCCTTGAAGTGCTGCCTCATTTAGATTGGTTGCTCTCTCAAATGTTTCTATTTTATGAAGTTTCTAGTCTCATGTTTTTTCTCAAGCAAACAATATCAATGGGACCAGTCTCTAGAAGATGTGCTTGCTCTGGTAGCTATAGCAGTTGAACATGATGCACTTTGATCAGATTCAGCATCTGTTTTCTTTCCTGGGTTCAGTACAACTGACATGTCCAAAATTCAACTTGTGTATTTCTGGAAGCAATCCCTGTGATAGAGTATTGGTGACCCCTTTTCTAAAATAGAAAACTCATCCAGTAGCTGCCAATATAATTAATCTCTCCTGGCTTCTGCTGCCAACATCACAGAATTCTGTCCAGCACCAGTAGTTTTTGGACAGTTTTGCTTTCTTTTGATTTTCTTGACACAAACACATTTTTCATAGTTTGGGAAGAGTCTTTTTTTCTTTGATGTAAGCTTTAAGGGGCTTGTATCCTCCATGTCTTCACATACTGTAACTTCCATAGTAATGGTAAAATTCCCAAAGTATATTGTTAGCATTACCACCACCACTTTTCAGTTTATACAAGTATCTAGACTTGTGCGGAAATAGATATGAATTAGATCTATACATTGGCAATTTTGAGACTGTTTTTGTTTATTGAGCACTTTGATTGCTTGAACCCCCAATATGAAACTGTGTACTGCCATCTCTAATACGAATACTGAGCTTGCGTAGGGTCACTGAATTAAAAAGCTAGTTTCTACAATATAGCAAAGGCTAGTACTACATGCATAGGCAATTACAAATTAAAACCTTCTACCAGACAGATTAGATGCTACATTATATATTCAGAAGCATACAAATGAAGAAGCATTACATTAGTAAGCCACGTATATGTATATCTATTACAATCACTTGTGAGATACTTTGACAATTAAGAATATGCAATATGAAAACATTTCATGTTAGTATATTGCAAAGTATTGATATTTGCCATTTTTGTCACATGCTAAATAGCTTAATCATTTCTGAAAAAAATACTTGCTCATGAAAAACCAATAAAAATGTTATTGCCATTTGATAGCTTTGACCAGTAAACACCATATTAAGGTGTTGAAATTAGCTTAAATAGTAAAAACTGTAGTCATAGTAATTTGCAGTGTTTATGGAACTGCAAAAAAACCCTCATTTTGGGTACTGTAGTTTCACAGGCTTATGTACAGTCTTACAGCACCACTTGACAGCTCCACAGCATACCTCATCTAAATGTACATAAAATAAGGTTTCAAATGATATATGATGTGTGTGCGTGCGCAGAGGGTGGGTACATTACACTCCAAAAATATGGCCCGTTTTGGAGAATTGCCAAATGCCTTTTGAATATTAGCAGAAAAATGTAAAAGCATTTTACATGGTTTATTTGCGTCATCCTGATGCCATAATTGTAATATGAGAGTAACTTCAGCACAATCTAAATATATTAGTGTTTGTGAATCAAGGAAACAAGTTGTGGACCACAATCCTTTTGA
This sequence comes from Chrysemys picta bellii, assembly GCF_011386835.1. Classification (NCBI taxonomy): domain Eukaryota; kingdom Metazoa; phylum Chordata; order Testudines; family Emydidae; genus Chrysemys; species Chrysemys picta. Next base: position 22,074,265 of record NC_088800.1, read on the forward strand.
ATTCAGTAACTCTGTGTAATGTGGTATCACAGAGGAAGTCCAAGAAAGCTTTTATTCCTTATGACGTCTCTTGGACAGAACACAGAGCATACAAATCCATCATTTTGTTTCACACTGAATTGCATCTAAAATGATTTGGAGTCTCTTCTCATTTCTTTGTCCACATTTAACTGTATTATGACAATGATGAATTTTATATTGAAAATTATGTGTAAAACATTTTTTCTTTCAGATCAAGGGATTATTCAGCACTTCCAGTTAAAAGACTATGGCATTTTCTTGTGAAACAAGAACTTCTTCAGGAGACCTTCATAAGATATATATTCACTAAGAAAAGAAAGCAAAGTGAGGTAAACAAAACTAATAATTAAGAGGCTTTTTTACATTTCCTCAATCTTTAAGTGTCTCCATTCTAATTTTGTTTTAATATTTTCATTTTGGTTGGCATTTGTTTCCTATTTTTCACTTCAGCAGTTTTTAAAATCAACATGATAGCATGCTGTTTATTAAAGTACATATCAAACTAAAATGTGTATTCTTAGACAAGGCATAGCTGAGTTTACAAAGCAGTATATATATTTAAAAATATTTTATATTGGATAATGGTCATAAATTAATTGAATATTCTTGAATCTCTATGGCTTGTCATATATAATATATTGAAATGAGCAATTACTTTGTTTAAATATATGTATATATGCATGTGTAATATATACATATACATAATATTATATATAGTGATATATAATAATTACAACTGAAATGAGTTGCAATTAAATTTAAACTTTGATGTGTAACAAACGGGAAACAAGCGTACTACTTACTATCTTAAAACTTCCTGTAAGTATGAAGTTTGTGTGTGTGTTGCTCCTTCTTTTATTTACTGTGTCATACATTTTTTAAAAGAAAAGGATATCTAAATTTTATTTGCGAGTCTAATAAAATTGTGGGATAAGTACTTTTTATACCATACATTTTGTGTTCATCTAGGAGGCATTACATTTTAAGTGAGTTTGTTTAGATTCCTGTCTTAGTTTGTGCCTTTTATAAAAAATTACGAACATTTGTCATCATTTACTGAGAGGGGTGGCCTTTTAAATCTAGTTTGGAATGTTTCATTCTTTTTTTATATTTGTTTGTGCATGTGTTTTGTGTTTGTGACTGTGTGGTGTTATGTAGTCTGTAGAAGATCGTGTGGAGCAGGTCAAACAAAACTGCGTAGCAGAAGATCACAAAAACAAGGTAGTATCCGTTCTCCCAAACCTTTAGCACATTCTTAAAAGTTCTGTGGGACTGGCTTTTCTTTTCTAATATGACTGACAGAAGCTAAATGTTCTATGTAGTCTCTGTGTGGCAGACTCTTAATCAGTGCGTTTACTTTGGATGTCCTATGATTGGGATAAGTGAACACCTTGTAAATTGTGTTACTCACACAACTTGTGGGTTTTTTTTAAACTTTCAAATATACAATTTTGGGCTTTTAGAACAAGAGTGAGTGCAAAAAGTCTGAAGTTTAGCTTCCTAACAAATGCTGAGGCCACTGAACTTTTCTTGCATGAATTTCTATAGATTTTGCAGACTGTCCATACCACTACAAAAAATAGTTATACACCAATTAAAATTACGTGTAAATGTTTTGTAGGTTGAAGCAGATCTCGGCTACCCAGGGGGAAAAGCAAAAATAATTCACAAAGAGTCTGATATGATAATGGCATTTGCAGTTAATAAGGTAAAAGCCAACAACATTATTACTAACTGCGTTATAAACTGTTGTGTTTGTGTTGCTCTAAGATCTTAATTAAAACTATTGTATGTTATCTGTTTGCAGGCAAACAGCAGTGAAATTGTTTTAGCGTCTACACATGATGTGCAAGAACTTGATGTTTCAGCTCTATTGGCTGCTCAATCATTTATATGGATTGGGGAAGAATATGACAGAGAATCTAAAAGGTTAGTTTTTCTTTCTTTGCAATGACTTTCTTTAAGGTGACTTTTTACGTTTTAAGTACAGACACGTGCAGACAGTTCACATTTTTGTTGTTAATAATAAAACATATACACTCTTCTTCCATAGATCTCAAAGCACTTTACAAAAGCAGCTAAGTATCATTATCCTCATTTTACAGATGGGGAAATGGAAGCACAAAGTTTTGAGTGACTTGCCCAAGGTCACAGTTTGTTCACAACAGGTCAGCAGCAGGCCTGCCAACAGTGGCAAAGGGGGCAGGCAATTTAAAATGCCCCAGGGCCTGCGGTGGCCGGAAGCCCCGGGCCCTTTTAAATCGCCCGGGCAGGCAGCAGGGCTTCTAGGCGCATGCTACTGCTCTGGTCCCCACACTTTGGGGGGGCCTAGGGGCCAGCGCGATTGGCCAGCCAGTCGGTCCCGTGACAGATGCATCACGTCCGCCCCAGGCCCTGCACCCCGTAGGGACAGCGCTGGCTGCTGTCGTCAGGCCTGTCACAGTGTCAAGATTAACTGCACCTTTGGACTTCCCCACTCTTGGTCTTCCTGGAGGGCACCCACTTACAATTTCAGGTCCCGTCTGTCACATCTCCACATAGTGGTGACCTACATCTCTCCCCCTCCAAACAGAGTATTTAGGCTTGCAGTCCCTTGTGGCTTGTGATTTCCCCAGCAGGTTTGACTAGGGTCCAGCATCTATGGTTAACTTTTTTCCAGGGGTTACAATGGTGTACACCAATTACCAACCATCCTTAAAGCAAAATACATTTATTTTTAGGGTAAAAGTCTTAGAGAAAACATCTAAACACAATAAATTCCTATACACGTGCTAAATGCTTACCAACGGTCACTCATCAGGCCTTGGGGGTCTTAGTAAGCTGAAGTCCTTCCAACTCTTTGGGGCCCCCTCTGGACGAAGGTCTGTCCATTTGCTGAATCAAAATGAAGGCCCTATGACAATTTAAACTCAGCCTTTTTACACCAAAAGGCTTTCTTTGACTGCTGGTCTCTGAAAATCCCATTTGAACCAGTATATGCAAGCCTCTCTGCATGAGTTTACAATCTGAACGATTAATCACCACCTCCCTCCCCACCACCACCTACAGACACTGTGGTAGCCCTCCCCTCTGGAGTTGCATACAGTCCCTGGCCCACAATGATACATAAGCCATTCGTAAACTTAATATAATATGATCTCCAAAGACATAGTATGCAGTTGCAATCTGTCTCAGCCACTATTACTTAAAAAAAAAAAAAAAAAAAAAAGATGAACAGCGAAATATAACAGTAATAAAAAGCGTTACACTGGTATCTTTTTACAGTTCAGATGACCTTGACTTTCGTGGTTCTACCACAACACTCACTCAGTCAACTGCACCATCATTTGGAGTGAATCAGATGCAGCCATCTTCACCTATGCCATGGTTAGGTAGTGGACAAACTAGCACTGGAGCTGGTGTGGTATGCAGTTTGTTTGGTTTTGTTTGCTATTTATATAGTTAATACAAAGATCTACACTCAGAAGCATGCTTTCATTTTATTACATTGGATGGTCATAGGATAACCATCAGCTGGCAAAAAACGCCAAATTAAATATTCTTTTACATGAATAATTTTGGATTGGCATACCTATAACTAACTTGTTTCATCAGTCAATGAATAGTATAAACTATGTTCCCAACACTTATTAGAAAATAAATGTCCAAAATATTTTTTACATAGTTGATTAATGTACTGTATTCCTAAATGTATTTTGATTGTTTACGTTAATACCGTACCATTGTTATCTTTCTCCATGACAGATTTCTTTTTTTTAAATGCCAGTTGAAAGGTAATATGTAACTTTTTGTTTCAGACCCCAAATCTGAAAAGCATTTAAGTTGTGTCCTTCAATGGGACATGCCTAAAGTTGAGCACATGCTTAAGTGCTGTCCTGACTAGGAATCCTTTCCTGAATTCAGGCCTTAGTTGTTGTGTTGTAACTAAAAGTAATGGGATCAGAATATGGTTAACAATTAACAATCTATAGGTAGGGGACAAAAAGACAGTTCATTGTGTAGTAATATATACAATATCCTGAGTTCAATTATGTTTTCCAAACTTGTTCAAAAGTAGTTGATCTTTGAAGTTCACAAATTGAATGATATTTCTTTTATATGAAGCTCATTAAAAGAAATCTGAATAATGTCAAGAGAATGGCTTCACATCCAGTCCATCAGTATTGTAAGTAATTTCTATTTAACAATGTGAATGTGAAAAATGTATTTGTTTTTCAAAACGTAATACAGAATAAATGTTATGATATTTTCGTGTTGGTTAATACATCAACTACATTTTCCTTTTCCCCCCAGATCTCACAGGAGCCCAAGATGGTAGCGTTCGAATGTTTGAATGGACAAGGCCACAGCAACTGATATGCTTCCGACAAGCTGGCAATGCAAGGGTTACTAGAATGTATTTCAATTCCCAGGGCAATAAGGTTAGTCCTCCCAAAATAGGGGTTTTTCCGCCTCTTCTTTTTAAACAAATATTTGATTGTACTGTGGATACCTTAGCCAGTTTTTACCTAGGGGAGCACAAAAATGTCTAGAATGTGTTAAAATGTAGAAGTGATTTGTTTCAACACATATAAAACAAAGAATACAATCTAGCAAACCCAGATCGTTAAAGCTACAAGTGGATATTTAAGTTCAGACACTCTTCAAATATACATCTACTGCTCTATTGAATAAGCAACTTTCAATATTCATATTAATGACCATTGTAGAGACTAACTAAGTTATGACTTGTCCTAGAAACAGTTATTTCCATGAGTAATCCAACTTTAAGTCAGTGGAGCTGACTGGAGTCAGTAGTCATTTTTTGCAGAAACAGGCCCTTATTTTGATTGCATAAAGCCTCATTTAGCAGGAGCCAGGTTGTCAACCCCTTGCTCTCAGTGGTGAATAATTACTCATCTAAATACGAAAATGAGTAATGGGTTCAACATTTTGATCTTAAAGAGGATTTTGATGAAGAGCAACCAACCTGGGAGATGGCCACATTGTTTTGTAGTACTCAATCATTGACAAACATGGAATATTGTGGCAGCATATATCCTCATAGTACTGTGCAGAAACTGGTTGTCCAAAAAAAATTATCTGATTTATACTTCCACTGTAGTCAGTCAAGCTCAATATTGAGGCTATTCCACCCTGCAGTTTAAGTGCAGAGAGATATTAGCACTAGTATTAAAGAGTTCAATTTAGAATCATAAGATATTTTTAGGAGAGTGGCATAAATACAATACAGATTTGTATTTTCTTTTTAGTGCACACATTTTGCAAAAGTCTCAGCAGAAAAGCTGTAATATGATTATAAATATATTCTTGTTATTTCTATGATATAGAGAATGCAGATGGCTCAAACTTTGAAAATCATCTAGTGCTATCTGGCTGCTTTGTGCTGCTCCACTGGAACAAAGAAGCTGTAAACATCCTTTAGTTCTCCTCCACATAGGGGAATCCTACAATGCACAGAGCCACCATTGTGACACATACTTCACTTCCTGTACTGGTCTGTGGTGTTAGGATGCCCAGCTACCAGAATGGCTCTGTGGGTCCCACGAGCCACCAGATATTACTTAGAGCAGACTTCAGGCTGCTGTAACTTATATTGGTGGACTCAATTCTTGCCCAGACAGCCCAAGAATTGGGAAGCATAACAGTGGCTTTAAACTCTCCTTCTCCGCCACTTCCTTGTCACTCACACTGGTCTTGCACAAAGAGTCTGGACCAAGAAATCTGGCCCTCAGTTTTGAAATGATTATATAATTTCTGGATTTTTCCCCTCATTCTTACTAATAGACATTTTTGTGAAAACTAGGGCCCAGATTCATTGATATTCTCCACTTGCTTTGTAGCATGCTGACAATGTAAAACAGCTGTAAACCACACTTACCTAGCTATTTATTTAAATTAGATTTGCATCTCCAGTGCAAGGTAGCTGTTGTGTGCCAGTGATTCTGGTACATGATTTGTTTCTGAAGTGTTCATCTGCTGTGTCTTGCTGCTTCAAGTCAAAGTGCTTTTGCTGACGTAACCATTACCAGAGCAACTAATTTTTGATCTTTATAGAAGACTTTGAATAAACATTGAGACTGATTCTCCTCTCTGGTTTATCCGTTTCTGCCCGTGTAATGCCATTGATTCCTGTGGAATCATACTGGCATAAAGCTAAAGAAATGAATAGAAATCAGTTCTGTTTATATATCTTATAGCTTCTGTACTTTCTTCCCCTGTGTTTCATAGGTAAGAATAAAAACAGGATTTTATTGAAGAATGGGTCTCCTGTTTGTCCTCACACAAAGAAATAATCCTCTCTTTGTGACATTGCTGTTGATTGTTGTGGAAGAGATGATGTTACAGACAGAGGATTAGTACTTCAGGTAGGGAAAAAACATCAAGAGCAGAGGAACCTCTAGACAGAAGACACATTCTGGTAGAGAAAACAGGAGATATAATGGACTAACAGAACTGGTTTTGAAAGTTTTTCCTGTAAGGTGACAATGATCCTAAGGAATCATTTAACAGAAATTACAAAGTGGTGGCAACTGATTATACACCTAAGTTGAGCTCATCGAGAAAATGTCCCATAAAAATGTTTTGAGATTTCAAAAATTTTCCCACTGTGTATCAGGATAAAACAGAGACTTTCAACATTTTTCACACACACAAAAAAGTGACACCCAACCCAGAACAGCCAGTAGCCTCATGGTTAGGGCACTTGGAGTGGATGTGGGAGACCCAGTTGCAAGTCCCTGCTCTGAATCAGACTTGTCCCAACTTGAACCTGGTCTCCCACAACCCAGGTGAATCTCCTAGACACCATTCTATTGGCTGTTCTGGAGTGGGTGTCTCTCTGGTTCTGACCAGAAATTCCATTCTGGACCTGAGAAGTCTTCCCAAAACTGACATGTTCCTGCAAAAAGTATCAACAACTTGGCATTTTCCATTAAAAAAAATAAAACAAATAAAACAAAATCCCATTTAGTCACAGTCAGCTCTACTCTGAAGTGACTAAATGCAGGTAAGATAGTTGTGCACTCTTGACTGACTCATCTGTATGTTCTTCCCACAAATCTATTGCCACTGGGATTACCAATTCCATTGCAAACCTGTAAGCAACTTCAAAAAAGCAGTCGCTCTTTTAAGCCATTGACAGACAGACATTTCCTTCTCTTCATCTCAAAAGTAGAATCATTCTATTCTTCTAAAATTTAATTGGGCTAACATGCAAGATGGCAGCATTCAGTCTTGAACCAGTGACAGATGGTGGCAGATTTTAGGACAAGGGCTATGTGGGTGAATGACCACAATGGTGTCCAGTGTGGAGGTTAGGCTAATGGAGAGAACTGTAGATGTATATTTGGTCCTGGTTGGACAACTGGAATGGCAGAGGGACAGCTGGAAAGATGTTGATGCTAGTGAATAGTTAGAGCTCCTTCCCCTTAGCCTGGACCAAGTCTGGCCAAAGAATCCCCTGCCTGAAAATGGAACTCACTGGAGTCCCTCCAGCTTGTGTGATCTCCCCACGAGCATAGGGCTAGATTAGAAGTCTTGTGTATCCTGAACAATTTCTTTTGAGCAGCCTCCAAAATTCAGCCATAGTCCTTCATTTATCTGACCCATTTATTTTTATTACACACATCAATTTCTGCCTGTCTCCCCATTCTCAAGTAGGTGGATTCCTCTTCGCCATCGTTTTAATGTAAGGTTTAAAAAAGAGTAAGTGTTCATCCTCTGATTCTTGCCTGCTGGCCATCTTGCAGAAGTGGGATTGATTCAAACTAGAGTAATTGCCATCTGGCATCTCCTGCTCTGCTTCCTGGATGTGGCTTTGAAACACCCACAATACCTAACAAATGTATTAAACCCTCCTGTTCAAAGGAGGAAGATGCTTAGGGTTGAGCCCACTGGAGTCCTGGCTGGCCCCACTGTACAATGAGGAACAGGGGAAGGGATGGGAGGAGGAGAGCAATGTAAATGGAGCTCCCCTGGAGGCAAGTCTGTGGGGGTGGAGAGGCTTCAGAGGATTCAGCTCAGGAGGGAGGGAGTGACTCAGCAGGAAACAGATGCCCAGTTATAAGGAGGAATTTGCCAACCCCTCAGTTTTGTTTCCCTCAATAGCCATATCTTCTGATTTTTCAGGACTGGTTCTGTCTTCACATACACAGTAAAATGTACAAACTAACTTTGTTTGACTTTGATTAACCTTATTACAATCTTAAGGGAATAAAAGTGACTTGCTGTGAGTTAGGGATGTTTTGGCATCCCTCTAAACCAGTTACAGGACAACAAAAAGGGTCATCCCAGAATCCCGGACAATCCCCACATTTAGGGACAGCTGGAAACATTAAACCACATCATGGAACTAATGAAGCCTGACTTTACAGGTACAGGGATTTGAATAGTATCGGTGAAGTGTTTTAAAGAGCGTTTAAAATATGTCTGTGAAGCACATAGCATATGCAGCGTACCTGAGAGTGGTCTAAAGGTTTAATTGCTACTCATTTGTGTTGATCTGCAGAGCTCCCTGTGGCTTTGCCACACATAATAATACAATGCAGTTATTCCGTAATCATTCCTAAGTCATTTTTATAGGCCATCATGTGTGTTTGTTTTTTTAATTAAACTTGTTTCATTAGTGTGTTGGGGTATCAGGTCTAACATAAGCTTAGGTATTTAAAATTAAACATTTAAAAATAAAATAATCTACTTCAAACTTATAGGACAATATTTTCAAAAGCACCCGAGTCCCAGTTTCAAAAGAGGGCTTCATCCTGTAGGAGCATTTCAAAGAGACTTAGGGCTTGCCTGTTGGCGTGTGCCAAGCCGGAGTTTGGACGTACAGAGCTGTAGCCTACTGCGCACTAAATGGCTGTCTGGACCTTGCCACCACACACTAGTAGTTCCATAGAGTGCTTTGGCCAGCACTGGGACTCGAACCAGACTCCCAGTGAATGTGCTAATGACTTGGTGATAGCCTTATTGTCACACTCTCTCTTGCCCAATGAAGATTTAAGTATTTATACAAAGTGGAACAGCTTCAAAAGGAGAGATTGAGGGACAGGTACCCCAGAATATCCTCTAGCTCAGTGGCAGGGCATTCACCTGAGCGATTGGAAATCTGGTTCAAGTCCCTATTTCAAATCAGGCAGAGTGGGGGTTTGAACCTGGATTGGGTGGCGGGGGAAAAAAGCCTCTAGGGTTTAAGCATTGAGCCACTCGGCAGTATGAGGACGTAGTTGGCTTTGTGCATGCTCACTGATGGAAGTTTAGGCACCTGCTGAACAGAGTTTGAGGTTCTAAATTTTGGGCTTAGGCACTTAAATCCTTTTGTGGCTTTAGGCCTAAATGCCCAAGTCACTTTTGAAAATGGAACTTAGACTCTTGAATCACGTAGGTGCCTTTCAGATTTTTACCCATTGTATTTAAATATACATGCAGTTCTTTCAGCTTCTTGTTAAATATCACAAAAGTGATGAAAAGGTAAGACTGACCATTGGAGACCTTTTCAGCGGTTTATAGAATAAATGAAATTTGTTTCTTGCAGTGTGGCGTGGCTGATGGAGAGGGATTTTTAAGTATTTGGCAAGTCAACCAAATTGTATCTAATCCTAAACCATATCTGGTATGTAACAAAATCATTCTTTCTTTTTATAGGAGAAATGTTTAGGAACCAAGACTGAGTCTCTTTACAAAGTTTCAGACAGGTCAAGAGCAGGTTCAGATAATGTGAATTCTTGATTAATGTTTTTCTCTGCTGTGCTAATTGGCAGACTTTTATCAAAGCAAGTATAGCGTTTGATGGACACAGCTTTGAAGAATTCATTTCAGAGTAAATAAGCTGTAATGTGATTACAGATATAACCCAAGCATTGTCCTTGAATTTACTCTGAAATCTATCGTAGAGTACATCAAGCTTAAAAAAAAAACTTCACTCCTCAATTCTTTGTTGTTAATTATACAGCATACAAATTCAAATTGATAAAACATATTGTACTCTGTATTTGTCACAGTTTAATTACATAGTGAATTATTTGGGGATTTTTCTTAAAACTAGAATTTCTAATAAAAATAGTTAAAATAATTATTTTTTGTTCTCTGCACTTTCAGTGTCGCTTCCTATAGGGATTTTAGTAATGAATCAAAGTAAACAGGGTTTGTGTTTAAAGTCCTTGCTTGTGATAGGACATTCGTAGAAATACATATGACTAAATATATTTTAAGTTGTTAAGAAACTTTGATGTATAGGTGATAAGATCGCATCTTGGTGATGGTTTTTTGTTTTGTTTTATAGAGTTGGCAGTGTCACAGTAAAACCATAAGTGACTTTGCGTTCATTACCTCTTCGAGTCTAGTGGCTACATCCGGGCAGTCCAACGATAACAGGTGTGGTAAAAGAGTATGCAGTCAAAAATAGATTAAAATATCTAGGCTGAGAGGTTAAAGGCTTTCACCAAAGCTACCTGTCGTAACAGATCTTTGGATCTTGAAGCCAGAATTTTGAAGCCCAGTGTTCTAAAAGCTGTTGAATTCCCCTACCAGCTGTATGTGCATGGCTGCCTGCTTGTGTGTCACTCCTTTGCTTACTTTCTTTCTGCAGACTAGTTCCCCATATTCTGTTGGCTTCTCAAAGCTCCTTATCGCTAAGTGCTAAATTGTCCTTTTCCCCCCTTTATTTAATTAAATACATATTATTAAGGTCTGACTTCCTGGAATCAAGGGTTTTTGACTGAGCACCTCTTTGTTTTATTATCTCTTCTGGTTTTAAAATTATTTCACTTTGGTAGTGTTCTTCATTTCTTATGTGGCTGTCTTTATTATTACTCAGTGGTTTCCAGACATCCCAACTGCAACTCGTTCTGATGGGTACATTTGTACTGGGTTGGGGAGGAGCTTATTTAGTAAATGCAGGAGGCAATTCTGGTTGGGATATTGAACGGCGTGTATGTTTCCCAGCCTTCCTGTAAGACTGACATCAAGGGTTTGTCTACACGTGCTTTAGTCCACACTAGCGTGTTGTGCACTAACACTAAAAGTTCCCTGTTGCATATTAATGTAGTCCTGTTTCAAACTGTACTATGTTGATGTGCACGAGGGAACTTTTAGTGTGCAGGATCAGGGGCCACATGGGCTAGTTAGTGCACAACACGGTAATGCGAACTAAAATTTAAACCTCTCCTGTGCAGGCCAAAGCACTGTGTAGACAAGCCCTTAGCCTTCAAGGAAGGCAGAGTCAAGCATAGTCCCCACTGGTGACTTCAAAGTTTTTCAAAGGCTTGAATGACTGAATCAACTGGAGTTAGGCTCCTAACTGTCATTTGCGTTTTTACATGTCTTCCCCTGTGACTGCAAAGGTCCTGCACAGTCCCTCCTCATCTTCTAACTCAGCGTTTCCCAAACTCGTTCTGCCTCTTGTGTAGGGAAAGCTCCTGTCGGGCCGGGCCGGTTTGTTTACCTGCTGCATCCGCAGGTCCAGCCGATCGCGGCTGCTAGCTGGGAGCTGCTGGAAGTGGCGGCCAGTAAGTCCCTCAGCCCGCGCCGCTTCCAGCAGCTCCCATTGGCCTAGAGCAGCAAACCACAGCCAGTGGGAGCCGCGATTGGCTGGACCTGCGGACGCGGCAGGTAAACAAACTGGCTTGGCCCAACGGGATTTCCCTGCACAAGTGGCAGAACAAGTTTGGGAAACACTGCTCTAAGTGACCCATGCTATCCCAGGATCATTTAGCAAGATGTCATCATGACTTGTTTTGTTTTTCCACCAGAAATGTGTGCTTATGGGACACTTTGGTATCCCCTGGTAACAGTCTCATTCACGGTAAGTACTGCAGTAAAACACATTTCAGTTTTTTAATAGTTAAAGGATCAAGTGGGATTTGTGCATGGATTTTGAGAGGAAACAATTCATATGGGGCTAGACTAAACATCTGTATTACAAGTTAATCAGTGTATTCTTTTATTATTGTTTTTAGTGTAATTTAACATACAGTATGAATTTTATATTTTCTCAATTTTAAAAATTTCAAGCGGGGATGTCTGCTTAAACTATAAATCAAAATTAACTGATTAAAGGAATACTAGAATCCATCTCACTTACATCTGCTGGCTCTGCAGCTCTAATGAGTGTAGAGTAATACAAAAAGGTTTGTCATTCATGTAGCAGATCTGACTGTATACATTCAAAAGGAGCAGATCTGTGGAGTAAAAAAGTGCAAGTCACCTTTCAGACTAGAACTGTACTTTAAAGTTGAAAACTACAAATCTGTAACAATCTTACAATATGTCTCTCAGCCTTCACTTGTCATGATCATGGTGCCACAGTACTTCAGTATGCACCTAAGCAGCAACTGCTGATTTCTGGAGGCAGGAAAGGATGTGTCTGCATCTTTGACATCAGACAGAGACAAATCCTTCATACCTTCCAAGCGCATGACTCTGCTATTAAGGCTCTTTCACTAGATCCTTCTGAAGAATACTTTGCAACAGGCTCAGCAGAAGGTAACATGAAGGTAAGATTAGTGAAGTGGCTGAGTTGTGATATGAATTTTACATGGAGATAATTCAGCATAATGCACTGTGCTATTTATTTTAATTTATTACTGTCTTTCTGAATTTGTTCTTGTTTTCCTTTGTATTTCTTTTTCCTGCAACAGTGCTAAAGTAATTATTAAAATAAACAGCCAATTGATCTATAGCGTAGTGTCAGTAACTGTAGGAAAACATCAAATTCTAAATAAGAATTTTAACTAGTTGTATTGGGGTAGTGTTTAGGAACTCCAATCATGGACCAGTACCCAACTCTGCTTAGACACTGCAAAAGCACGCTCCCTGTCCCACAGTGTTTGCAATCTGAATACAAGAAGAAAGACAACAGGTGAATGCAACAGACAGAGAGAGAGTGCAGAAGTTTTGCCCTTAGCTAAACTATGCTATAGAGCAGTGGTCTCCAAAGTAGGATGCGTGCACCCCAGGGGGTGCGCAAGAAGATCCTTCGGGATGTGCGGCAGGAGGAGCGCCACCAGAGCAGCACTGCTTTTTTTTCCCCCCCACCCCCTTCGGCAGTTCGACCGGGAGTCCAAGCGGCTTTTATTTTATTTTTTTCCCCTCCCTTGGCAGTTTGGCCAGGAGCAGGGGGTACGTGCTCAAAAAATTTTTATTGATTGGATGCACGATCAAAAAAAGTTTGGAGACCACTGCTATAGAGGTGCAGTATGTTTATAGTCAGATAGGAGAACCCCTGCCTCCTAATGGCCTGAACCTACATCACTGAACTTGAGGACTCTCCACATTTTGGAGAACTGGGGTCCCAAGTCAGAAACTCTCATTATGCACCAGTGTTAATGAAATTTGAGCCAGATTCTCTGCCCCTGTTCCAGCGGAGGGTAATTCTTACCTGGCATAAAAGCAGTTTGTATGCCAGCCGCCATCCTCATCATATGGGATAAGTCAGGAGTGGGGCATGCAGGTAACAGAAGGCCAGGATGAGGTGGAGGGGAGCACAGCTTCACTACATGAATTCACAGCTGGTGTATGGTCGCTTAAGAGACTGGCCAGCTGTTATCCATTAAAGCAGCCCTTAGGCTGCTCTAACTTATAGCTGTAAAAGAGCATCTTGAGAATCCTGGAGCTGTACAACTTCCTCTCTGACCATCCATATTTTCTCTCCCTTCTTCTGTGCTGAATGGGTTTTGATGCAGGAAAGGTTTGATCCAGATTCTCAATAGAAAGGGCACATTTTAACCCCATTTTGTCTTGTCTGTCATTCTCTTAATATAGGTCTGGGGACTGACAGGCTATGGTTTAATTCATTCCTTTAAAAACGAACATGCCAAACAGTCCATATTCAGAAATATTGGTGCTGGAGTCATGCAGATTGAAACTGTGCAAGACAATCGCATCTTCTCCTGTGGAGCAGATGGCACACTGAAGATGAGAGTTCTACCTAATGCTTTCAACATCCCTGCAGGCATTTTTAACGTTCTGTAGATTTATGTTTAGTCCTGTTTTCTGTACAGTTCCGTTAAATAGCTACAATGCAGTAATATGCATTCATGAAAGGAATTATCGTACATTGCTTTCAGAGCAATTACTGCAGCATTAAATATTATATGAAACTGAAAAAAAGACTGACTTTTAAAGCAGGATTCTTGAGCACTGCGTACATAGATTGGTGGGAATGGAAATGCATGTAGCGGATTGTAAAAACAAAGAATAAAACCCATTAAAGTCATACGTAGGTTACTGCTCAATAACCTACAGTAAGCCTTCTTTAGTAAGCATATTACACAGATTTTAACAGTAGCCACAGACATATACAAGCACCATGGCGCTAAATAAAGTCAATAACCAGTTTGTAATGTGATTCAGGTTTTATTTTTCTTCCAGTTCTTGCTACTAATTGAAGCATGTCTACAACTACTCATTTAAAAAAAATAGCCTGTTGTAACGAAGGGTATTCAGTGTATGGAAGAATTTGTAGGCCAGGAAAGTGTAATAGATGCAAAAGCTGTGGAACAATGTGCAATGAAGAATGTACTATGAGACACCTGTATCGTTTTATGCGGATATTTTTACCAGGTAGTATTAATACACTGTTGATACTATACATTGCACATGAAGACATTTTTAAAATGCGATGTTTTCTTAATTTGCACATTACTTTTTCTTTGATGGCTGTGTTTTATATTTTGGAGATCTGCCTTTACATTAGGAATGTAATGTGAACATTAAATGTTTGTAGTGAACAGAAACATGTTTTTAGTTAGCTTTTAATTTTGAAACTCTTATCTTTGTCCAGGGAAAAGAAAGACTTCCTTAAATGAAGCTATGTAAGAGAATACCAATGTAACATACAATGCCACATTTCAGATGAATGTCGGGCTTTATGTGGCTAGCTAATAAATAGTTGATAAAACTGGTAATTTAAGTTATTACCACAGCATATTGTATAAACTATGCAGAGTTCAATATTGTTTGCTTGTAATATACTAGCCACTGTTGTCATATTTAGATGTATTTTTCTGTGTAAACAAAAACCATGTTCTTAATAAGATATTGGAATGGATGTCTGTGTATTTAAATGTTAACTAGTTGTCCTACTTCTTCAATGAGAATTTTGGTGTCTGTGTGGCAATGTAAAATATAATGGGATAAAATGCACCTTTCTCCAAAGGGGATTTTAATTGCAGGTTGTGAAGTATGGATATGAAAGAAAAGGAAGTGTCATTTGTTAGTTTTACCTTTGTAAGTTAAATAAATTCCTTTTATTTCATGGAACAGATTAGTTCCTGTGCAGTCTTTTGTCTTGCACTTAGACTTGTAGAAACTTCAATATCATGATTAGATCTGTAGTCACCATTAGAACTAAAATTGTCATTGGCAAGAAAAGAGGTTTGCAGTCAGACTTACATTTGTGTTTCGCTGCTCCCAAGGGGTTCAAGATTAACAGAACTGAAGTTCACTTTCTACAGCACAGGCAGCTGCACTACACACTCTTCTTACACCATCCTACCAGTATGGTTCCTGTCACTTGGGTGAATTCATTCTCCTTCCTGCTTGTTCAGTCCTTGGACTCTCTGATAAGGTTGCCCACAGTGGTGTCAATTTGATGGAAACAGTCATTGGTCTGAGACCACTAGTTCATTTGACATGCATCACATCAGAAAAGTTTCCCTTTCCAGCCTGCATTAAGTTTGTCCTAAAGGTGAAATGTTTCCTAATCCTACTGCTATTTTTCCTAGCCAGAGTGTCCTCAGTCAGTTTAATTACAGTAGTAGTAATAAATATCCAGCTTTAAAATGTGAAATTTAAAATGAGTACTGGTATTTTATGTAGTCAAAATGAGCAAAACAAAAACAAACATTCTAAATTATTTCTAGTTTAACATCCTAAAGCTAAATTAAGTAGATTCAGTATATGTTATTTTTAATATATTGAACTTGCAACTTAAGGAGGATGTTACTCACAAAAATGAATTAAAATATAATGCAGCAAATGACAATGATATTTAATGTTTCTGATATTTGTTACTGGCAGCAGTTCCTACTTCACCTAACCACTGCATATTTTGAAAAGCTTTAACATAACTCAAAGTAGGTTAGTTACGTACCCAGGCACTTGTTACACACACAACACTTTCAAACCACATCAAAGAATCTGACTTCAACTTACAAACGTCAAGGAAAATCAAGCATCAGGCAGAAATGCATCCTTAGTACACCTACTTTGTTTTTGTTTTCACTGCCTGTTTTAGTGATTATGTTTACAGCAAATACATTGAGCAACCTTCCCATTAAGATAACATTTTTTGTTGGGGAGGAGGAGGAGGAGATGTTATATGTAAGATAATGATAACTCTTTGTCTGGATAATGATTTTTACTATGGTTATGTGAAGATGAACTTTCAGCTGAAACCCATAAAGGCAAAGGAACTTGGGTTCAGAAGTTTATTCACCCACAGTATGTATATATAGATATAGATAGAGAGAGAAAGACTTCACTCAGAAAGCTTAAAATGTGCTTTAAACTATAGAGATCTGTTCCTCCCACCATTTGGAAATCAGGTATTGATGCAGTTAAGGAGGAAGCATTATGGTAGCCATGCTAATATAATAGATTAGAAACAGGAAGACTGTACTTATATGGAATTGAGGGTGTTATTTGTGAGTAGGAATGCTCATTACTCTGCCCACTTATATATATTTTTATGCTCCCTTTTAAAAAAAAGGGAGTTGTTTACATAGTCGCAATTCAATTCTTAAGAGAGAAAGTACAGGAGCGCACAGAGAAAACTAGCACTCCAGCTGCAGTGCCTTTCACTCTAGTTCACCCTTACCTTGGAAGTCTTTGGTGGGGTTCAACTGTGATCAGTGAGCTCTGGCCTCCTCAAGCTCCTGAAACAGCTTCCAACAGCTTGAGGTGGTGAAAAATAACCAAAAAACCAGAGGACTGCCCTCCTGTCCTTTTATAAACTACCAGTCTCCTCTGTCATGTGACCACCTGATCAGTCACAAAGGTGAGCATAGACCTCTCACCAGGTGATTCCCCTGATAAACTAACTTCTGGCAGAAGTCAGCCTTTTGTTTAGGAGCCTCCTATTTGACTAGAGAGCTATCAAGATTTAACAACCTTACATTGTTAGCCCTGTGCTACTACCTCCCTTGGAAAACATGGTGGTAAAACATCAGAGAAGGTAACCAACCCCCACATTCAAAATGGCATCTGCAGGCTGATGCAAACAGATGTTCATAATTTCAACAGAATTCATTTGTTGTCCACAGAAAATTTCCTCAAATCATCACAGAAAGCTGTTGCTCATAAATAACCTACCTTTTTCTATAGACAGTAAGATACATTGTAGATGGCACATCACTATTTTGTGACAACTCTAAAAAATATGAGTGACACTGAGAACATAACCCATTCAACAATGTTCCTTTGCCTGATGTTTAATTTGAAAGGTTGGTGCTGACTTCTTTTTAGTGTGGGAGCATTGAGATAGGCAGGGGCAAATTGCTAGTGAAGGTCACCTGCCTGTGCAGGTGGCTGCATTGATGGGGGAGGTTTCCATCTTATGATGCTTTTTTAGGCCAATCTCTCAGTTTAACGTTGTATAGGTCTGATAATCATATCCAATATGCTTTTCTTTTTTCAAATGAGATATGCACTGGCAGCTGGCCGGTACAGCCGTTCCTGGGAACTGTTGACTTGTTTTTATCAGCTTGTAAAGATACCAATGGATCTGAAGTTAATTAAATTCCTTCACATGGTGCTGTAGAACACATGGATGTTGAAACTCTGGCCTGTTTGCCTTAAACACAAAGGCCTGATTCACCTCTGCCTTGTGCTGTCATTTACACCCATTTAAAAGTGAGTGTTAAATGCTACCATTTTAACGTGGTAACATATTACACCTGCTTTGCGCAAGTGTGACTACATGACTATGCAGGGCTCAAGCCAGTGATGAATCAGGCTCAACCAATATGAAATGGAGTAGAGTTTCAAACCACGCAATTTAAACAAAGAGCTACATAGCCTAGTTGCTAGTAGTCAAACTACTAAATACATTATTCTTAAAGGCCAAACAAATTTAATCCCTTCCAGCCTCTAAAATGTTGTTTTTCCTAGTGATCAAGATCAAAAGTTCCTGGCTATATTTGAATGTAATCCAAGACTAAAGTTAAGCAGGACAACCAATTTCATCATCAAGCACTTTGACCAGTACATTCACTCTCATTCAAAGTTTTAGGTTGCTGTTTTTTTATATAATATGCTAATACAACAGTAGAGTCTTCATTTGTGACTAGGAGTTTTGTGTAAATTTGGGCCCAATTTCTTGGAAGCATAGTAGGGCAAGTTACACTTCCATAAAATGGTGAGAAAGATGAGGTTAGCTCAAGATAAGCAATCCAAAAAAAAAAAAGATAAATAAAAGGAGCTTCACCTGCTCTGACTACATTTCCGAGTGTAGCACCTCCTCCCACTGAGTACCTGAGTTCACATTTCACTAGCCAACATTTACATCACCTCTCTATTTGCTTTGTGGTTATTTAGTAGTTAGCCAGATTTGTCAAATTTCAGGATTCTTGCTTTTTTCTATTTTGACTTATAAATATGGAATGAGTTTTTAATAAACTATTACTTTGGTCTTTACGGTATTTACTTTAGTACAAAAATTACTGTCCCTGATCATTTTAATCACTGTACATCAATTTTTTAAAAAATATCACAACTAAACAAAATTCAGAGTTGATGCAAGGTATTAAATGGAAATGATACAAAGAAGCTTATTTGTAAACATTGTTTAGACATTTATACTAAGCTATAATCACTGACTAGAAGATAATTGTAGACAGTAATTGTAAATTAAGAGTAAAAACAGACCCTATTGAACATAGTATTGTAGAATAATCAGTAGACAGTAGATATAATTATGTCCTGCATGGTAGGGAAAAAAACAAAAATAAGTTTCTAACACACAGCTCTTCCTCTATAAAGCTAAGAATTGCCTATATAATTTAAGTATATTTAAATGACACAAGGGAGTCTGGTCTCCCCTTTATGCACACACAAACAACCACTAACCATCAATAGAAAATGTGTGTATTCTGCAGGGAGGAGATGTATAAGGCCTTGGCTACACTTACCGGCAAGTTCGACGGCTGGAAATCGAACTTCTGGGTTCGACTTATCGCGTCTAGTCTGGACGCGATAAGTCGAACCCGGAAGTGCTCGCCGTCGACTGCGGTACTCCAGCTCGCCGAGAGGAGTACCGCGGAGTCGACGGGGGAGCCTGCCTGCCGAGTGTGGACCAAGGTAAGTTTCAACTAATTCGAAATAAGGTACTTCGAACTTCAGCTACGTTATTCACGTAGCTGAAGTTGCGTACCTTAGTTCGAATTAGGGGGGGTAGTGTAGACCAAGCCTAAGATACAGCTTTAAATAACCTACTTAGCCCAATATGGCCAGCATGATGTATCATTTTAAAATAGCATTCAGCTGTCAAAATGTACATGGTATTGCATTAAATAGCCATTTTCCCATGTATACAAGTCTCTATCTCTTAGACTATATGAAAGCATAGCAAGAACAGATTGTGCTGATCTTAACTCAAAGCTTGCATCGATTTGCTTCTCTCTCAACAAATCAAAAGCAAAAGTTACCCTCATATCCTTAGTATCAGTAACATATAGCACTCCACATGCTATGAATGCATTGCCAGCTTTGGACTTGGGGTATGTAGTGTTGATATGCTGAACGACTGAAAATGTCTCTTCGTCAATATGTGCTACAATGATATTTTCATCAATACTTGAGGCATAGATAATCCAAAGACCCTTTTCATCCACTGCCACGTTGAAGTACGTCTTAGCGTTAGAAAAGAGGTAGTGGCGACTATCGTGTAAGGCATTTTCAATTCTCAGGGTTCTGAATGATGCTGTATCAAGCTCAAATCTGAAAGGAAATAAAATAAATATTTAAGATGCTGGTTTAAGAATTTGCTTTTCATACATACATAATTTGGGTAAATTCTTAGTATGGAAGAGGTCTCTCGGGAAGAATTGTCTTGCCTTTACAATTTTTTAAAAACAGGACAAAACCTTTGCTCAGAGGGTTTAGGATTTCCTGACAAAAATAATTGTGTGCGCTCGTGCCACACTGCTTGTGCTTGCTAGGGGGAAAGCATCCTCTCCGGGTTTAAATAAATACTAAGATAATCCTATCAAAACAGTCAATAATCCTTCGTCTGTCTTCCCTGGAGAGATGTCTGGTGAGAGCATCGTAACAAACCAGGCACCCAAAACACCCATCTCTGTCTTTTAGATTTGTGCCCTCTGAGCTGCCGCCCCCAGTTCTGGTTTGCTCTCACCTTTTCTGGGAGAGGTGAATATGGTGGTCAAAGTGAGGTCAACTAGATCTTGTGTCAGATTTTGAAAAGCCTAAGGTGCTTTTGAAAAGCCCAATAGGCTTCTAAAGACCATTAAAATCTGGCGCCAGGTACCCAGTGAATGAGTCTCTAGCTATCTAGGCTTTGTACCAAATTCATCACCATAGTAACTGAGCAGTTTACAAATATTCAGGCTCTCAGGGCTAGATTCAAACAAGGGATTTTGATACCTGAGATCAAAATTTAGATCCTCAAAACCCACCTACTCCTATAGGCACCTAAAATCCCTAAGCACCTACATTGCCACTGGTGGTCATGCACAAAGCCACTGAAGTTCTGGTGCTGCCAACCACCTCAGTGCCTAAGCCTCAGTGGGATTCACAAACTAGGTGTTCCCTATCTATCTCACCTGTGATAATTCAGTAGGTGTTTCCAGAAGCTGCCTAAAAGAACGCCTACCAGATTGCATGAGGAGGTGCCCCCCCCTTGTGCCCAACAGCCCGGTGGTTAGAGCACTCACCCAGGTTGCAAGAGACCTGGTTACAAATGCCCACTCTGCCAGATTCAGAGCAATGATCTGAGCCCAGGTCTCCTACCTCCCAGGTGAATGCCCTAGGTCAGTGTTTCCCGAACTTGGGATGCCGCTTGTGTAGGGAAAGCCCTGGCGGGCCGGGCTGGTTTGTTTACCTGCTGCGTCCGCAGGCCGGCCGATCGCGGCTCCCACTGGCCACGGTTCGCCGCTCCAGGCCAATGGAAGCTGCTGGAAGCGGCACAGGCCGAGGGATGTGCTGGCCACTGCTTCCCGCAGCCCCCATTGGCCTGGAGCAGCGAACCCCGGCCAGTGGGAGCCGCGATCGGCCGGACCTGTGGACGCAGCAGGTAATCAAACCGGCCTGGACCACCAGGGGCTTTCCCTACACAAGTGGCGTCCCAAGTTTGGGAAACACTTCCCTAGGCTATAGAGTCATTCATTCCTCTAATGGCCTAAAGAAGATTTAAGTATTTCATTCAAAATGGAACAGCTTCAACAGGAGAGAATGAGAGAAACACCCC
This sequence comes from Chrysemys picta bellii, assembly GCF_011386835.1. Lineage (NCBI taxonomy): Eukaryota > Metazoa > Chordata > Testudines > Emydidae > Chrysemys > Chrysemys picta. Next base: position 22,095,710 of record NC_088800.1, read on the forward strand.
CCACACACACACACAGAATCCCCTGTAGCCCGCTGCTTAGTGGGACATCTGGGAGACCACTGAAGTGTTAGGGAGGCAGCAGCACCATCACCTTCTTTTGTGAGAAAGGACTGACCTGAGCTAGGTTCATGATGTGAATCCCAAGTGGAGGGAGGTGACTCGCTCTGGCCCAGAGGATAGGTACCTGACTCCCTCTGGGGGGCAGGGGTTAAACCCCACCCTTCTCCTTGGCATTTCCTACTGGCTACTTAGGCAGCTCCTCTCTCATCGTGCTGGTTTCTGTAAACCTGATTCTTAGGCACTTACATGTATTCTGCAGGGCTGAGCCTCTGCCCTTTTCTGCCTCCTACCTGCACACCACCCACACAGCATGATGAAGGAAAACCTGGGCTTGGTCCTTGTTGGGAGTGATCTACTCTAGAGTTATAACCAAGATAGTTCCTTCACTCACCACCAGCAGCAGCTGCTTTGGGTATGGCATAGTGCACTATTTCACTAGTGTGAGAGAAGGAAGATCAAACTGAAGATTTTTTCTTGAACGAAGCACATGAGAGAAAGGGACAAAGCATTCTCAATAGAGGAGATCTGCCCTTGGAAAAGGCTGCCAGGGGAGCTCAGACAAATCCAGAGTCTGATAACTTTTGGAAATGCTGCAAAACCTTGTTCTTTGATAAAAGTTTTTCCAACAAAGCAACATTTACAACATCCAGCAGCCAGCTCCCTCTACACTGAGTCCTTCACATAAAACAACTATAACTCCCCCAAGTAGAACTTTCTATAACTCAAAAGGGAGAAGAGCTAGAGACTCTATGAAGTCCACTGAAGACTTTGCCAATCTATTCTGCATGGAAGTAGAATTTCTGCCTGAGGTATTAATAACTGAAAAGTGCGGTTGACAATAGAAAGGCCATCTCTTGGCAATAGGTACCCTATCATATTACATTGTCAAGATAAGTCGAGGTGGTTCAAAGTCTGAGAACATTTAAGGTGCAAGGAACTGGAAGGGTCTTTGGTAGAACAAACAATGTATGATCCCAGCAACCAGCTCACATTCTTTTCTCACTGCATCTCTTTGGGTGCCAGAGATGCACACCTGCCCGGGAAGAAACTTCAAAATACAATGGTGTTCTTGCCTCAGATGTCAGAGACTCAGCCGGAAATTTGAAAGCAGCTGAAATCTTTAGCTTGTCCTTGAAGTCCATTTGCTTGGCTCTTCCCACAAGGCTGAGTTTTGTTTTTGATTAGCACTGTCTGCCCGACTCCTCAGTAAAAGCTAACAAGACACAGATGTGGTGGCATGAGCAGTTCCAGGTTCAGACCCAGCAGAGGCGGGGTGGGAAAGCCATAGCAACTTTCTAGTTATATGCAATCATATTGTGAAGTCGGCACTCTACCAGGGAGCCTGCAGGCTCACCACGTTGCCTTGTAATCACCTGATGCCTGAGTATTGGTATATGGCAGTCAATGCACAGCACAAGTTAGAGACCACTACTAGCAGCACTAGATTGCATGTGACTTTGTGACTGAGCTACTGCACAGCCATACATGCATGCCAACTCAGCAAGAAGGCCTGGCATGCCAAGAAGCTCCTGTGCCAAAGGCAAGTTCCACTGTATCCTACCTTTCATAATTACATGGCATGATTGACATGATCCAGGGAGCTCTCTGAAACAACAGACGATCAATACAGTGGGCTCAACTTTCTCGGTGCCAGCTGAGTGGGAAGGGGAGGCTCTAAGCCACCTTTTCACCTCCCCAGTCCTGGGGCTGAACCAGTTCCTAGCATAAGCTTCCATATCATTGCTCTAATTTACATGGCTGGAAGAGCCATTCCACTGGCCCAGGATCACCAGAGCACACGGCACTCTGGCTCTGCCCTCAGCACACAGCTTTGATACCTTTTTGCACCACAGAAGCAGCAGGGTTTTCCCCTGGGATGAAGATCTAGCTAGCTCAAAATAGTTAAAATTTGTAAAGACTGATTCATTTCCTTGCTTTCTTTCTCATGTGCTTTTTCTGCCCTGATCCCACCATTAGACCTCCCCACCCCAGTTAGAGCCCCATTAACTTCAGCAGGATTCTACCCAGGCCTGGGGTCAAACTGCAGGATCAGGGCCTAAATTTGTCAGAACAATACAAGTTATAAGATGTGAGCCTATTGACAACTGATTCTCCTGTCGCACATTGTGGGCTCCACCTCTGCATTTGGTGGCCATTTCTAGTAGCAGCTAATGGATAACTAGTTATCCATTGATTTAGATACCACTATCCATTCACCTACCCTTCCTATCCACCCTCTCTTTCCACCCGCAATCCCAAAAGAAACCCAAAGATACTACAGAACATGTAGACACAGAGAACAGAGTGTATTACCAAAAATGTTAGAGGTTTTCCCACTGAAGTTCATCTTTGCTCTTTTAATCTCCATTCATGTTCCCTGTTCTCATTACTTCGTGTGCCTTCCATCCAGTGGAATGCAAAGCCGCCATCAGGCTAATCTTTGACTTACTTCACAATGATACTGGTTCCTCCTTTTTGATAGTATAGGCAGTTGTTATATATCACATGGCCACATCCATAAAAGATCCCCGTGAGGTTAATGATCCTGTAGCTGTCATTCAGCAATGCGTTTGCATTCTCATATTCTTTTATGAAGTTTCCTTAGGGGAGGGAAAATATGAAAGAAAACCAGCCAGTTGGTTTACTGAACTATCTGACATCTCTACTCACATCCAGATACAATTCTTTCAGAATCAAGTTCCTGCCAATCATAGCCACATTTTTTAACATTTCTCAGAGTGCTGGAACATAAAAACCAAGAGACAAAACTCCAGATAAGCCCAAATTATTGTGTTTATTATTCAACATTTGTATTGTGGTAGCATCTAGATTCTTCAACAGGGGACTGGGACCCAGGTCACCCAGAATCCAGCCCATTTCCATGTTTTTCCTGTTCTCACTCTCTTTCCCCTCACCCCCCGTTTTTTTTTAAACCTTTAAACTTGAGAGCCACGGTTTAGGAAACTGAAATCTTGAAAACTTTCCCTTGAAAGGAATTTTTTTGCAAAACATATTTGCTTTCCACAATTATTTATTTTTATTTTTGGAGGAGGGGGATGAAATTTTCTTTGGTCAAAACCCAAAAGCACTTCAGCTGAAAATGTTTGGTTTTCAGTGAAAATTTTTCAGCTTTCCACTGAAAAGCTGAAATTTTCCACAGAAACCCCTTCCACATTTTCCAAGCAGCACTAATTAATACCTTATCTGAGACGCCAAGAGATATGTCCAGATATATTATGAAAGCAGATGAACTTTTCAAATAACTGTGACTGAGACCTGGAAAAACTGAGGCCTCCATCCACTTACATTGATTCAAGTATGTTGCTATTCTTCCAGAACTCTTCTGTTGGCTAAGGCGGGGTCACATGACCCTGTGAGCCAAAGTAGAGAAGTCACAGGAGAAGGTCATTGATGCTGTGGCATGTTTAAGGCACAAAGGCCTTTTAAAAGGTTATAATAACAAATTATTAGGCAGACAATGTGGACTGTTCCAGTTCTAGTCTATAAAAAGAAAAAATGATGCTACCTGGGTTTAAAAATAGGGTGACCAGACGTCCTGATAAAATCGGGACCATCCCGATATTTCGGCATTTGTACCGATATTTCGCAGTACTCCTTTTTTTTTTTTGCTCCGCCGCCGCCCCCCCCCCCCGCCCCCCATGTGTCCCGATATTTTCTTCCTCTCATCTGGTCACCCTATTTAAAAATAACCTCCACTGTGCAATACTGCCCCTGGCTTTTCAACCTGTGAGGCAAAAGACCTCCCAACTAAAGCTCACTTTCACTCATTACAGTATTTTACACACTATATTTCTAACAATACTGATTTGGCTGAAAAAATGAAAAAAGCAATATAGGATCAACCTATCCACAATTATATCCACGATACCTGAAAAATGCATCGTAAGCCAAATTCTTTCATCACTTCTATTTGCGGGTTCCCTCATCCATGTTCCAAATGTTTGCTGTATCTTACCCATCTCAGTGGGACTTCCTATTGATTTAACGATGCATTCTAGTAGCAAAGAGAAAAACAAATGTGCATCATCCCCGACCTCCGCAAGTAAACAGTAGACTTTAGTAATGCATCATATTTAGAATAAGTTACCAGCTTTTTTTGGTTGGTATCCATTGGTTTTCTCATCAGCTTTTCCTACCAGCGTGTCATCATTTGGTATGGCACATGTCTCACCTAAAATTGGGGGGACAGAAAACAAAACCTTTGAATACGTTTGACAGATCTGGGGCACATTGTCAGTTGATGTAAACTACTCCACTGAAGTGCATGGACTGTGACAATTTATACCAGCTGAGAATCTGCCCCTGTGTTTCTTATATTTCAAGATTTCTTACAAGCAAAAAAACCAAAAAGTGTGGAATATGAAATACAGATCATTCAGTTTAATACTTATCCAACATTGTTTAGCATATGCATTTGTCACCAGTTAAGGTTGTGTCAAAATTCAGAATTGCAATTTTATAAAGATGGCTATAAAGATAAGTTTGGGGATAATAACATTAGTATATGCTTTGTGGCTTCCATGTTTATCACACTTTAAAACAATAATTCTTGCTTTCTTTAAGCGAAACATTTCGGTTAACCAAATTAAAATACTTTTTGCACTTGTCAAATAAATCCTTACATTTAAAAATGTACATAAGTGGCTAGTAATGCGTCCAATAATAAGACAGGTGTAGAGGCCAGACATGGGGAAAGTCTTCCCTCCCCACCACTTCAATATAAAAAGCAATTCTGTTCACACATACGCCCTTCCACAGATTTCAATCTGCTCCAGTATGACATATCGTCCCGAGGTGTATGTGTGCAAAGCTGCAGCCAGAGCCTTATGCTTCCACAGTTCTCATACCTGATGCAGCAACATTTGATATGCAGTCTCTCTCTTTTACAAATGAGAACGTCTTCCTCAGCCTTTGTGGGAGCAAGGAGTCAGAGGGCTTGTCTGCACTATGCTTTAGTCCACACCAGAGGGATGTAAATTTTAGTCCATGCTAGCATGTCATGCACTAACTGGCCCATGTGGACCCTGCTGATGCACACTAAAAGTTCACTAATGCACACTAACGTAGTACCGGTTGAAACAGGACTACATTAACACACACTATGGTCTACATGGGCCAGTTAGAGTGCATCATACTAGTGCAGACTAAAATTTACACCTTTCTGGGGCAGACTAAAGCACCATGTAGACAAACCCAAAGAGAGTCCCAAACTCTTCCTCCACATAGAATTATATCTTGCTGACACTAGGCTAGTGTCATGAGAAGCAGCACAATCTAGTGGACTGAGCATAGGACTGGAGCTAGGAATCCATGAATTCTAATCCTGTTTCTACCACTGGCTCACTCGATGGCCTTGTCTAAGTTATTTGGCTTCTCTATAACTGTCTCCAGATGAAGTGGTGACACTGGCACAAGACAGTAAGTGGTGGAAAGACTTCATTCAGTCCCATTGTCTCTACTGAGCTGACAGACGGGAATCAAAGAACAAGATAATTGTCTCCACCTTATCTACCTCATGGAGCGGATGTAACGTGTTTGTGTAGCACTTTGAAGATGTACACTTCTGAGCCAGTTCCTACCACATTTGTTTGTATTGATTTGGTCTCTCTGAGCCAGATGTGCCCCTATAGAGGAAAATCTCTGGATTAGGAGTGAAAAGGAATAGAAGGGGGAGAAGTGCTGATTCCACCCCCTACAGAAGAAGCAGAGGGTTCAATTTCTAAAACCTTCACACTCTGCCTTTCTGTCTGCCTTGGACTATGCAGTGAAATATACAACTTGACTTACAGGGGAACCCATTTGAGTGTTCACTCCCACCGCAGCCTTTATTTCCTTTGTTACCCTGATAGGAAGGCTGGGCTGGTTTTGTTTCCCTCCTTAAAGTTTTCAGACTATCAGTCTACTTTGGGACTAAGTCATTTTGTTAAACAACAGAAACGTAAATGCCTTGCTGTGAGTTGCTAGGGAGCATGTGCGGCACCTTTTCTTAACACGTGTGAGGCAGATGAGACGGCAGGCAACTGTCCAACTTGTCCTTTGATACGATGAAGAATGTTTGTTTGGGAACACTGGAGGCTGATAAATGACTGAAACTAACATGTAAAACACCTACAAACCACAAGAGGGGGTATCCTCAGCAGGCAGCAGGCGCAGTCCCACTCCTGCCTTTAAGGAGAGAACCTCTACTAATGCACGCCAGAGCTTGGCTTCATGCTGACAGAACACGGGGCAGCTGTCTTACACTGCTTCTTTTTTTAATGGTAAACAATGTAGAGGAGGAAGGGAGCTTATGCACTGTATCTTTCCCTCTGGAAAGCTGTTCATGGAAAGAAAACAACAGAGACAAAGCGGGAAGCATTTTTCTATTTGAAAGAAATTTGTTGTTGTTGTTTTTAAACATTCTTTTGTAATGTTCCCTAAACTATTTAGGCGCCTTTACTTATTCCCTGAAAGCCACAGCTGCCTTTTCAGCAGCAATTTATGATCCATTTTTGATTCACTCACAGAGAGCCTCTCCAAGGAACAGTTCCCAGTTCTGTTTTTACTTTCGCGTGGCTGAAGGTAACCCAAGCTCTTTGTAACGCCATTCTCCCAGCCCCCGCCACCCTGTTGATCTGTTATGTCCACCTATTTTATCCTGTCTGATGTGTCAGCTGCAAGCTCTTTGGGGGAGGGACTGTCTTTTTTGTTAGTTGTTCATACAGTACCCGGCACAATGGGGCCTTGATAGAGGTTCCTAGGTATTTAGTTAATACAAATATTAAATGACATTAAAACCGTTGCTGAACTGCATTGGACTGCAGCTTGACGCTCAGGAAGGAAGAAATAGATTAACTGATCCATTTCTCCTGCAGTCCTCCTCCCTCTTTCCTCTGGCATGCCCCTCACTCCCACCTCTTGTGCAGCACAAAATGGAGGATTTCCGATACAAAATAAGCAAATGAAATCATACTTTACATCATCCCTTTTACAAAGGGCATAGGGATTCTGGTTTTGGGTGATGAGGTCAGAGCTGTCCACCCTTTAGAGCAGATGCACAGACATCCCATCTCAAAAAAGACCCAACACCACAATCCGGATGAGTCTTTTGGAAATCAGTGTCCACAGCCAGACTCTGGTAATCTTTATACAGCCCCTTTCATCCCATGATGTCAAAGTACTGTGCCCAAAAGGGTAACTAGAGTTACCTTCATTGTAGAGATGGAGGAAGGATAGAGCAGGGGCAGGCAAACTTTTTGGCCCGAGGGACACATCTGAGTATGAAAAATTGTATGGGGGGCCATGAATGCTCACAAAACTGGGTGTTGGGGGCAGGATGGGGTGAGGGCTCCGGCTGGGAGTGCGGACTCTGGGGTGGGGCCAGAAATGAGGAGTTCAGGGTGCGGGAAGGGGCTCCAGGCTGGGGCAGCGGGTTGGGGTGTGGGGGTGTGAGGGCTCCAGCTGGGAGTGCAGGCTCTGAGGTGGGGATGAGGGGTCCAGGCTGGGACCGAGGGGTTCGGAGGGCAGGAGGGGGATCAGGGCTGAGGCTCCAGGTGGCACTTACCTCAAGCAGCTCCTGGAAGCAGCGGAATGTCCCTCCTCCATCTCCTACGTGGAGGCGCGGCCAGGCGGCTCAGTGCACTGCCCTGTCCACAGGCGCCAACCCTGCAGCTCCCATTGGCCGTGGTTCCCAGCCAATGGGAGCTGTGGAGGCGGCACTTGGGGCGGGGGGCAGCGTGTGGAGCCCCCTGGCTGCTCCTATGCAAAGGAGTCGGAGGGGGAATATGCCGCTGCTTCCAGCAAATGTGGAGCAGGGGCAAGCCCGCAACCCCGCTCTCCAGCTGGAGCACTGGAGCGGGGCAAGCCCTGGACCCCGTTCCCTGGTGGGAGCTCGAGGACCAGATTAAAAAATCTGAACGGCTGGATGTGGCCCCTGAGCCGTAGTTTGCCCACCTCTGAGATAGAGATTCAATGACTTGGCCAAGGTCATACAGAAAGTCAGTAGACAAGTAAGAATAGAACATCTCTGTCTCCTACTCTACCATATTAACCAAGACAGCACAACATCTCAGCCTCCTCCATGTCTTGAATATTCTAATAAAGAGTTTTAATATCTCAACACAGATGTTTGTCTTTGCTTAACCCTTCGCAAAAAGCAGAATGGCTAGTTTTGAATAATATTGTATCTTATACTTACCAGTCACTGGGAGCCAGATACATAGGATTTGATCATCTTTTGAAATTCTCATAGCAAAAGCTCCCCAGAGCTAAGAAATTATACCCCTGAAGTTTATGCTTCCCAGACTAATTCTAATTAACGTAGTTAACTGTACTAGCAGCTCTCCTAGACGGCAGTTTATCTGTGACTGGAACAGTCAAGGACCAGGTCAGTGTTCCTGATGAAGTTGAGTGCAGTATTTGGGTTTGAGAATAGCTATATTCTCCATGAACTTTTAGCTGAAAGAAACTAAAAGCAGCTAAGACAAAAAGATATTTTTCACTTTGAGATAAACCACAGCTTGAAAATCTGCCATTTGGAATTATCATTGCTTACGTTGTCCAAAAAAGATTAGCAGCCTGTATATTCTGACAGTTATTGTCTTCTTTCTGAGGAAATCAAGTTTCCTTTATTAATTGTTTCAAAATATTAGCTAACTAGATTCTTTTTAGTATCCGTATTAGCATCTGAAATCATCGTCTTAATTTCAAGTTGTCTTTTTCTGGTTCCTTTTTGGGAAAGTAAATGTAACAAGTTAGTTTAGTTAGCTAAACTATTAAATTAGCACACATATATGTTTACTAGACAGATATGCTGGCAGGGTAAGGGACCTCTGGACAGCTAGTGATAGTCATAGAGTCATAGACTTTAAGACTTTAAGGTCAGAAGGGACCATTATGATCGTCTAGTCTGACCTCCTGCACAACGCAGGCCACAGAATCTCACACACCCATTCCTGTAATAAAACCCTAACCTATGTCTGAGCTACTGAAGTCCTCAAATCGTGGTTTAAAAACTTCAAGGTGCAGAGAATCTTCCAGCAAGTGACCCTTGCCCCACGCTGCAGAGGAAGGTGAAAAACCCCCAGGGCCTCTGCCAGTCTGCCCTGGAGGAAAATTCCTTCCTGACCCCAAATATGGCGATCAGCTAAACCCTGAACATGTGGGCAAGACTCACCAATCAGACACTCAGGAAAGAATTCTCTGTAGTAATTCAGATCCCACCCCATCTAACATGAAGTGTTTTGCAAAATTGATCAAAACTATCAATGTTTTACCAGAAACACTGTGGATTGAAAGGCAGCAGTTTCTCTAAATTGCAATGTTGTATTCACATTGTGCTAATAAAAACAAGATAGGGAATCTGTGCTTATTGTGTCAAGAGTTAGTAAAGTAAAGCTTACACTGTATATAAAAATGCACAATTAATATGTGGAACTCACTGCCACAAGATATTATAGAGGCCAAGAGCTGTTAAGGATTCATAAAAGAATGGACAGATTAAAAAAATATACATTAGCTAGGATAAAAATGTTTATTATCTCAATATAACCCTGATGTTTCAGGACATAAACTAATCATTAATTACCATGGTTAAAAATAAACTCCCTCTGTAGGCATGACATTGCACCTTCCTCCGAAGGATCCTGGATTGGGCATCAGTTTGGTGACAGGATTCCAGATTAGACGGCCCATTATTCTGATCTGTTTATACCTGTGGTTCTATATTTCAAGTAGAATCAGACTTCTGCTAAACTGTTCATCTTATTGTTACCTAATCCTCCCACCCCATTTGTCTGTTTAGTCCACCTGTTGTCTCCTGTTTGATACCTATACCTGAAACTATTAGAGGCAGGGACTGTCTTTGTCACTTCTCAGTACAATGCCTAGCACAATGGGACTCTGCTCCTTGATCGGTACTATCAGATAATAAAGAAAAGAGAAAAGAAGAGATTGAAACATACTCTGTTTGGTACTAACTCCATTAACTACTTACAGCGAGAGCTCATAATAAGAACTGCATTTTCATCCTAGCAAATGCTGCAGAATTACAGTGAGAAAAACTACATATATATTTCTAAAGCAAATACTAGCCTTGGTTCACCTGCGGTCCTTTAACCTAAGGCTAACATTGCTAATGGCTGTTAATATCCACTTCCCCAGTTATCTTCCTTTCGCTAGATAAATTATATGCTAGACACAGCAGACAAAGCAAGGTAAAGGGCTACAGCAGCTGAAATGGCACAAGATGAAACTGAGAGCATTACTCCCAACAACTATCAAGAGCTCTGTCCTGAATGCTGAAAAAACACCATGTTCCCACTGCAACACTAATTACTAGAATGTGAAATCCAGTATTAATGGTGAAATCTAAAGATAACTCCACATGCTTAAACATTAATGACAGCATCAAGTTATTGTGACATTCACCTTCGAGCTAAACTACAAAACTACAAAAGAAAACCCACTTTACTAAGTACATTCACAGATTATTTCCATTAGTCATTACTCAATTCACCTTCTTCTGCATCTCCACATAGCAATTACAGCATTTATCTTCTGATGGAGTTTGGGTTGGACCACTTTGACCTCGCTAAACAGGGACGTCATCTGCTCAGCAAAATTGTTCCCAGATCCACTAGGAAGATTTCAACTGCCACTATAAGCCTGAAATATTCATTGGTTTCCATGCATGTAGGGAAAACAGGACAGCAGGGTAGGATTCATTATGAGGATCCAAGAGGAAAAGTTTGCCTGCATTCCCAAAAGCGACTAACAAGACAAATGTGATGGTTTTGTAGCATATTCTCTCTGCTTTCCTTAACCTGCTGCTAGTCTGAGCTTAGATCTTTTAGGATTATCACAGTACATTGTCTTGCTTCCAGCACCCATCTGCTTGAGTTTCCTAGTCATCACCTCCAGCTCTTCTAATTGTGCCAACTCTCCACTGGCAAAAATTGGCTCATTCACTTCCAGGATGTGGAAATGACTAGAACTGGGCCCTTAAAATTTTGTTTTCTGGAATTTTTTTCCACAGGAGCGTCCTGTGATGATTCTGGCTGAAATTTTAAAAAATAATGAGTGATTTCAACTGGAGACACCTTAAAAGGCCTGATTTCCAGAGGTGGGTGTTAAGGACTTTCTGAGCAACGGGCTCCTTTTCCATGTCTCAGGTTGGGCACCCAAAAACTGAAATATCTAAAATCAATAGTCACTTTTGAAAAAACTTTTGTCCCTCAAAACAACAACACTCAGTACTTAGACAGTTATTATTTTCAAAGGCCCACGGCAAATGCTAAGACCCAATAAAACACCTCATTCTGTTTATTAAAAACCATCCCCTTCCTAAATATACAAAAAGAAGACACTCAAATATATCCAGAAAGCCAGTTTAAAAATCAAGCACAGAAAAATGCCAAGCACAGAAGGAAACATTTAGTTTAGACATGCAATAATAGACATTAATACATTCTTTCATAACATGTTGACACCAACCCTTCCGTCCCACAAAAGTGCTTAGCTGAAAAGAATACGAATATCTTATTCCTGTATTAAACTCTGGTGGGGTGGCAAGATGCTCAGCACATTTATTACTGTCAACTTTCTTACGAAATACTCCTGCTGTGTAAAGAGCAAGTTGTTTACTGCTAGTCTTCTGGTGGAGAAGAGGATAAATGGAAGAATGCTAATTGATAGGACACTGCTCTAACAGAGCAAAGAGGAACTTTTCCAGAGATTTAAAAATACTTCAGCTATGAGGCATAATTTCCATCTATTTTTGATTGAGAAAAGAGTTATGGATAAATGCTTTGTTTACCATATGTTACTGTGACTAAGGACAGAGAACAATGGCCAGGAGTGTAGTATGTAAACGAACAGCATGAAGTACCATTGTCACACATTTCTCATTTATACACTGCCTTTTGCAAGCTTTAAAGAATTACAAACTATGGGTGTCACCTCACCCCATTGAGCCCCTGTACACTGGGTAAAAAGCCCCATTTTCGGCTGGGGGAGGAAGACTTGGCTTTATATTCCGTTTCTGACAATTATTTGCCGTGTGATGTTGGGCTAATCGCCCATCCCAGCCAAGCCTAAATTTTCCTAGCTGTACAATCGAATCAATGATAGTTCCCCAAAGTAACTACAAAAGGGAATCAATGATATCTCCTAGGGGTACATGACACCTACCTAAATAATATCTGTACACTATTTTTATGACCAGTGACCAGGAAAGGTGGAAACAGAACTCAGGAGTTCCTGGTTCCAAGTCCCAAGTTCATGTCTTTTGGACATGCAGTCTCTGAGGGTGGCACTACCTTCTTCTCCTCCAACATCAAAAGTCCTTCAAGTCTAACTCAATTCAGCAGCTAAGTAGGCATTTCACTACACAGTTAATATCTGTACACATACATACACCACATGAATATTTAAGATTGGCATTTAAAAGACAAACAATTTAGCAAAAAATTGCAAAATACAAAAAAAACAGTAAAAAAACTATTTTCAAATATTTGCAAAATTTTACTGTTTTTTCACTCAGCTTTCTCAGAGCCTTTCCTTCCCAGAGCACCCACTACTGATATTTCACGTGCTGTTTTTGAGTTAACCCCCTTGGGGATGAGGATGGAAAGTAGTTCCCATATTGTCCAAGGGAGGTAACTCTTGAATCCCCATCCTCACATAATTCAGATTTCACTTACTTTCCACCCGTATTCTATCCAGCAGAGAACACCATATGGAAATGTGTAGCCCCACAGCAAGAAAGGAGTGAGTGTGAGAAAGTAGGGGATTGTCAAAGAGACTGATTACAACCTCATCTTGGCCAGGGCACTTAAGTATTTTCTTAACTTTAAGCATGTGAGTAGTCTCACTGGAGCTAGCAGAGTTAAGCACATGTGTAAGTGCTTAGTGGAAATGGAGCCCTATAACACGTGTAACCCTGCACCTGCTATAAAGGAAAGCATGAGAATAATGGAGGATACCCCGGACACCAACACTGACCTGTGCACTTGCTGCTGTACATGTTCTCCTGAACCTGGGATTTTGCTTTGCGCTTCCCTGGTGGCCCGGGAGGACCTTGCGGCCCTGGGGGCCCTGGGGGCCCTGGCTCTCCCTTTGCACCTAGGTAGAAAGCAGAATAGAGGATTACAGTTGCTGCAGGTGAACAGACCTCCTCTCAGCAGGGGGCCACTGTGTGCATCGGATCTGATGTATTGAGAGAGGCTTGCAGGAACTAAAGCCCCTACCTGTGTCTGGAAAGACCCCAGCACAGCGGTCTGCTTCAGCAGGTACAGAGCCGGTTAGAGTTCCATACAGCAATGATCTCCACTGCAGGAGCAACAAGCTGAATGCTTGTCTATTCCCAAACAGAGACCTCCCCGCAAGGGAGCAAAGGGCTTTGCAGTGACAGAGCAGCACTAGGTGTCCTGTCCGCTCTTGACAGACACTGATTTTAATAGCACCCAGTTTTTTAAAGAAGCCTGGTGCTTGTCCCACTGTCACAAATAAACTGGGTTTCCAGGTCCTTTCAGTGTCTGGGGTACAACAACAATGGAGAGAACACTGAGCTTTAATTTAAAGCAGGGCTGCCGTACATCACTGTTTTCTGAGCTCTCAGCATCAGAGGCTACAGTGCTATAATTTTAGGCAGCATTTATTTGTGGCTGCCAATGGGCTTCCTGCATGCATTCCTCGGTGGAAATCTGCCTGTCATAGTCTAATAGGAAAAAACCGCTCTGTGAGAGAGTAGGAGGAAATTTACCATGTGAAAATGTACTGAAGAAGGATGAAATTCACACATCTCTCAGCCCAGAGCCTGAGTAAAAAGGCTTTTGTGGGGAACTACACTAGGCTGGGAAGCATAATCCCATGGGCAGCTCTACCAGCCTGCTTCAAAACCCTCCTACATGCTGGGCTGCCCAGAGGTGGGATGCAGCCCAACCCTGCTGAGCAGTGTGTGTGTAGAGTCTCCCTGTGCACCTGCTCACCATTCTCCATGCAGCAGAACTGCTATAGTTCCTCTTTACTGGGAACCTTCTGAGGCCCCAGCAGGCCTGTGGGAATGTCACTGCAAGTGACGACCATGTTTAAGACAACGAAAGCGCGAATGCAGTTACTGTAAAAATACTGTGGTACTACTGCATGGTAGTGTGTGGCACTGGCCTGCAGAACACCACAGCACTAGAGAAGGGTAGTCTATTTTATTGTGTTGTATATTTCTGTGCTGCAGGAGAGATCTTAAGGGTGCTTCCTCCTACCTTCTGATATCACGTCATTGTTTGCATCCCCTTTGTCCCCCTTTGCGCCTCTTGAACCTTTCCCTCCTGGCATCCCGTCTTTGCCAGGTAAGCCCAGTTCACCAGGGTCTCCTTTTTCTCCTTTCTCTCCTGGATCGCCTTTTGGTCCTGGTAAACCTAGGCATGAGAAACTTGTTAGCCATGACTGTGAATACATACATTTATAAGACTATGATTCCTAAGGTTAACGTACCTTTCCCTCTGTTGCTTATTTTTGAAACTCACATCATGTATTATTTATGCCGTACCAGCCCAGTTGTTTTCTTCACTCTGAATTTCCTGTTGTGTGGCTTTGAGACATTTCTTTATGATTTAACATAGCTTTGTAGCCAAATAATATACACTATCCATAAAACATGTTAGGATACATGTTGTACGATGCATAAAGCCCAAAGGCTACATTTTTCAGAAGTGTTCACTAATATTGCATGCCTGGCTTGGGATTCCACGGTTCTGATTTTCTGAGATGCTAAACATCCACAGCACCCAATGACCTGAGCGTGTCTGAGTGAGGAGGGAGTGTTCGGTTAAAAAAAAAGTATTATTTTATCTTGAAATCCACTAGCATAAGTTTATCATCACTGGGGGGGGGGGGTGAGGAGGGGGAGGGAAACCTCTTTAACAAGAACCCACTTAGAACTAGAATATAATCCAGGATTACTGACCTCTAGCTGTCTACTCTAGCCCCTAGTCCACAGTTCCTTCTTTCATCATTATTTTTAGTACACACCATTTCTTATATGGATATATGTATACACCCACACCCACCCACCCACACACACACCCCTTTGTTTTCATTCTTTCATTTCTCTTTCCTAGTCAGCCAATGAAGCCTTCCTGATCCCTAACTTTTTTCTAGCATTTAGGAAAACAACTTCTCCGAATGCTTCTTTTATCTCACAGAGGTTGACCATGATTTGTAGGGCATTAAACAGTCATCTACCCAGCTCTGCTTGCCTTTCTTTTAACACAACACTGCACTCATTATTGGGAGAATAATAACTTGTGCCAACAAAAACAAAACCTCTCCCTTTCTAGTAAAATTACCTTTATTGTGTTCTTCACATTTTATTTATCTGACATCATGACAGAGCATAGCCTTCATTTCCTAGTAATGTCCTCATGCTGCCTCCTCATCCTGCCTCCACACTAGCTACAAGCATGATCAGTCCACATACTTTATGCAGCTGATTACCATTGAGTAAAATATTCAACAACACATTGTATTGTTGAGTCTTATGACTCCCAGCAATCTCATCAGCACATTTTGCAGTAAGGGGGGAAAATGAACAAGATGGGTTTGTACAATTCATGTGCCAAAATTTTGTCCTGTCTGCTTCGCTTCCTCTTCCCCAAAGCATGAAGACATTAGCACCCGCAGAAAAGCGAACAACTGTACTAGCACTGGAGCTGTAAATGTATAAATCACCGTCAGCTGGAAATGGATCATGTGGGTTGGTGATGGCTACTGATTGTAGAGAACCTCGGGTTTTTTACATGTAACTCAACTCTTTAAAATAATTCAGTGAAATGGGAAACATACTTAGAGTTCCTGCCTCCCCTGAAGTCGATAGTAAAACTATCGCTGGATACAATGAGGCCTAGATTTCACCCCTGGTTTCTAACTTGCAAAATGTGTTGAAAAGTGCTAAAATCTCAGCCCTGGAGACTGAAGTCTTCTGCTTATCCACGGAACTGATACCACACAGGCAGTGTCAGTACAAGCTTCCCCATACCAACATGACAATAGCTTCTAAGGGGTGGAGAACAAAGGCACTTCAGCCTCCATGGCTATTTAATCAATGGCCACTTCGCGGAGACTGCCAACGAAGAAGGCAGTCATGCCAGCTCCCTTGGTACTGTTTGAGTGAGACACGTGGTCGCTGAGGAATGCACCCCTTGGTTGCTGTCACAATTTTTAACTCACATCTCAAGTGTTGCCAGTCACATGCCGATGCTGCTAACTGAGATTAAAAAACAAAAACTGGCCTTCTGACAGTAGGCACTGCTGCAGTGAGTGGGCAGGAGGCAGGCTGATAACAGCCACTCTTTAACACTCCCTCAGGTGGGCACAGCATGATTTTCAGCCACCTTTGTACCCCACCATCTAGACTTCTGCCAAGTGCCATAATGGAGAATCAAGACCAATGTGTCCAGCGGTCACAGAAGGTGACTGGGACTCTTGGACTCTATTCCCAGCTCTGCCACAGACATGGGTGTGACCTTGAGCACATCAGTCAGGGTTAGACTCACAAAAGGACTTGGTGCCTACCTGCCGCTTTCGGAGCCTAAACCCCAGTATCAGGGCCCACTGGAATTCACAAAATCCTCGCACGACTGCCGCCAAACCCTGTAAGCGCCTAAACTCACCTGGCACTTACATTTTTACAGTAAAAGTTCTCTAGGCGCCTATGTTTGTGCCTCTGCATGTGTGCAATGCTGCCTCACTCTAGGTGTCTGGATGCCTCAGCCCCAGCATGATGCATGGACCGGGGGAATACAGGCATTCTACCACCTAACTTGCCTGCTAGGCCCAATCCGGTAAGCATGCTTGCCTACTGGATCAGGCCCCCTCTGGCAACCTCACACAAAACAGCTGAGGAGAGAAGGACTCCAACCTCTCTAATAACTTTTAGCCTGCTGGTTCAGGCACTGACCTGGGATATGGGAGACCCCTGGTTCAAGTCCCCCTTCCACCTGAGGGGGAGAAAGGGTTTGAAGAGATCCTAACCATGGGGCTATGGGATATTCTGATGTGTGACTCTTTCAGTGTCTCCGGTTGGAGCTTTTCCACTGTGGCTAAATAACTGAAAGTCATTGGAGCATGGGGACTGGATCCTTGATCCCCCACCTCCCAAGTGAGTGCTCCACCCACCAGGTTACAGAGCTTTCTTCTCTCTCTCCCTCTCTTGCACATGCTCTGGACCCCACTGTGTTAGGCACTGTAACCCCCACCTTGTAAGAGACAGTCACTGACCCAAAGAACTTACAATATAAATACGTAAGATAGAAAGAATGGAAGTAAAGCAGCATTCTTGCCACCACTCCTTTCCACTCACACATTGAGTGCACACCTGCCTGCGGTCAAAGGCTAGCTGGGGTCTCAGGGCCATAGACTGGTGGGGGAATGAGAAACTCTTACAATGACAGAACACAACTCCCATTAATAATAGTTATTTGCATGTGGAAAATGCTAAGATTTAATTAAACTGCATTAGATCTCTCTCTAATTAGGAGTGTACTATCATCTCTAGAGCATATCTACTATGGCCAAATTCTCCTCCCAGTATAGTGTAAATCAGGAGTAAATCCATAGAAGTCAATGGAGTGGCACTGGTCTAAAGCTGGTGAAGTCAACGGGAGTTATGCCTGTAGAAGAGAGAGCAGAACTGGGTACTATATGTCTTATTGGTAGTCTAGAACATGTGTAAACCTTTCCTGGTTTCTTGAAAAGATGGGGCTGGCAATAAGAATACATTTACTGAAACTTATTTCCTCTGCTCAGAGTCTATAAGAAACTCTACTTGTGTATAATATTAATGAACACTTGGGTAAAATAGGATATATCTAGAAAGTACCTATTTTTCCTCTTCTTCCATTTATTCCTGGTTCCCCCTTTGGCCCTGGGATGCCAGGGATGCCATCTGATCCATTGTAGCCAGGTAATCCATCGAGTCCAGGGGGCCCTGAACAAACCAACAGGAGAGTGTAATTTACTTTAACCAAATACTATTTACACTTCATTCTCAAATCCACTACATTTACTGTATATCCGCAGTTCTCAGAACCTGCCATTATTTGGGTTCAGAGTGTAGCACGTCCTACATTCCAGTGCAATGGCCTTCAATTTCTGATAACCAAGCATGAGTCCTAGCTTAAAGGTAAAGGGTAATATTTTCCCCATGATCTTTGAGCAAAACTGTGATTGACATCAATTGGTGCTGCACCTTTTGCCTCCAGACCAGTACAGAGAAACAGTTTGGGTCTTGTTCATGGGCTTTTAAAATGAGGGTCCTGAAGAGGCCCAATGGGATCATGACCACACTCCCTTTCTCTATGGCTAGATGGGAGAAGGAAACCAAAGTTACGGAAGGGGGTCCCCAAAACTTTTTTCTGTTGTTTTTTCTGGGGTCATTTAATGGAAAAGGTTGAGAACCACTAAGAGTTCTATTGTCTGCTCTCCCCTGACTGTGTGATCTTAGACAAGTCACGTGTGTTGTAACCTTAACCTCTCTGGGTGCTGTTCAGCTTATCTGTCAAATAAGAATAACACTTGCCTACCTACTGTAAGGATTAAGTAATGCCAGACTGTGGTTGGCCTGATGTAATGGGGGAGGGCACTAGGAACGGTCTGTCCCCCCTCCACCACCCTTTGGACCCCTCACACAGGAGGGAAGAAAGCCAGACACTTAGCAGAAAATAGTTCTAGGAAAAACTGCAGTTACAAAAGCAGGGAAAGAAGGCAAGTAATCACTCTTGTAGCCTGGCAGCCGCATGAGGGGAAAGAGAAATCAGAAATAAAATGAGGAGAGATAAGGACAAGGAAAATATAAACACAAAAATCACCAGCCAAAATTTTAAAAAAGAAAAATTTTCAAATGTGGCCAATTAAAACAGAGGAGTTCAGTTCTACATACTTATCTCCTTAAGCAAACACTGCTTAAGCCCTGTCTATTTCATGTGTTTAATGTTTAAAAAGTGCTTAATTATAGCATTTTAGGGCTAAATCTGAACCATCCCCTTGTATGGATGCACAAGACCCAAAATACTATAAAATTAGTACAGTTCTGCTGAGTGGCGGATGAAGCACAAACACAACTGCGCAACCCTTATGTGGAATAGGACAGTGCACCTTGTCAACTCTCTGGGTGGACGCATAGGGCAGGGGATTTGAGGACAGAGGAGTGGCCAGTGGGTCAAATCCCACCAGCCAAAAACCCTGCATGGGGCATATGCAGCAACGGGGGCTATGATCACTACTACAGTCCAAGGGATATAGATGCATCTGTTCAAGTATCCCCTGCCATATACTGCGTTGGAGTTAAAGGATTCCATACAGCAAACCCTGTGTTGTTCCCATGCCCGAGTCCCATCTAATCTAATTTGGCGTGAAGATCAGCATTTGACTTTTAACTAGGAAAGCAAGACCCCAGCAGTTTGTGAAACTTTACTACTTTTCATTAAATTTAGGATTTTATGAAACTTCTCCAAGTTTCACAAAATATTTTCCTTGTCAACATAAACCATTGTTTAAGAAGGAAATTGAATTAAACGTCATGTATTTCCAAATAAATGGAAGCCTGCACTACGCAATTAATAACCACTCTACGCTGAAAATCATCCCTGCCTCTAGGACCAGCAGAGGAATAAAATGGAAAACATGCAGCAGTGCACGGCTTGGACTTGGATGGAGCCAAACAGAATGTGAATGTCAAAGATTTCAAATTTGTTCTAAAAGCTACGTTTTTAGAGTAGTTTCCCAGGCCTCAATCCGGCAAAGGCTCATGCACACGTTTAATTGACATGAGATCCTCACGTATGTAAGTGTATGCAGCTTGGGCCTAAACTTTGGAACTGGTGAGGCTGTAATGGCTGCTGTTTCTTTATAAACTGATTGTCCTACAAACGAAGGCTCCTCAGCACCATTCACTGTGTAAAGGGATAGCTCAGTGCTGGGAGCCAAAGGAGATGTATGATCAAAATACATACAGCCATTTGATCCGACTACATGACACATGCACTACAGCATGTTATATGTTTGTTCTTTTATTACAGTGTTTCCCAAACTTGGGACACCGCTTGTGTACGGAAAGCCCCTGGCAGGCCGGGCTGGTTTGTTTACCTGCCGCATCCGCAGGTTCATCTGATCGCGGCTCCCACTGGCCGCAGTTCGCTGGTAATGGGAGCTGCTGGAAGCGGCGCGGGCCGAGGGACATACTGGCCGCCGCTTCCAGCAGCTCTCATTGGCCTGAAGCATTGAACCATGGCCACTGGGAGCCACGATCGGCCGAACCTGCGGATGCGGTAGGTAAACAAACCGGCCCGGCCCGCCAGGGGCTTTCCCTACACAAGCGGCGTCCCGAGTTTAATAAACACTGATTTATTAGATCAATTCAGTGAAAAAATGATCCCAAAGTAAATAAGGCGTCAGGCAAATATTAAAAAGTATTAAATAAACAATGCATATGTATTAATTGTTGTGTGAAAACACACAGTGCAGCTATTGTTTACACTATGTGTTGCATAATCTTTAGTATTCAATTGATGCCTTATGAAGGGAAAGATCATTTTATGCAGAAAAAAATGCTCATGATGGAAAACAGACATTATGGAATTAGTTTCCTGATTTGATGTGGGTCAGTTTGCTAATAAAGTTTGGAAGCTTCTGCAATGTGGATCCTATTCAGAAACATTCATATAAAGATAATGGGATAATAAATTTAAAAAGGGCCAGAGTCACCAGCATGCTCCAGCAGCTTTTGTGTCACTCTGGGGATGCTAACCTGCCATAAACTTATTTTAGTTAGCCAGTGAAGTTGGGTTTACAGCTGCTTTGCATCACCAAAATGGAAGAAAGCAGATGGAACTTCCTGGGGAACCTGGCCTAATAGGACAAGAATGAGAGGCAGGAGTAGCACCGTAAGTGTAGGTAGGCAGGCAGGGGAGACGATCTCAGATTTATAATCCTTCTTGCTACTCTGAGGCAACCATGATAGGGACACCGGTAACTCTGGATGGTTGTAGCAAAGCAAAGGAGGAAAGGTGATCCTGTGGTTCAAGTATAGCATTGGGAATCGAGGTATCTGGGGCTCTCTTCATGGCTCTGCCATAGACTGTGTGTGACCTTAAGCCTGGTGTTCCCCAGTGTTCTTATCTATACAATGGAGACAACTGAGGTGACCAGATCATCAACATGAAAACAAATATATACCTGACACTCTTTCCCCAACAATAAGCCTATTCCCACACTGACCCTCTTCCCTCAGCTCCTGGGCTGGGACCTGCTTCTGCTGGGCTAGTGGTGCTGAAACAACCCACCAGGCTCCACTTATAGCAGTGAGGGAGTGGCACCCCACAATTCTACCATCAGCTTCCTGTGACTGTTTTCCCCAGCGGCTAGGAGAATGGCTTTGTGGAGCCTACGGCAGCCCCCTCTGCTGGGGAGGACTGATGAATGTTGCTGTTGATCAAAAATTGGCTTGGCAGAATTCTGTTTGTTTATAATTTCAACAGACAATATTGATGTTTATTTTTAAGCATTTTTCCTATTTTATCTATTTAATTTTTCAGAGTTGCAGGAAATTATTGGAGGATCAGCCAATGCGGGGTTCAGACAATAATTATTTATAACAGTAGATGTTGAAATTCAAAAAGTTAAAGCTTTAAAACCACTAAAGCACAAATTATCAATATATATGTCAATATATAAAAAGTGTAAATATCCTTAAGTCAAACTCTAATAAAAAGTTCTGAAACCGCATTTTTCTTACTTTCTCTATCTGTAAATTTGTATTATCACTGATGGAAATATTTTTTGTCGTTGCGTGTGTATTACAGTGAAATCAACGTTTATCATCAACATTTACCAATAAAAATCGAATCCTTCAAGTCTAACTATAAAATAGCATAGGTGTTGCATTTTAAAACTCAAAATGTTGAGGACAGGCTGAATTTTACTGAAAATTGGGACTGTTCAGGGGGAAGGAGTACAACAACACTGGAAGGATAATGACACTATATACCTCACATGATCATTGAGAGGCTAAAGTTGTGAATGTTTGCAAAGCATTTTGAGATCTTCTTATAGATGCTGTAGAACTGCTAAAATTATTCTCAGTCTCAGTCTCCTGAAATAGCTAACAGATGGGTAGCAGTGGATTGATAGGCGGGCCTGGGTACCATGAGCTCACCACACTCAGCCAAAACAAGAATGAATGGGAATTATTAGATGCGGAACAGAAATAGCATAAGAATAGGCAGAGAGGAGAGCCAAGTCTTTTTTTCTCTTTGGCATAAAAATTACACCCCTGGGCCACATAATACAGTCAGGCTACAAGCACTTCTAGATGTTCAGTATCCAAATATTTTCTTATTTAGGAAACTTTGGTTCATAGAATCAGGGCCACTCATCAGGAATCGTGTTTTTTGATTCACCCCTCTCTCACACTAACCTGGAGATCACTTTGTCAAGGGTATGTCTTTATACAAATATTTTTTAAACCACCAAGTGAATCAACATCATACCTACAGTATTATAATTGAAAAGGTATCTTACCTGGGGAGCCTGGAGGGCCTAAACCAAAAACAAGAAAAAGAACACGGGAAACAAAGAGAAAAAATGGTGAGTGTAACTTGGCAGCTCAAGTAAAACCAACACTAAACTCAGCTGATTAGCATTAGACCAAAACGAGACAGAAAAGAACTTTCAAACTTCTGCATTGGCACTTACTTTTAATACAAAATAGTAAAACCTGTAAGTACTGAGGCATTAGTGCAGATCCAGCCAGACTTGCAGTATAATTGCTTGTGAGGATAATCTTTCAAAAACAATGCCAAGCCCAGTCATTTCTTAAATTTCCACTGATAACAATTTGACAAAGATTGGCCTCTGAATTCTCAATGCTATTGAATGAATTAATCAGGAGACAGGTGTTTATGTGCCTTTTCACTAATATGCACCTAAGTCATCCATTAATTATTATGTTTACATTACTTAGTGCCTCATAAGGAGTTCTCTAAAGCCTTAGTTGTGGTAATGGAAGAACCAGGTATCAGGTTAAACGTTGCAAATGTCATGAGAAATTTTTTTAGAGACTACCCATTCCAAAGTACACACCTTCCTGGGTAATCAGCAAGAATTAACAGGTTTGAAATAGGATGGTTAAATATTTTCTCTTCTCTAATCTGCAGTAGCTATGGCTAAATAACAAACAGACTCCTTTTACTTGTAATTGTTCTCTGTTCGGGATTGGATCTGGTTGCCTGTGAAAGTTCATTGTTTGGTAACACTAGAAATTGGATTCACTCTAGTAATTCAAAGGATATGTGTAATACAGGACATTCTAGTGGAAGCTGTCAAAGTCTGTTCTGTATGTGACTTGAACTACATCAAAAACAAACCTGCACTAGGTGTATGCAAAATATTATCATTCATTTTTCAAGGAAGAGAATCTTAGAGCCCGTAAATTAGGGTAGCTTTTACGATGTATGCTAAGGCCCCTTTGCACTGCCAGAGCAATATAAAGGGGCCTTACCGTACATGACTTCCATGCCCATAATTCTCATGAGGCAGGAATAAATAATTAATACAGGGCATAATAAGAAGTGGCAAATTATCTGTTCTATGTAACATCTGGTAAAACATACTTTTGTCAAAAACTGGGGAAAGTTGGAAGATAAGAAGAGAGATTACTGCTGGGATTAAAGAACTGAATTCTCTGTACTAACATTTTTACCAGGGCTACAAAGAATTTTTTAAAATATAAAACTCTTCATAGAAATTAAAGAAATTTACAGATCTCTGACACTAAACCTGACAATTTTAAGGCATTCATTAAAAAGCTTTATAGGAAAAGTGAAGCACAGTTTAGAACAGCACTAAACCTGCACTGACTTTTTAGAAATACCTGTAGATGCCAGTTAATACACTTTTCAGTCAATTTTCCAAGAAATGCCTGACCTTTTCACCATGGACAATTTTTTTTCTTAGTACTCTCAATTACTTTGTCATCTTGAACTCATTGAAGCTGCTAGATGTCCTTTTATCACATAGAAAAATAGAAAAGTACTTGAAATGTTGCAAATGTAATGAAGACAGCTAATGTCTACCATGTAGTGAGCTTTGTTAAAGCCAACGTTGGAGTGGGGCTTAACTGAGATGAAGATTCAGGGAGTGCACAGAAAGGGAGTTAGCAGGCATGAGTAGTGTGAAGTCAGAATTCTGGAACTCAACACAAGCTGTACTTTAAGCTGTACTTGACAGTGGAGTTGCCTTTGTTCCAGTCAAATTTCACCTGCGCTTTCAGAGGGAGTTTTTGTGTTTTGTCTCCAATATATCAAGGCTGGATCCATACAGGAGAAAATTCCCACAAAATTCTAACTCATTTTGAATTCGGGTCAGTTAAACTAATATTAAACCCTGTCGGATCGGTAGTTCATACCAACTGCAAATGGCCTGAACTGTTTTACTGAACTGGTATCCAAACCTAAGTGGTTTACTTATTTTCTCATTTTCAAGTATGTATATCAGCTTCAGCAGCTCAGACTACTATATACTTTGGCTAGCAAAGCCAAGACAGAGACCTTGGAGTAGCTAAAGCTTTACATTTTCTGGTTTTCCCAGACCACATGCAAACTTTTCATGCCTTCAGCCTGCCCCAGCCATCAAGTATTTTGAAATTCCTTTGGATTTTCTGAGAAACCAACCTCAGAGTCTCATGATATGACCATCATCATCCTTCAGAGTCCACTACCTCCACTCCTACCTTAGCCATGGCATTTTCTACAGTGATACAAGGCCGCCCTCCTGCTGGGTTGTCCATCCCATGCTGATCTAGAATCAAGAGGCTGAGCTCCAGTCTTTAATGACTGTATAGCACCTTGAAGATACCAAGAGCTATTAAGTACCATTTTAAAGATCCCAATTCCGTAATGAGCTCTGCAAGGGTGGACTCCCATGTAGGAAAACTATCTGGAAAATAAACATCCCCAGGTAACAATGTTATTCTGGAGACTTTGTAAATTCTTGTATTTACAATAGCTCGGTACTATTACTACTACTATAGGATTGCCTCTTTACTTTTTTCAAAGGAACATAAACCAATGATAGTGTACATTTTTAATCAGATCAGTAGTATCATTCCTATAAAAATTATAGTCCTACAGCCTATAATTATCTCAAGCCAATTTTTCCTCCAAAAATTATTTCATCACCAAGCATACAGCATTCAGCATAATGCTATAGTAGTATTTGAAAACATACCTGTCAAGCATATCCCTTTTGTGCTGTTACATAAATCCACCATCACACGGACCTAATATTACAAAAGAATGTAAAATTCACAACAATGCACTGAGTTTCAGTTTCTACGCAAAGGACAAACAAAACCTCTCTCCGGTTCACTTTATTCTTCTAAGTGATTGCTGTGCAAAAAGCAGTTGGGAAAATTATCTACTTTACAACTACACCAGCTTGTAGAATGTGAGCAAACTATTTAGACCTTAACTTTGGCCTTTTGAAGACCTGCATATGTATTTGTAAATTATTCTATCTTTAAGAATCTGTGCATTGTACCATTTTAGCAACATTTTTAAAAAAATACTGCATGGGCACATCTCTGGATGTAGTCAGAGTATAAAGACTTACACCTTAGTTCACTTAGATTTTCATGGCTCTCTATCTGAGATAGGTTATCAAAGATTATCAAGGCTGGCAGCAGCCAAATATGATCAGTGTTTAACTCAGACATATGTCCATTTATGGGTCATTTTCTATCATGCAACATAACTCAACTTGCTTACCAGATATATAAGGTGATCCCTACTAATTTCTTCACTTGACATAGTACAGAGCAACATGTGATTTTGGAATTCGATTATTGGAACCTCATCCATTTGTGGCACTACAATAATTGGGGTATTTTGTTCTGATACTTGTAATTGAGAGAAAGCCACAATTCACCATCTCAACAAGACCATCTTTATAACACTGTCCTTACGTTGTAGTAGGTATGCCTACTGATAAGTTCTGGTACTGTTATTTTTGATTACATTTCTTTCTTTTTTATTTACTTCCTAAGAGTGAACATTGTACTAATACAGGGCTCAGCACTGTCAAATGAGTACTCTCAACTCTCAGCGATTTGAATGGCAGCTGGCAATGTTCAGTGCCTTGCAGAATCAAAGAGTCCTTATGTAAGTACTAGCCAAGATTTCTGATCTAAAATATGCTTTATCTCATCATTCACTATACTTACAACATCTATCTTCAGATGTCACAAGTATCTTTCCAGGGTAATATAAAAACCACGGCATTCTCTTTTAAGTAGTATACATTGTCGCTGTTGTAGCTAAGTATCTTTTGATTTATAAAAATAAACAAAGGATCAAGTTTCCAGCCTTCAATTGCACTTGAGTAAAACTGTGCCTCCACTCAGCACACATGCATGCATTTGTTTTTGAATAACCTTGTGTGTACCCTTTAAATAATCTGAGGACATGCAAGGTTTACCATTTGCACCTGCAAAACCCATTGTCAACCAACTGTCATTTAATCTGTGCTTCAATCTGGAAAGTTACTGAAGCTAGGGGGTAGAAAATGCATGCGTCACGAGATCTGTAATGGGATATGTACTGCAGCTTTTGTTCTGTTGGTTATTGTTTCAAATCCAGCCCACAATGTTATTGACTAAAAGCTGTTGCTACTCGGCGACAGTTCTGAGACCTGTGTGATTGGTAGCTCCTACTAGACAGATGTCCAGGTCATAAAAACAAAACAAAACAATAAATGTAGTGCTTATTGGCACCCTTGTTGGTAAACTCAAACAAGGAGACCAAGAATTCAATGGGTATGGAGAGTAAACTTTCCTCATATCACCAATACGTCAGACTCAAAGCTCTTTAGCTGAGGAGCGTGGAGAAGTTTATACCACCATCTTCCCTGCTGAACTTCTGCTGTGGATGGAGAATTTCTGTCTCCATGGCTGTCAATTCAGCCCTTTTCATCAGCTCTAGGCTCACTTTAAACTTGGTTTAAAAAGAAAAAGGAGAGAACACCTAACACAGAAAGTGAGAGAGATACCAGGCTTCAAAGAGTTCTTCAACAAAATCAAGGAAATCAAGACCTGATATTTCTCATGTAAAAAGACAAGTCCGTTTAAAAAAAAAAAAGTATGAGGCTGTCTTTATAAATCATTTAAAATAAAAATTCAGGATACAAAAACAAAAACAATCTGGGACACAAAGGTGGTTGGTGGGGGGTTTTTTTGTTTTGGTTTTGGTTTTGGTTTTGGTTTTTGCTTTGCTTTGCTTTGCTATTCACCTATCAGAACCACTGCCTCTGATTTTTTTGTCTCTGGATCAGGTCTAGGGGTTCTGGAGCCTTAGACAAACTGGCAAAACACCACCCCTACTAGTTCACTGTCATCCACACAGAACACTAACTGAATGTTTTACTGCCCCATAGATGTTGTTGCTCAAGGTGATGGTCTATCTCAGAGATTCTCAAACTGTGGTCCGCGGACCACCAGTGGACCGCAAGCTCCATTCAGGTGGTCCGCAGATAGTTCCCTCTAAGGGGCACACCTAGGCGGCCGCACACCAGAGAATGAAGGGCCACCCACCTAATTAGTGGAGCCGCGCAGACGTGGTTCCTCTAATTAGGTGCCTGGACCCTGGAGAAGACACACATGTAAGGTGAGGTGATGGCCTTGGGGGGAATAGAGGGTAGGTGGGAGGGGGAAGTGGGGTGAGAAGAGGGGGTGGGGGGAATTTGGGATGTGCAGGGCTGCAGTGGCCAGAGAAAGAGGCCACTTTCCACGAGGGCTGTCTCCAAGTTTTTTGCCACCCCAAGAAAAAAAAAATGTCCTCCCCCCCTCCCCCGGCCCTGCTCCTTCCCCAAATCCCTGGCCCCACCTCCTCCCCCGGGCGCACCGCATTTCCCTTCCCTGCCAGGCTTGCCTGGGAGGGAGGGGGGAGAAGCGGAGCGGAGGTGCTCTCGGGGGAGGAGGCGGAGGTGAGCTAGGGGGAGTGGTTCCCCTGCCTCCCGCAGGGTTACTTCCTGCGGCCCTCCCTACGCCACAGCTCACCTCCGCTCCGCCTGCTCCCCTGACGGCGCCGCCACCACTCCGCTTGTCCCCCCTCCCTCCCAGGCTTGTCGCAAAACAGCTGATTCGCGCGGCAAGCCTGGGAGGGAGGGGGGAAAAGCGGAGTGGCGGCGGCACGCTCAGGGGAGTAGGTGGAGCAGAGGTGAGCTGCGGCGGGGAGGGTGGTTCCTCCCCACGCCCCCCATCGCTGCAGCTCACCTCAGCTCAGCGCCGGCTCCCTGCTTTTGGCGCCCCAAGCAAAAAAAAAAAGGAGCCGGAGTGCTGCCCCTTGGAAAGTGCCGCCCCAAGCACATGCTTAGAGCATTGGTGCCTAGAGCCGGCCCTCCTTTCCACAGCTCCAGGGCTTAAGCTGCCGGGGAGAGACGGCGCTCCTTCCCAGCTTCAGCTCTGTGGCTACCGTGGCGGGGGAGAGAGGGGAAGACCCTCCCCAGCCCCAGCTCCGGGGCTGCCACGGCGGGGGAGAGAGGGAGTGACCCCGCCTCCTTCCCAGCCCCAGCCCCAGCCCCGGGGCTGCCATGGCAGGGAGAGAGCACATCCATCACATTAGAAAGGTAAGACTACTGATATTAAAATATGAGTTGTGTGCTTTTATTTGTAGAACAAAAAAAGTTAATTATTAAGGTTTTTATATATATAGCGCTTTTATCCAAAGTGCTTTACAATAGTTAGCTAACGGTACAAACAACATTTGGAAAGAGCATTAAGTGGTCCGCCAAGACCCTCATCAATTTTCAAGTGGTCTGCAAAAAAAAAGTTTGAGAACTACTGGTCTACCTATTTGATATTGCCACTCTTACTCACACAATCAAGGCAAAGAACACAACTGTCTGAAGTGCCAATAAACACCAAGTGTACAACATCAGATGACACTTTCTACTGAGACAAAATTTCCATTAGAGGCTCTGATTCAGCAAAATACTAAGGGCTTGATCCAAAGTCTATGTAAATTAATGGAAATCCTTCTAATGACTTCAATGGGCTTTGGATCAGACCCTAAAGTACATGCTTAACTTTAAGTATATGACTCAAACATCTTTTAAAGTATGTTTCTTGATTGTTTTTACCTTAGAAATATCAGATCTTGACTTCCTTGTCTTTGCTGGAGAACTCTTCATAAGGACTGCCTGCCTTGAGTAAATGGGACTATGCATGCTTAAGTACTTTGAGATGGGGGGCAGTGAAAATTTTGCAAGAATGGGCCCCAGAGAAACAAATCAAAAGATCCTTCTGAGTATATGTGTTCTAATGATTCATGTATTATGTGATGCTTAGTGGTAGTGTATTTATCTACAGCTAACTAACAGGTATGCAGATTTTGAGTTCTTCATTTGTTTATTTTTTAAATAAGAAAGGGGCTTTCTGATGACCAATCCTGCAAGGTACTGAGTACTTCTGCGAGGATCAGAACACCTTAAAATTCCACTAACATCAGTGGGTGCTCAACACCTACTAAGATCAGGCCCTCTTCTTCTGCAGACCTGTGTTGACAATTAGCATGTGTTAATTTTTTCTGAGGATCTTTCAGATTCCAAGCTGCATTTCAGACCAGACAGAACAAAAATGTTCTTAACTGGCAAACATGCAAAGTAGATTCATTCAATTATAGTATTTCTCTTTCATTTGTACATCACTAAATAACAATATAAGATGATATTTCCAAAATGGTTTTAAGGCTACAGAAAGTAAAATGTTCTAGTAAAAACCATATGATCTTATGAAAAGGACTTCTTCTTCAATAAAAAGAGTTTAAAACAATGTATGCAAACCTGATCTTCCTAATATTTGTTCTGAAATATGAGAAAATAAAACATAAGCTGCTTAACTGCACAGTCTTTGTGTTTTGGACTTTTAATCGAGAACTTGCCACACAACATTCTGATGCAAAAGAAAAATCAAAAGTATTTCTGTTAAAAATGTCAAGCCAATAAACTTCTATATTATCATAATTACACACGAGTCACTTTATGCAAGTAATCTCATTAAATTCAGTTGTTATAGTGATAAAATTTACATAAATACAAACACCAATAGTTTATTAAGCATAATAGTGACCTCGTTTAGTGTGGCAAGACTGAAAAACCTTACTTCCATAAGTAATCCTTAAAGTCATTGGGAGTATTTACATCAGTAAGGGTGTGTGTGTGACAGATTTGCCTTTTCTTGTTATTTTTGAGCCAAGGCCTGCAGTCCTTATTCAGGCAAAACTCACAAGGAGTTTCCCACATGTTGATGGGATCTTTTACTGAGTAGATACAGTAGAATCAGGCCCTAGAAACACTCATGCACATGAGTGGAACCCCATATTCAGGAAAAATTCCCATTAAAGTGTGAGAAATTCAGTGCCATTTTGTCTGAGAAAAGACTTCAGAATCTGGCCCAACAATAACGAAGGGCTAAATCTTGCTTTCCTTACTCATGCCACTTATCCCACTGATTTTAAAGCTTGCTCAGTGAATAAGGTTTTGAAGAAATGGGCTGCTAAAGGGATGGCTAATATGCCTAATAGTAAAAAAGTGGAAATGTGTGTGACTGTAGTTAATTGTTCTGAATTATACAATGAGATTCAAACTAGTGGTGTAATACAGGGGAGTATTTAGAATTTTACATTCCTGAAAATTGTCATTTTATTTGAATTTATTTATAAAGGTCTCTTTTTTACACATATTATAACTAGTTTGAAAGCTTCCTGTAGTATTTTAACTAAATCCAATACTGCACTCTTTAAATAAATAACAATTAAAATAGCCACCTCTTTCAGGAAAAAATGGGAATCCTATAAGATCCTGTTAAGAGCTATTGCTCTTATTTTGTCTGCACAATAATCATCTTAAAAAACTTTAGTTACAACCTGTAAAACAGTATAGTCTGTTTTATGGATTTCTCTGCCTTAATATTTGCAGGCTATAACCAGTGTTAGTTTTTCATGGAAACTAGACTGAACAAAACCCTGGGAAATATCCTGCAGGGGCAGGGGCTGACCAAACAGCCTTTTCTCATCTCTGACTTCTGTGATATGGGAAACAGATGAGATTTGCTTTGCAATTCTGTAAATGTCACCTGCTTTTTCAGATTTGGGAACAAAGATGGAGAAAGATCTTAAAGGACTGTCCAAGGAACCTGCAAAAGTGAGTGGAATATTAGAGGCATCATTAAGGGAACATGGAACCAACTACTACAAAGGCCTTAGGTGCTCGAGGTAGGGTGGCTTAGGCTACCTGTGTGATCTGGCCCTAGTGCAGGGGTCACTGTTTCTCCTCACTCAGACATACACAAACACACACACTTTTCCTGAGACTGAGAAAGTCCCACCACTCTTCATTTATGTTAACATAAATGTGAACATTTATTTCTTAAAACACCCTCCAATAAGCTGGTGAATTTCACTAGTAAAGTTCTCAGGGCAGTACCTGCCCAGGAAAGAACTTGACCCAGGTGCTGGTGACTCAGCCCTTCCATTGGGGGAGGGAAACAGACATGTCCTTGGGACTCCACCTTGCGCCACAGCCCCTATCTCTTGGGGGGACCCTCTTATGGACCCTTCCCCTGACCCCAGCTCCTTGGAGATGCTCTCAGGGCCCAGCCCCTTCCCCTAGGGCGCACCCTACCGGCACCATGGAGTAGGTCATCATCATGAGCAACTCGTCGTTCTCGGCCCGAACGTGGCCCCTGGCGCCCGCTCCGCGGTGGCTCCTCTTGTGCCGGGCGGCTCCTGGGGCCGCTGCCCCCGGGGCGGTGGGGCCCAAGAGGGACCGCAGGATGCTGTCAGTGTCTCCCCCCTGGGGCCGCGCAGCCTCCAGCTCCCGCAGCGCCGCGCTCAGCTCCCTCCACTGGCCCAGCAGGAAGAGCGTCCCCGCGGCGCTCAGCGCCGAGAGCAGCCCCACTGCGGCCAGCAAGCAGCGCAGCGCCCGGCCGCCGTCCCCCGGCATCCCCGGCCCGGAGGCGCGCTCGGGCACGATCCTGCGAGGTCGAGCGGCTGCGGCTCCCCGGCGCTAGCGGGCAGGGGACTCGCTGGCTTCGGCTCCGGGACGGGCTTTATGGCCCCGGGCACCGTGGGCTGCTTCCACCGCCAGCCACAGAGCCGCCCGGGGTGACGAGGCGGAATGAATGGGAGAGGCGGGCGCCGCGGAGACAGGGAGCAAGGGGCAGGGACACGGGGGACCTGGCCCGGGGCAGGGCGAGGGACATGGGGGCAGGGACACAGGGGACTTGGCCCGGGGCAGGGCGAGGGACATGGGGGCAGGGACACGGGGGACCTGACATGGGGGCAGGGACACGGGGGACCTGGCCCGGGGCAGGGCGAGGGACATGGGGGCAGGGACACGGGGGACTTGGCCCGGGGCAGGGCGAGGGACATGGGGGCAGGGACACGGGGGACCTGGCCCAGGGCAGGGCGAGGGACCTGGGGGCTGGGACACTGGGGCAAGGACACAGGGTGGGGGGGACAAGGACACGGGGGATCTGGTATATAGGCGGGGCAGGGGACAAGGAGGAGGGACAGGTTTCTGGCACACAGGGGATCAGGACGCAGGATCCGAAAGAGTGGTTCCAGGCACACTAGGGTCCAAGGCCCAGAGGATAGGGCAAGTACAGGCACACAGGCGTGGAGGGTCAGCGACGGAGAAGTGAGTATAAGGGTCGGAAGAGGACAGTGGCAGGGATACAGCTGAGTTGACAAGGGTCAGTGAATCAGGCATAAGGGTTAGAGGTATGGGGTACAGAGAAACGTGGATGCAGCTGGGAGATGAAAGAGAACAGGTACCAGAGTATGGGACAGAGCCTCAGGGCAATAGTATGAGAATAGTATTGCAACTTTTTTTATGGAAGGGGCCCCTGAAATTGCTTTGCCCCAGGTCCCCTGAATCCTCTGGGCAGCCCTGTGTGGAAGATGGGCACAGTGCCAAGGGATAGGGAAAGAGGGGCAGAGGATCTAGGTTAGGACACTCATTACAACCTCTGGCTGAAATATTCATAGTGGGCATGTAAAATTATGAACCCAAAATCCCTATTTACATTGATTTGTTTAGGTACCTAAAGTTAAGCATCCACTTTGAAATTGTTTGCCTTGACCTTTGCCCCTGAAAATTGAAATTAGGTCAGGATATTGTTATGGGAACTTGCAGGACAGCCAAGGAGAAGACAACCTTTACTCCTTGTTGCTTCCAACCACGATAGACATTTAGGTGCTTAAGTAGACATCACTACTTCCACTGTCTGAGGTACTATTGTGCTTCTGGCCATATTATAAGGATAGCTGTATTACATCCCATTTTGCTGCTTGTTAAAATGATTCCTGTATATCTACAACATAATTTTGTAATTTAGAAAGCAACTTGATGTTTTCAAAAGGTACCATTTAATTCACTAATAACCATTTAAATAGTGTTATGGCTGTAGAACTGGGCACACCTCCAAAAGTCTTATGTGAATTAACATTTTATGATCATCAATGAATTATTTTACCCCAATGTGCTGTGTGGGAGATATGAACCGAATTCTGTTCCCAGTTACCAATGTAAATCCCAGAGTACCTCCACAGAAATCAATGGAGTTACTCAGGATTTATCAATGGTGTAAATCAGAACAGAATTTGGCCCATAAATGTTACAATTTTCTTACAAATCTCCAAGAGACCCTAACCCTTGAAAGAAGGGTTAAAACATCTAATTACTGAAGAAAAAATGTGTATATGTATAAACACACGAGAGCGCACACAGAAATTCAAGGTCAGTGCCAAAGTCACTGCTTTTTCCCCTGTAACAACTATGCAGGTTAACCCTTCTTAAGAGTTTGCTAGCTTTTGGAGGTTTGTAAGACAATTTACGGGCCAAATTCACTTTCATTTACACTCCATTGATTTCAGTGGCATTACTCCAAATTTACATCAATGTACCTGCAAGCCGAATTTGGCTATATCGCACACAGAGAGCACAAAAAGATTAAAATAATTAATGGATGGTTATAAAATGTTAATTTATAGTCATAACTGATGGGCTGGAAAAATTTCCCCTCCCACTTTCTGATTAGAGAACAACCATAGCAGAGACTACCCAGAGCATTCACCCCAGATTTTATACCAAGCCTTGTGCTTGCTTTGCCAGGGCACTGGAAGTTTAGCTAGTATTGTGTGCATAATCTTGCCATGCAGGAATATTAAATAAAGTTAATTGATTATGTATTATGTTACAGCCTGGAAATGGGCAGAGGTGAGGTTATGGATCCAGAACTGGAATGTTTGGTTCAAAACCAAATCAGGGCTTAGGGTTTGATGACGCTGAAATCTGTAAGGTGTTCTTTAAATCAATTGATCTTAAGAACTTTCCACCATTTTAAATGGGAGAAACCTCACAAGAGGGGTTCCGTATTCTTGGGCAGAAATCTTATCAGAATGGCCATTTTCTGGAAATTTCAGCCACCTCTCAGCCAGAACCAGAAAGCTGCAGCTTCAGATCTGACCTAGAATTTGAAACAACCCTCAAATGCCTCTGATTTTGGCTTCTCTCTACTAAAGGCAGTTCTGATCCATATTGTAAAGGAGCCAAGTTAGAGGAGGGGGGACAAAAATACAGCTCCACCGTACTAAAGCCTCAATATGTATAAGAAGACCCAACATGAAAAACAGTTGGCCACTTCAAAAGTTAAGTTAAAGAATACGAAAGCAGAGATAATTTCCTAAATTCATTGTTCACATATGTGAGTATATGAACCTTGTAGGCAGGGTGGGGGCAAAGGAACTTAACTGAGGTCCTGAGTGATAAAATTTCCATTGGCTTTGGTGGGAGCAGGGATGGATCCTGGGTCTTGTTTACTTGACCCTTAGGATGACTTTTTAATGTGGCTCTTTTATATAGCTGTTGCTCCTTCTACGTTAGCTACAGTAGACTAGTTTAGAATTTACATTACTAATAGTGGCTTATTATATCTATCTGAATATCCACCTGTCTATACCAGGGTCATGTCCACAGTGTCCAGGCAACTTTCAAAAAAGTACTTAAAAATGAGGTCTTCTGTTTCCCTTCCTCCCCTTTCCCAATTAGCAGGAGTTTGCCACCTTCTCTCTCTCTCTCCTCATTCCACACCCATCTCTAAGTGAAAGCTAAGGCAAAGAATGAGACTTACATTTCATTCTGAAGGCAGAGAGATTTAGGATCATACTGCTGTCTTTCATGAGTGAATTCCATAGACAAGGACCTGATGCCAAGAAGGCTCCATATCCCAAGCTTACAGATCCACTCTTGTGCTTGTCAATTCTGTTGTTCCATGGAACACAGCTGTTGTAGGATGCTGTGATCATGAAGAGGGAGGCAGTCTTGCAAGTAGCTCAGACATATTTCTGGTAGCTTGAAAAATACCTTTTATGCCTATTTAGAAAGTAGATTTGGAAAATCTGTTTCAATATATTGTGCAAATCCCTTCTACTTTATGGATTGTGGAGCAGTTACACTATCACAAATCCTTCCATTATGCTCATGATGTGTCAGACAACCACATTAAATCCCCCCCCCTTTTTTTTTTGAGCCTCCTCCATCCCCCAAAATGTGTCAGGATTCCACACACCTCAAATTAGCTGATTTTATTTTTTAAGAGAACCCACATGTACAATATACAGTAAACTGTGCAAAATGTCAGGATAGAAGGAAAACTGCAGCCACAGACGCTAAATCTCTTCACACCTCTTTGGGGGAGAGTGGCAGTAGAAATGTGAACAAAAGACATAACAATAAGGACAATCATTCAAATTTTGATCACGTTATGATACAGTATTGTCTGAGCTCCCGCAAGGCCGCCACAGATAAACCATTAATGATGTCATTGTACAGATAATGTCACGTGCAGCAGATAGCTTTTTGTGGAAGGAAGGAATGGAGTCTCAGAGTGTCTTCTGATGGTAGAATGCAAAATAGGGACATTCATGGCAACCATGACAAAAAAAAACCTAAGTGAAGCCATTCAACTTGAATTAACTACACTGAAATTATCATAAGATTTTATTTACATTTGAATAGTTTTTTGTGATAATGAAGATAGCAAGTAGACTTGTTTACTCTGTCAACTGATAGCCTCACCGATTATAAAAATGTACAGCTGAGCTTTATTTTGCTTATGGCATTAGCCTTGTGAAAAAGACAATACAACCATGAATGAAAATACATAAAACAGACCCTGTCCTAAAGAAACATAATTTATAATTACATTGATGCAATAAAACCACTAAACATCCATCATAACAGCAAACTAAAACCTGTCTCCTTTTAAGGACATAAATGGCCCTACGTGGAACTGCACTCCAGAGATTGTATAATGTAACATGCAATGCTTCTTCATCTTTATTGTCCATTTCAGAGTACAATGACTGACTAAAGAGCATAATAATCACGAGCCACTATTTTGGAGAATAGTGGAAGTGAAACAGCATTCTGTTTATCCATCTGTCCAATCTTGAAGGGGATTTGGGTTTTATCTTTATTATGGTTAAACACTGGGGTACATCCTGCTCCCTGTGAACATCCCAAGTAAGGCTATGAGTAAGGAAATTCCTTGGTTGTCAGAGGTGCTGAATCTTCCCCTTCAGTCCAGGCCACAAGGCTGCATTGGCTCTGTTCCACAGCTGCCAATACAGCATGGAATGTACAAAGGCCTCAGTGGCTGCTGTGCTGCTCACTTCACAGGGGACTTGCATTGTCTTGGATACATTTGCTGCACCTTGCCTAGAAATCTCCTCACCTGATGGCGTGCGAGGAGCCCCTACAGAACCCAAAAGCACATAGAAGAGTCTGAAACCCCTGCATGGATTCCCGTAGCCTTTCCATCAATAGCAGTAAATATTTGTATTATAATAGAGCATGGATCAGGACTGGGGCCCCATCGTACTGGGTGATGTACGAACAGAAAAGAAACAATCCTGGACCTGAAGAGTTGATAGTCTAAAGAAAGCTTGGGAAATATGAACAAAAATTGGCCCACTGTATTGCAACGTCTGTAAACAGCTTTTTAAAATGTCACTAACTTAATCCATGGTAGATTGATTGCAATGGAAAATTAAATTCTGTTTACTCACTAAAACAGCAGAAAAAGTCCACAGTGGAAATTCAAGCATTCCCACAATCCCACACCAATGTACCATATGTCGGACTCCTGACTTGTACGAATCTCATCCTCTAAGAGTGAGAAAATCCCCCCATACACACACTCGCCTCCCGCACGTTCAGTTGTTGGTTTGTCTGTAGAGACTGTCCAAAAGAATGCCAGTAAGTAGAGTTTCAGTTTATGTGGAGAGGTTTCCATGGGGACGTTTGGGATCAAATTTTCAAAAGTGTGTGCTCAATTCACACATGCATTAGAATTTGCATCGGTGGAAACCTGGCACATGAAAGAATGCTTAAATTTAGCCCATGTTCTTTAGGAACTAGATTGAGACAGTCAATTTAATTCATACAAGCCACAGATCAGCTATTATATCTGGTCAAAATCTACCAGTGCAGCTGTCATAACTATAAAGGGAAGGGTAATAGCTGTCCTGGGTACAGTACTATAAAACCCCTCCTGGCCAGAGACTCCAAAATCCTTTTCCCTGTAAAGGGTTAAGAAGCTCAGGTAACCTGGCTGGCATCTGACCTAAAGGACCAATAAGGGGACAAGATACTTTCAAATCTTGGGGGGGGGGGAAGGCTGTTGTTTGTGTTCTTTGTTTGAGAGTGTGTTCGTTCTCGGGACTGAGAGGGACCAGACATCAATCCAGGTTCTCCACATCTTTCTAAACAAGTCTCTCCTATTTCAAACTTGTAAGTAAATAGCCAGGCAAGGCGTGTTAGTTTTCCTTTGTTTTCTCAACTTGTAAATGTACCTTTTACTAGAGTGTTTATCTTTGTTTGCTGTACTTTGAACCTAAGACTAGAGGGGAGTCCTCTGAGCTCTTTAAGTTTGATTACCCTGTAAGGTTAATTTCCATACTGACTTTACAGAGATGATTTTTACCTTTTTCTTTAATTAAAAACCTTCTTTTTAAGAACCTGATTGATTTTTCCTTGTTCAAGATCCAAGGGGTTTGGATCTTGATTCACCAGGAGTTGGTGAGAGGAAGGAGGGGAATGGTTAATTTCTCCTTGTTTTAAGATCCAAGGGGTTTGGATCTTGATTCACCAGGAGTTGGTGAGATGAAGGAGGGGAATGGTTAATTTCCCCTTGTTTTAAGATCCAAGGGGTTTGGATCTGTTTTCACCAGGGATTTGGTGAAGGTTTTTTCAAGGTTTCCCAGGAATGGAATCCATTGAAATGGTGGCAGCAGAACCAGAGCTAAGCTGGTAGTTAAGCTTAGAAGTTTTCATGCAGGCCCCTACATTTGTACCCTAAAGTTCAAAGTGGGGATCCAGCCTTGACAGCAGCCATAGTTCAACTAACAGCAAAGAGATGAAAGACTCAGTATCCTAATGATCATTCCCAGGCTATCCTGTTCCCCTCAAAAATACTCTTGATTGCTCAATTATTGGGGCAGAGGATGGATGCAGACAGAGCAAGGCACACCATCTTGCTTAAATAATCCTCTCATACAGATTTTTTTTAATTGTTATTGTGCAAAAATGTAATTGTATATTTCAATCCATTCTATTTTCAGTGGCATACACTGGAAAATGGAGCAGGCTTTGTCTGACATAAACAATGCTGAAAGCTGAATTGAGTGCTGAGACAATTGAGGATGAGCTGTGCGTAAGATAAAGGACCAATCTTCCTCTCATGATGTTATTAAAGGGGGAAAATGAGCCTGATTTTTAAGCTAATCAAATTTTGCTGTCTCTTTATGTGAATTCTTAGAAATATGAAAATATAAACCTTTTCACTGTACTCATTAAGGGAAAGAAAAAAAGACTGCTATGTCCTTATACCTTTCAATGGAAACCAATAGACTTGACGATATTATTCTCTTCCAAGGTGGGGATTCAACATGTGGATTGAACGTACTTATTTTAGGATTCTACTGCCAGCTAGAAGCTGTTTATGTGGATTGGACAAGATCATCCTTTGTATTCTGACAGATGGTGAAGAACAGATGAACTGTTCAGCAAGATGGATCAGCACCTCACCAAATGCTGCTTGAAGCATGGTTTCTTGTACTTTTCTCTGGAGTTTCTGGTACTGGCTACTGTTGGTGACAGGACACTCGTCTAAATGGACCACTGGTCTGATGCAGTTTGGTGATTCCTGTGAGAGCCATCATTGTCTTACTGAGGCTGTTACTTTGTTGTAAAATGTTAAAAGACCCCTTTCAGCATATGAGAAGGAGATTCCGAGTTTTGAATCATATTCGGTCCTGTGCTAGTCACCTTAAAAGGAATCGCTCAGGCATGTTTGAAATGTCTTTGCAATATTTATGTCACAGCTCCAACAATAAGTGTGTCAAATTCTGTACACATCTACACAAATATGAAGTAATTCCAGAGTTATATCAGTGAATGAAACTGATGTCAGAATCTGGCCCATTCCATTTCTGCATAGGGGAAACTGAGCTGTTTAAATTATAGACAGACAGAAATAGGACGATTTTGGTCTTGTTTACATTCAGGAGAGATCAGTCTTTTCATGGGAAGAAACCACACATACCCATTCAAAATACACTAGAAAGATTCATAAGATTAGTATTTATAAATATGTATCCCATGATGCAAGACCTTAGTGGGAAGATGCTTACTGGAGAGAGCAGTGAAATAAATATCCAGACATGTTGGCAAAAGGACTGGAACAATAAGAAATTCAATTCAAATGAAACAATGGGCCCTGAAAGAATGTCAATAGAAACATAAGAAATGCATACTTTTACCAAAACAGCAACCAATAGAAAACAAAGAAATCAGTGTCACAAATTGTACATTACACATTACTGGAATAAGTGAAATAAAGTACAGAGGACATGGCAGGAACAAACATCCAAATGTTTCACTATATAGGGTAACATCTAAAAAGCAGCAATTTTACATAAAGATAAACCTGCTGTGGGAAAAAAGTAAAATTTGCCTACAGAACATCAAGTAATTCTTCAGCTAAGAAAATTGTAGGTAGAAACAAGGGGCCAGATCCTTGCCTCTCTAAAGTTCCCTTTGTGCCACTACAGCAGCATAAGTGGACTTAAAAGCTACCTTAAGAAATCAGCTAGGGATTCCTGTAATGTAATTCCACTGCAGTAAAGTGCGTAGTACCTAATATATGAGTTGCAAGAGTAAATTAATACATTCAGAGTAAAGGCTCAGCCAGATGCTATTTTGGAATAGCTGGTTTTAACAGTAGGTCATAAATTAATAACCAGCGTGATAAACAGCTTCGCCTAAAACAAAAATGCTTATTGTCTGTAAATAGGCACAACTTATACTGCACAAAGAAAATTACTCAACACCATCCCCATGTCTCACTGTCTTAAGCAAGTCATTAAATGATGTTTGATGAGGACCTTGGCTAAGAATCACTGAAAAACAGAATCAGTACACTGGCAGCTAAAGGATACTTTCCCAGAAGATTACACAGAATTCCCCCAAACAAACACTTGTTAGGAAAAGCAAAGATGAATCAGAGAGGAAAGTTGACCCAAAGGGGAAAATTAAAAACAGAACCAACTCAAATTGCATGACTGTAACAGCCCATTCATAATCCAGGCCAGGGAAATAAAAGCAATTGATAAAAGCCTACGACGCATGATAAATCTGCCAAGATTCACCCATCACATCATTATAATAGCATTGGCAACTGAAAAAAAAACAATGTCAAAGATGTGAGTTTTATAGCAACTATCAAGAAAGGTCACTGCTTCTTACAGCATATCCTTGCAATTAGGAGATCAGAAGGTGTCAAGAGACTCTGGGAGAATCCTTATTAAAACCACAAGGCAGGAATAAATATTTAATATTTTTATGAATACTGGTCCAGATTCTCTGATGTGTGGAAGGTGGCATAAAGCAGCCTTAAAGCGAGGAGTGGAGGATTCCTGTGGAGGATTCCTGCAGCATAGGAAAATTCCTTAGTGGCGTAAAACCATGGTGGCAATTCTTATGCCACCACCCTACTAGCCACCAGTGTAAGGATATGACCAAAGGAAAGGGACTGTGGCCAGAACATCTCTATGTCCCATAGATTCCAGACTATCAGGAGGGTCCCTTGCAGCAACATGCACTTGAGTATTAAGTACCCTTTGCACTGTGCAGAACCCACCCTGAATGCAGCCCAGGATTTGGGCCCTTATTTAATCAAGCAGGTACTAAACAAATCAACAAACAGTTAATTATAGCCAGTTTTAGTTCCTGAAGTATGGTTTGGCAACAATCAAGATATTTCAATCAATCAGAAAATTGCTGTGCGTTCACTTTTCCCGGACATTCGAGCAGTAAAATTTTACTAGCACCAATGCTAGGAGTACATTGAGTACTAACTACTTGCAAGTGAACTGATCATAATCAATACAGAGCCTTAAAAAAATTGCAAAAGAAGTGAATCAGTTAAATTAAGATGATGTATAAATAAGTGAAAATTGCAGTTTGATCACAGAATGTCCACAAAGAGAAAAATAGTGTCATTAGACAAATTATTACATTGTTATAATATGTGCCATATAATTCAATCAGCTCAAGTTTGACCCAAGTAGATATCCTATGAAGTTATTTCATAATAAAAAGCACCATCCAAATAAAATGAAGGACAATGATGCAAAGATATAATTGGGGGACAGACAGACTATAATGCTGGTAATATTATTAAAGACAATAGTAATATCCTAAATTGAGAAGATCCATTTAAGAACAATCTAAAGAGCTTCTTTATGAACCGGTCCTGTTTTTGTTTTCAATATCTATTATGAATACCCTGGAAGTTGATCTTTTCATATACTCAGAAAAGTTATAGTTTCCTTTGATAACCAATCAAATAATAGTTGACAGCTAATGTAGTCATATTCAGGGCAAAGTCATCATGGACTTGTATGCCCTATTAACTAAATGGTAAACTTGAGCTGGTATATAATTGGATGTATCCACAGTGCTTGTTAACAGATCACTACTAACATGCCTCTTGTAATCACCAGACCAGAAAATCATATCACCAGATTGCTAATTATATTAATTATTGTTGTTGTTATTATTACTACTACATAGCCCCTAACCAATCCCCATTGAATTAGACACTGTACAGACATATAAAATACAAGACAGTCTCTGCTCTAAAGAGCTTACAACCATAGTTTAAGATAAGATGCAACAGGTGGGTGAAGCACAGGCATGGAGGAGTGGGAGGATTGGATAATGGTCATTTCAATATGTTTTTGCACAGAGCAGCTGCATGCAAAATTTGTAGGCAAACACACCTCTTGGATTTCTCCACTAAAGAAGGCACATTCCTAACATTATTTTTAAAGAGCCAGGATTCTTTACTGAGTATCCCTGAAAAAGTCGAGACTTGGGCGCTGTGTTTTAGGGAAAAAAACATTTGTTTCTTGGTCACATATATCTTCATTTTCAGATGAGGAAATAGGCACATCTGTGCAGATCTCAAAATGGCACATGGGTAGGACACGACATTCAAAATCTTCTGGAAATACAGGATGTAGGGGGCCACTTTTGGCAGAATATTCAATTCCCATCCAGGCACTGTGGATACTGCCCACATCAACAGTGAACAATTTGGCATTTTCCAACTCTGGGAAGCACCCTTTCAGAGCTATGTTGTCAGTGTTTCTGTTCCTTGTCTACATAAAAAAAAGGATCTGAAGGAACCCAAGAGGGAAAAGAAATGTAATGAATCATGATTTGAATACTATTGGTTTTGTAAGCAAATTGATTTACTTTCACCACAGTTCAAAAAGACTTACAAAGAGTTAGTGTGTATGACTGTGGAGAGAGTCATAAGAAGATGTACATGCCAGGAACCAGAAATTATAACCACAATGGGTCTGTTTATCAAAAGTCCCGAGTACTCAGGACTTTCACTGACTTCATTTGGAGATGCAGATGTTCAGCATTTCTGAAAATGTTTCCTTAAAACAGCACCCAAGTCTGGACTTTTTTTGACAGCAGCAAAGGTTAAGACATTTTTGCAACAATAACCTCGATGTTTGTACAGCTGAGGTATTATGTCTACTACAGAGCGTATACAAACCCCAAATACCAAGACATAGTGTTTCTCAAAATGCTCCTATGACTTGGTCTCTTATCCACATGATAAAGATTGCTAGTACTCAAATGCTAAGGAGGAAATTTTAAAAATACTATTATAAATAAATGCTAATGTATGGATGCACATGCCTGAAGGCTTCCAGATGCTTTTAGAAAATATATAGCTCACCACTTCCCTATCTTGCAGAGTGCTGTGAGGTTAAATTCATTAATGTTTGGAGATGCTCAGATACGGTGGTGTGGAGTACTATAGAAAAGCAAATACAACATTTTTGCAGTGGTAATTTTTTATGTAAGAAAGCTTCACTCCATGCTAGCCTCAATCTGGAAGTGTGCACTCTGTCACAAACATTTTCTTTAAAAGGCAACATTAATGTTGTGTGGTGTTTTAACTGCTATTAATGTTTTAACTGTAGCATCTTTGGAAACAAAGGTGATTAATCAATATTACTCAGTGAACCATACCACAGTCCTGAATCCTAACCCCCTCCTGTTGTATGGTATCAAGGTAATGCTGCCCTACAAACAAACCATTTGTTATTTATTTCCTTTTACACTTTATTCCTCTTTTATCTCCTCCATTTAGCAACCACCTCTTTTCTTATGCATGGACACCTCAACTATTCCTGACTCACTTTCTGTAACATGGTAAAAATACATTTCTGGCTTCCTGATTTGTGACACCTTCCTCTTTCGCAAATGTAGAGCTGTTTATTGGAATATCAATTTTGTAGCACCTTTCATCTGCAATGCGCTTTACCAACAATAGGCCCTTCCTGCAGTCTTTACTCAGCAAAAAGGTTTAATTCACAATTTCCTTCCCATTCTCCCCTCAGGAGAGAGGGATTTCTAACCTTGCAAGGGAGAAAAAAGATGGGAGTAGGAAGGGATATGGCCTAGAAGCAGACTCTGCAGAGATACTTGGCTTGAACCTCAGAGATCCCATGGTTTAACTGGAGGCTGTCACTACATCATCCTCAGGAGTCCAGGCTATCTTTGACTATCCCCTCCTCTTGCACCTAAGCCCCCTCTCTCTCCAAAAGCATAATGTGATGGGGAATTGCAGTCAGAAGGGCGTATGCCACATGCAGTTCTAGTGCCACCTTTCCTCGTCTAGACATGCCCCTTCTGATCCACACAGGCCCAGCTATTCAGTACAGAGAAAGA
Organism: Chrysemys picta bellii; assembly: GCF_011386835.1. Classification (NCBI taxonomy): domain Eukaryota; kingdom Metazoa; phylum Chordata; order Testudines; family Emydidae; genus Chrysemys; species Chrysemys picta. Next base: position 22,140,197 of record NC_088800.1, read on the forward strand.
ACTTCAGCAGGCTCCAGGAGAAGAGGGGAAGCATTCATATGAGCTCTGGATACCCACTTCCATGCTTCACTGCCTAGTTCTGCTGGTGTTCTCTTCGGCCAGTGCAAGAGGAAGAGGGCATCCAGCTTTCAACGTGACATTCTGTTTCTGGAAGATGCTGCACCCAATTATTTTGGAACAATTGTAATCACTGCTGATTACTCCCTTTATTCTACAGATATCTGGATATATACTTAGACTTATTCCATGTCTATTCAATCCACTGCAAGTTTTCACAAAACATGAAGTGTTGATCCGCACAGTTGCCAACTTCAGTCTGGTATCCCAGCAACCAAAATTTTTAATTGATACATTTAAAAATTTCAAAAAGGTATAATCAAGAAGAACATCACAGGAGAAATATACACAGCTGGTGGCACAGCAACAAGATGAATTAAGATGATTTCTACCTACCCACTACTCTTCCTAAATGTTACATTTAACTTATCCAAATATTAAGACATTCAAATCACATTTTTAACAGAGAACATTGTTAAAGGCAGATTACTTCTATGATTCTCAGATGTATATGGTATCGTGCCTTTTAATTTGTACAGATTTCTGTCTCTAATTACATACAATTCTGCATTGTTGATGCTATCTGATATTTGATTCTTGATTGGTTTTGTTTTTCATTTTTGTTTCCTTTTTTTGGTCTCAATTCTAAAAAGATATTTAATCCTGACAGCAGATTTTGTAATTTCCTCGCCTGTCAATTAAAGGAACTGGATCTTTACAAAAAATAGCCACTGTAAAATATCTTTAGTGTATGGCCTCAAAATAGGGTTTATGGATATTTGGCACCTTTATTCTTATTCAACTTTCATCGTTTGTGATCATATTCCAACAACATATTTGCTTTTGTTCTTATTACCACTAGATTTATTACTCCTTTTATGTGATTTACTCCATTCACATGACCTGATTAAATCTAATTTTTGTTAACAGTTCTTTTTGGCAGATGATTCCTATGTGCTTAGACATCAGCCATAAAATTTACATGTTGCTACACCAAAGTGCAGTTTTTTTACCCAGAGCATGTTCTTTCTGGTCAGAGCAGCGTTAACAGAAACGTAGGGATTGCAATTTTGGATCACACGAGGAGTCATTTAGTTCAGTACCCTGTTCCTGATTCAAGGAATGAGGAAGGTGTAAGAAACACCACAGAGGAAAATTATAGAATAACCTTCCCACATGGAAAGTTTATGTTTAGCTCCCTACAATTAGTTGTTGGCTTATGCCCTGAAGTATGAGGGTCTAGGGCCTGATCCAAAGCCCGTTTAAATTGACAGAAGTCTTCCCAATGAATTCAATAGACTTTAGATCATGCACTTTTTTCCCTTCTAATTTTTTCAACCCTATCTAATGTAACTGTGGATTGTTCTCTTTACTGATTTAAATGCCTAGTTCTTCTGCCAAGTTCTCAGCTTCAGTGATACCTTGTGGCAATAAGTTCCATGGGCTAATGATGCTCTATGAAAAAAGTATTTTCTTTTACCAGTTTCAAATATGCTGCCTTTGAGTTTCATTGAGTGGCCTCTTGTTCTTGTGTTATGAGAAATGGCAGAAGTGTATGATTTCCCTTCTCTAAAACATTTTGAATACCTCTTATGTCCTCTCCAATTCATCTCCCTTCTAAACAAAACAGGCCCAATCTTTTCAGTCTCTCTTCCTATGGAAATCCTTCCATGCCTCTAATTATGTTGGGCACTTACCTCTGAGCCCTCAATTTTTCTTTATACTTTTTGAAATAGGTTAATTGGAACTGATCACAATATTCCAGTTAAGCACATACCTTTGATTTATACAATGGCATTATGAAATTTGATATTTTTCTATAGTAATTTGACATATTTCCAGGATAGCAAATGTACTCATTTAGCTTTGACTCAATCCCTATTTTTTCAAGTCACACGCCCTTTTTGAGGTCAGCAGTTCTTCTTAAAAGCAAATGTTGTGGTGTAAGTAAGTTGGTAGATATCAATAGACCGAGTAGGAGGTTCTGCATTATACAGTAACTGCTCACTTAAAGTCGTCCTGGTTAACGTTGTTTTGTTGCTGATCAATTAGGGAACATGTTCATTTAAAGTTGTGGAATGCTCCCTTATAACGTTGTTTGGCAGCCGCCTGATTGTCAACTGCTTGCAGGAAGAGCAGCCCGTGGGAGCTAGCTGGTGGGGGCTTGGAACCTGGGTGGATCGGCAGCCCCCCCATCAGTTTCCTGCTCCCCTAAGTTCCCTGTGCTGCAGCCGCCCAGCAGGCTATCAATTGCCGGCAGTTCAGCTGTCCCTCCCCCCACTGCCACGTGCTGCTCCTGCCCTCTGCCTTGGAGCTGTTCCCCCATAGGGCTTACAGCTTTTTCCCTGCACCCCACCAACTTGTTTGGCTATAGTTGAAGGAAATGGGAGTTTTGCCTGTGTTAGGTATATGGGGGAATCAGTGACACAGAGCCAGATTGTGTTTTCTAGGCTCTTTTCTCATTCGTTTTAGTGAAATCTTTATTTTTCTTGTTACCGCTTACAACACCTTTCTCTTCTTTTATGAATTTTTGTTTGAAAGTTCTTACTATGCTGGAGTTTTATCACCAGTAAGAGAATCAGAACGCAGTGATCACCAATGGGTTCTTCCCTGTCAGATACATGATAGCAACTGTTTAGAACTGTTATTATGTTGATATGGGTGTAAGATTTGCATCAATTAGATTCACTGATTTGTTCGGGTGATTAAGTATTTACTTCTATTTTTTTCCCTAAAGAAATGTATAGTTTAATGGGGAATGGGGGAAGAAAGAGGAGGTTAGTAACATAGAAAAATTGTAGCGGAGCAAGCAAATGGGCTGTTTGAGAATCCTTGTTTGTTCTGCTCTTCCAGACTGATCGTAATAATACATCACCATCCCAGCAGAGGTCTGTTGTAGCCACTGGCCTTAGGGTATCTTTATATTCCTTTAAATGACCCAGTTTGGAGGTTGCTGACTTTTTTTTAAAAACAGCAAATTGACTATGAGGAGCTCTGTGTTTTACTTTATTAGATATTAATTTTAAATGGAATGCTCTTGTGTGCATGGCCGACTATTTTTTATGCTTTAGAGAACTAGATCAGAGTCTATTATAATTAAGCAGGGCACCTGCTCCCAACCCAAGAACAGAATTACTAAACTTATCAATTTCATATGGAGCAAAAGCAACAGAGACTATATATAATGATTCCGATGTACTTGGTCATGAAAACAATGCATAAGCTATAACCATTAATAACCCTAATTCCACTGTTTATTACTCAGACCTTCAGTCAGTCATTTGGTTCTTTTACATTCCTACTGCAACTCCATAGAAATCCAACGTAGATACAATTCAATGTGCAACATACATTTCAGAATTGAATGTCTTATATTCTTTGCCTTGAACCATCAGCTGCTGCATTAACTATGGTATGCCTCGTACCATAGTGAAATGTGGAGGAAGGTAGTAAAATCCATCTGATAAGTAGGCCTTATTGATTAAAAATAATGTTTGGCAAGTTTTAGGCTCACAAGCTGGTAAACAAAATGTAATTTAAGTTGATGAAAGAAACCATTCAAGCGCATTGATTTTATCTTTATCACTCAGACAAACCTTTCATCTTGCATTGTGAAGCCAGCAGTCAGTTTATTTTTTCCCCCTATAATTAATCATAGTGGACAGTCTTCTGAAGTGGTGGTGACAGTCATTGAAATACAAAAATATAAACCCCTCTCCATTCAAGAATCATTCCAAATATCTCAATCCATGCACAGAGCTCCAATTTATATCAATGGGAATGCTGCTGGAAATTAACAACTCTAAATAGCCATAAATTTTCTGATTCACATCCGCTTAATGCTCAGGACAAAGTATTTCCCAGTGCTTTGTGAGCAGAGAGATTGAAGTACATAACAGCATGATACTATTAAAACAGACACCTGCAGTCAGATTTTCAGCTGGCATAAATCGGCATAGATCTTCTGACATTATTTGAGCTATGCTGATTTATACCAGGTGAGAATCTGGGTCCTGATGCAGAAGCCTTGGGTATGCAGTGGGTAACAAAGAATTTAATAGAATCATAGAACTGTAGGCTGCAAGGGACCAGCCCAGGCACTGAGGCACAACCAAGTAAACCTAGACCATACCTGACAGGTGGTTGTCCAATCTGTTCTTAAAAATCTCCAATGATGGGGATTCTGCAACCTCCCTTTGAAGCCTATTCCAGTGTTTAATCAACCTTACAGTTAGAAATTTTTCCCCAATATCTAACCCAAATCTCCCTTGTTTCAGATTAAGCCCACTCTTCCTGTCCTACCTTCAATGGACCTGGAGAACAACGGAGCACAGTCTTCTTTATAACAGCCCTTAACTGCCTATTAAGGTTCTTTCCACCTCCCTCCCCTCCCAGCCTTCTTTTCTCAAGACCAAACAAGATGGGGTTTCTTAGCCTTTCCTCACAGGTCAGGGTTTCAAAATCTTATCATTTTTTTGCTCTCCTCTGGACGCTTTCCACATCTTTCCTAAAATTCGACACAGTACCCAGAATTGGACACAGTACTCCGGAGGAGGCCTCACCAGTGCCAAGTAGAGCAAGACAATTACCGCCTGTGTCTTACATACAACACTCCTGTTAATATACTGCAGAATGATATTGGCCTTATTCACTTCATCATATTATTGACTCATATTCAATTTGTGATCCACTATAACCCTCAGACTCTTTTCAGCTGTACTGCCACCTATCCAGTCATTCCCAATTTTGTAGTTGTGCAGTTGATTTATCCTAATTAAGTGAAGTATTTTACACTTATCTTTATTGAATTTCATCTTGTTGAATTCAGAACAATTCTCCAGTTTGTCAAGATCCTTTTGAATTCTAATCCTGCCCTCCAAAGTGCTTGCAACCTCTCCCAGCTTGTTTCATCTGCAAATTTTATAAGCATACTCTCCACTCCATTATCCAATCTTTTAATGAAAATAAAGAATAGTACCAGACCCAAAACAGACCCCTGTGGGTCTCCACTAGATATGCCCTCCCAATTTGACAGCAAACCACTGATAACTACTCTTTGGGTACGATCTTTCAACCAGTTGTGCACCCACCTTAAACTCATTTCAATTTTATGAGAATGCCTTGTAAGACTGTGTCAAAAGTCATATTAAAAATCAAGATATATCATGTCTATTGTATTCTCCCTATCACTAGGCCAGTCAACCTGTAAAAGCAGGGAATTAGGTTGGTTTGGCATGATTTGGGATTGGATCCTGTAAAGTATTGAGTACAATGGGTGTTGAGAGTGCTCAGCACCTATCTGAAGTACTCAGCACCTTGAAGACTGGGCCTTTTCTGAGTGTTTATGGATATACTAGCCAGTTCTAATCCTGTGCAAATCAGTACTACCGTTACCACAGAATGATCATAACAACACCATTCCGAATTCCACATAAATGGTCCTAAAGGTTATAGATCTGAAAACTGTAATGATATAAAATGAAGTTTTTGGAGACATAAGTTGACATTTATATCAACCAAAATTTTGGAAGAGAATACAGTAGGAGGGATCTTCTAGAGATTATTGATTGGCCGGTGTTGCCATCACAGACTGAAATTTCAGCACCACTTCTCAAATCTGGATTTAATTTGCAGTGACTGGCTTCTTGATCTTTTTACAGCAAATGTGTATGATTCTGCTTGCAGGCAAACTGTCTGTTTCATTGCAAGAGAAACTGATAGACCTGGCTGCATCTGACAGAGTGGAGTTCAACCTGTGCAGATTATGCCAAAATCTGATCTGTTGGTAGTTCATGCTGAAGTCTGACCTTTCTGTGGTTCATTTCAAAGGACCCAGTTCTGCATGTGGTAAACTCAGCATTGCTGGCTTCATATTTCCTTAAGCATGCTTATTTCATAGTACCTTGGTATCAAAAATACGTTTTTGCCAGCTACTGGACTGGTTCTAGGTTCAGATTCTGACTTCCCTCAAAGACTGGGGTTGTTCACACCAGGAGTTTTGATTTGAACCCCTCACCAAATGTGACTGTTAAATGTATGATCCGAATCATTTGCTTCTGCCATTGGCTTCTGCTGCAGAGATGGTGAAGTTATAGAATGTGGGGCAGTTTCATGTGGTACCAACATTCCACTGACAATGTACATGATAGGAATAATGAAACCTGTACCTGGTAAATTAGGTAGCACATATGCATTTACAGTCAAATCCCGACCTAACTGAAGCCAGTGGGAGTCCATCAACTTCAGTGCGGCCTCAATTATACCCCTAGTGAATACTAGATAACCTGAAATTTTTGGAGTGCACAAGGGAATGATTTTGTGGTGGTTCTAGACAATTAATCTAATTTAGATTTATTGTGGTTTATGGGTCTATTTATTTAGGGGCTGCTTCAGGGAGTACTTGTTTCTTGTATTTGTCTGAACCATAAGAATCCGTAATTTTTTTTTTTTTTTTTAAGAAAACTGCTATGTAGCAGAATACTTTACAAACTTGATTGACACACGGACAAATTTTTATAATGGTAAATCAGCATTATAAATGAGGTTATTATGATCAGTCAGTTTTAAGTTCAGAAACCGTTTTTGTAGACCTGCTCTGCCTTCAGGCTGCACTGTAATAAGAAAGCAAATCTAGAAAGGTTCTACTGAATTTTGTCCCACTTCAGACTTATGCAGCCAGGGCTGCTGTATATAACAGACAGATAAATCACTACTAGCATTTCTCTAAAAACCCATTAGGACAGTGGTGGGCAAACTACGGCCCGGGGGCCGCATCCGGCCCTTCAGACATTTTAATCTGGCCCTCGAGCACCCGCCGGGGAGCAGGGTCCGGGGCTTGCCCCACTCCAGCGCTCCAGTAGGGGAGTGTGGTCGGGGGCTTGCCCTGCTCCGTGCATATCGTTGCTCGTGTGGCTCCTGGAAGCAGCAGTATGTCCCCCTTCCGGCTCCTACATGTAGGGGCAGCCAAGGGGCTCTGCACACTGCCCCCGCCCCAAGTGCGCCCCCACAGCTCCCATTAGCAGGGAAGCATGGCCAATGGGAGCTGCAGGGGCAGCACCTGCGGACGGGGCAGCATGCAGAGCTGCCTGGCCGTGCCTCTGCGTAGGAGCCGGAGAGGGACATGCCTCTGCTTCTGGAAGCTGCTTGAGGTAAGCACCACCTGAAGCCTGCACCCCTGACCCCCTCCCATGCCCCAACCCCCTGCCCCAGCCCTGATCCTCCTCCTGGCCTCCAAACCCCTTGGTTCCAGCCCAGAGCACTCTCCTGCACCCCAAACACTCATCCCCAGAACCCAGATCCCCAGCCGGAGCCCTCACCCAACCTCCCGCATCCCAACCCTGTGGAAAAAGTTGTTTACATTTTCATTTTATTATAATGTACCCGTGTTCCCTAACTGAATTTGAGTCGTGCATATTTTACTTATATTGGTCAAAAGCATCCACAACCTATTTAAAAATCACTCCTTTCCAACCCTGGAATTTATATGCACTGGAATCTCAGATTTACTTTTCTGTAGAAAAAATTGTAAGTTTTTCAACCAGCTCTGCTTTTCTATTTACATAACAATCAAGTTAAAACATCACACAGGCAGATAAAAACAGCAGTCAAATATTGATTGTACTAGGGTTACCATACTTAACAAATAAAAAAAGAGGACCCTCCATGGGGTCCTGGCCCCGCCCGTTTCCCACCTCCAGCCCCGCCCCAACTCCACCCCTTCCCCGCCCCAACCCAGCCCTAACTCCGCCCCCTCCTCTCTCCCACTCCCAGCCACGCGGAAAGGGCTGCCCGAGCGCTACTGGCTTCACAGTTTGCCAGGCAGCCCCCAGACCCTGCGCCCCCGGCCGGCGCTTCCCCAGCGCAGCTGGAGCCCGGGAGGGGAAGCGCCCAGCCGGGGGCGCAGGGTCTGGAGGCTGCCTGGCAAACCGTGAAGCCGGTAGCGCTTGGGCTTCGGGCAGCCCCTATGCCTCCGGACCCTGCACCCCCAGCCGGGCACTTCCCCTCCCGGGCTCCGGCGGCGCAGGGTCCGGAGGCATGGGGGCTGCCCGAAGCCGTAGCGCTCGGGCAGCCCGGCTCTTAAACAGAGCTGAAGAGTCAGGGGAGGAGCAGAGCCGCCGCAGCCGGAGGCTCTGCTCCTCCCCTGACTCTTCAGCTCTGTTTAAGAGCCGGGCTGCCCGAGCGCTACCGGCTTCGGGCAGCCCCCAAGCCTCCGGACCCTGCGCCCCCGGCCGGGCACTTCCCCTCCCAGGCTCCGGCAGCGCAGGGTCCGGAGGTATGGGGGCTGCCCAAAGCCCGTAGCGCTCGGCTCTTAAACAGAGCCGAAGAGTCGGGGAGGAGCAGAGCCACCGCGGCCGGAGGCTCTGCTCCTCCCCTGACTCTTCGGCTCTGTTTAAGAGCCAAGCTGCCCCAGCGCTACCGGCTTCGGGCAGCCCCCGTGCCTCCGGACCCTGCGCCGCCGGAGCCCGGGAGGGGAAATGCCCGACCGGCGGCTGGGGTCCGGAGGCAAGGGGGCTGCCTGAAGCCCATAGTGCTCAGGCAGCTTGGCTCTTAAACATAGCCGAAGAGTCAGGGGAGGAGCAGAGCCGCCACGGGAGGGGAAGTGCCTGGCCGGCATTTTCCCGGACATGTTCGGCTTTTTGGCAATTCCCCCCGGACGGGGGTTTGAGTGCCGAAAAGCCGGACATGTCTGGGAAAAACCGGACGTATGGTAACCCTAGATTGTACAAGCAAAGGCTAAACAAAAGAGCTTTGCCCCTGGGAATTAGGTGGAGATTGGAGGTACCAGTTCAGCTTGGTTCTGGCCACTATTACAATAGCTATTTGGCCTAATAGTAACAAATCAGATATCTGGATCCAACCCTTGCTACTGTTTTGAGCAAATGACATGAAGATTGCTTTATCCATTGTTTCAAAGTTTTATTCTCTTCCCTGAGTCCAAGTCAAGACGGGATTCCACAGTGACTACAAAATCTCTCATTTTTGTTATTGTGACCCTTACAACAGTGGTTCTTAACCGGAGGTCCAGGGTCCCCTGGGGGACTGCGAGCAGATTTCAGGGGGCCCGCCAAAATAAACCAGAGAACAGGGCCAGCGTTGGACTCGCTGGGGCCCAGGGCAGAAAGCTGAAAACCAAACCCCACCATATGGGGCTGAAGCCGCAGCCTGAGCAACAAAGTGTCACAGGGCACCCTGTGGTGCGGGGCCTGGCCAATTGCCCTGCTTGCTATCCCCTAATGCCAGCCCTGGCTTTTAAGCTACTGGATATGCAGAAAAACATCTGTTGTGGCATAGGTGGGCTGAGAAATTTTTATAGCATGTTGGGGGCCTCAGAAAGAAAGGTTGAGAACCCCTGCCTTACAACACATCAAACTAGTGTGTCTATCACTTGTAGGCCTTGTCTTCACTGCTGAAAAAGGTATATTTTTTTTACTTTGGAGTAACTAAGACAAGAGCTCTCGTAAAATCAAAAAAACAAAAACAAAAAACAGTGAAGACAAGGCACTTTAATTTTACTGTGTGGTAAATTAGGTGAGGTCAACTAGGTGAGGTCAGCACTGCACCCCAGAATAGTGTTGACCTCAAGAAGGCAAGGTAAACTAGATGTCACTGTGTATTTACCTCAGAACAGCTCACTTTTTGATGATCCCAAGGAAAGATGCCCCTTTTTAGCCGTGAAAATAAGGCCTCAATCCAGAAGCAGCATCAACCACCTTCCTGCCATGTTCAAGACAAGTAGTGTTCCTTAATAGATGGGACACATCAAGCACAGATCTCTTCTTTTTAGACATTTCAAATTGTGTTGGTGGTTGTCACCAGTGCTGCTAATACACTTATCAGGTACCTAACATTTGTACTGGAGGGGATTAGAAAAGATTCCAAGTAGCTACCCCCCGCATACTATTAAGTAAATAGTTATTTATATGAGAGTTGCACTGGCTCTTTTAAAAACTGCTGCTCTGAAAGGTATTTCTGATGTTGAGTAGACAGAGCTCACTTTTCCTTAATAGAGTGTTATGGCTGATGGAGTTTGGGCAAAGTAGAACTGAGTATGGCCCCTGCAAACACCATGTATTTGTATGCCTAAATAGCATATGTATGCAATTGCTAATGCAGATGAGCAAATATTTGCACATTTGTGTGTGTGCAGTTTTCAAAACCTTGCCCTGCATGACTTTATTCAAATATTATTGGGTGAACAAATATGGTTTAACATTTCAAGCACAACAGTACGAGGAATGCTTGATCAGCACTCAGAAGGGTGCTTCTGTACATGTATGAAAGGGGATGGGGTCAGCTGCCACTGGAAAAGTGAATCTGTGCATTGAATGAATCAGGGGAAAAGTGGATGGAGCTGGATTGTGCATGGGGTCTGCATTTTCTGATGGAATAGATCCTTCATAATGTTTTGCAAATGAGAGGTGGATAATTCAAAGCATAAATCTGAAAATGTATCAGAGAAAGATATCACCCCTGTTTTCAGAGATTCACTACATTCCATAGAAAAAATGATTTTTTTAAAGGAAAAGAGTTACAGAAAAACCTTGAAAGTAAGAAGCGGAGATTCTGAACAAGGTTGCATTTTGCATCTGAACAAGCACCTACAAGATCTCTATCAAGCATTCTTAAAACTACAATACCCACCTGCTGAAGTGAAAAAACAGATTGACAGAGCCAGACGAGTACCCAGAAGTCACCTCCTACAAGACAGGCCCAACAAAGAAAATAACAGAACACCACTAGCTGTCACCTTCAGCCCCCAACTAAAACCTCTCCAGCGCATCATCAGAGATCTACAACCTATCCTGAAAGATGATCCTTTACTCTCACAGATCTTGGGAGACAGACCTGTCCTCGCTTACAGACAACCCCCCAACCTAAAGCAAATACTCACCAGCAACAACACATCACTGAACAAAACCACTAACCCAGGAACCTATCCTTGTAACAAACCCCGATGTCAACTCTGTCCACATATCTATTCCAGTGACATCATCATAGGACCTAATCACATCAGCCATACCATCAGGGGCTCGTTCACCTGCACATCTACCAATGTGATATATGCCATCATGTGCCAGCAATGCCCCTCTGCCATGTACATTGGCCAAACCGGACAGTCTCTACGCAAAAGAATTAATGGACACAAATCTGACATCAGGAATCAAAATACTCAAAAACCAGTGGGAGAACACTTTAACCTGTCTGGTCATTCAGTGACAGACCTGCGGGTGGCTATATTACAACAGAAAAACTTCAAAAACAGACTCCAACGAGAAACTGCTGAGCTAGAATTGATATGCAAACTAGACACAATCAACTCCGGTTTGAATAAGGACTGGGAATGGCTGAGCCATTACAGACATTGAATCTGTCTCCCCTTGTAAGTATTCTCACACTTGTTATCTAACTGTCTGTCTGTACTGGGCTAGCTTGATTATCACTTCAAAAGTTTTTTTTCTCTTAATTAATTGGCCTCTCAGAGGTGGTAAGACAACTCCCACCTGTTTATGCTCTCTGTATGTGTGTATATATATCTCCTCAATATATGTTCCATTCTATATGCATCCGAAGAAGTGGGCTGTAGTCCACGAAAGCTTATGCTCTAATAAATTTGTTAGTCTCTAAGGTGCCACAAGTCCTCCTGTTCTTCTTTTTGCATAAAACCTTTGTAACACAATGACACAAGCTTAAAAGATTCCTGTGCTCCATGAAAGATTAAACAGGTTAGTTGTTTAGGAAAAAATTGAGTGAATTGCTCACACGTTTGTCATAGCTGTAATGAAAAATAGGCAACTTGGACATTGAATCAGTTGGATAGAATATTCAATATGTTAGCTTCTTTTGAATAACATAATATACAATGCTTGTGGAGTGCATGCGTTAATTTGAGAGAATGAAAATTAATTTGTGGGTCTGACTCAATGAAGTGTACCCCCCATTCTCTGTAGCTGCACTGTCAGAATAAATGTTTTCTCTTCCTAATTGCAATCATTGTGTAAGATAAAGCTGTGCAAGATTGCATGTTGTTCCATGAGACCCTGAGATGTCTTGGTGGACTAACAATACAGTCTGATTTTAGACATCAAAGAATTTCATAAAAGCCCCCCCAACTGTCCCCAGCAACTAGCCTGAGTAACCTGGAGATCTTTAGAGGGACAATTAGGAGATGAATGCTACCTCAAAGCCACACAAAAAGGCTTCCTCATACCGGCAGCTCCAGTGAAATGCAGCTCTTTTACAGGATAATCTTGATAGAATAGACAAAAGGGCCAATAAGTGAAATATTAAATGTGTAACTTGGGTAGAAATAATGCCCAGACTAATTAGATTGTAAGGCATTTAATTAAAGAGGCGCAGAAGGTCCGCATACTTCCTATGCACTAGGTAAGGACAGAGTCAAGCCTACTCCAGATTTCCCCCCCCCCGTTTTTTGCCTTGCTACAATACATTGAATCCCTTTTGCATATTAATAGTTTCCTTCATTTACCAGCTCAATCTCACAAATCCAACATTGGATAGGCAGGTATTTCAGATGGAATTTGTTTTGTACGATATACATGGCCTGTCCCTGTTGTGCGGCACACATGTGATTCAGCTCTCCAAAAGAACACCCTGTCCCCAACTCTGAAATAAACACCGCTCTTGAGTTATTGTGTGTAGTCAGTTGAAATGGTCTGAAACGCTAAACTTATGCAAGCAGCCTAGCAGGAGGAAAAATATCCAGATTGCCAGCTCCAGATACTGCTTTTTGCATTTCATTGTTTGCATTGTAAAAAAAAATTCCCATTTTTCTCTAATATAGCATGTGCAATGTGAACTGAGGTTTCTCCCTTTAAATCATCAGAAAACCACGCCTTATTTTACAATCCCTGACTTGTGAATTTATCCTTCAGAGGCAATTTTTTTGCATAATGCCAGTTAACAAATGTCAGTCTCTAAGGCAGCAATAACACAAATAATTAAATAAATCAGGGATTTGGAGCAATCAAATTTTTGAATTGCTCCGCTCCGGCTCTGCTCCAGCTCCGGGCAAAAACCTACTGCTCTGCGCTCCAGTTCCAGGTTCCGTGCCAGAGCCCTGAAATAAATAATATGCATTATTTTTAGGGTTACCATATTTCAACAATCAAAAAAGAGGACACGGAGTGCCGCCCTAGCCCCGCCCTCTCCCACTTCCCGCCCCCCTCAGAATCCCCCTACCCCCTACCTGCCCCCCCACACCCTAACTGCCCCCAGGACCCCACCCCCTATCTAAGTCTCCCTGCTCCCTGTCCCCTGCCTGCCCCAACCGCTCTCTACACCCCCTTCTCCTGACACGCCCACCAGAACCCCCGACCAATCTAACCCCCCCGTTCCCTGTCCCTTACCTGCCCCAACCGCTCTCTACACCCCCTTCTCCTGACAGCCCCCCCAGAACCCCCGACCAATCTAACCCCCCTTCCCTGTCCCTTGCCTGCCCCAACCGCTCTTTACACTCCCTTCTCCTGACAGCCCCCCAAAACCCCCGACCAATCTAATCCCCCCTGTTCCCTGTCCCTTGCCTGCCCCAACCGCTCTCTACACCCCCTTCTCCTGACAGCCCCCCCCCAGAACCCCTTATCTAACCCCCCTTCCCTGTCCCTTACCTGCCCCAACCGTGCTCTACACCCCCTTCTCCTGACAGCCCCCCCAGAACCCCCGATCAATCTAAGCCCCCCGTTCCCTGTCCCCTGCCTGCCCCAATCGCTCTCTACACCCCCTTCTCCTGACAGCCCCCCCCGAACCCCCGACCAATCTAATCCCCCGTTCCCTGTCCCTTTACTGCCCCAACCGCTCTCTACACCCCCTTCTCCTGACAGCCCCCCCAAAACCGCCGACCAATCTAACCCCCCCGTTCCCTGTCCCCTGCCTGCCCCAATCGCTCTCTACACCCCCTTCTCCTGACAGCCCCCCCAGAACCCCTGACCAATCTAACCCCCCGTTCCCTGTCCCTTACCTGCCCCAACCGCTCTCTATACCCCCTTCTCCTGACAGCCCCCCCAGAACCCCTGACCAATCTAACCCCCCCTTCCCTGTCCCTTACCTGCCCCAACCGCTCTCTACACCCCTTCTCCTGACAGCCCCCCAGAACCCCCGACCAATCTAACCCCCCCGTTCCCTGTCCCTTGCCTGCCCCAACCGCTCTCTACACCCCCTTCTCCTGACAGCCCCCCCAGAACCCCCAACCAATCTAACCCTCCCTTCCCTGTCCCTTACCTGCCCCAACCGTTCTCTACACCCCCTTCTCCTGACAGCCCCCCAAAACCCCCGACCAATCTAACCCCCCCTGTTCCCTGTCCCTTACCTGCCCCAACCGCTCTCTACACCCCCTTCTCCTGACAGCCCCCCAGAACCCCCGACCAATCTAACCCCCCTTCCCTGTCCCTTACCTGCCCCAACCGCTCTCTATACCCCCTTCTCCTGACAGCCCCCCCAGAACCCCTGACCAATCTAACCCCCCCTTCCCTGTCCCTTACCTGCCCCAACCGCTCTCTACACCCCCTTCTCCTGACAGCCCCCCCCAGAACCCTCGACCAATCTAACCCCCCTTCCCTGTCCCTTACCTGCCCCAACCGCTCTCTACACCCCCTTCTCCTGACAGCCCCCCCGAGAACCCTCGACCAATCTAACCCCCCCGTTCCCTGTCCCTTGCTTGCCCCAACCGCTCTCTACACCCCCTTCTCCTGACAGCCCCCCCAGAACCCCCAACCAATCTAACCCCCCTTCCCTGTCCCTTACCTGCCCCAACTGCGCTCTACACCCCCTTCTCCTGACAGCCCCCCCCAGAACCCCCGATCAATCTAAGCCCCCCGTTCCCTGTCCCTTACCTGCCCCAACCGCTCTCTACACCCCCTTCTCCTGACAGCCCCCCAAGAACCCCCAACCAATCTAACCCCCCTTCCCTGTCCCTTACCTGCCCCAACCGCGCTCTACACCCCCTTCTCCTGACAGCCCCCCCCAGAACCCCCGATCAATCTAAGCCCCCCGTTCCCTGTCCCCTGCCTGCCCCAATCGCTCTCTACACCCCCTTCTCCTGACAGCCCGCCCCCCGAATCCCCGACCAATCTAACCCCCTTTCCCTGTCCCTTACCTGCCCCAACCGCTCTCTACACCCCCTTCTCCTGACAGCCCCCCCAGAACCCCCGACCAATCTAACCCCCCGTTCCCTGTCCCCTGCCTGCCCCAACCGCTCTCTACACCCCCTTCTCCTGACAGCCCCCCGCAGAACCCCCAACCAATCTAACCCTCCCTTCCCTGTCCCTTACCTGCCCCAACCGCTCTCTACACCCCCTTCTCCTGACAGCCCCCCCAGAACTCCCGACCAATCTAACTCCCCCTGTTCCCTGTCCCTTACCTGCCCCAACCGCTCTCTACACCCCCTTCTCCTGACAGCCCCCCCAGAACCCCCGACCAATCTAACCCCCCGTTCCCTGTCCCTTACCTGCCCCAACCGCGCTCTACACCCCCTTCTCCTGACTGCCCCTCCAGAACCCCCGACCAATCTAACCCCCCCGGTTCCCTGTCCCTTACCTGCCCCCCCCCCCTCCCCGCACCAGGCCGAGGGAGAGCTGCAGGCTTCACATGCAGCCAAACAAATAAGGCGCTGCTCTGCGGGGGAGGAGGGAGCGGTGGAGGGGGAGGGACTCTGGTTGCTAGTGGCTGCGAGGGGCTTTCAATCAGGCCAGGCGTCCAATCACCCACACCGCACTCTGCATGAGGGGAAGGGGGAAATCCCGGACATTTCTACCTTATTGGAAATCCCCCCTGGACGGCCATTTAAAGCTAAAAAAGCTGGACATGTCCGGGGAAACCCGGACGGATGGTAACCCTAGTATTTTGGCTTTGCTTTAAGGATCTCAAAGCACACTGCAAGCACTAATTAAACCTCACAACACAAATTCCATTATGGAATAATAAGTTTGTATTAGGTACATTGGGTAAGTGGCATAGAAAATGTTGTGATTTCTCAAGGTCAAATGGAAAGTCGGGGCAGTTGCAAGGGTAAAACTCATTAGTACAGAGAATTCACTCTCTCCATTTTGTGAGACAGACTCCATGTTGGGGGACTAGGAAGGCAGAGAGATCCCAACCTTTAACAAACATTAGGTGTCTTGGGGGATTTTCAAAAATGCCTAGACATCTAACTCCCTTCAGGGAGCCTACTCCCTTCACTAGGCACCAATCTGTATGTTTAGGCATATAAATACCTTTTAAAAAATATGGCCTGAAATGCTTACTGCTGTGGACAAATAACAGTACTACTTACAGAAGTAAGTACTTTGCCTGGGAAAAAATTATTTGCAGGACTGGACCCTAAATTTGTAACAATCACCTGATTCCCCAGAAGGAGAATATATTACAAACCAGCAGTAGAGTAAAGGTTGCTGGACAGCTGGATGGGATGACTGGTACTCAGCTACTGAAAGCTCCTTACTTTTCTGTGTCTATTGAGCTAAATGAAACCTTTCTTTTCTCATTGAATCTGGCTAGCTGAGGTAGATTTTCTTGTTTGAAATAAGCCAGGGTGATAGCTAATTAACCTAATTGTGCATCTCTCATACCCATTAAAACTAGCTGCTACATTGAACTGTCTATCTTGCTAGTCTTTAATATATAACTAGATATAAAATCTATTTGAAAATCCTCTTTCTTTTGGATCATGTTCTAACAAACTAGCACCTCTTACACTTATAGAAGTGATTTGTTTTATTTTGAACAGATATGTGTTGTCCTAAACAAAGGGTAATTTGAAATTACTGATTTCTCATGGGTCAATTTAGTCACCTGGGAAGACATCTTGTTTCACTCAGTAAGTCTTATCTGCCAAAGAGTGTAACAGTGGCAAATTAAACCTACACAAAAGAAAGGCTCCTTCAGGTACTGCAAGAAATGTTTTTAAAGAAACAGAGCATGAAGAGTCAAACTCTGATAGTTGTACGTATTGTCTTAGTTCATGTGTAAAACATCTAAAATAAATGCTTGTTATTTTTCATAAGGGAATATGATGTTCTTATGTATTTTTAATGTCTAATTAGCTAGTGCCTTATACCCCAGGTAGATTTTCCCCAAGAGAATTATAGAAATCTGCTAAGCCATAGGTTTATATTCCTAATATATGCAAGTCACTCAAAAAAGAACTTCATGTACTATACTGGTAGGTTTTGTTATGAAGGCCCAGAATGACCCTTTAAACTCAGCTCTGAGAATGTACTAGTGCAGAGTTGAACCGCTCCAGGAAGGATCTTGATTCAAGGAGTCACAATTCCTCCCCTGCTCCCCTCTTGCACTAGAGCAGGTGCGGGGTGTAATTTATTACAGCCCTGAAAAAGGAGCAGTTTGGTTCTGGTGGCTGGTGAAAATGGGAAGGTAGAGTTATGGCCCCATTCTCTCACCTCTTACCGAGAAGAAAGCAAGGTTTGCACTCCACAGGGGCACTAATGCGGCCACACAGGGGAAGGTGTGGGGCGCAGTCCTACACACTGTCAAAGTCAGACTCAGGACTCATAGTTTGTCAGACCACTCTGTTTTATTAGCACAGCGCTCTGCTAATACATTCAGATAATGTGAGCCCCCTTGCAAGATTCAAACAGTTTTATTTATACAGATAAAAGGGTGTGAACTAAACAAAGAGACAGAGAGAGCAAATTGAAGAATTTGCCTAGGGCACAATATGCATGTCCTGCTTCCTTATTAGCTCTTATTATCTAAGGCTAATGCTTCACCAATTGCCCTTAAGTGGAGCAATTGATTAACAGTTTCCTGACACCTGGATTGCAGCATTTTATACAGCATTCTTCAATTCATTCTATTTCTTTAATATCATTCATTTCACTTTCACAATCCCTCCTTTTGGTCAAGCTTACGCAAAGACCAACAATTACTGGGTTCCACATATTAATAATTTTTTATCTCTTCGTTCATCATATTAGCACTCTGTTTTGGGGCAGTCACCTGGGTGGCATACCTTACACAATTCTGGATACATCAGGAGATTAACTGAAAACATACAAAAATCATTAGGATTCCAAACAGGATAGTTAGGGCTCCCTGAAACAACCAGTTTTCTATGCCAGGAAATTGAACAGGTTACTTAGCCACTTCCATAAAGAACTCGGCTCTTCATGGGGAAGATATGCGATTTGTTCTAAGTGGCTAGCGCGATCTATTACCTTATTGGTGTTGTCAGGTATATACACACAACATTTTTTTCCAATGAGAGCACAGGTCCCTCCTTTGGCCGCCAGCACTATGTCCAATGCCTGACGGTTTTGGAGGGCCATCTGTCGGATCGCCCAGTTTCTTTGGCCAGGGCTTTTAAACTCTCTCCGGTTTCATTTGCCATTATTTCAACTACTGCTTGTAACCTTAGGAGCCCACAAGTGGATAAGGGAACCACCAATGGCCTCTTCCCTCCACCACACTTACCCATTTAGATACATTTATTCCCACTGCTTCCCAAGTGTCAATGTTGTTCCATGTTTTGTTAAACGGACGAGGTCCTCCAGTGAGGTCTGGGGAATTGAGTAGGATTGCCAGGACAGGAACACCAGCTTGAGAGTGGGCTGGGATGTGGCTGCAGACCCAGCAATTAGAAATATTAAGGGTCTGAGCTATCCACGCTTGCTGCTGGATAAAAGAATTGTCATTGTGGACTCCCCAGACCTCAAGACACCAGCAGCCGAGGAACAGGCACCACCAGAGGCACATGTTGGAGGCAAGGCCCTTCTGGTTCTGACAACCTCAACCGAGGGAACCGCAGTCATGGTTTTACGTCCACCAGGCAGCAGGCGCTAGGCTCACTACTGTTCCTTCTCAGGCCTTGCTTTAGGTCATCGTCTGCTTCTGGCAACCCTTATGAAAGCGTAGATTGTAAGGTATTGCAGGCTGTTCCTCTACGTCTTCTTCTGGAGTCAAAATTGACTCTGCGTGGTCCTGAGGTGATGATTGGTTCGCTGGGTGGGGGTGCCTTTTTACACTGTGAAGCATGTATCCACGGTGCTATGACAGACAGTTTAACAGCCATCTGGGTAGTAAGCAGTACCTGATGATTCTTTGATGTCCTTTAAGTCTCTTTACTTCTTATTCCTTGACTCTGGCTATAACAATGGCCTTCATACCTTTTTTTTTTTTTTTTTTTCCCCGGATGCATACATTCCTCATTCACACAAACAGATTGAGAATACAAACAGTACTATTTTATATCGAGCAAAAAAGCATTGCAAATTAAACCTCGCTATGTTTTACAATCAATAACTAAGGCAATTTACATTGAGACTCAGGCCTTTAATGTTCCTCTAATCTACTTAACATAGACACAATAGAGAATCCTATTTCTTTACTTACTGAACCTTAAAACAAAGAAATGTATATTTAACTAGAGTGCCTTCTTTGTAATACATATAGGAAACGATAGTAGACATCATAACTTATCCTAAAACAAAAGGGGTGACCATAATCAGTCATAAGGATTGTTCTGGTCTGTCATTCCTTTCTGCGATTCAAAAAGGGGTGGCTGACAGGATGAAATCCCAGGATGAAATCCAGCTCCTACATATCTCCCTTTTGACACTAAGATTATTAATCGCCAGTGTCACTTCTTATTTAGTCCACGTAATAGAAAATACTGGGAGGTGATTTGGGCTTGTGGCTCCAGCTTTGCATACATTTGTTTTATGCAACAGCACATTTCAAACATTACAATTAAACACGTACAATTTAAAACCAAAACCAATTAGGATTAGTAACATTAGTATGCCAGTAGTTGTGGGAGACCATTCAGAAAATATGTTATACCAATGGTAAGCTGTTATGTCTTTCTGCAGTGGCAATTTTTAACCTGTTGCCATTTGCATGTATAATATGAATGGTTCGGTTTTCCACATTGCCTTTTTGTTTGTTTTAGGCACTATGTTACCTTTTTACCTTTGGTAAACACAGTACTTACATTACATTTACATTTGTCTATTGGAAGGTTGCTAACACTTCCATTCTTTTAAAACACTTTTTTCCCCAAGAATTAACACATACACATAGCCCATTATACAGTACTTTGGTCTTATTATTTATTTTATCTCACATACAGGATCCTAGTGAAATGCTTTTACTACAGGGCTTTGGAGCAACAGGCATGAACAAGCATACCCACTTTTGAGGAGTCCACTTGGTATAACCTCTGATGTCCAACAGTTTTCCTTCCTCCCCAGCCCACTGGCTCTAGCCAGAAGGATCCCATGTGCAATCTGGGGAGTGGGCTAACTTTTTATATTTTTGCTTCCAGAGCCTGTTGATATGCAATCTTAACAACAATTTCTTCACTTAACAAACCTGGTCTCACCATACTGGAGACATACTTATAAACATGAATGGATGCAGTATCAAACAAATATCTTTCCTTTGCTTTAACAGATGCATCAAAACCTTAGTGTTTCCTGATATTACCCAAAACATTTTGTGTTTCAAGGTGGACAAAGCAAGTATCTGCACTCCAGTACATTTCTTAGCTATAGTAGTATGTTTTTTTCTTTTTACTTTTATTTGTTTCTGTATTAGGTTGTCCTGTAGCTGGTATTAGCTTTTTCTGATTTTCTGAAAGACAAAAATAACATTTTTCTACCCCTTTTGGGGTGGCATTGATTATTGGTTAAAATATTTCTTCCTTTTACAAATACCCTTGCTGATTGCAGGCAAAACAAGAGGAATTACCTCCATATTTTCCTGTGCTTTTGTTCTATAGGCAGGCCAGGTTTCAATGGCTTCTATCTTTTAAGAGTTATGGGGAAATTATCCCACTGTTCAGTCATTAAATCCATGAGATGGTGTACCTCAGTTTCTCCTCTACAGCAGACCAAGTTTACAATGTTTTTCCTGCTGTGTTAAGCTTTAGGTTTGTTCACTGGTAATAGCTGAAAAGCATCATTACCATAAAGGATATTTCCAAAAATCATACACACTATACATTGTTACAGGGTACTTATTACCTTTAATTGAAATAACTTTAATGTTATCTTGTTATACCATGCCTTTTATTTAGACAATCTGTTTGCTGACCAGGTATGTTCTTTATTTGCAACTTCTTCGCGCTGGCAGTTCTTTCCTTCCTTTATCAGTTAGGTAATTTGCATCAACACAGGCTTGGCTTTTGGATTTAAAGTCATCAGCAGAGCTCAGAGACCCTGTCTTAAAAGGAACACAATTAACTTTTACCAGAGTTTTGATTACTTTTAACTCTTGCTTCCAAAACACACAGAAATCTGAAAAAGAAAACACAATCTATTGTGGCTCCTTTGGAGCCCTAATAGGATTTTAATTAAGTAGCATGTTTCATTTGTCCCCCTTTATAATATACACTGCACATGTCTGCACATTCCTTTTATACTTTAACTTTTAAAACATTAGCCATATTAATTTTTACATAAGGTGTAACTATTTCTTTTGTTTTTACAGAGTTTTATGTACCCTTATTAAAGTGACACTCTGATTACATACACAGAGCCATTTTAAGGCTTAGTGTTTTTAACATTGCTTCTTTTTGATTTGTGCACCTCACCCCTGCTGTTGCTTCAGAGGAGCACTGTTCATTTCTTATTGTTTTCACTACAGCTCTCATCTGCTATTTTGTTACAAAAAAACCAAACAAACAACCAAACAAAACAAGAGAATCCAGAATCTCTTCCTACTTTCCTGATTTTTTGATTGCCCTGCTGCAGCCATGACTTGGTCTTTATTTAAAAACATTTTAAATTTTGTAAAGAATCAAGTTACCCCCTTAAGGGTTAAATACCAAATCCCAAAGCCAACCAACACTGATTACCTGTGTCTGACAAAAAGGTCTGTCAGTTTGGCAACTTTGAATTAAAGAGTCAAATGGATTTTTAGTGGCATTATAAACAAAACAAAACCAATTTATCTTAAACCTACAAAACAGGAGTTTTACAAACCTCACATATTTCCACAGACAGACAGATACATACACATTTTCTTTTCCTTAACATCCCTTCTACACTGCTCTGTTTTTACATAGCTGTACATAGATTACATTCCCTTTATACATTTGGGGCAGTTAAGTTCCAACAGAACCCCCCTATGTTCTTTTAGCAAATTTGATTAAATTGTCCATAGTCAAATTATTTCTAGGGTTACCATACATCCTCTTTTTCCCGGACATGTCCTGCTTTTCGGCACTGAAACCCCCGTCCGGGGGGAATTGCCAAAAAGCCAAACGTGTCCGGGAAAATGGCGGCTCTGCTCCTCCCCTGACTCTTCGGCTCTGTTTAAGAGCCAGGCTGCCCCAGCGCTACCGGCTTTGGGCAGCCCCCATGCCTCCGGACCCTGCGCCGCCGGAGCCCGGGAGGGGAAGTGCCCGGCAGGCGGCTGGGGTCCGGAGGCAAGGGGGCTGCCCGAAGCCGGTAGCGCTCGGGCAGCCCGGCTCTTAAACAGAGCCGAAGAGGAGCAGAGCCTCCAGCCACGGCAGCTCTGCTCCTCCCCGACTCTTCGGCTCTGTTTAAGAGCCGGGCTGCCCGAGCGCTACCGGCTTCGGGCAGCCCCCATGCCTCCGGACCCTGCGCCGCCGGAGCCTGGGAGGGGAAGTGCCCGGCTGGGGGCGCAGGGTCCGGAGGCAAGGGGGCTGCCCGAAGCCCAAGCGCTACCGGCTTCACGGTTTGCCAGGCAGCCTCCAGACCCTGCGCCCCCAGCTGGGCGCTTCCCCTTCCGGGCTCCAGCTGCGCTGGGGAAGCGCCGGCCGGGGGCGCAGGGTCTGGGGGCTGCCCGGCAAACCGTGAAGCCGGTAGCGCTTGGGCAGCCCTTTCCTCGCGGCTGGGAGTGGGAGGGAGGAGGGGGCGGAGTTAGGGCGGGGAAGGGGCGGAGTTGGGGCGGGGCTGGGGGGTGGGGAAATGGGCGGGGCCAGGGCCCGTGGAGGGTCCTCTTTTTTTATTTGCTGGATATGGTAACCCTAATTATTTCAATCAGATAGTCTCTTTACCTGGATTATTTACAGACATTCTTTTGGAAAAGGGCCCATTTTCCCTTCAGAATGGCTGCAAAGAAACCACGAATTCTTTCTTTTTAACATGGTCCTTTTTAACATTTTCACAAAGTTTAACTGCTTAATTTTCTCCAGCCTCTGTAGAGTTAACTTTTCACTCTCTTTCCTTAAATCACTTGTTTATCTCCCAAAATGATACCTTTATGAACTCAGATTTTACCATTCCAAGTATTGTCCCAGCATCTGAATTCCCCATGCCTGTACTTACTTATTCTTTTCCTTACTCCTGCTACTATGTCCTTAGGGCTTCCAACCTGTTTTCCAGTTTCTCTATCGGTTGCTTGCCTGCTTGTCTGGGCTTGATCCTGCTTTTTCCAGTGAATCGTTTTTGTGAGTGATATTGTGGTCATTTCACAATTTTGAAAGAAATGTTCAAGGAAAGGGACCAGGAAGGGTGGGGGGACTAGTTGAGGAGCCCACCCTCCTTGCTGAATTGGTAGTGGAACACTAAAGAATCAGTTTCTGAGGCAGACAATGAAGGGGAACAGAACAAGGGGCTTTTTATCCTTTTTACAATGAGATGGGAGTATGGAGGGGGTTGGGATCGATCCGGGGTTGTTTTTTTGTCAGAGAACGGGGTAAAGGGGAGCGCTCAGTCTGGAGAGGAGGCTTTTAATAAAGCTTTTAACTTATTACTTGAATATATTTGAGAGAGGTGAGTTTTGATTCTGTCCACCTATGATTTGCCTCTTCCCACCACTGAAACAATTAACCTTTCCTTTAGCCAATTTAGTTTTAGGTTAGCCAAGTTTGTCTTTTAAGACGTCCACTCAGTCCTTGTCCCAAGATCCTAACAGCGGCCACTGAGTTTTGGGATCTCCCTGAGTTAGCCTAGACCATTTTTCCAGAAATTTACAGGAGTCCAGACCCTTCCTAAAACTGAGCCTGAGTTCCTTTAGGGAACTGTCCCAACTTAGACATCTGGTTACCAATACAGGAGGACTTTACACACACCAATTACACAAGAAGGAAATTCGGGTTCGTCAGAGCGATGCCCAGTGCAACACACAAAAGGAGCCCACAGGCTACTGCCTCAATCGCCCTTGCTTTCACACCAAGGGTTTTACCCAAGGTGCGGTGCAGCTGCGATTGTGCAGATTTCACTCACTCAGACCGCGGGGACAGGAACCCCTTGGTCGGCCGATCCCCGGACGGAGACGGCACCCAGACTCAAACACTCCACAGGAGGACGGATAGACACAGAGACAAGACAGTCCTCAGTCCGGACAAAACACAGAAATAATTATCTGACCAGATCCCGGGATCCCTACCAGAACAGAG
Organism: Chrysemys picta bellii; assembly: GCF_011386835.1. Classification (NCBI taxonomy): domain Eukaryota; kingdom Metazoa; phylum Chordata; order Testudines; family Emydidae; genus Chrysemys; species Chrysemys picta. Next base: position 22,164,594 of record NC_088800.1, read on the forward strand.
TGGGAACCAACAGGTTCGATGGCGTAGACCTCACTGTGGTCATGCGCCCTTCCGTTTAGGAGGAGGACCGCTTGGGCCAAATGCCCAGGTGCCGGCTAACACAGTCGTCCTACAAAAACGGTCAGGAATCACACAGCCCCAGTGAAGACGGTTGCCATCTCGCTGGAACCTCCAAATTGTCAAAGTTAGACTCAGGACTCATAGGCCTTGGCTACACTTGCAAGTTGCAGCTCTGTAAAGCCACCCCCAGTGCTGTAACTTACTCCCCGTCGACACTGGCAAGGCATTTGCAGCGCTGTATCTCCGTGGTTGCAGCTCTGCAGGTACTTCACTTCTCCGAGAGGAATAGCGAGTGCAGCGCAGCTGCTGCAGTGCTGCGGCGCCAGTGTGGCCGCCCAATGCGCTGTGAATGGCCTCCAGAATTATTCAGCAGTATCCCACAATGCCTGTTCTAGCCACTCTGGTCATCAGTTCAAACTCTACTGCCCTGCCTCAGGTAACCAACCATGTGACCGACCCTTTACATTTCCCGGGAATTTTAAAAATCCCCTTCCTGTTTGCTCAGCCCGGCGTGGTGTGGAGTGCTGTCAGCGAATCTTTCCGGGCGATCATGCCTCCACGTGCCAAGCGAGCCCCAGCATGGAGCAATGGTGAGTTGCTGGACCTCATCAGTGTTTGGGGGGAGGAAGCTGTACAGTCCCAGCTGCGCTCCAGCCGTAGGAATTACGATACCTTCGGGAAGGTATCAAAGGACATGATGGAAAGGGCCCATGACCAGGACCAGGACGCCCTGCAGTGCAGGATTAAAGTGAAGGAGCTGCGGAGTGCCTACCGCAAAGCCCACTACGCAAACGGCCGCTCGGGTACTCCCCCCGCGACCTACCAATTCTACAAAGAGCTGGATGCGATACTTGGGGTTAACCCCACCTCCACTCCGAGCATGACCATGGACATTTCAGAGCCAGTGTGGGGGGAGAAGGAGGAGGAGGAGGAGGAAAATGGGCGTGATGGTGGTGGGCGGATGGAGACCCCCGGAATCCCTGGAGCCATGCAGCCAGGAGCTCTTCTCGAGCCAGGAGGAAGGTAGCCAGTTGCAGTGGCCGGTACTTGGTGGAGGACAAACAGAAGAGCAGGTTCCCGGTAAGTGTTTTTTTTTTTTTTTTCAGGAAGGAATTTTTTCGGTGCGGGCTCTTTGGGAGAGGAGGGCTAGGCATGCATGCCTAGATGCGGAATAGTGCATTGATGTGGTTTATCACATCGCAGTAATCGGCCTCGGTAATCTCCTCGAATGTCTCATCCAAAACGTGTGCAATGCACTTGCGCAGGTTTATCGGGAGAGCCAACGTGGTCCTTGTCCCAGCCAGGCTAACGTGTCTGTGCCACTGTGCTGCGAGGGGTGGGGGGACCATTGCTGCACACAGGCAAGCTGCATATGGGCCAGCGCGGAAGCCGCATTGCAGTAGAAGACCCTCCCTTGCTTCCCAGGTCACCCTCAGCAGCGAGATATCCTCCAGGACACTGTTGGGACAGTGTAGGTGCCCCCTGAAGCTATTGACTCTCCCCAAGGCACAGAAACCCAGAGGAAAGTGCAGCCCTGAAACAATCAGTCCCCCTTACTCACCATTTTGAGGCTCCCATGGGATATGTGTGCTCTGTTTCAGATGGGAAAATTATGCTATTGTGTAGACCCTGTGTATTTTCTACTCCTTAAGTGCGGGGGGAATCATTACTCTGTCTGGTATAAACAATGCTGCCTCTGTTAAATGTTGCGTTTTGCCTATACAGCTGCATCAACCTTGAGACCTCAGCCGTCCCTCTTATCGCCTGCTCAGAGACTGCAAAGACTCAGGAAGAAACCGCAAAGACTCAGGAAGAGACCGCGAAAAAGCAAAGAAGACATGCTGCAAGAAGTGATGCGGCAATCTATTAAAGAGAATGAGAAAGCACGGACTGGAGGGAGAGAGAAAGCAGGATCCGCCAGGAAAACGCAGCGCACCGGTGGCAAAGCACCACGCACCGGCAGCAAAGCACTGATAGGCTCATAAGCATCCTGGAGCGCCAAGCAGACGCTATCCAGGAGCTGGTAGCCAGGCAGAAAGAGGAGCAATACCGCAAACGCAAACGCCATCCCCCCTCTACAGCTCTTGTCCCAAAACTCTTTCCGTTGTGCCCCTCTGTCACCTCCAACGCACTTTCCCCAACTTCCGTGTTCTTCACGCCACCCGCTGCCTCCAACACCAGTATCTTCACCACCCAGCCCTGAAAACCACGACCCTTACCCTCTGCACTCAACCCCCATGACCATGTAGTATAGTTGTCCTGAAGTGCAGCACTCACTGCACAGCACACCAGACAGAACATACACGAATCTGTGATTGTACTGTTCCCCACTCCACCCCCTTGTTTCTTTTCAATAAATGGATTCTTTGGGTTTGAAAACATTCTTTATTATTGCATGAAGTAAAAGACTCCTTAGCCCAGGAACTACACGGGCACTGCAAATCTGCTTGTCTGCTAAGCAGACACTGATTCCTAAAGATTGGAACTACTGCACTTCACTCCCATGCAGGGCACCAGATATCACTGCTGGTTTTCAGCCTCAAATTGCTCCTTCAAGGCATCCCTAATCCTTGCAGCCCCGCGCTGGGCCCCTGTAATAGCCCTGCTTTCTGGCTGTGCAAATTCAGCCTCCAGGTGTGTGTCATGCACCTTTCCGGGCTAGCCTGTGTTAATGTCAATGAAACGCCCACGGTGAGCCACAAGCACCTGGAGAACCATAGAGAAATACCCCTTCCGATTAACGTACTCGGATCCTAGGTGGGGTGGTGCCAGAATAGGAATGTGTGTTCCATCTATCTCCCCTCCACAGTTAGGGAACCCCATTTGTGCTCACCCACAACTATTTCACATTTGGGGACAATATATATCTTCAAGTCAGCAGCACTGCTATGGGTACCCGCATGGCCCCACAGTATGCCAACATTTTTATGTCTGACTTAGAACAACGCTTCCTTAGCTCTCGTCCCCTAACGCCCCTACTCTACTTGCGCTACACTGATGACATCTTCATCATCTGGACCCATGGAAAAGAAGCCCTTGAGGAATTCCACCATGATTTCAATAATTTCCATCCCACCATCAACCTCAGCCTAGATCAATCCACACAAGCGGTCCATTTCCTGGACACTACTGTGCTAATAAGCGATGGTCACATAAATACCACCCTATACCAGAAACCTACTGACCGCTACACTTACCTACATGCCTCCAGCTTCCATCCAGGACACACCACATGATCCATTGTCTACAGCCAAGCTCTAAGATATAACCGCATTTGCTCCAATCCCTCAGATAGAGACAAGCACCTACAAGATCTCGATCAAGCATTCTTAAAACTACAATACCCACCTGCTGAAGTGAAAAAACAGATTGACAGAGCCAGACGAGTACCCAGAAGTCACCTCCTACAAGACAGGCCCAACAAAGAAAATAACAGAATACCACTAGCTGTCACCTTCAACCCCCAACTAAAACCTCTCTGGCGCATCATCAGAGATCTACAACCTATCCTGAAAGATGATCCTTTACTCTCACAGATCTTGGGAGACAGACCTGTCCTCACTTACAGACAACCCCCCAACCTAAAGCAAATACTCACCAGCAACCACACATCACTGAACAAAAACACTGACCCAGGAACCTATCCTTGTAATAAAACCCGATGCCAACTCTGTCCACATATCTATTCAAGTGACATCATCATAGGACCTAATCACATCAGCCATACCATCAGGGGCTCGTTCACCTGCACATCTACCAATGTGATATATGCCATCATGTGCCAGCAATGCCCCTCTGCCATGTACATTGGCCAAACCGGACAGTCTCTATGCAAAAGAATTAATGGACACAAATCTGACATCAGGAATCATAATACTCAAAAACCAATGGGAGAACACTTTAACCTGTCTGGCCATTCAATGACAGACCTGCGGGTGGCTATCTTACAACAGAAAAACTTCAAAAACAGACTCCAACGAGAGACTGCTGAGCTGGAATTGATATGCAAACTAGATACAATCAACTCAGGATTGAATAAGGACTGGGAATGGCTGAGCCATTACAAACATTGAATCTATCTCCCCTTGTAAGTATTCTCACACTTCTTATCAAACTGTCTGTACTGGGCTAGCTTGATTATCACTTCAAAAAAAAATTTTTCTCTTACTTAATTGGCCTCTCAGAGTTGGTAAGACAACTCCCACCTGTTCATGCTCTCTGTATGTGTGTATATATATATCCTCAATATATGTTCCACTCTATATGCATCCGAAGAAGTGGGCAGTTGCCCACGAAAGCTTATGGTCTAATAAATTTGTTAGTCTCTAAGGTGCCACAAGTACTCCTGTTCTTTTTGCGGATACAGACTAACACGGCTGCTACTCTGAAACCTGTCATTTGTGCAAAGCCATCCACTATTTCCTGCACGTTACCCAGAGTCACGGTTCTTCTGAGTAGGATGCGATTAATGGCCTTGCAAACTTGCATCAACACGATTCCAACGGTCGACTTTCCCACTCCAAACTGGTTTGCGACTGACCGGTAGCTGTCTGGAGTTGCCAGCTTCCAGATTGCAATAGCCACCTGCTTCTCCACTGGCAGGGCAGCTCTCAATCTCGTGTCCTTGCGCCGCAGGGTGGGGGCGAGCTCCTCACACAGTCCCATGAAAGTGGCTTTTCTCATCTGAAAGTTCTGCAGCCACTGCTCGTCATCCCAGACTTCCATGACGATGTGATCCCACAACTCGGTGCTTGTTTCCCGAGCCCAAAAGCGGCGTTCCACGGTGCTGAGCATGTCCGTGAATGCCACAAGCAATTTCGTGTCGTACGCGTTACGCGGCTCGATAGCATCGTCAGACTCCTCACCCTCACTCTCACTGTCACTTTGGAACTTAAGGAATAGTTCAACAGCC